>NW_027142366.1:18212331-18872331 GCF_026170545.1 Melanerpes formicivorus | reverse complement strand
GCTGGGGGGGATGCAGCTGCAGCAGTTCAGGCTGGGGAGGATGCAGCTGCAGCAGTGCAGGCTGGGGGGGATGCAGCTGCAGCAGTGCAGGCTGGGGGGGATGCAGCTGCAGCAGTTCAGGCTGGGGAGGATGCAGCTGCAGCAGTGCAGGCTGGGGGGGATGCAGCTGCAGCAGTGCAGGCTGGGGGGGATGCAGCTGCAGCAGTGCAGGCTGGGGGGGATGCAGCTGCAGCAGTTCAGGCTGGGGAGGATGCAGCTGCAGCAGTTCAGGCTGGGGGGGATGCAGCTGCAGCAGTGCAGGCTGGGGGGGATGCAGCTGCAGCAGTGCAGGCTGGGGGGGATGCAGCTGCAGCAGTGCAGGCTGGGGGGATGCAGCTGCAGCAGTTCAGGCTGGGGAGGATGAAGCTGCAGCAGTGCAGGCTGGGGGGATGCAGCTGCAGCAGTGCAGGCTGGGGGGGATGCAGCTGCAGCAGTGCAGGCTGGGGGGGATGCAGCTGCAGCAGTGTAGGCTGGGGGGGATGCAGCTGCAGCAGTGTAGGCTGCAGGGGGATGCAGCTGCAGCAGTGCAGGCTGGGGGGGATGCAGCTGCAGCAGTGCAGGCTGGGGGGGATGCAGCTGCAGCAGTGCAGGCTGCAGGGGCTGAGGTGGGGTGATCATGGGATGGTCCTGGAGAAAGCAGCACACCATGGAAGCTCTGCAGGTGTGGGGCTGTGGTTCTGTTGCCAATAACCTGTTCTGTGCCTGTTGCCTGCTGAAGACATGAGGGAAACACAGAAGTGGCCTTTCTGCCTGGAAGGGGACGGCTGCACCCCGGGCTGTCAGCCCTCAGCAACAGCACATCCCCACCTCCACGGGCTGTGGGAAATGGGCTCAGCTCCTGCAGGCTGAAGGTCCATCCTAGGTCCCCAGAGGTAGGTTGGAGCTCATGTCTAAGACCACAGCCACCAGTTCATTTTCTGGTTCCTAGGATGGGTTGGGTTGGAAGGGATCTTCAAGATCAGCCAGCTCCAGCCCCTGCCATGGGCAGGGACACCTCCCACCAGCACAGCTTGCTCAGGGCCTCATCCAGCCTGGCCCTTGTTGGTGACGTTGCCAGCGGCACTGAGGCTCCCTCAGCACCAAGCTGTGTGGAGCAGCTGACAGCTGGAGGTAAGGATCCATCCAGAGGGACCTGGGCAGGCTGGAGGGAAGGATCCATCCAGAGGGACCTGGGCAGGCTGGAGGGAAGGATCCATCCAGAGGGACCTGGGCAGGCTGGAGGGAAGGGATCCATCCAGAGGGACCTGGGCAGGCTGGAGGGAAGGATCCATCCAGAGGGACCTGGACAGGCTGGAGGGAAGAGATTCATCCAGAGGGACCTGGACAGGCTGGAGGGAAGGATCCATCCAGAGGGACCTGGGCAGGCTGGAGGGAAGGATCCATCCAGAGGGACCTGGGCAGGCTGGAGGGAAGGGATCCAGCCAGAGGGACCTGGACAGGCTGGAGGGAAGGATCCATCCAGAGGGACCTGGGCAGGCTGGAGGGAAGGATCCATCCAGAGGGACCTGGGCAGCCTAGAGGGAAGGGATCCATCCAGAGGGACCTGGAGAGGCTGGAGGGAAGGATCCATCCAGAGGGACCTGGGCAGGCTGCAGAGCTGGGCCCAGGACAACCTCAGGAGGGTCAATAAGACCAAGGGCAAGGTCCTGCAGCTGGGGCAGGGCAATCCCAAGCACTGCTAGAGGCTGGGCAGGGACTGGCTGGAGAGCAGCCCTGAAGGAAAGGCCTTGGGGGTGCTGGGGGAGGAGAAGCTCAGCAGGAGCCAGCAGTGAGCACTGGCAGCCCAGAGAGCCAAGCAGAGCCTGGGCTGCAGCAAGAGAAGTGTGGCCAGCAGGGCCAGGGAGGGGATTCTGCCCCTCTGCTCCACTCTGCTGAGACCACAGCTGGAGCTCTGGGGCCAGCTCTGGAGCCTCTGTGCCAGGAAGGCTCTGGAGGGGCTGGAAGGTGTCCAGAGCAGGGCCAGGAGGAGGAGCAGAGGGCTGGAGCTGCTCTGCTCTGAGCACAGCCTGAGAGAGTTGGGGTTGTGCAGGCTGGAGAGGAGAAGGCTCCCAGGAGACCTCATTGTGGCCTCCCAGGATCTGCAGGGGGCTCCAGGAAAGTTCAGCACCTCTCCCCTGTGGCTCAGGGCCCTGCTGCTCCCCAGCCTGCCCTGCCCATGGGGACAATGAGGAGTCTGGGGCTGTGGTTGGACTCAAGACCTTATTGGTGAGTGGGGTCACAGAATGACAGGATGGCAGGAGCTGGCAGGGACCTCTGGAGATCATGGAGTCCAACCCCCTGGGTAAGGCAGGGCCACCTAGAGAAGGTGCCACAGGGTCACATCCAGGTGGGCTTTGCATGTCCCCAGAGCTGGAGACCCCACCACCTCTCTGGGCAGCCTGCCCCAGTGTCTCCCCACCCTCACTGGAAGGAATTTCTTCCTAACCTCCAGCTCCACCACCCTGCAACACAGAAGTTCCTCCTCATGGTTAGTTGGATGTAGAGCTGTGAGATGAACCTCTGTGGGGCATCCCCAGGGGGTGGAATCCATCCTCACCTCTCACCCACAGTTCAGCCATGCCCAGCCCCTGGCTCTGGGTGTGAGCAGAGATCTGGGATGGCTCAGCAGGAGGCTGTGCCAAGAGCTCCCAGAGTCGCCCCCAGAGTCCCTTTGGATCCATCTCTTGGCTCTTGAGGGGCCAGATGGGTTGCTCCCCCTCGAGCCTCTCCTCTTCCTGCTCTCTCTTTCCACCCCCAGGCTCTCCTGGGGCACTGCCTGTGATGTTCTCTCTTGTTTCTTCCAGAACCCCCGAGAAAATCACTTCCCTGTGCCTTCCTTGTCACCAGACATCTGCCCCCCAGAGCTCACTGTCTCAGGTAAGAGCCCTGCTCAGCTGTGGCTGACAAGCAGCCCTGGCTCCTCACTGCTGAGGGGGATGGAGGCTGCACTGGGGTCAGTGCTGCAGGAGTGGAAGCCCAGAGGGAGATGAGACTCAGCCTGCTGGGGAAAGGGAATCACACAATCCCAGACTGGCTTGTGCTGGAAGAGAACTTAAAGGTCATCCAGTGCCAGCCCCTGCCATGGGCAGGGACCCCTCCCACCAGCACAGCTTGCTCAGGGCCTCATCCAGCCTGGTCCTGAACACCTCCAGCCAGGAGGCAGCCACAGCCTCTCTGGGCAGCCTGTGCCAGAGTCTCCCCAGCCTCACTGCAAAGAATTTCTTCCTCCTCTCCACTCTCAGTCTCCTCTCTCCCAGCTCAAAGCCATTGGCCCTGGGCCTGCCACTCCCAGCCCTTGGCCCAAGTCCCTCCCCAGCTCTCCTGGAGCCCTTCAGGTACTGGGAGGCTGCTCTGAGGTCTGCCTGCAGCCTTCTCCCCTCCAGGCTGCACAGCCCCAGCTCTCCCAGCCTGGCCCCACAGGGGAGGTTCTGCAGCCTCTGAGCATCTCTGTGGCCTCCTCTGTCCCCTCTCCAGCAGCTCCAGGTCCTTCCTGTGCTGGGGGCTCAGAGCTGGAGGCAGTGCTGCAGGTGGGGGCTGAGCAGAGCAGAGCAGAGGGGCAGAATCCCCTCCCTGTGCTGCTGGCCACACTGCTTTGGAGGAGCCTAGGACATGGTTGGCAGCTCAGGACATGGTTAGCAGCTCAGGACATGGTTAGCAGCTCAGGACATGGTTAGCAGCTCAGGACATGGTTGGCAGCTCAGGGCATGGTTAGCAGCCTAGGATATGGTTAGCAGCTCAGGACATGGTTAGCATCCTAGGACAGGGTTGGCAGCTCAGGACATGGTTAGCAGCCTAGGACAGGGTTAGCAGCTCAAGACATGGTTAGCAGCTCAGGACATGGTTAGCAGCTCAGGACATGGTTAGCAGCTCAGGGCATGGTTGGCAGCTGAGGACATGGTTAGCAGCCTGTGGACAGCAGGAGCTTGGTTACTCAGTGGGCAGTGGTGATGTCCACACTTGTCCACAGCAGCAAACATCTCTACCAAGGCATTCAGAGGTGCTGAGAGGAGACAGCTCCTCCTGTTCCCAGCCCCTGGCCCACTGGCAGCAGTGGCTTTGCCCCCTCCCTGCAGGGTCTCAGGCAGCAGGTCCCACTGCAGGCAGCTTTCCCTTCTGAGGGTGCTGCTCACAGGCCCAGCCTGGAAATGCTCCCTGGGTGCTGGCTGTGGTGTGCTCAGCAGCCCTCAGTGTTCCATGGGCACCAGGGATGCCCTCAACTGCTCACACTGGGAAATGGCTTCTAGGTGTGGCTGTCACACTTCCCCACATCCAGCTTCACTTCTGACTCACTTCTGCATGCTGGGCTTTCTCTCCATGCTCTGAGTCCTCTCTGAGCTCTGTTGTGCAGAGATCTTCTCTGCTCACCTGACATGAAGGGGGCTGAGCTCACACCTCAGGGACCCCCAAGGTGCAGTGCCCAGGGAGGTGACCTCCAGCAAGGTGACAGCAATCCTCAGGGACCCCCAGGGTGCAGAGTGCAGGGAGGTGACCTCCAGCAAGGTGACAGCAAACCTCAGGGACTCCCAGGGTGCAGAGTGCAGGGAGGTGACCTCCAGCAAGGTGACAGCAAACCTCAGGGACCCCCAGGGTGCAGAGTGCAGGGAGGTGACCTCCAGCAAGGTGACAGCAATCCTCAGGGACCCCCAGGGTGCAGAGTGCAGGGAGGTGACCTCCAGCAAGGTGACAGCAATCCTCAGGGACCCCCAGGGTGCAGAGTACAGGGAGGTGACCTCCAGCAAGGTGACAGCAAACCTCAGGGACTCCCAGAGTGTCAGCAGGAGCAAGAGGCAGTGTCCTGCATCCCTGGGATGTGAAGCTTACTCCTGCCCCAAGGAAAAGTCCCTGGCAATGCTGCCCTGTGGCCACAGGTCCCACTTGCTGCTGAGGCCCTGGCACCACTTGAGGGTCCCTGTGCCATGCTGTGATTCCCAGCTGGAAGGCTGGGAGTGGGTGCTGGGAGGGAACTGAGCTTGGTGCCCAGCAGGGCTCGGTGGGAGCCCCGGAGCAGAGGGTGCTGAGCTGGGCCTGCATCAGCGCTCGGCTCCCAGCGCTGCCCTGCTCACCTCGGGCAAGCTCAGGAGCCTTCAGCCTCCACCTCCTCTGCTCTGCACTGGAGTCACCCTGGGACAGGGACAGCCCTTGGGCTCTCCTCCCTGCCCCGAGCATCCTGCAGCTTTGGTTTCAGGCAGGCTCTGATGTGGCCACCGCAGGCAGCCAGAGCTGCCGGGGGGAGGGAGCGAAGCCCTGGCTGAGGAGGGCAAGGCAGCAGTGACCTCAGCGCTCCCTGCCTTAGCTCAGGGGGTTGGAGACACAGGGCTGTGCCCTGGGAAGCGCTGAGCAGGCTCTGTGGCGCTGCTGTCACCCATGGAAAGGGACACCTGGCGTTGCAAGAGCAGCGGCCGGGCTGGGAGCCGGGGGCTGGGGCTGCCTCTCGCCTGCTGGCTGCCATGGGTGGCAGCTGGCAGCACAGCCACGGGGAGCTAATCCTGGTCAGCCAGGCCTGGGAGGGGAGCAGCTCTGCCCTGGGGGAGCCAAGTGGTGGTGGGAGCCCCAGCAGCCACGGTTGGTTGGTTGGTTATTGCCCTCTTGCTGCCTCCCAGCTGCTGGGGGCAGCGGCTCAGCGCCTGCCCTGGGGGATTGAAGGTGCAGCACCCCAGCTGCTCCTGGCTGCCTTCTCCTTCCACCAGCTCATTGCCTCCACACCTGAGAGGTTCAGAGGAGAAACACAGAATCCCACAATGGTTTGACTGGAAGAGACCTTCCAAGCTCATCCAGTCCAACCCCCTGCAGCCAGCAGGGCCAGCTGCAGCCACAGCAGGCTGCTCCCAGCCCCAACCAACCTGCCCTGCACTGCTGCCAGCCATGGGGCAGCTCCACCTCTCTGGGCAGCCTGGCACAGGCTCTCCCCACCCTCAGCACCAAACATTTTTCCTTCTCTCCACTCTCAGCCTCCCTCTTGCACTTCAAACCATCCCCCCTTGGCCTGGCCCAACAGGCCCTGCTCAGCACTCTGTCCCCAGCTCTCTTCTGGCCTCTTGAAGCTCTGCAAGGCCCCCAGGAGGTCTCCCTGGAGCCTTCTCCTCTGCAGGCTGCACAACCCCAGCCCCAGCTGTCAGCAGCTGCCCCTCCTGCTCTCCTGACAGCTCACCAACAGCAGAGCTGCTGCCTTCCTGCCCCCTTCTCCCCCCCTGCCTGCCTGCCAACACATCTGGCTGCCTGTACCCAAAGCCACCTCTCTGCCTGGCTGAGGGAAAAGGGTTCAAGGCTCTTTGCAGCCTTGGGGAGGGGAAAAGTCTTGCCCTGGTGCTTTCCCACAGTGCCTTTACTCCATCAGTTGCCTTTGTCCATGGCCATTGTGAAAGCCAAGGCTGCAGTTTCAATTCTGCTCATCAGTGAGCAAGGAGCCAGGCAGAGGTGGTTTGACTCTCCCCACAGACACCTCCATGCCCTGAGGCTCCACAGACACTTGGGACAGGAAGTTTCCCAGGTGCCATTTCTGCAGCCCTTGGGTGAGATGTCCTCTCCTGAGCCCTGCAGAAGCAGAGTTTCAGGGCAGGTTTGTCCCAGCATCCAATTCCTCAGCAAATCCTGCTCCCTGCTCCTGGCCTGCTGCACACACATCATATTCCATGCCAGGAGACTGCTGGACTGTGCTTTGCAGTCCTTCCTCTCCTTTTCACCTTCATGTTTGTGGGTTGGTTTTTTTTTTGCAGCACCCACTTCAGCATCCAACCACAGGGCAGCTGCAGGCACCAAAGCAAAAGTGGCCCTGGATCCCCACATCCGCCTCAAGGATGGCAAACTGGAACTGGTAAGTGGAGAGAGTCCTCCCCCCTCACAGCAAGCTCACTTCTCACTCCTCTCCCAAGAGAGGCAGTGCAGCAAACAATCCACAGGCCTCACACCCTGCAAGCACAGCAGAAACCTTCTCCCTGGGCTGCTGCTCTGAGAAGGAACTGATTGGGATTGATTCAGACTCAAGAGAGCAGGCCACAAGCTGCTGATCTGTGGAGGCTCTGTTTGCCTCAAAGCCATCCTGCCTGAGGTGTCCACACACAGAGCCAGAGAGGGGCAGGGGCTGGAAGGGAGCTCTGGAGCTCACCCACCCAAGCCCTGCTCCAGCAGGGCACCCCCAGCACCCTGCCCAGCAGCACAGTGCCCAGGGGGGGTTGGAAGCTCTCCACACCAGCAGACTCCACAACCTCTCTGGGCAGCCTGCTCCAGGCCTCCAGCAGCCTCACCCCAAACAACTTTCTCCTCCTGCTCAGCTCCAACCTCCTGCCTGACACTTGCTGCCCCTTGCTGTCCCTTCTGCTGGCCCTGGGCAGCACTCAGCAGAGCCTGGCCCCAGCCTCTTGCCCCCCACAGATCCTTTAGCTCTTGCTGAGCATTGCTCAGCTGCCCTCTGGGGCTGCTCTTCTGCAGGCTCTCAGCCCCAGGGCTCTCAGTTTTGATTCTTGAGCCAATGTCACACTCAGGCCTGTGAGGACCAGCCCAGGACACCACACTGCTTGGGCCTGGCAGGGAGTAACAGAGGCAAAGCTGAACAGCTGTGGTCTGCTGGCTGCCTGCCTGTTTGCACACAGCAAAGCTCCAGCACTCGCTCAGTGCCTTCCCCTGGGCATTCACCACCCTCCAGCCAGCAGCCTGCTCCAGCCCCAGCCCCCTTCCCCTCCCTAGGATGCTGAGCAGGCTGTGTTGGGAGTACTGAGGGCAGAGCCAGCCGTGGTGCTCAGCACATTGAATTCCTTCTCAGCATCCCAGCACTGAGCTGCTGCAGCTGGCTGAGCTGGGGCTGAGAGAGAGGTGTGAGAGTCAGACACCAACCTGTGCTGATCAGCAAGGCTGGGAAGGAAGGAAAGGGCTCTCACCTGAGGTTGCTGGAGGTTGGGACCAGCCTCTGAAGGTAAGAAGGAAGAAGAGGGAGCAGTGAAACATCCCAGCTGTGTCTGCAGGGGCATTTAAACACACCTGGGCTCCTCTTGGCTCCTTCCCAGTGCTTCAGGCAGCTCCTGAGGTCTCCTCCTGGCACCTGCAGCTCCCTAGGGCAGGATGTGTTTGGCTCAGGGCTGTGGGTGCAGGCAGCTGCCCCCCACAGTGCTGCTGCTGCTGCTGGGGTGCCCTCAGGCAGGTTGGTGTGGGTGAGGGAAGGCTGAAGTAGAGGAGATCTCACCAAGGACCCAGCCAGAACTGCTGCTCCTTTCAGCATTCCAGGGAAAGCACATTCCATGGGCAGGGATTGCTGTCCAGCTCCCCTCCGAGTCTGGAGAGCTTCCAACCCCTCCTGGGCACTGTGCTGCTGGGCAGGGTGCTGGGGGTGCCCTGCTGGAGCAGGGCTTGGGTGGCTGAGCTCCAGAGCTCCCTTCCAGCCTCACCCTGCTGGGGTGCTGTGATGCTGCTTGTGGAAGCCACCCCCGAGGGGATTGCAGCAGAGAGGAGTTTGCAGACACAACCAAGTGCAGGAAGGGAGGTGCTGGGATGGGGTTTGACCCTCTGAGCACCACTGGCCCTGGAGAGCACCTCGGGAGGTGCAGAGGCAGCAGAGGGCAATGAAACCTCGGCCACAGGGCAGAGTGCCCCTGGAGGGCCACGGCCCCTGGCTGCTGGTGGGCTGCAGATCCTCCCCGGGGGGCTGCCGGCACCGGGGGATGTGCGGTGGACACAGCACCGAACGGCTGCTGCCACCCCCTGGCCCTGCTGCTGCCCTGCCCGGGCGCCGCCGCAGGCAGCCGGGGAGTGCCCTGCCCGGGTGACTCCGCTCCTGCAGGACGGGGCTGGCACCGCTGCTGGCATCGGGGCTGGCACCAGGGCTGGCATCGGGGCTGGCACCGCTGCTGGCATCAGGGCTGGCACTGCTGCAGGCATCGGGGCTGGCATCGGGGCTAGCACCGCTGCTGGCATCGCTGCTGGCATCACTGCTGGCAACGGGGCTGGCACCGCTGCTCCTCACGGCTCTCACAGCAGCACTCAGGTGGTGCCAGGAGTGGGGACCCTTGGCTTGCTGGGCTCGGAAGGGAGCCCTGGAGCTCACCCTGCTCCAGCAGGGCACCCCCAGCACCCTGCCCAGCAGCACAGTGCCCAGGGGGGGTTGGAAGCTCTCCACACCAGCAGACTCCACAACCTCTCTGGGCAGCCTGCTCCAGGCCTCCAGCAGCCTCACCCCAAACAACTTTCTCCTCCTGCTCAGCTCCAACCTCCTGCCTGACACTTTCTGCCCCTTGCTGGCCCTTCTGCTGGCCCTGGGCAGCACTCAGCAGAGCCTGGCCCCAGCCTCTTGCCCCCCACAGCTCCTTTAGCTCTTGCTGAGCATTGCTCAGCTGCCCTCTGGGGCTGCTGGCCCCTGCAGCAGTGCCAGGGTCAGGAGATGCTCAGTGGCCACCACACATCCCAGATGGCTTTGGGGTGGCTCACACCAGATGCCAGCAACTGCAGACTGAGGATCCAGGGCATCCCAAAGCCTGGGAGCTGGCAGCAGTGCCTGGTGCAGGGCTGGTGAGAAGAGGAGCAGGAGGTGCAAAAGGACCTCCCAAGGAGCATGTGAGAGCAGACAAGTCCCATGGGCTTGCTGGTGACTGCCATGTGAGGAAGGACTCCTCCTCATGGGCCCCGGCCTGTTCAATATCTTTATTGATGATCTGGAGGAGGGGATGGAGTCCATCAGCAGTGAGTTTGCAGCTGACAGCAAGCTGGGGGCAGGAGTTGAGCTGTTAGAGGGTAGAGAGGCTCTGCAGAGGGACCTGGACAGGCTGGACAGATGGGCAGAGGCCAAGGGCAGGAGATTGAACACATCCAAGTGCCAGGGGCTGCACTTTGGCCACAGCAACCCCAGGCAGAGCTACAGGCTGGGGTCAGAGTGGCTGAGAGCAGCCAGGCAGAGAGGGACCCAGGGGTGCTGGTGGACAGCTGCCTGAACATGAGCCAGCAGTGTGCCCAGGGGGCCAAGAAGGCCAAGGGCATCCTGGCCTGCAGCAGGAAGAGTGTGGCCAGCAGGAGCAGGGAAGTCCTTGTGCCCTGTGCTCAGCACTGCTCAGGCCACACCTTGAGTCCTGTGTCCAGCTCTGGGCTCCTCAGCTCAAGAAGGACATTGAGAGACTTGAAGGTGTCCAGAGAAGGGCAACAAAGCTGGGGAGGGGTCTGGGGCACAGCCCTGTGAGGAGAGGCTGAGGGAGCTGGGGTTGCTTAGCCTGCAGAAGAGGAGGCTCAGGGGAGACCTTCTTGCTCTCTGCAACTCCCTGCAGGGAGGTTGGAGCCAGGTGAGGGTTGGGCTCTGCTCCCAGGCAGCCAGCAGCAGAACAAGAGGACACAGTCTCAAGCTGTGCCAGGGGAGGTTCAGGCTGGAGGGGAGGAGAAAATTGTTCCCAGCCAGAGAGATTGGCCACTGGGATGTGCTGCCCAGGGAGGTGGTGGAGTCCCCATCCCTGGAGGTGTTCAGGAGGGGATTGGATGTGGCACTTGGAGCCATAGCTGTCAGGAGGTGCTGGGTGACAGCTTGGACTTGGTGACCTCTGAGGTCTCTTCCAAACTTATTGATTCTGTGATTCTGTGATCCATGCTCTCTGCAGGGCACCATGCAGGAGCTGCTGGCTGGGGCTGAGCAGGAGCTGGGGGTGAGCAGAGCAGGAGCTGGGGGTGAGCAGGAGCTGCTGGCTGGGGCTGAGAAGGAGCTGGAGCTGAGCAGAGCAGGAGCTGGGGGTCAGCAGGAGCTGGGGGTCAGCAGGAGCTGGAGCTGGGGGTGAGCAGGAGCTGGGAGTGAGCAGAGCAGGAGCTGGGGGTGAGCAGGAGCTGGGGGTGAGCAGAGCAGGAGCTGGGGGTGAGCAGGAGCTGGGGGTGAGCAGGAGCTGGGGGTGAGCAGAGCAGGAGCTGGGGGTGAGCAGGAGCTGGGGGTGAGCAGAGCAGGAGCTGGGGTGAGCAGGAGCTGGGGTGAGCAGGAGCTGGGGCTGCAGCTGGGACAGGGAAGTGTCTACCTTGGGCTCTTTCCCAGAGCCTGCTGAGTTTGGCTTTGCCTTCTGAAAGCTTTCCCTTGCTGCTGGCAGCAGCCAGTGGGGTTTGCACAGGTCTGGCTGCTCCTAGGTGCTGCCTGGGGCTGAACTGATCCATATCAGGGGAAGACAGGGAGGGCAGGAGGCATAATGAGAGAGCAAGGGGTGATGGGGAGGAGCAGAGTGCCTCAGTGTCTGCTGCTGCCACAGGAGCTGCTGTGGGAAGAGCTTTTATCTCCTCAGCTCCCAGCACAACTCACTGGGCTGAGCTCCTGGCAGCTGGCTCTGGGTGCAGCTTCAGCAGCTTTTGATCCAGCCCCTATGGGTTGGCAGAGCTGCAGAGCTGCTTGCAGGCTGGCTGGGGTGCTCTGGGGGGGATGTGAAGGTGTCCTGGTTTCAGGAGCAGGCTGAGAGAGTTGGGATTGATCAGCCTGGAGAAGAGAAGGCTCCAGGGAGGGCTTCAGGAGGCCAGAAGAGAGCTGGGGACAGACTTCTGAGCAGGGCCTGCTTAGACCCTCAGCTAGATCTGGTTGCTCAGAGCCTTGTCCAGCCTGACCCTGAGCCCAGGCTCCATTCCTCTTCCCTCCTGCCCCCTTCTTGCCTGGGGGCAGAGCCCCTGCTCTGTTCCCATGGAGGGAGCTGCTCCTCCCTTTCCCCCACAGCACCACACTGGGGTCTCCTGCAGGAGCTGCTTGCCCCAGGGATGTCTCCTGTGAGAAAGCTCTCCAGAGACATGGGACAGGATGGGGCAGGCTCAGACCCCCTCCTGTCAGCAGTGAACCTGGAGCTGCAGGAGCAGGGCCAGAGGAGGCCACAGCAGTGCTGGGAGGCTGGAAGCCCTCTGCTGGGAAGCCAGGCTGGGAGGGTTGGGGTTGTGCAGCCTGCAGAGGAGAAGGCTCCAGGGAGACCTCCTGGTGGCCTTGCAGAGCTTCAAGAGGCCAGAAGAGAGCTGGGGACAGAGTGCTGAGCAGGGCCTGTTGGGCCAGGCCAAGGGGGGATGGTTTGAAGTGCAAGAGGGAGGCTGAGAGTGGAGAGAAGGAGAAATGTTTGGTGCTAGAGGGTGGGGAGAGCCTGTGCCAGGCTGCCCAGAGAGGTGGAGCTGCCCCATGGCTGGCAGCAGTGCAGGGCAGGTTGGTTGGGGCTGGGAGCAGCCTGCTGTGGCTGCAGCTGTCCCTGCTGGCTGCAGGGCTTGCCCTGGGTGAGCCTCCCAGGTCCCTTCCAGCCCTATCCAGGCCATGATTCTATGAGTCCCACTGCTGGCTGGCTGGGATGATGCTCTGGGCCAGGCCAAGTCCATCCTGGGCCAGTTTTGGTGGGGAGA
The DNA here is from genome assembly GCF_026170545.1 of Melanerpes formicivorus. Classification (NCBI taxonomy): domain Eukaryota; kingdom Metazoa; phylum Chordata; class Aves; order Piciformes; family Picidae; genus Melanerpes; species Melanerpes formicivorus. The sequence goes on along the minus strand of NW_027142366.1, from coordinate 18,860,013 downwards.
GGGCTGCCCAGAGCCACAGAAGCCCAGGCTGGGAGGTCCCTCAAGGAGCAACCTTTCCTGGCCCAGCCCCTGTCCAGCTTCAAGGCTGGGGTCAGTCCTGAGCTGGGAGTCCTCCTGCACCTCCCAGCAGCGCTGGGCTCTGCCTGCCCTGGATGCCTGGCAAGCTGTGACCTGCAGAGGCACATCTCAGCCTCAGTGCTTGCTGGCTGCAGGGCTTGCCCTGGGTGAGCCTCACAGGTCCCTTCCAGCCCAGGCCCTGGTCTATGGCTCTGTGATCTCTGTGCCCACGCAGGGAAGCAGGGCCTGGAAGTGCAGCCCAGGGCTGCTGCCTAGGGAGGTGCTGCCTGGAGGGTGAGTTGCAGGAGCTGAGCAGACACTTCCCAGAGCTGCTTTGCCAGTGCCTCTCTGCTGCCAGGCTGATTGTTCTGCTGCAGGTGCTGCAGTACCTGGGCCTGGATGTGAGTGAGGAGAAGAAGAGGCAGCTGCGGCAGAGCCTCCCCACCGACTCGCAGGGCACGGTGGCCTATGGGGGTGAGCAGCAGCTCTGCCTCCGGGGGGCTGCTTCCCTGGGGGGGGGGAGGGGGCTCTGCTGGGCCTCTGCTGAGAGGGAGCAGGGCAGAGCTGCCTGAGGACTGGGGGAGCCTCCCAGCTGCTGAGAAGAGTCCCCAGGCCAAGAGCAGGAGGCTGGGAGGAGCATCCCTGGAGAGGAGATGCAAAGCTGGGCTGAGGCTCAGGGCCCCTAAGCCCAGCCTGGCAAGCAGGAGCTGGGCAGCAGCAGAGCCCCTGGGAGACCTCCTGCAGCAAAGCTGAGGCCCAGAAGACTTTCCAAGAGCATTCAAAGCCCCTTCCCCCCCAGCCCCTTCCCCCCCCAGTCCCTTCCCCCCCAGCCCCTTTCCCCACCCAGCCCCTTTCCTTCACCCCCCAGCCCTTTCCCCTCCCAGCCCCTTCCCCCCCAGCCCCTTCCCCTCCCAGCTCCTTCCCCTCCCAGCCCCTTCCCTTCCCAGCCCCTTCCCCCCCCAGCCCCTTCCCTTCCCGCCCAGTCCCTTCCCCCCCAGCCCCTTTCCCCACCCAGCCCCTTTCCTTCACCCCGCAGCCCCTTCCCCTCCAGCCCCTTCCCCCCACCCTCTTCCCCCCAGCCCCTTCCCCTCCAGCCCCTTCCCCCCAGCCTCTTCCCCCCCAGCCCCTTCCCTTCCCAGCCCCTTCCCCCCAGCCCCTTCCCCCCCCAGCCCCTTCCCCCCCAGCCCCTTCCCATCCCAGCCCCTTCCCCCCTGCCCCTTTCCTTCCCAGTCCCTTCCCCCCCCAGCCCCTTCCCCCCCCAGCCCCTTCCCCCTCCCAGCCCCTTCCCTTCCCAGCCCCTTCCCCCCCAGCCCCTTCCCTTCCCAGCCCCTTCCCTCCCAGCCCCTTCCCTTCCCAGCCCCTTCCCTTCCCAACCTCTTACCCCCAGCCCCTTCCCTTCCCCTCCCAGCCCCTTTCCCCTCCCAGCCCCTTTCCCTTCCCAGCCCCTTTCCCCCCCCACCCCTTTCCCCCCCCACCCCTTTCCCCCCCAGCCCCTTCCCCCCCCATCCCCTTCACTGCTGCTGCTCTCTTGCAGAGGTGCTGCAGGCCCTCAGGGCCCTGCTGCAGGAGGAGCTGGAGGAGGCTGGGCTGGACTCCAGCTGCATGCTCTTCACTCAGCACGAAGTGGCCAACCTGCTGGACACCTCAGCCTTCCACTCCCCGGTCAGTGCAGCCCCCCTCCCCCCCCAGCACCACTCCCATGCAGGGCCCCCAGGGGACCATTCCCTGCCTCTCCTGGAGCTCCAAAGAGAAGGCAGCAGCAGGCAGCAACCACTGTGGCTGCAGCAAGTTCTAGAGAAGGCCTCAAGGGTCCATCTGAGTGCACCCTGAACCAGCTTGCAGATGGCACCCAGCTGGGTGGCAGAGCTGATCTGCTGCAGGGCAGGAGGCTGTGCAGAGGGCCCTGGCCAGGCTGCAGCCATGGCTGAGGCCAAGGGGATGAGGTTCAGCAAGGCCAAGGGCTGGGTCCTGCCCTTGGGTCACAACCACCCCAGGAAGGCTCCAGGCTGGGGGCAGAGTGGCTGCAAAGTGCCCAGCAGAGAAGGCCCTGGGGGTGCTGGGTGCCAGCAGCTGGAGAGGAGCCAGGGGGTGCCCAGGGGGGCAAGAAGGGCAGCAGCAGCCTGGCCTGGAGCAGCAGTGGGGTGGCAGCAGGAGCAGGGCAGGGATTGTGCCTCTGGGCTGGGCACTGGGGAGGCCACAGCTTGAGTGCTGGGTTCAGCTCTGGGCTCCTCACTGCAGGAAGGAGATTGAGGAGCTGGAGCAGGGCCAGAGAAGGGCAAGAGAGCTGGGGAAGGGTCTGGGGAAGAGGGCTGGGGAGGAGCAGCTGAGGGAGCTGGGGGTGTTGAGCCTGGAGCAGAGGAGGCTGAGGGAGACCTCCTTGCTCTCTGCAGCTCCCTGAGAGGAGGCTGCAGCCAGCTGGGGCTTGGGCTCTGCTCCCAGGGAACAAGGGACAGGACAAGAGGTAAAGGGTCTCCATTCCCAGGTGGTTCCTGATGCTGTCTGTCTGTCCCTCTGCCCTGCAGACCTTGGACTCTCTGAGCTGTGCCAGCAGTGAGGAGCTGGAGCAGCTGCAGCTGGAGACGTTGGACCTGCGGCACGAAGTGCGAAGGCTCAAGGTGGAGCTCTGGATGTTGCCTTCTGCTGGGGCTGCCTCTCGTCACACAGGGGGGGCTGGGGGCTGCCTCTCCCTCTCCAGAGCCACCAGGAGCTTGCATTCTGCAGGTTCCTCACTGCAGAGCTCTCTCCCTTCACTGCACCTTTGTGCCTCTCAGCCTCAGCTGGCAGCGTGCTCTGGCAGCGGCAGGCACTGCTCAGAGACACAGGGAGGGCTCCCACAACCCCCTGACCCCCAGCAACAGCAGGGGCACCACCCCCTGCCCTCCCACCCTGGCCCAGCACGGCTGGCAGCACCCTGGCAGCCCCCAGGGGCATTGCTGCAGGCATCAGAGGCACTGTGGTGGGAGGCAGTGCCCACAACTGCTCCTGTAGAGCAGGGCTCTGGTGGGCAGGGGCTGTCGGACCAGGGGCTCCTCAGAGCTGCTGCCAGGAGCTGAAGGGATCCTGCAGGAAGGCTGCAGAGGAACTTTTGCTGAGGGGGTCTGAGGCAGGCCCAGGGGGAAGGGTTTGGAGCTGAGGCAGAGCAGGGTTAGAGTGGAGCTGAGGAAGAAGTTGTTGAGTGTGAGGCTGCTGAGGCTCTGGCCCAGGCTGCCCAGGGAGGCTGTGGCTGCCTCCTGCCTGGGGGTGCTGAAGGCCAGGCTGGATGTGGCCTTCCTGAGGCCAGCCTGGGCTGGTGGGAGGTGTCCCTGCCCATGGCAGGGGGTTGGAGGAGATCCTCTCTGAGCTCCCTTCCCTTCCTGAGCCACTCTGTGACCTCCCAGCCAGCATCCTGTGGCTTGCTCCTTCCGAGCCGCTGAATCCTTTCCCGCAGGCTCTGCTGAAAGAGGTGGAGAGCAGCAAGAAGGCGATGGAAGATGAGCTGCAGAGGCTGAACCAGGTTAGCAGAGGGAGTGCTGGGAGCCGCGGGAGGCGGGCAGGGGGCTGGCCGCGGAGGGGGCACGGAGCAGACGTGGCTGTGCTTGGCCGCAGAAGGCGCTGGGCTTCCTCTCCGAGAACCGCTCCCTGCACAGCAAGCTGCAGGTGGCAGAGCTGGGGCAGAGGCAGGCACACAGCGCCGAGCAGGACTACGAGGAGGTCATCCACCTGCTGGAGGCTGAGATTGCAGAGCTGAAGATGCAGCTGGCAGGGAAGAAGGCAAAGCACATCTCTGAAATAGAGGTAAGGCAGGCACCCGGCCTGGGACAGCCCCCCCCGCCCCCGGAGCCGCCTGTGGGGCTCCTCCTCATCCTCATCCTCCTCCTCCTCTTCCCAGGCACCACTTGTGCAGTGTGGGCACAAGGCCTGCAGGCACTCAGGGGCTGTAGGATCTCCACTGTCCACTCCATAAGGACCTTCAAGGAGAGGCGGGGTGGGGGGGGGGAGGGCACATCAGCTTCTGGTGCCGGTGGCTGCAAACGAGAGAGAGGGTTAGGAACTATGGGGACACACACACAGAGGACCCCCTGAAGACAGCACCTGCTCCTTAGGAAAGAAAAGAGCTCCCCTGCTCGGTGCAAGGCTCTGCTGGCCACCTGCTTTGTGTGGAAATGCTTCCCCTGAGCCGGCAATGCTCCCTGGCAGCCCAGAGCCAGCTGAGTGCTGAGCTGCAGCCAGAGCAGGGAGAGCAGCAGCACAGGGAGGGGATTCTGCCCCTCTGCTCTGCTCTGCTCAGCCCCCACCTGCAGCACTGCCTCCAGCTCTGAGCCCCCAGCACAGGAAGGACCTGGAGCTGCTGGAGAGGCTCCAGAGGAGGCCACAGAGATGCTCAGAGGCTGCAGAACCTCCCCTGTGGGGCCAGGCTGGGAGAGCTGGGGCTGTGCAGCCTGCAGAAGAGAAGGCTCCAGGCAGACCTCAGAGCAGCCTCCCAGTACCTGAAGGGCTCCAGGAGAGCTGGGGAGGGACTTGGGCCAAGGGCTGGGAGTGCCAGGCCCAGGGCCAATGGCTTTGAGCTGGGAGAGAGGAGACTGAGAGTGGAGAGGAGGAAGAAATTCTGTGCAGTGAGGCTGGGGAGACTCTGGCCCAGGCTGCCCAGGGAGGCTGTGGCTGCCTCCTGCCTGGAGGTGTTCAGGACCAGGCTGGATGAGGCCTTGAGCAAGCTGTGCTGGTGGGAGGGGTCCCTGCCCGTGGCAGGGGGGTGGAAATGGTGTGAGCAAAGGCTGACTGAACAGGATGTGTTCATCCTACCCCCTGGGGATGATCACAGTGCCACAGGACATTAGAGGTTGGAAGGGACCTCCAGATACCATCCAGTCCAAGCCCCCTGCCAGAGCAGCAGCACCCAGGGCAGTCTGCACAGGAATGCACCCAGGGGGGGTTGAATGTGTCCAGGGAAGGAGACTCCACAACCCCCCTGGGCAGCCTGCTCCAGGCCTCTGTCAGCCTCACACCAAAGAAGTTTCTCTTCATGTTGAGCTGAAGCCTTCTGTGTTCAAGTTTGTATCCCTTGGTCCCTGGCTTGCCACTGCACACCACCCAAAGAGCTTGGCCCCCTCCAGCCCTCAGCTATTGATAGACATTGATCAGATCCCTCTCAGCCTTCTCCTCTCCAGACTAAACAGCCCCAGGGCTCCCAGCCTCCCTTCCCAGGGGAGATGCTCAAGTCCCCGAATCATCCTCCTGGCTCTGCCTTGGGCTCTCCCCAGCAGGTCTCTGTCTCCCCTGAGCTGGGGAGCCCAGCACTGGATGCAGTACTCCAGCTGTGGTCTGAGCAGGGCAGAGCAGAGGGGCTGCAGACCCTCCCCAGCCCTGCTGGCCACACTGTTCTTGCTGGTGAATGCCTTTGGTTGGAAGGCAGCAGGAGCAGTGGGGGACAAGCAGCTGGGCTGGGTAGCTGTGCCAGAGCAGGAGATCTGGCATCTCAGGAGGGGGTCCAGAGCCAGGCCAAGGGGCAGTGGTTTGGAGCTGAGGCAGAGCAGGGCTGGACAGCAGCTGAGGAAATGTTCTGCAGTCTGAGAGTACTGAGACTCTGGCACAGGCTGCCCAGGGAGGCTGTGGCTGCCTCCTGCCTGGGGGTGCTGAAGGCCAGGCTGGATGGAGCACTGCTTGAGAGGTGTCCCTGCCCGTGGCATGGAGGTTGGAGCAGATGAGCTCTGAGCTCCCTTCCAGCCTGAGCCCTTCTGTGAGTCTGTGACCTCTGAGCTCCCTTCCAGCCATTGTTGTCAGTCTGTGACCTCTGAGCTCCCTTCCAGCCCTTGCTGTCAGTCTGTGCCCTCTGAGCTCCCTTCCAGCTCTTGCTGTCAGTCTGTGACCTCTGAGCTCCCTTCCAGCTCTTGCTGTGAGTCTCTGCCCTCTGAGCTCCCTTCCAGCCCTTCTGTGAGTCTGTGACCTCTGAGCTCCCTTCCAGCTCTTGCTGTGAGTCTCTGCCCTCTGAGCTCCCTTCCAGCCCTTCTGTGAGTCTGTGCCCTCTGAGCTCCCTTCCAGCCCTTCTGTGAGTCTGTGACCTCTGAGCTCCCTTCCAGCCCTTCTGTGAGTCTGTGACCTCTGAGCTCCCTTCCAGCCCTTCTGTGAGTCTGTGACCTCTGAGCTCCCTTCCAGCCCTTCTGTGAGTCTGTGACCTCTGAGCTCCCTTCCAGCCCTTCTGTGAGTCTGTGACCTCTGAGCTCCCTTCCAGCCCTTCTGTGAGTCTGTGCCCTCTGAGCTCCCTTCCAGCCCTTCTGTGAGTCTGTGACCTCTGAGCTCCCTTCCAGCCCTTCTGTGAGTCTGTGACCTCTGAGCTCCCTTCCAGCCCTTGCTGTGAGTCTGTGACCTCTGAGCTCCCTTCCAACCCTTGCTGTGAGTCTGTGACCTCTGAGCTCCCTTCCAACCCTTGCTGTCAGTTTGTGACCTCTGAGCTCCCTTCCAGCCCTTGCTGTGAGTCTGTGACCTCTGAGCTCCCTTCCAGCCTGAGCCCTTCTGTCAGTCTGTGCCCTCTGAGCTCCCTTCCAGCCTGAGCCCTTCTGTGAGTCTGTGACCTCTGAGCTCCCTTCCAGCCCTTGCTGTGAGTCTGTGCCCTCTGAGCTCCCTTCCAGCCCTTGCTGTGAGTCTGTGCCCTCTGAGCTCCCTTCCAGCCTGAGCCCTTCTGTGAGTCTGTGACCTCTGAGCTCCCTTCCAGCCTGAGCCCTTCTGTGAGTCTGTGACCTCTGAGCTCCCTTCCAGCCCTTGCTGTCAGTCTGTGCCCTCTGAGCTCCCTTCCAGCCTGAGCCCTTGCTGTGAGTCTGTGACCTCTGAGCTCCCTTCCAGCCCTTGCTGTGAGTCTGTGACCTCTGAGCTCCCTTCCAGCCCTTGCTGTGAGTCTGTGCCCTCTGAGCTCCCTTCCAGCCCTTGCTGTGAGTCTGTGCCCTCTGAGCTCCCTTCCAGCCCTTGCTGTGAGTCTGTGCCCTCTGAGCTCCCTTCCAGCCCTTGCTGTGAGTCTGTGCCCTCTGAGCTCCCTTCCAGCCTGAGCCCTTCTGTGAGTCTGCGACCTCTGAGCTCCCTTCCAGCCTGAGCCCTTCTGTGAGTCTGTGACCTCTGAGCTCCCTTCCAGCCTGAGCCCTTCTGTGAGTCTGCGACCTCTGAGCTCCCTTCCAGCCTGAGCCCTTCTGTGAGTCTGTGACCTCTGAGCTCCCTTCCAGCCCTTGCTGTGAGTCTGTGACCTCTGAGCTCCCTTCCAGCCCTTGCTGTGAGTCTGTGCCCTCTGAGCTCCCTTCCAGCCCTTGCTGTGAGTCTGTGCCCTCTGAGCTCCCTTCCAGCCCTTGCTGTGAGTCTGTGCCCTCTGAGCTCCCTTCCAGCCCTTGCTGTGAGTCTGTGCCCTCTGAGCTCCCTTCCAGCCCTTGCTGTCAGTCTGTGCCCTCTGAGCTCCCTTCCAGCCCTTGCTGTGAGTCTGTGACCTCTGAGCTCCCTCCCAGCCCATCCCTTGCTGTCAGTCTGTGGATCCCCATCCCTGGCTTTCTACTCGTAGCCAGTGCCACGAATTCCTGTTGCCCCAAGGCCCAGGCTGAGGGTGGTGCTCACCTCTCTCCTCTGCCCTGCCCCAGGAGGACCTGCTGGAGCTGAGGAGGCAGCTGGCCCTGGCGGACAGCCAGCTGCGGCGGTCGGAGGTGTCGCGGAAGCGGCTGGAGATCTGCAACAGGAGGCTGCTGCTCTTCGTGCAGGTGAATGCTCCCCTGCCAGGCTGCTGCCTGCCCCCTGAAGAGACCACAGTAGGGTTAACCAGCTTGGAAAATACCCTGGAGATCACCAAGTCCAACCCAGCACCCAGCACCATCTGATCAACTCAACCATGGCACCAAGGGCCTCAGCCAGGCTCTTCCTGAGCCCCTCCAGGGATGGGGACTCCACCACCTCCCTGGGCAGCACATCCCCAGGGCCAATCTCTCTGAGAATCATAGAATCAATAAGGTTGGAAAAGACCTCAAAGATCATCAAGTCCAATCTGTCACCCAACACCTCATGGCTAACCCATGGCTCCAAGTGCCACATCCAATCCCCTCTGGAACACCTCCAGGGATGGGGACTCCACCACCTCCCTGGGCAGCACATCCCAGTGGCCAACAACTCTTTCTGGAAAGAACTTTCTCCTGACCTCCAGCCTAAACTTCCCTGGCACAGCTTGAGACTGTGTCCTCTTGTTCTGCTGCTGGCTGCCTGGGAGCAGAGCCCAACCCCCACTGGCTCCAACCTCCCTGCAGGGAGTTGCAGAGAGCAAGAAGGTCTCCCCTGAGCCTCCTCTTCTCCAGGCTAAGCAACCCCAGCTCCCTCAGCCTCTCCTCACAGGGCTGTGCCCCAGACCCCTCCCCAGCTTTGTTGCCCTTCTCTGGACACCTTCCAGCATCTCAACATCTTTCCTCTGCCAGGCCAAACACCTTCCCACCCCAGGAGGCAGGGGAGGGTGAGGGCTGTTCTGTCTCACCCTCAACAGGCACAGGCTGCTGCTTAGGAGCTGAGAGATGACCTCCTCAGTGCCAGCTGCGTGGGGCAGGTTCCTCTGCTGGCTCTGCTGTCCCATGGGGCACTCCCAACATGCTCTGATTGAGGCTTGCTCAGGAACTCTCTTGGAGAGGGTTCCTGGGGCCAGGCTCTGCTGAGTGCTGCCCAGGGCCAGCAGAAGGGACAGCAAGGGGCAGAAAGTGTCAGGCAGGAGGTTGGAGCTGAGCAGGAGGAGAAAGTTGTTTGGGGTGAGGCTGCTGGAGGCCTGGAGCAGGCTGCCCAGAGAGGTTGTGGAGTCTGCTGGTGTGGAGAGCTTCCAACCCCCCCTGGGCACTGTGCTGCTGGGCAGGGTGCTGGGGGTGCCCTGCTGGAGCAGGGCTTGGGTGGGTGAGCTCCAGAGCTCCCTTCCAGCCTAACCCTGCTGGGGTTTGGGGACTGTGTGACTTGAGGACAGCTCTGAGCATCCACAGGCTTCAGAGCTTCTGGGTCAGAGTTTAAGGCTGGAAGCAGCATTCTAGGTTGCTGTAAGCAGTGTTTGTCCTTGCCACCATGCTGCCTTCCTCTCAGCCTCTCCTTCCACTCACTGCTGGCACTGAACAAACCACTCTGAGCCTTCTCAGACTGCACAGGGGGCAGAGGTGGCCTCACCCTGCAAGGATTTGGATAAACCCCCCCCAGCCCTGTGCAGGCCACTGAGAGCATCACAGAATGCTTTGGGTTGGAAGAGACCTCAGAGATCATCCAGCTCCAGCCCCCTGCCATGGGCAGGGACCCCTCCCACCAGCACAGCTTGCCCAAGGCCTCATCCAGCCTGGCCTGAAACACCTCCAGGGAGAGGTCTTCCACAACTGTTCTGGGCAGCCTGTTGCAGAGGAGTTGGGTTGGACTGGATGATCTGCAGAGGTCCCTTCCAGCCTCCCCCATGCTGGGATTCTGGGGTCTGCACTGCCCCCCACCTCAGCCTTCAGCTTCCCTCTCTCCTGAGCCACTTTGCTGGGTGCTGAGGAGGTGCCAGGCTGCCCTTCACCCATGGGATGCTCATGGGGCTGTGCAGCCTGCAGAGGAGAAGGCTCCAGGGGCTCCTCAGAGCTGCTGCCAGGAGCTGAAGGGATCCTGCAGGAAGGCTGCAGAGGAACTTTTGCTGAGGAGGTCTGAGGCAGGCCCAGGGGGAAGGGTTTGGAGCTGCTTTCCTCTCTGCCCCTCCTTCCACTCACTGCTGGCACTGAACAAACCACTCTGAGCCTTCTGACTGCACAGGGGGCAGTGCTGGCCTCACCCTGCAAGGATTTGGATAACCATCACCCCCCCCAGCCCTGTGCAGGCCACTGGGAGCATCACAGAGTGGCTTCAGCTGGGGTGGACCTTGAAGATCCTCCAGCTCTGGCACTCTGGGCTGCTGGTTTCAGGCTTCCCTTTGTATAGCTGATGGCTGCACCTCTGCACAGCAAACATGAGCTGGCAGAGGGCTTCCCCCCTGGGTTCCCTGCAGACTCTCACACAGAATTGCTTCTGCCTTTGAGCTGAGCCTTGTTCCACTGCAGCTGTACAGCACCACGAGCTCCTCTGATTAGGGCAGTGGCCAGCATGGGAAACACCAGGGCCAGGAGAGCATGGAGACACAGAATGGCTCAGGTTGGAAGGGACCTTCAAGATCATCCAGCTCCAGCCCCCTGCCATGGGCAGGGACCCCTCCCACCAGCACAGCCTGCTCAGGGCCTCATCCAGCCTGGTCCTGAACACCTCCAGGCAGGAGGCAGCCACAGCCTCCCTGGGCAGCCTGGGCCAGAGTCTCCCCAGCCTCACTGCAAAGGATTTCTTCCTCCTCTCCACTCTCAGTCTCCTCTCTCCCAGCTCAAAGCCATTGGCCCTGGGCCTGGCACTCCCAGCCCTTGGCCCAAGTCCCTCCCCAGCTCTCCTGGAGCCCTTCAGGCACTGGGAGGCTGCTCTGAGATCTCCCTGGAGCCCTTCAGGCACTGGGAGGCTGCTCTGAGGTCTGCCTGCAGCCTTCTCTTCTCCAGGCTGCACAGCCCCAGCTCTCCCAGCCTGGCCCCACAGGGGAGGGTCTGCAGCCCTCTGATCACCTTTGTGTCCTCCTCTGTCCCCACTCCAAGAGCTGCCAATACCTGCTCCAGCTGCTGGCAGCCTGCCCCAGGAGCTCCGGAGGCCCCAGAGGAGCAGAGGGAAGCAGAGATGCTGTGTCTGCTGCAGAGAGGCAGCATGAGAGCCCCTCCGGCGCTGCAGCCCTGCCCTCTGCTGCCTGCCTGGTGCGAGGCAGGACTCTGGAAGTGGATTTGGCTGGGCCCCGGGGTCAGGCAGCTCAGGATCCTGAGCAGTGGAGCAAAAGCTCTTCCCAGCCCCGGAGCGCTGGGTGGTGGCTGAGCAGTGCCCAGCCCTGCCAGCCCCACGGGCAGCCAGCAGCCAGGGGCTGCTCCTGGCCGCTGGCACAGAGCCTGCAGTCAGTCTGGAGGAGCCCTTTTGATGTTGCCCTTCCTAGGCTTGAGAGCTGGGTTGGGAATGCCTCCTTCAGCCCTGCCTGCAGCTTTGCCTTGGCTGAGAGTGCTGCCTGAGCTGCAGGAGGCCTTGGGGCCCTGGCTGCAAGGGCAAGGAAGAAGCAGAAGCTGATGGCTGCCACAGGAGCTCTGAGCAGCAGGGAAAGCCCAGGGGGGTTGGTCTCAGGGATTCCTCCTTCCTGTGAGGCTGAAGCCTGCTTCTGCAACCTCTTGCTTTTGAGAGTTCTCCTTTCTATTATGATTTCTCTCTCCCCCCCCCCCCCCCCCCCCCCCCCTTTTTTATTCCTTCTCTCTTTGTTGCTTTGTTTCTGCTCTCCTCTTTGCCTGGCAGAATGTCCACAAGGTCCTGAGCACATCCACTCACCTGCCAGAGGAGAAGAGGTAGGAGCTGGCTGCTGGGAGCCTTGCAGAGGAAGCTGAAATGTCCTTCTGTGCCCTTCCTCAGGGGAGGGAGGGTCACACACAGCTCACCCAGGGCTCCTCAAGGTGCTGGCCCTCTGGGAAAGATGCTCTGGGGGCTGCTGGTGGCTTGCTCCCTGCAAGGAGGGCTGGGGGTTGGCCTCCTTTCAGGCTTCTCAGGGGGGTCAGTGTGTGCAGCACCCCTCTGGTTAAGTTGCCCTTGTGAGCAGAGACCCTCAGCAGGCTTGCCCCAAGAGTTGGTGGCTTTAGGGCTATGTGCTCTTCTATTAGGGGTCACAGGGACTGCCAGAGTGTAAGCAAAGACCTGGCACAGCTCTCAGCTCCAAGGAGTGGTGCAGCACTACAGCCCAGGCTCCTGCAGCCCCCCTTCAAGGTGAACTCAGCTCCTGTCAGCTGGAGAGAAAGGCAGCACAGCTTCCTCTGTGCCTTGAACCGACTGCAGCCTCCAGCAGCTCCTTGACAAGCCCAGGCTCACAAGGCTCTGGTTTGGAAGGGAGCTCCAAAGCTCCCCCAGTCCAGGCCCCTGCAGGCAGCAGGGACATCCCCCACCAGAGCAGGATGCACACAGCCCTGCCCAGCCTCACCTGGCATAGAGAGTGGAATGGAATGGAATGGAATGGAATGGAATGGAATGGAATGGAGTGGAATGGAATGGAATGGAGTGGAGTGGAATGGGATGGGATGGGATGGAATGGAATGGAATGGAATGGAATGGAATGGAATAGAATAGAATAGAATAGAATAGAATAGAATAGAATAGAATAGAATAGAATAGAATAGAATAGAATAGAATAGAATAGAATAGAATAGAATTCACCAGGTTGGAAGAGACCTCAGAGATCACCAAGTCCAACCTCTCCCCCAGCACCACATGATCAACTCAACCATGGCACCAAGTGCCTCATCCAATCCCCTCCTGAACACCTCCAGGGATGGGGACTCCACCACCTCCCTGGGCAGCACATCCCAGTGGCCAATCTCTCTGGCTGGGAAGAACTTTCTCCTGACCACCAGCAGGACATCCCTCACTGCCCTCAGGCAGCTAACAGCAGAGCTCCTGTGCTCCACCAGTGTGAATCACAGAATCAACCAAGGTTGGAAAAGACCTCAGAGCTCACCAAGTCCAAGCTGTCACCCAGCACCTCCTGACAGCTAACCCATGGCTCCAAGTGCCACATCCAATCCCCTCTGGAACACCTCCAGGGATGGGGACTCCACCACCTCCCTGGGCAGCACATCCCAGTGGCCAATCTCTCTTGCTGGGAACAATTTTCTCCTCACCTCCAGCCTGAACCTCCCCTGGCACAGCTTGAGACTGTGTCCTCTTGTTCTGCTGCTGGCTGCCTGGGAGCAGAGCCCAACCCCCACCTGGCTCCAACCTCCCTGCAGGGAGTTGCAGAGAGCAAGAAGGTCTCCCCTGAGCCTCCTCTTCTCCAGGCTAAGCAACCCCAGCTCCCTCAGCCTCTCCTCACAGGGCTGTGCCCCAGACCCCTCCCCAGCTTTGTTGCCCTTCTCTGGACACCTTCAAGTCTCTCAATGTCCTTCTTGAGCTGAGGAGCCCAGAGCTGGACACAGGACTCAAGGGGTGGCCTGAGCAGTGCTGAGCACAGGGCACAAGGACTTCCCTGCTCCTGCTGGCCACACTCTTCCTGCTGCAGGCCAGGATGCCCTTGGCCTTCTTGGCCCCCTGGGCACACTGCTGGCTCATGTTCAGGCAGCTGTCAATCAGCACCCCCAGGTCCCTCTCTGCCTGGCTGCTCTCAGCCACTCTGACCCCAGCCTGTAGCTCTGCCTCGGGTTGCTGTGGCCAATGTATCTCCAGGGATGGAGCTTCCACTCCCTCCCTGGGCAGCCTGCTGCAGGGTTCCAGCAGCCTCCTGGGGCAGAACTTGTTCCTCACATCCAAGCTCAATCTGCTCTGCTCTAGGTTGAAGCCATTGCCCCTGGGCCTGTCCCTACACTCTCCCCATCCTTCTTGGGGCCCCCTTCAGGTGCTGGGAGGTTGTTACTAGGTCTCCCCAGAGCCTTCCCAAAAGCCAGGTTTTAAGAATGACTGAAAAGGATTTCCAAGTCTCCAGGGCTGCTGCTGATCATCTGATGAAGGGGAAAGGGTTTGGAGACCTAAGGAATGGTCAGTAAAGGTATGGCTTTGAGAACAGAGCCAAATCTCTTCAGCTCTGTAACACAACAACAGAACCATTGAGTCCTGCAGGCTGGGAAAGGCCTCCAAGCTCACCCAGGCCAACAGCAACCCAACCCCACCATGGGCACCAAACCCTGGCCCCAGCTGCCATGGCCACAGGGTTCTGCAACCCCTCCAGCCATGGGGACTCCACCACCTCCCTGGGCAGCCTCTGCCAGGCCCTGACCACTCTGGCACCAAAGACATTTGGCCTCCTCTCCAACCTCACCCTCCCCTGGCACAGTTTCAGGCCATTGCCTCTCCTTCTCTCCCCTGAGCCTAGGGAGCAGAGCCCAAGCCCCAGCTGGCTGCAGCCTCCTCTCAGGGAGCTGCAGAGAGCAAGGAGGTCTCCCTCAGCCTCCTCTTCTCCAGGCTCAACACCCCCAGCTCCCTCAGCTGCTCCTTGCACACCATGCCCCCCAAACCCCTCACCAGAGCCTTGTGGTGGTCAGAGGGCTCCTGTGGGGCCAGGCTGGGAGAGCTGGGGCTGTGCAGCCTGGGGAAGAGAAGGCTCCAGGCAGACCTCAGGTCAGCCTTCCAGTACCTGCAGGGGACCTACAGGCAGGCTGGGGAGGGACTGCTCAGAAGGGGCTGTGGGGATAGGACCAGAGGCAATGGTGACAGGGGTGGCTGAGGAGAGCCTCAGGAGGTGCAACAAGGCCAACTGCAAGCTCCTGCAGTCCTTGACATCAACCCAGGCTGGGGGGATGAGACTGAGAGCAGCCCTGCAGGGAAGGCCTTGGGGGTGCTGGGGGGGAGGAGCTGGGCAGGAGCCAGCAATGAGCACTGGCAGCACAGCCTGGGGCTGCCCTTGGCCTCCTGTGCTGCCAGTGCCCATTGCCAGAGCTGGAGAGAGGATCCTGCCCTCTGCTCTGCTCTGGGGAGACCTCCCCTGCAGGGCTGGGGCCAGGTATGGGACCCCCAGCACAAGAGAGACCTGGAGCTGCTGGAGAGGGGCCAGAGGAGGCCACAGAGATGAGCAGAGGCTGCAGAACCTCCCCTGTGGGGCCAGGCTGGGAGAGCTGGGGCTGTGCAGCCTGGAGAGGAGAAGGCTGCAGGGAGACCTCAGAGCTGCAGTTCAGTATCTGCAGGGCAGCTGCAGGCAGCTGGGGAGGGACTGCTCAGAAGGGGCTGTGGGGATAGGACCAGAGGCAATGGTTTGGAACTGGAGCAGGGCAGAGATAGGTTGGACACCAGGAGGGAGTTCTGCAGAGGGAGGCTGGGGAGACTCTGGCACAGGCTGCCCAGGGAGGTGGTGCAGGCTCCATCCCTGGACCCATTGAAGCTCAGCCTGGCTGTGGCCCTGGAGGTGTGGTTGAGGCTCTGTCCATGGAGACATCCAAGATGAGATTTGCTGTGCTCCTGGGCAGCCTGCTCTGGTTAGAGGCAGCCCTGCTGCCTGCAGGGGGCTGGAGAAGATGCCCTTGGAGGCTGCCAATGCAGGCTGTGAGTCTGTGCTGCTGAGCAAGAGAGATCCACCCCCAGCTGCCCCTGCCTTGAGCCCCTGCCAGCAGTGACCTGGGGCATCCTGCCTGAGAGGCTGGGCAGGAGTGAGAGTGAGCAGTGCATGGAGCAGGTACTGATGGCACTTTCCATCTCTGCAAGAGCCAGCAGTGACACAGGAGAGGACACAGCAGAGGCACTCTCAGACACATCTCTCCCACCTTCAGATCTTGTTGACCTGCTGCTATCAGAAGCTAAAGAGCTGCTAGCACCAACCCTCTCCAGCAAGGAGGGTAAGCACTGAGGGGCCTGGAGACACCTGCACCCCCCCAGGCACAGCCCCTCTGCCCTTCACACTGCCCACCCCCCCCAGCACAGCCCCTCTGCCCTTCACACTGCCCACCCCCTCCCAGCACAGCCCCTCTGCCCTTCACACTGCCCACCCACCCAGGCACCCCCAGCCCCACCTTCCTTTAGCGACCCAGGATCCAAACCTTCCTTTAGCCACCCAGGATCCAAACCTTCCTTTAGCCACCCAGGATCCAAACCTTCCTTCAGCCACCCAGGATCCAAACCTTCCTTTAGCCACCCAGGATCCAAACCTTCCTTTAGCCACCCAGGATCCAAACCTTCCTTCAGCCACCCAGGATCCAAACCTTCCTTAGGCCACCCAGGATCCAAACCTTCCTTCAGCCACCCAGGATCCAAACCTTCCTTCAGCCACCCAGGATCCAAACCTTCCTTTACCCACCCAGGATCCAAACCTTCCTTTGGCCACCCAGGATCCAAACCTTCCTTCAGCCACCCAGGATCCAAACCTTCCTTCAGCCACCCAGGATCCAAACCTTCCTTTGGCCACCCAGGATCCAAACCTTCCTTCAGCCACCCAGGATCCAAACCTTCCTTTGGCCACCCAGGATCCAAACCTTCCTTTAGCGACCCAGGATCCAAACCTTCCTTTAGCCACCCAGGATCCAAACCTTCCTCAGGCCACCCAGGATCCAAACCTTCCTCAGGCCACCCAGGATCCAAACCTTCCTTAGGCCACCCAGGATCCAAACCTTCCTTCAGCCACCCAGGATCCAAACCTTCCTTTGGCCACCCAGGATCCAAACCTTCCTTTAGCCACCCAGGATCCAAACCTTCCTTCAGCCACCCAGGATCCAAACCTTCAATTAGCCACCCAGGATCCAAACCTTCCTCAGGCCACCCAGGATCCAAACCTTCCTTTAGCCACCCAGGATCCAAACCTTCCTTCAGCCACCCAGGATCCAAACCTTCCTTCAGCCACCCAGGATCCAAACCTTCCTTTGGCCACCCAGGATCCAAACCTTCCCTTAGCCACCCAGGATCCAAACCTTCCCTTAGCCACCCAGGATCCAAACCTTCCTTTAGCCACCCAGGATCCAAACCTTCCTCAGGCCACCCAGGATCCAAACCTTCCTCAGGCCACCCAGGATCCAAACCTTCCCTTAGCCACCCAGGATCCAAACCTTCCTTTAGCCACCCAGGATCCAAACCTTCCTTTGGCCACCCAGGATCCAAACCTTCCTCAGGCCACCCAGGATCCAAACCTTCCTTTAGCGACCCAGGATCCAAACCTTCCTTTAGCCACCCAGGATCCAAACCTTCCTTTAGCCACCCAGGATCCAAACCTTCCTTCAGCCACCCAGGATCCAAACCTTCCTTTAGCCACCCAGGATCCAAACCTTCCTTTAGCCACCCAGGATCCAAACCTTCCTTCAGCCACCCAGGATCCAAACCTTCCTTCAGCCACCCAGGATCCAAACCTTCCTTTACCCACCCAGGATCCAAACCTTCCTTTGGCCACCCAGGATCCAAACCTTCCTTCAGCCACCCAGGATCCAAACCTTCCTTCAGCCACCCAGGATCCAAACCTTCCTTTGGCCACCCAGGATCCAAACCTTCCTTCAGCCACCCAGGATCCAAACCTTCCTTTGGCCACCCAGGATCCAAACCTTCCTTTAGCGACCCAGGATCCAAACCTTCCTTTAGCCACCCAGGATCCAAACCTTCCTTAGGCCACCCAGGATCCAAACCTTCCTTCAGCCACCCAGGATCCAAACCTTCCTTTGGCCACCCAGGATCCAAACCTTCCTTTAGCCACCCAGGATCCAAACCTTCCTTCAGCCACCCAGGATCCAAACCTTCAATTAGCCACCCAGGATCCAAACCTTCCTCAGGCCACCCAGGATCCAAACCTTCCTTTAGCCACCCAGGATCCAAACCTTCCTTCAGCCACCCAGGATCCAAACCTTCCTTCAGCCACCCAGGATCCAAACCTTCCTCAAGCCACCCAGGATCCAAACCTTCCTTCAGCCACCCAGGATCCAAACCTTCCTTTAGCCACCCAGGATCCAAACCTTCCCTTAGCCACCCAGGATCCAAACCTTCCCTTAGCCACCCAGGATCCAAACCTTCCTTTAGCCACCCAGGATCCAAACCTTCCTCAGGCCACCCAGGATCCAAACCTTCCTCAGGCCACCCAGGATCCAAACCTTCCTTCAGCCACCCAGGATCCAAACCTTCCTTTAGCCACCCAGGATCCAAACCTTCCTCAGGCCACCCAGGATCCAAACCTTCCTCAGGCCACCCAGGATCCAAACCTTCCTTTAGCCACCCAGGATCCAAACCTTCCTCAAGCCACCCAGGATCCAAACCTTCCTCAGGCCACCCAGGATCCAAACCTTCCTTTGGCCACCCAGGATCCAAACCTTCCTCAGGCCACCCAGGATCCAAACATTCCTTTGGCCACCCAGGATCCAAACCTTCCTCAGGCCACCCAGGATCCAAACATTCCTTTGGCCACCCAGGATCCAAACCTTCCTCAGGCCACCCAGGATCCAAACCTTCCTTTAGCCACCCAGGATCCAAACCTTCCTCAGGCCACCCAGGATCCAAACCTTCCTTTAGCCACCCAGGATCCAAACCTTCCTTTGGCCACCCAGGATCCAAACCTTCCTTCAGCCACCCAGGATCCAAACCTTCCTTTAGCCACCCAGGATCCAAACCTTCCTTTAGCCACCCAGGATCCAAACCTTCCTCAGGCCACCCAGGATCCAAACCTTCCTTTAGCCACCCAGGATCCAAACCTTCCTCAGGCCACCCAGGATCCAAACCTTCCTCAGGCCACCCAGGATCCAAACCTTCCTTTGGCCACCCAGGATCCAAACCTTCCTTTGGCCACCCAGGATCCAAACCTTCCTCAGGCCACCCAGGATCCAAACCTTCCTTTGGCCACCCAGGATCCAAACCTTCCTTTAGCCACCCAGGATCCAAACCTTCCTTTGGCCACCCAGGATCCAAACCTTCCTTTAGCCACCCAGGATCCAAACCTTCCTCAGGCCACCAGGATCCAAACCTTCCTTTGGCCACCCAGGATCCAAACCTTCCTCAGGCCACCCAGGATCCAAACCTTCCTTTGGCCACCCAGGATCCAAACCTTCCTTTAGCCACCCAGGATCCAAACCTTCCTCAGGCCACCAGGATCCAAACCTTCCTTTGGCCACCCAGGATCCAAACCTTCCTCAGGCCACCAGGATCCAAACCTTCCTTTGGCCACCCAGGATCCAAACCTTCCTCAGGCCACCCAGGATCCAAACCTTCCTTTGGCCACCCAGGATCCAAACCTTCCTTTAGCCACCCAGGATCCAAACCTTCCTTTGGCCACCCAGGATCCAAACCTTCCTTCAGCCACCCAGGATCCAAACCTTCCTCAGGCCACCCAGGATCCAAACCTTCCTTTGGCCACCCAGGATCCAAACCTTCCTTCAGCCACCCAGGATCCAAACCTTCCTCAGGCCACCCAGGATCCAAACCTTCCTTTGGCCACCCAGGATCCAAACCTTCCTTTAGCCACCCAGGATCCAAACCTTCCTCAGGCCACCCAGGATCCAAACCTTCCTCAGGCCACCCAGGATCCAAACCTTCCTTTGGCCACCCAGGATCCAAACCTTCCTTCAGCCACCCAGGATCCAAACCTTCCTCAGGCCACCCAGGATCCAAACCTTCCTTTGGCCACCCAGGATCCAAACCTTCCTTTAGCCACCCAGGATCCAAACCTTCCTCAGGCCACCCAGGATCCAAACCTTCCTTTGGCCACCCAGGATCCAAACCTTCCTCAGGCCACCCAGGATCCAAACCTTCCTCAGGCCACCCAGGATCCAAACCTTCCTTTGGCCACCCAGGATCCAAACCTTCCTTTAGCCACCCAGGATCCAAACCTTCCTTTAGCCACCCAGGATCCAAACCTTCCTTTGGCCACCCAGGATCCAAACCTTCCTTTGGCCACCCAGGATCCAAACCTTCCTTTAGCCACCCAGGATCCAAACCTTCCTCAGGCCACCCAGGATCCAAACCTTCCTTTGGCCACCCAGGATCCAAACCTTCCTCAGGCCACCCAGGATCCAAACCTTCCTTTAGCCACCCAGGATCCAAACCTTCCTTTAGCCACCCAGTATCCAAACCTTCCTCAGGCCACCCAGGATCCAAACCTTCCTTTGGCCACCGAGGATCCAAACCTTCCTTTCGCCACCCAGGATCCAAACCTTCCTTTGGCCACCCAGGATCCAAACCTTCCTTTAGCCACCCAGGATCCAAACCTTCCTTTAGCCACCCAGGATCCAAACCTTCCTTTAGCCACCCAGGATCCAAACCTTCCTTTAGCCACCCAGGATCCAAACCTTCCTTCAGCCACCCAGGATCCAAACCTTCCTTTGGCCACCCAGGATCCAAACCTTTCCTTAGCCACCCAGGATCCAAACCTTCCTTTGGCCACCCAGGATCCAAACCTTTCCTTAGCCACCCAGGATCCAAACCTTTCCTTAGCCACCCAGGATCCAAACCTTCCTTTGGCCACCCAGGATCCAAACCTTCCTTTGGCCACCCAGGATCCAAACCTTCCTCAGGCCACCCAGGATCCAAACCTTCCTCAGGCCACCCAGGATCCAAACCTTCCTCAGGCCACCCAGGATCCAAACCTTCCTTTAGCCACCCAGGATCCAAACCTTCCTTTGGCCACCCAGGATCCAAACCTTCCTTTAGCCACCCAGGATCCAAACCTTCCTTTAGCCACCCAGGATCCAAACTTTCCTTTGGCCACCCAGGATCCATACCTTCCTTTGGCCACCCAGGATTCAAACCTTCCTTTAGCCACCCAGGATCCAAACCTTCCTTTAGCCACCCAGGATCCAAACCTTCCTCAGGCCACCCAGGATCCAAACCTTCCTCAGGCCACCCAGCTGTGCCCCCAGCAATGCTGAGCAGAGTCATCTCCTCCTCCCTTTGTGTCCAAACCAGATTCCTTTCCCCTCCTCTGGGTGCCATCTAGCTCCACATCCCAGCCTGGGGTCTGTACCTGGGCCACAAGCCATCAGCATTACCTGACCCCCTCCTGCCATGCAGCAGGAGACTTCTGGTCTGCTCCATGCCACAAGCAGCTGAGCAGGCAGCCCCTCACAGCTGCCCAGCCTTGGCCCTTTGCTTCTGTTCCCCTACCAGACCTGGCCCAATCCCAGCACTGACTTTATCTCAAATCAGGACAACTCCAGGGGTGTCTCAGCACCTTCAGGGCCCTGCCTCCTTCCCCTGCCCCTTAGCACCATGCAGCAGCACTGCTTGCTCCTGCCATGGCCCACAGCCCCCCCTCACAGCTGGCTGTCTGCTTCCTTTGCAGCTTCCCCGTCTGACAGGGACCAGTGCCTGCCTGAAGGGATCCCAGAGCCCAAGGAGTAGGTGTCAACCCCCCCTGGCCTGCAGCTGTGACACTGAAACCAAAGTCCTGCCTGGTTGGTTGGCTTCTTGCTTGGCATCTTTGAGCAGATCCTCCAGGCAAGGCCAGCCTCTAGGAGAGGGAGACCCAGCCCTGCCCAGCCTGCATGCCCAGGCAAGGACAGTCCTGCAGGTCTCTTTTGTTCCCTGAAATGTGCTTTTCCTCTCTGCCCAGAGGGGAATTGATACTTCCATGGCTCCCCCAGCTGGGATCTATAGAGACCTCTGTGAGTCCTGAGCAAGGGCAAAAGAACCACTCATGGATGGGTGGAATGGGTTGGGTTGGAAGGGACCTCATAGGTCATCCAGCTCCAAGCCCCTGCCATGGGCAGGGACCCCTCCCACCAGCACAGCTTGCTCAGGGCCTCATCCAGCCTGGTCCTGAACACCTCCAGGCAGGAGGCAGCCACAGCCTCCCTGGGCAGCCTGTGCCAGAGTCTCCCCAGCCTCACTGCAAAGGATTTCTTCCTCCTCTCCACTCTCAGTCTCCTCTCTCCCAGCTCAAAGCCATTGGCCCTGGGCCTGGCACTCCCAGCCCTTGGCCCAAGTCCCTCCCCAGCTCTCCTGGAGCCCTTCAGGTACTGGGAGGCTGCTCTGAGGTCTGCCTGCAGCCTTCTCTTCTGCAGGCTGCACAGCCCCAGCTCTCCCAGCCTGGCCCCACAGGGGAGGTTCTGCAGCCTCTGAGCATCTCTGTGGCCTCCTCTGGAGCCTCTCCAGCAGCTCCAGGTCCTTCCTGTGCTGGGGGCTCAGAGCTGGAGGCAGTGCTGCAGGTGGGGGCTGAGCAGAGAAGAGCAGAGGGGCAGAATCCCCTCCCTGTGCTGCTGCTCTCCCTGCTCTGGCTGCAGCTCAGCACTCAGCTGGCTCTGGGCTGCCAGGGAGCATTGCCAGCTCAGGGGAAGCATTTCCACACAAAGCAGGTGGCCAGCAGAGCCTTGCCCCGAGCAGGGAAGCTCTTTTCTTTCCTGAAGAGCCAGCGTTGTCTTCAGGGGCTCCTCTGTGTGTGTCCCCATAGTTCCTCATGCTCTCTCTCGTTCGCAGCCACCTGCACCAGAAGCCGACGTGGCCTCCCCCCGGGCAGCCCCCGAGCCGTGCGCCGCAGCCCAGCCCAGCCCCGGACCCGCCGCAGTAGGCTCCGGGAGCCTGCCCCGGGCCGGCCGCCGCCGGGACGGGACCGACACACCTCCAGTGCTTCACCTGCCGGCCGCACCGCGCCGAGCAAGCAGCTCTCTGACGCCAGATTAAGTCCTGCTAAGCCCCCAAGGCTTTGCCAGCAGCCTCCCCCTGCCTGGCTACCTCCGAGCTATCGTCCAAGGCTAACTCGCTCACGGTTCTGCAGCTTTAGAGCATGACAAACTTCAACCACCTCAAGAGGCTCCCAGGGCCTGGATGCCACTGGCAGCCTTTCAGATCTTGCCTCCTGGCTAGTGAGAGGAGCATGAAGGTACCCAAAGGACTCAGGGGTCTCCAGCAGCCTCCCTGCTGGGGCTCCACCCGAAAAACCAAAGCGTCTTTAGCGGCTGTGAAGTCCAAGCAGCTTCAGCTGTAGTGTCCCAGCTGTCTGGGGAGAGAGTCTTCTCCTTCTGTTCTTTCTGGTCTAGCTTAGCCCAGCTGCAATGCTTGAAACGGAGAGCAGCACCTGCGGGAGCTGGCGGCAGGCAGCGCGGAGCCAGCAGCCCCATGCCCGCGGCGCCAGCCTGCCCGCCCTGGGCAGAGCTCAGGGAGGGCTCCTGCTGGCACTCAGGAGCTGTGTGAGGCAAGGCTGGAAGGGCAGAGCCAGGGGTGGGCTGGGGAGCCCAGGGGAGCACAGGCTCTGGAAAATAAAATGGAAATGCTGCTGACAAGGCTGTTGGCTCTCTGGGGTGTTGGGAGGGCAGGAGGGGAACATCCTCCCTGGGTCACTGAGCCAGGGAAGCAGAGAAGCAGAGAAATCCCAGAGTCAGAGCAGTAAGAGAAAGCCAGAGATATGGAATCAGGGAACCATCAGGGGTGATGGAATCAGGGAGGCATAGAAATAGCAGAAACATAGACTCAGGGAAGCACAGCATGGTGGGAATGACAGCTCACAGAATCATGGAAGCATAGAGGTCACGGGCTCAGAATCACAGGGTCATGGAATCATGGGGTCACAGGCTCACAGGATTATCTTGCCAGACATCATGGAGCTATGGAAATCAGAGAATCAGGGGATTGGAACCAGAGAGTCACATAAATCACAGAGCCAGGGAATCACAGTCAGTGGAATCATGGAACCATGGAAGTGACAGAAGCACAGAGTGATGGAATCATGAAACCATGGGATCACAGACATCATAGAACACAGACCACAGAATGAACCAGGCTGGAAAAGACCTCAGAGATCATCAAGTCCAACCTCTCCCCCAGCACCAGCTGATCAACTCAACCATGGCTCCAAGGGCCTCAGCCAGGCTCTTCCTAAACACCTCCAGGGATGGGGACTCCACCACCTCCCTGGGCAGCACATCCCAGTGGCCAATCTCTCTTTATAACATCCAACCTAAACCTCCCCTGGCACAGCTTGAGACTGTGTCCTCTTGTTGGAGTTGGAGAGAGCAAGAAGGTCTCCCCTGAGCCTCCTCTTCTCCAGGCTAAGCAACCCCAGCTCCCTCAGCCTCTCCTCACAGGGCTGTGCCCCAGACCCCTCCCCAGCTTTGTTGCCCTTCTCTGGACACC
Source organism: Melanerpes formicivorus (assembly GCF_026170545.1). Lineage (NCBI taxonomy): Eukaryota > Metazoa > Chordata > Aves > Piciformes > Picidae > Melanerpes > Melanerpes formicivorus. The sequence continues at coordinate 18,836,442 of NW_027142366.1, read as the reverse complement.
TTCAAGTCTCTCAATGTCCTTCTGGACCTGAGGAGCCCAGAGCTGGACACAGGACTCAAGGGGTGGCCTGAGCAGTGCTGAGCACAGGGCACAAGGACTTCCCTGCTCCTGCTGGCCACACTCTTCCTGCTGCAGGCCAGGATGCCCTTGGCCTTCTTGGCCCCCTGGGCACACTGCTGGCTCCTGTTCAGCTGCTGTCCACCAGTACCCACAGGTCCCTCTCTGCCTGGCTGCTCTCAGCCACTCTGACCCCAGCCATGGAATCATAGAATGATGGAAATAACAGAATCATAGATTCATGAAATCATAGAAATCACAGGGGCAGGGAACTATGGACTCATAGAAATCATGGAATCATGGACTCAGAGTCATGGAATGATGGAATCCTGGAAGCACAGAGTGATAGAATCAGACATCATGGAAGCACAGAATCATAGGAGTCATAGAATCATGGAACCAGAGAAACCAGAGAATGATGGAATCATTCAAGAAGGACATTGAGAGACTTGAAGGTGTCCAGAGAAGGGCAACAGAGCTGGGGAGGGGTCTGGAGCACAGCCCTGTGAGGAGAGGCTGAGGGAGCTGGGGTTGCTTAGCCTGGAGAAGAGGAGGCTCAGGGGAGACCTTCTTGCTCTCTGCAACTCCCTGCAGGGAGGTTGTAGCCAGGTGGGGGTTGGGCTCTGCTCCCAGGCAGCCAGCAGCAGAACAAGAGGACACAGTCTCAAGCTGTGCCAGGGGAGGTTCAGGCTGGAGGGGAGGAGAAAGTTCTTCCCAGGAAGAGAGATTGGCCACTGGGATGTGCTGCCCAGGGAGGTGGTGGAGTCCCCATCCCTGGAGGTGTTCTGGAGGGGATTGGATGTGGCACTTGGAGCCATGGTTGAGTTGTCAGGAGGTGCTGGGGGAGAGGTTGGATTGGTGTTTGATTCTGTGATTCTATAACAGGATCCTAGAACCCAGAGAATCCTACACCCACAGAGCCACAGAGCTCACAGAATCAGGGAAGCATGGAACCAGAGGAAGCACAGGGTCATGGAATCAGGGAATCTTAGCTCCATACAACTCAAGGAATCACAGAACATTCTGCCTGGCAAAGCCCTTTCAGCTCCTCCAGCACAACCATTCTCTAACTCAGCCCAGGCTGGGGCTGAGCCCTGGCCCTCAGCACCACAGCTCTGCCCCTGGGAAACACCTCCAGGGCTGGGCACTCAGCCACCCCCCTGGCAGCCTGGGCCAGGCACTGAGAACCCTTCCAGTGAAGAAGTTTCTCCTCATGTCCAACATAGACCTCCCAGGGTTCCCTTTCTCCTCCTTCTTCCTTTGGCAGCTGCTAGCCAGATGCAGGGAGAAGTGGCAGGAAAATGGAGTCCATGGCAGCTGGTACCCAGGACTGTTCAAACCCCCTTTTGGGGGCTGTGGGAGTGGTGTTCAAAGAGTATTGGTCCTTGAGAGCCTAAACTAAAGGCTGAGGAAAAGCCATGAGCTTCACCAGCACCAACTGGAGCCATGGTTTGGCTGTCAGGAGGTGTTAGGTATTAGGTCACAGGTTGGACTTGATGATCTCTGATCTGCCTGGTTCTATGATTCTAACTGCACTTGAAGCCACACAGCAGCTAAGTGTGGGGGGGAACTTCCCAGCTGCATCACTAAGCAGCCTGAAGTGTTGGTGCAACTTCACTCCCCCAGCCTAGGGGGAAGGAACTCCCTGGGGCATGTGCCTCACAATCTAAACCAAAGAGCTGCTTGGGGAAGGGAAGGAAAGCTGAGCCCTGGGAGCACTCACAAGGAATCACAGAGTCAGGATGGCTCAGGTTGGAAGGGACTCAGAGACCATCGTGGGCAGGGACCCCTCCCACCAGCTCAGGCTGCTCAGGGCCTCATCCAGCCTGGCCTTCAGCACCCCCAGGCAGGAGGCAGCCACAGCCTCCCTGGGCAGCCTGGGCCAGAGCCTCAGCAGCCTCACACTCAACAACTCCTTCCTCAGCTCCACTCTAACCCTGCTCTGCCTCAGCTCCAAACCATTCCCCCTGGGCCTGCCTCAGGCCCCCTCAGCCAAAGTTCCTCTGCAGCCTTCCTGCAGGATTCCTTCAGCTCCTGGCAGCAGCTCTGAGGAGCCCCTGGAGCCTTCTCCTCTGCAGGCTGCACAGCCCCAGCTCCCTCAGCCTGTGCTCCCAGCAGAGCTGCTCCAGCCCTGGCAGCATCTTTGTGGCCTCCTCTGGCCTCTCTCCAGCAGCTCTGTGTCCTTCTGCTGCTGGGGAGAGCAGAGCTGGAGGCAGGATTGGAGGTGAGGGCTGAGCAGAGCAGAGCCCAGGGGCAGAATCCCCTCTGCTGCCCTCTGCCCAGCCTGCTCTGGCTGCAGCCAGCACACAGCTGCCTGAGGGCTGCAGGAGGCTCTGCTGGCTCCTGGGGAGCTGCTCAGCACCCAGCACCCCCAAGGCTCTTCCTTCAGGGCTGCTCTCGACTCACTCTGCAGCCAGCCTGGATTTGTGCCTGGGCCTGGCCTGCCCCAGCTGCAGGACCTTGCCCTGGGGCTTGCTGAGCTTCCTGCAGCTGGCACTGGCCAACTTCTCCAGCCTCTCAAGATCCCTCTGGATGGATCCTTCTGGATGGATCCCTTGCCTCCAGTGGGTGCAGCACACCACCCAGCTTGGTGTCACCAGCAAACCTGCTGAGGGAGCCCTCATGGCACTGCCCACACTGCTGACAAAGACGTTAAACAGCCCTGGGCCCAGGACAGACCCCTGAGGACCTCCACATGGCCACTGCTCTGCAGCAGGGAGGTTGGGCAGGCAGCCACCAAGGCTTTATCTCCAAAGGTGAATGTAGCAGGAGCCATTAGCAGGGAGTTTATCTGCAGCCTGATGGCTGAGGTAACACAACCTGCCCTAAATGTGCTGGGCCCCAGCTCATTGCAGCTCCAGTTTCATCCCTGCCACTGATCTCTGCCACCTCACTGGGTGACCTTGGGCAGCACAGCCCAGCTCAGTGTTGCACCAGGAGCAGCAGAGAGGATCAGCTTCTCTGAGCAGCATGGGGAAGGCAAAGCCCCAGGGACCCACTGGCTCTGGGCTGCAAGCTTCTGGCACACAAGGATCTGGCAAAAGTGCTGCTGCTGCCCCTTCTGTGGGAGAAAAGCTTCAGTGATTCAATGTTTGTTGGATCTTGCAGAACCCCAGCAGGGAAAGGGTTGGAAGGGAGCTCTGGAGCTCAGCCAGTCCAACCCAGGGCACCCCCAGCACCCTGCCCAGCAGCACAGTGCCCAGGGGGGGTTGGAAGCTCTCCACACCAGCAGACTCCACAACCTCTCTGGGCAGCCTGCTCCAGGCCTCCAGCAGCCTCACCCCAAACAACTTTCTCCTCCTGCTCAGCTCCAACCTCCTGCCTGACACTTTCTGCCCCTTGCTGGCCCTTCTGCTGGCCCTGGGCAGCACTCAGCAGAGCCTGGCCCCAGCCTCTTGCCCCCCACAGCTCCTTTAGCTCTTGCTGAGCATTGCTCAGCTGCCCTCTGGGGCTGCTCTTCTGCAGGCTCTCAGCCCCAGGGCTCTCAGCCTTTGCTGCTCCCAGAGCTGCTCCAGGCCCCTCAGCAGCTCTGCAGCCTGCCCTGGGCTCTCTCCATCAGTTCTGTGTCTTGCTAAACTTCATACCCAACTTTTGCTTAGCTTCTGTAAAACAGGACAGGGTAAAAGGTGTAGAGGTAGCAGAGGTGAAAGCCAGATCTGAACACTGCTGTGGAGATCAACAGCTCCAGAGGAGACCACAGAGATGATCAGAGGCTGCAGAACCTCCCCTGTGGGGGCAGGCTGGGAGAGCTGGGGCTGTGCAGCCTGGAGAAGAGAAGGCTGCAGGCAGACCTCAGAGCAGCCTCCCAGTACCTGAAGGGCTCCAGGAGAGCTGGGGAGGGACTTGGGCCAAGGGCTGGGAGTGCCAGGCCCAGGGCCAATGGCTTTGAGCTGGGAGAGAGGAGACTGAGAGTGGAGAGGAGGAAGAAATCCTTTGCAGTGAGGCTGGGGAGACTCTGGCACAGGCTGCCCAGGGAGGCTGTGGCTGCCTCCTGCCTGGAGGTGTTCAGGACCAGGCTGGATGAGGCCTTGGGCAGCCTGTGCTGGTGGGAGGGGTCCCTGCCCATGGCAGGGGTTGGAGCTGGATGATCTCTGAGGTGCCTTCCACCCCATGCTGTGACTCTATGATGATTCCAGGCCTGTTCCCATCACTGGAGGCTTCAGAGCCTTCTCTTCCTCCCAGCTCCACTGTGTGACTCAGGCTGGCCTGCAGCCCAGCTCTGGGGAGTGGAAGCAGAGTCCCTGCTGCCTGAGCTGTGGCTCTGCAAAGCAGCTGAACCTTGCTGCTGAATTTTTCAAGAGGCTCTTTAATGTTTCAGCACTGTTGGCTTCCTGGGGTGTGCTGAACCCCTGGGGGAGAGGCCTGCAAAGCACCTTAGGGTGGTGCTGCAGAGAGGGCTGGGCTGGCCTGGTGCTGCCTGCCCACTGCACCATCCTCTTCCTCCTGCACGGGGCTGAGTCTGCCCCACAGCTGCTGGCACTGGCCACAGAGTCTTCTGACCTCGCTGACCACAGCTTGGCCACAAACCTCCTCTGCAGCTTCTTTCACAGCCTCCAGGAGTGGCCAGAGAGTCTTCTGACCTCGCTGACCACAGCTTGGCCACTAACCTCCTCTGCAGCTTCTGCAGAGCCTCCAGGGCAGGCCACAGACACTTCTGACCTCGCTGTCCACAGCTTGGCCACAAACCTCCTCTGCAGCTTCTTTCACAGCCTCCAGGAGTGGCCACAGAGTCTTCTGACCTTGCTGACTACAGCATGGCCACAAACCTCCTTTGGAGCTTCTTTCACAGCCTCCAGGAGTGGCCACAGAGTCTTCTGACCCCACTGAGCCCAGCATGGCCACAAACCTCCTCTGCAGCCTCTTCAGAGCCTCCAGGAGTGGCCATAGACACTTCTGGCCTCACTGAGCCCAGCATGGCCTCAAACCTCCTCTGCAGCTTCTTTCAGAGCCTCCAGGAGTGGCCACAGAGTCTTCTGACTTCGCTGACCACAGCTTGGCCACAAACCTCCTCTGCAGCTTCTTTCAGAGCCTCCAGGGCAGGCCATAGACACTTCTGGCCTCACTGAGCCCAGCATGGCCACAAACCTTCTTTGGAGCTTCTTTCAGAGCCTCCAGGGCAGGCCACAGAGTCTTCTGGCCTCACTGAGCCCAGCATGGCCCCAAACCTCCTTTGCAGCCTCTTCAGAGCCTCCAGGAGTGGCCACAGAGTCTTCTGACCTTGCTGACTACAGCTTGGCCAGAAACCTCCTCTGCAGCTTCTTTCACAGCCTCCAGGAGTGGCCACAGAGTCTTCTGACCTCAGTGACTACAGCATGGCCACAAACCTTTGGAGCTTCTTTCACAGCCTCCAGGAGTGGCCACAGAGTCTTCTGGCCTCACTGAGCCCAGCATGGCCCCCAGCCTCCTCTGCAGCCTCTCCAGAGGCCAGCTGCTGTTGCAAGAAGGGCAGCAGGAAGCACAATGCCAGGGAGAAGCCCCACAGCTCTACCTCTGCACCACCTCCCTGCAGTTTCTGCTGGGCTCTCCCAGTTTATGCCCACAGCTGAGGCTGGGGAAGTTGAGAGGAAGAGTTTGCAGCAGAGCAGCTCCCAGCAGTGGGGAAGTGGAGCCTGCAGGGTACCTCCAGAGCAGATGTCCTTCCTGGTAGATGTTCTGCTTTCCACCTGCAGAGCCTGGCAGGAGTTCCTGGGCTGGGCTCCTCTGGTGTGAGGACTTCTCTCCCAGAAGAGAGAGGCTGAATGCCAGCCCTTCAGGGACGAAGCAAGAGACATCATGGCCTGGATTCTCTTCCTCTGCTCTGCTCTGGGGAGACTCCACCTGCAGGGCTGGGGCCAGCTCTGGAGCCCCCAGCACAAGGACATCAGACTTGTAGGGCCCAGAGAAGGGCCATGCAGATGAGCTGATGGCTGGAGCACATCTCCTGTCAGGATGAGCTGGGAGAGCTGGGGCTGTGCAGACAGCAGAAGAGAAGGCTCCAGGCAGACCTCAGAGCAGCCTCCCAGTAGCTGAAGGGCTCCAGGAGAGCTGGGAAGGGACTTGGGACAAGGGCTGGGGGTGCCAGGATGAGGGCTGATGGCCTCAGGCTGGAAGAAGCTGGATTGAGATGAGACATGAGGAGGAAATTCTTCCCCATGAGGGTGGTGAGGCACTGGGACAGGTTGCTCAGAGAAGCTGTGGGGGCTCCAAGCCTGGAAATGTTCAAAGCCAAGCTGGATAGGAGCTGGAGCAACCTGGGCTGGCAGGAGGTGTCCCTGCCCATGGCAGGGGCTGGCACTGGATGATCTTTAAGGTCCCTTCCCAGCCACATCCTTCTGGGATTGTAGGATTCTATGAGGCATGGCCCTTGGGAGCAGCAGGGAGAGCTGTGGGAGGGCCAAGGGTAGCCCCAAGGCTGGAAACAGCCAGGGAGAGCTTAGGGCAGGAGAAGAAAATGTGTTGGAAAGCAGGAACTCCAGTCAGGGCTGCTCAGCAGGGGAAAGATGGGATGGGGTGGGGTGGGATGGAAGGGATGGAGTTGGATGGGATGAGGTGGGATGGGATGGGGTGGGATGGGATGGATGGGGTGGGATGGATGGGGTGGGATGGGATGGGATGGAAGGGATGGGATGGGATGGAAGGGATGGGGTGGGATGGGATGAGGTGGGATGGGATGGGATGGGATGGAAGGGATGGGATGGGATGGAAGGGATGGGGTGGGATGGGATGAGGTGGGATGGGATGGATGGGATGGGATAGGATGAGGTGGGATGGGAAGGGATGGGATGGGATGGGATGGGATGGGACGGGGTGGGATGGGATGGGATGGGATGGATGGGATGGGATTGGGTGGGGTGGGATGGGATGGGGTGGGATGGGATAGGATGGGATGGGATGGGGTGGATGGGGTGGGATGGGATGGGATGGGATGGGATGAGATGGATGGGATGGGATGGGATGGATGGGATGGGATGGGGTGGGATGGGATGGCATGGGATGGATGGGATGGGATAGGATAGGATGGGATGGGATGGGGTGGGATGGGATGAGATGGATGGGATGGGATGGGGTGGGATGGGATGGGATGGGATAGGATGGGGTAGGATGGGATGGATGGGATGGGATGGGATGGATGGGATGGGATGGGATGGATGGGATGGGATGGGATGAGATGGATGGGATGGGATGGGATGGATGGGATGGGATGGGGTGGGATGGGATGGCATGGGATGGATGGATGGGATGGGATAGGATAGGATGGGATGGAATGGGGTGGGATGGGATGAGATGGATGGGATGGGATGGGGTGGGATGGGATGGGATGGGATAGGATGGGGTAGGATGGGATGGATGGGATGGGATGGGGTGGGATGGGATGGGATGGGATAGGATGGGGTGGGATGGGATGGATGGGATGGGATGGGGTGGGATGGATGGGATGGGATTGGGTGGGGTGGGATGGAAGGGATGGGATAGGATGGGATGGGATGGAATGGGATGGGATGGGATGGGATGGGATGGGATGGGATGGGATGGGATGGGATGGGATGGGATGGGATAGGATGGGATGGGATGGGATGGGGTGGGATGGGATGGGATGGGATGGGGTGGGACAGGATGGTGTGGGATGGGGTGGATGGAGTGGGATGGGATGGGATGGGATTGGGTGGGGTGGGATGGGATGGGATGGGATGGATGGGATGGGATTGGGTGGGGTGGGATGGAAGGGATGGGATAGGATGGGATGGGATGGGATGGAATGGGATGGGATGGGATGGGATGGGATGGGATGGGATGGGATGGGATGGGGTGGATGGGGTGGGATGGGATGGGATGGGATGGGATGGGATGGGATGGGATGGGATGGGGTGGATGGGGTGGGATGGGGTGGGACAGGATGGGGTGGGATGGGGTGGATGGGATGGATGGGATGGGATGGATGGGGATGGGATGGATTGGATGGGATGGGGTGGGATGGGATGGGATGGATGGGATGGGATGGGATGGGATGGGATGGGATGGGATGGATGGGATGGGATGGGATGGAATGGGATGGGATGGGATGGATGGGATGGGATGGGATGGAATGGGATGGGATGGGATGGATGGGATGGGATGGAATGGGATGGGATGGGATGGGATGGATGGGATGGGATGGGATGGGGTGGGATGGGATGGGATGGGATGGGATGGGATGGGATGGGATGGATTGGATGGGATGGGATGGGATGGGATGGGATGGGATGGGATGGGATGGGATGGGATGGGATGGGGTGGGGTGGGGTGGGGTGGGGTGGGATGGGATGGGACACACCATAATCTCATCCAGATTTAGTGCCAGGAACCAGCATGATTGCTCATGGAGCAGCAGTGAGTTGCTGTCTGCAGCAAGAGGGCAGAAAGAGTTTTCCATTTCTCCTTCTGTTTCCTCTGAGGAAACTGAACCAGGACTGAGGAATGGCAAAGAAATGGCCTTGCTCTGGCCAAAGCCCAGGGAGTTCAAAAGGGAAAAGGCAGCTCTAATTCACGACATCAACTGCCCCAGGCCTTGGAGAACTTTGTAGCTTTCATAGCACCACAGAGCTGTTTGGGCTGGCAGAGCCCTCCCAGAGCAGCCAGCCCAGCACCAACCCTGCCCCACCATGGCCACCAAACCCTGGCCCCAGCTGCCATGGCCACAGGGCTCTGCAACCCCTCCAGCCATGGGGACTCCACCACCTCCCTGGGCAGCCTCTGCCAGGCCCTCACCACTCTGCCACCAAAGACATTTGGCCTCCTCTCCAACCTCACCCTCCCCTGGCACAGTTTCAGGCCATTGCCTCTCCTTCTCTCCCCTGAGCCTAGGGAGCAGAGCCCAAGCCCCAGCTGGCTGCAGCCTCCTCTCAGGGAGCTGCAGAGAGCAAGGAGGTCTCCCTCAGCCTCCTCTTCTCCAGGCTCCACACCCCCAGCTCCCTCAGCTGCTCCTCCCCAGACCCTTCCCCAGCTCTCGATGCTGTTGTGTGAAAGGCTCTAGGAGAAGCTTCCTGCCCTGACCCTGCAGGCTGCAGCCCTGAGGGCTTGGCCATTGGCTGGCTCTGGGGGCTGGTGACAGGTCAGGCTGCTCCCCTGGGCCAGAGGCTGCAGGATGCTTCAGGACATATTGCTGAGCAGGAAGAGGAGCAGAGCTTCCTGAAAGGCCTGCCCAGAGCAGGGGACACTGCAGGGGCAGAAGTGGTCAGGAAGCAAAAGCAGCAGTCAGTGTGAGGGGGGTGGTCTTCTGCATGCCACGTGCCAGCTGGGCCTTGGGGACAGCATGAAAGGAGGATCTGAAGGTGCAAAACATTCCCAGGCTGGCCTCCCACTTCTGTCTTCTGCACCACTTCTGGGTGCTACACCCACCCCCTGCCCCAGGAGCAGGCAGCTGCTCAGGAGCTCCCTGTGCCACCTACACCCTGCCCCTGTATCACAGTCTCACAGTATAACTAAGGTTGGAAATGACCTCGAGGATCACCAAGTCCAACCTATCAACACAGACCTCATGACCAGACCATGGCACCAAGTGCCACATCCAATCCCCTCTGGAACACCTCCAGGGATGGGGACTCCACCACCTCCCTGGGCAGCACATCCCAGTGGCAAACGACTCTCTCTGGGAAGAACTTTCTCCTCACCTCGAGTCTAAACCTCCCCTGGCACAGCTTGAGACTGTGTCCTCTTGTTCTGGTGATGGGGGCCTGGGAGAAGAGCCCAACCCCTTCCCAGCTACAACCACCTTTCAGGTAGTTGCAGAGAGCAAGAAGGTCTCCCCTGAGCCTCCTCTTCTCCAGGCTAAGCAACCCCAGCTCCCTCAGCCTCTCCTCACAGGGCTGTGCCCCAGACCCCTCCCCAGCTTTGTTGCCCTTCTCTGGACACCTTCAAGTCTCTCAATGTCCTTCTTGAGCTGAGGAGCCCAGAGCTGGACACAGGACTCAAGGTGTGGCCTCAGCAGTGCTGAGCACAGGGCACAAGGACTTCCCTGCTCCTGCTGGCCACACTCTTCCTGCTGCAGGCCAGGATGCCCTTGGCCTTCTTGGCCACCTGGGCACACTGCTGGCTCATGTTTAGGCAGCTGTCAATCAGCACCCCCAGGTCCCTCTCTGCCTGGCTGCTCTCAGCCACTCTGACCCCAGCCTGTAGCTCTGCCTGGGGTTGCTGTGGCCAAAGTGCAGCCCCTGGCACTTGGACTTGTTGAATGCCATCCTGTTGGCCTCTGCCCATCTGTCCAGCTTGGCAAGGTCCCTTCTGCTCTCTAACTGACCAACATCTGCTCCCAGCTTGCTGTCAGCTGCAAACTTGCTGATGGCTGACTCAATCCCCTCCTCCAGATCATCAATGAAGATGTTAAAGAGCACAGGGCCCAGCACTGCTCCCTGGGGCACACCACTGGTGCCTGGCTGCCAGCTGGCTGTGGCACCATTCACCACCACTCTCTGGGCTCAGCCTCCAGCCAGTTCCTCACCCAGCTCAGAGAGCTGCTGTCCCAGCCAGGGGCTGACAGCTTGGCCAGGAGCTTGCTGTGGGGGATGGTGTCCAAGGCCTTGCTGCAGTCCAGGCAGACCACATCCACAGCCTGCCCCACAGCCACCAGGCAGTCACCTGGGCATGGAAGGAGCTCAGGTTGGTCAGGTAGGACCTGCCCCTCCTAACTCCATGCTGGCTGGGCCTGAGCCCTTGGCCATCCTTCAGGTGTGCAGTTATTGCCCCCAGGATAATCTGCTCCATCACTTTCCCTGGCACTGAGGTCAGGCTGCCAGGCCTGGAGCTTCCAGGTTCCTCCATCCAACCTTTCTTATGGATGGGGACCACCTTGGCCAGTTTCAGTCACCTGGGACCCTGCCCCAGGAGCAGGCAGCTGCTCAGGAGCTCTCTGTGCCACCTACACCCTCCCCCTGCCCCAGGAGCTCTCTGTGCCACCTACACCCTCCCCCTGCCCCAGGAGCAGGCAGCTGCTCAGGACCTCCCTCTGCCACCTCGAAGGAGGCAGAATGACAGAATGGTCCAGGCCAGAAGGGAGACCTCCAAAGCTCATCCAGTCCAACCCCCCTGCAATCAGCAGGGACATCCTCCCCTGCAGCTGGGCAGGAAGAACCAAGTGCAGCAGCAGAGGCTGGGAGGGGATCTGCTGGGGAGCAGCCCCAAGGAGAAGCAGCTGGCAGTGCTGGGGGGCAGCAAGGTCTGCAGGGCACAGCAATCTGCCCTGGGGGCCAAGAAGGCCAAGGGGGTCCTGGGGGGCATTCAGCAGAGGCTGGCCAGCAGGGCCAGGGAGCTTCTCCTCCCCCTCTGCCCTGCCCTGAGGAGACCTCCCCTGCAATATTGCATCCAGCTCTGGGCTCCCCAGCTCAGCAGGGACAGGGATCTGCTGCAGAGAGCCCAAGGGAGGCTCCAAGGATGCTGCAGGGCCTGGAGCACTGCCTGGGGAGGAGAGGCTGAGAGCCCTGGGGGGGCTTAGTCTGGAGAGGAGAAGGCTGAGAGGGATCTGATCAATGTCTCTCGAGAGCTGAGGGCTGGGGGTCAGGAAGGAAGGGCCAGGGCCAGGCTCTGCTCACTGTGCCCTGGGCTAGGCCAAGGGGCAGTGGATGGAAACTGCAGCCCAGGAGGTTCCACCTCAGCAGGAGGAGGAACTTCTGCCCTGTGAGGCTGCCAGAGGCCTGGAGCAGGCTGCCCAGAGAGGTTGTGGAGTCTCCTGCTCTGGAGCCTTCCCAGCCCTGTCTGGATGTGTTCTGTGTGCCCTGTGCTGGGTTCTCTGCTCCTGCTCCGGCAGGGGCTTGGACTCAATGATCTTCATAGGTCCCTTCCAATGCCCTAACATCCTCTGACCCTGTGATCAGGTTGCCCAGACCCTGTCCAGCCGCACATAGATTAGAATAGAATAGAATAGACCAGGTTGGAAAAGATCTTTGAGATCACCAAGTCCCCAGCACCATCTGATCAACTCAACCATGGCACCAAGGGCCTCATCCAGGCTCTTCCTAAACACCTCCAGGGATGGGGACTCCACCACCTCCCTGGGCAGCACATCCCATCTTCTTGCTGGGAAGAACTTTTTCCTCCCCTCCAGCCTGAACCTCCCCTGGCACAGCTTGAGACTGTGTCCTCTTGTTCTGAAATGTCAGGATTTTCAGAGGTGGTTTAGTTGTTTAGAGGGGAAACAAAGCCAAGCCCCACACAGCCCAGCTCAGCACAGCACAGCCAAGCCCAGCTCAGCACAGCACAGCCTTCAGGAACTGCAAGGAAGGACAAGCCTGGGGCAGGGTCAGTTTGTGGCCAGACCCAGACTGCAGCAAGTGCTGCCAAGGTTAGAGTCTCTCTGGAGCTGGTGCCAGGCAGTGCTGAGCCCTGAGCTTGGTTCAAGCCTTTTGAGTTGGCTACAAGCTGGAAACCTTTGGAGAAACTCTTCTGTGGAGTGCCTCACTGTGCCACTGCAGGAGTGCAGTGCTGGGAGCTCTCTCTCCAGACTGCAAGGTTTCCACAGGGGACATCAGGGCAGTGCTGCAGGCTGGGGGCAGAGTGGCTGAGAGCAGCCAGGCAGAGAGGGACCTGGGGGTGCTGGTGGACAGCAGCTGAACAGGAGCCAGCAGTGTGCCCAGGGGGCCAAGAAGGCCAAGGGCATCCTGGCCTGCAGCAGGAAGAGTGTGGCCAGCAGGAGCAGGGAAGTCCTTGTGCCCTGTGCTCAGCACTGCTCAGGCCACACCTGGAGTCCTGTGTCCAGCTCTGGGCAAGGGCATCCCAGTGGCCAATTCTTCTTTCTGGGAAGAATTTCTTCCTAACATCCAGCCTAAATCTCCCCTGGCACAGCTTGAGACTGTGTCCTCTTGTTCTGTTCGTGGTATCTCTAGGGATGAGGCCACAGCCACCTCCCTGGGCAGCCTGCTGCAGTGTTCCAGCAGCCTCCTGCTGCAGAACTTGTTCCTCACATCCAATCTCAATCTGCTCTGCTCTAGCTTGAAGCCCTTGCCCCTGGTGCTGTCCCTGCAGGCCTTTGCAAACAGTCTCTCTGCAGCCTTCCTGTAGGCTCCCTTCAGGTGCCACACAGACCCACCAGGATTCAGGACAGCCAGCAGGGCTTTACTGGGGTCCTGCTTGATCAGCCTGGTGACTGTGGCAGTGGATAAGGAACAACCTCTGGAGGGGATCTATCTGGACTGCTGCAAGGCCTTTGACACAGTCCCCACCACATCCTGCTGGCCAAGCTGGAGAGCTGTGGATCTGCTGGGCAGAGTGTCCAGTGGGTAAGGAATTGGCATGAGGGTCACATCCAGAGGGTGCTGCTCAGTGGCTTGAAGTGCAGATGGAGAGCAGTGGCAGTGGTGCCCCTCAGGGGTCTGTGCTGGTTAATATTCCTCTCAGTGCCACAGGCAGTGAGATTGAGGCAGCAGCAGCAGGGTGCAGATGGCACCAGGCTGAGTGGTGCTGTCCATACCCCAGAGGGACAGGAGGGCATCCAGAGGGACCTGGGCAGGCTGCAGAGGTGGTGCCCAGGGGAAGCTCCTGAGGCTCAACAAGAGCAAGGGCAGGTCCTGCACCTCCTCACTGGCAGCACAGGCTGGGGGAGGAGGGGAGAGAAAGCAGCCCTGAGGAGAAGGCCTTGGGGGTGCTGGAGGTGAGAAGCTGGCCAGGAGCAGGCAGTGGGAGATGCAGCACAGAAGGCCAAGGGCAGCCTGGGCTGCACCCAAAGCAGTGCTGCCAGCAGAGCCAGAGAGGAGATTCTGGCACTTTGCTCTGCTCTGGGCAGACCTCCCCTGCAGGGCTGGGTGCAGGGCTGGAGCCCTCAGCACAGGGAGGACCTGGAGCTGGTGGAGAGGCTCCAGAGGAGGCCATGAGAATGCTCAGGGGGTTGGAGCAGCTCTGCTGTGGGGACAGGCTGAGGGAGCTGGGGGTGTTGGGTGCCAGCAACTGGAGAGGAGCCAGGGGGTGCCCAGGGGGGCAAGAAGGGCAGCAGCAGCCTGGGCTGGAGCAGCAGTGGGGTGGCAGCAGGAGCAGGGCAGGGATTGTGCCTCTGGGCTGGGCACTGGGGAGGCCACAGCTTGAGTGCTGGGTTCAGCTCTGGGCTCCTCACTGCAGGAAGGAGATTGAGGAGCTGGAGCAGGGCCAGGGAAGGGCAAGAGAGCTGGGGAAGGGTCTGGGGAAGAGGGCTGGGGAGGAGCAGCTGAGGGAGCTGGGGGTGTTGAGCCTGGAGGAGGCTGAGGGAGACCTCCTTGCTCTCTGCAGCTCCCTGAGAGGAGGCTGCAGCCAGCTGGGGCTTGGGCTCTGCTCCCTAGGAGCAAGGGACAGGGCAGGAAGCAGCAGCCCTAAGCTGCCCCAGGGGAGGCTCAGGTTGGACACAGAAGAAACTTCTCCACTGGAAGGGCTCTCCAGCCCTGTCCCAGGCTGCACGGGGAGGTGGCTGCAGCACCACGTCCGGAGGCGTTTCCAGGGGCAGGGGCGCAGGGCAGGGGTGCGGGGCATGGGGGCGGGGCAGGGGTGCGGGGCAGGGGTGCGGGGCAGAGGCGCGGGGCAGGGGTGCGGGGCAGGGGTGCGGGGCAGGGGTACGGGGCAGGGGTGCGGGGCAGAGGCGCGGGGCAGAGGCGCGGGGCAGGGGTGCGGGGCAGGGGTACGGGGCAGAGGTGCGGGGCAGGGGTGCGGGGCAGGGGTGCGGGGCAGGGGTACGGGGCAGGGGTGCGGGGCAGGGGTGCGGGGCAGAGGCGCGGGGCAGGGGTGCGGGGCAGAGGTGCGGGGCAGGGGCGCGGGGCAGAGGTGCGGGGCAGAGGTGCGGGGCAGGGGCGCGGGGCAGGGGTGCGGGGCAGGGGTGCGGGGCAGAGGCGCGGGGCAGAGGCGCGGGGCAGGGGTGCGGGGCAGGGGGGCGGGGCAGGGGTGCGGGGCAGAGGCGCGGGGCAGGGGCGCGGGGCAGAGGTGCGGGGCAGGGGCGCGGGGCAGGGGCGCGGGGCAGGGGCGCGGGGCAGGGGTGCCGGGCAGAGGCGCGGGGCAGGGGTGCGGGGCAGGGGGGGCGGGGCAGAGGCGCGGGGCAGAGGCGCGGGGCAGGGGGGCGGGGCAGGGGGGCGGGGCAGGGGTGCGGGGCAGAGGCGCGGGGCAGGGGGGCGGGGCAGGGGGGGCGGGGCAGAGGCGCGGGGCAGGGGCGCGGGGCAGGGGTGCGGGGCAGGGGGGCGGGGCAGGGGTACGGGGCAGGGGGGGCGGGGCAGGGGGGGCGGGGCAGGGGGCCGTGGCTGCGCCCCCGCGCGGTCAGAGGCAGCCAGGGGTCGCCCCCGCGGGTCCCAGGGGCTCAGCCCCGCCCCCAGCCCCGCCCCCCTCCCTTCGCCTCCCTCCGCAGCCACCGCTCAGCCGCGAGATGGCGGCGGGAAGCGCACGTGCGCGGGGGTGGGCGGGGCCGCCGCCGCCCTTTGCCCCGCCCTCCGCCGCAGCACAATGGACAGCGCGCGGCGGCGGAGCGCGCGAGGCGCGGGGGGGCGGCGGCGGGGGCGGTGCTGGGCGCGCGGCGGTTGAAGCCGCTCGTGGCGCCGGCGGCGGCGGCTGAGAGCCTGAGGCCGGAGCCGGGGCCGGGGCCGGGACCGGAGCCGGAGCCGCCGGTGCTCGGTGATGGGCCCGGCCCTGCTCCTCCCTGCTGGAGGTGAGGAGCCTTGGGGCGCGGAGGGCAGGGGCCAGAGGGCGGCGCTGACTCGCTGTGTGCCTCGGGCTGGCCGTGGCGGGGCTGGGTGAGCGTGCGGGGGCTGCGGCGCCGCCGGTGCCGGTGCCCTCTGTGGCAGCCGAGGCGGGGACCAGCGAGGGGGTGCGGGGGCGTGCTGGGAGCCGCTCCGAGCCGTTCTTCGTGCGGGCACGGGAAGGTGCGGGGGAACGTTGCCCGTAATCCCGGGGGATTAGGGCGGCAGCGGCAGGCTCCGGCTGGCAGCAGTCTGGCTGGGCTCTCCTCGGGGGCTCCGTCGGGGCGGGGGGGCTCCTCCGGGCTGGCTCCAGCAGAGGGGTTTGAAGTTTGCAGGCTCCTGTCCCGCTCAGCGGAGCTTGGAGAGCTGCTGGCCGTGCCCGGGCAGGCTGCCTCGCCTGGGAGCAGGCTGCCCGCGGTGTGCGGGACCCGGCGGGGCTGCGCGGGGCTGCGCTGGGGGCTCCTTGGCCCCGCAGGTTGAGAGCGAAGCCCCCTGGAGGGCTGTGAACGCAGGCTGACCCCAGTGAGCGGCTCGGAAGCGCCTGGGTGTATTTGGGTCAGGTCCTATATCAAACCCCACTGGCTTTAGGGCAGGGTGACACCAGGCGTGTGCTGCTCTCCGGCTCTCTGCGCTTGGCTCCGCCAGGGAGGGAACTCGGCTGGAGGACCCAGAGCAGTTCTCAGGGCTGGTGAAGTGGGTTTGGGTAGAGCTTACCTGTGCCCAGGGGACTGCCAGCTCCCCTCAGGGCAAGCTGAAGGGGTTTGTGCTGCTGCTTTGCTGTCTGTCAAGTGTCCTGCTGGCTGCACCTGCTCCGGTCTGAAGTGTTCAGATGCATCACAGAATCACAGAGCTGTTTGGGTTGGCAAAGCCCTCCCAGAGCAGCCAGTCCAACATCAACCCAACCCCACCATGGCCACCAAACCCTGTCCCTGAGTGCCATGGCCACAGGGTTCTGCAACCCCTCCAGCTATGGGGACTCCACCACCTCCCTGGGCAGCCTCTGCCAGGCCCTGACCACTCTGCCACCAAAGACATTTGGCCTCCTCTCCAACCCAAACCTCCCCTGGCACAGTTTCAGGCCATTGCCTCTCCTTCTGTCCCCTGAGCCTAGGGAGCAGAGCCCAAGCCCCAGCTGGCTGCAGCCTCCTCTCAGGGAGCTGCAGAGAGCAAGGAGGTCTCCTTCAGCCTCCTCTGCTCCAGGCTCAACACCCCCAGCTCCCTCAGCTGCTCCTCCCCAGCCCTCTTCTCCAGACCCTTCCCCAGCTCTCTTGCCCTTCTCTGGCCCTGCTCCAGCTCCTCAATCTCCTTCCTGCAGTGAGGAGCCCAGAGCTGGCCTCAGTCTCAGTTCCTGTGCTGAGCTGCTAGAGGATTGACCTGTTGGCTGTCATGCTGCTGGGTACAATGGCCTGGGTAAGAGAAAGCTTCTTCTGGAGCAGCAAGGTGAGGAATGAGAGAGATTCCCTCATGGAATCTTCTCTGCTGCTGCAAATAGCAGGGATTTAGCCTGTGGCTGGGTGTAAAAGGTGCTGCTTTGGTGAGAAAATGACCTTCTGAAGCTGTGGCAGCATTGGGCATGGAGCTTGCTTTGCTGCCTGCAGGGAAGAACCTCCCAGCTTTACACAGCTCTGAGAGCAGAGCACTCTTGGGGGTTCCTTTTCCTCCTTCCCATCTCAGCCAGTTCCTCGTAGTGCTGTGGGGGATGTGTGAATGTTGTTGTCTGAGTGTTTGTGCTGCTTGTCCTTTGGTGATGATCCACAGCAGGGCTCCAGGCAGCTCTGCAAGCTGGGCAGGGTGCTGGCCAACACCACAGCAGCACTGCCTCACAGCCCCCACTGCTGCTGCTCCCCTGCCCCAGGGCTGCTTCTCAGGGTGGCTGAGAAGTCCTGCCTGAGATGGCTGCTCCTGAAAGATAGCAAAGGCTTCTCCTGGCAGCTTTCCACCTTGAGGCTTCATTATATCAAGTTACCAGCACTGGGGTGGCAGCAGAAGCAGATTGTCCCCTGTGCTGGGCACTGGGGAGGTCACAGCTTGTGTCCTGGGTTCAGCTCTGGGCTCCTCACTGCAGGAAGGAGATTGAGGAGCTGGAGCAGGGCCAGAGAAGGGCAAGAGAGCTGGGGAAGGGTCTGGAGAAGAGGGCTGGGGAGGAGCAGCTGAGGGAGCTGGGGGTGTTGAGCCTGGAGAAGAGGAGGCTGAGGGAGACCTCATTGCTCTCTGCAGCTCCCTGAGAGGAGGCTGCAGCCAGCTGGGGATTGGGCTCTGCTCCCTAGGCTCAGGGGAGAGAAGGAGAGGCAATGGCCTGAAGCTGTGCCAGGGGAGGCTTAGGTTGGAGAGGAGGCAAAATGTCTTTGGTGGCAGAGTGGTCAGGGCCTGGCAGAGGCTGCCCAGGAAGGTGGTGGAGTCCCCATGCCTGGAGGGGTTGCAGAGCCCTGTGGCCATGGCAGCTGGGGCCAGGGTTTGGTGGCCATGGTGGGGCTGGGTTGCTGACTGAGCTGGCTGCTCTGGGAGGGCTTTTCCACCCCTGTGGAGAAATTCTGTGATTCCCAGCTGCTTGTGCTCAAGTTGTGCTGTGGAGGAGCTGTAATGGGCACCGTGAAGCTTGGTGCCATCCCATGGTGTGTGTAAAGCATCAGGTGCTGTGCCCAGGTGGAAGGCATTTCAGGCAGGAGGAGTGGTACCTGCCTGCCCTCCTTACTCCAGCAAAGGTGACAGCCCTGCAGAGTCCTCCTTCCTTTCTACCTGGCACTGCCACCCTAGCTGGGGGGCTCAGGGTTTGGGCAAGTCTGGGATTCTGCTATTCTCAGCACCTCTTTGTCAAAGCCAGAAGGAAGAAAAAAGGCTCAGCTGCTCTCTTGAAGCCACCACAGGTGTGGGGGAGAAGTGAACCAAGCCACTTGCTGCTGGCTTTCCCCCCCCAGCAGCAGGCAGCTGTGGGCTGGAAGGAGCTGAGCAGAGCTGCTGCTGAGCTGGCTGAGGAGCAGGGCTGGGCTGGGGGCTTTCAGTCAGGGCTTTCCCTCTGGTTGATGCAGGAACTCAGTGTGTGGCTTCCAAGCAGCTGGCTGCTCCCTGCCAACTCAGCCTCTGACAGAGTGGAAGTTAAGCATATGGAAACCCCCTCAGGGCCAGAGAGGATGACTTGAGCTCAAATGGAAGCACAGGGTGAGTGTGGCTGCCTCTCCTCCTTGGCTGTGTCTGCTGAGCTGTGTTCCTCAGGGGAGTGCTCAGCACTCTGCCAGCTCAGCTGCCGTGCAGCAGCAGCTTGGCAGGCTGGCTCTACCCCCCTGCTGCCTGACAATTGTACTCTGAGACCTCCTCTGCACTGCTGTGCCCAGCTCTGGGGCTCCCAGCACAAGACAGACAGGGACCTGATGCAGAGGGGCCAGAGGAGCCCACCAAGATGATCAGAGGCTGCAGACCCTCCCCTGTGGGGCCAGGCTGGGAGAGCTGGGGCTGTGCAGCCTGGAGAAGGCTCCAGGGAGACCTCAGAGCAGCTTCCAGTACCTGAAGGGGCTCCAGGAGAGCTGGGGAGGGACAGTTCAGAAGGGCTGTGGTGACAGGCTGAGGGGCAGGAGCAGGGCAGAGTTAGGTTGGACACCAGGAGGGAGCTCTGCAGAGGGAGGCTGGGGAGACTCTGGCACAGGCTGCCCAGGGAGGTGGTGCAGGCTCCATCCCTGGAGCCATTGAAGCTCAGCCTGGCTGTGGCCCTGGGCAGCCTGCTCTGGCTGGAGCTGTCCCTGCTGCCTGCAGGGGGTTGGGCAGGATGACCTTTGAGGCTCCCTCCCACCCTGATGCAAGCTGTGACTTTCTAATGCTGCCAACTGCAGCAGGGAACTGCATGTGCCATCTTCATCAGGGGTTCCTTCCTCTCCATGCCTCCTTCCCTGGTACAGTGCCAGCTGGGCTATCTCAAGCTTCTGATGACCTCTCTGCCTTCCAGGGTTTGCTTCATGTGTGACTTGCTGGGGGCAGGTTGCAGCCAGGGGGGGTGCAGGGGCCAGCTGGCCTCAGCTGTGGGCACTGCTGGCAGCCTGTCACAGCATGCCCTGGGACATGGCACTGTGGCTGCCCTCTGTCTTAGGTGTGCAGAGACCCTGAGTGTCCTGCATGGCCACACCTTGGGGAATAGCCCCTGCTTGAGGCCAGGCTGGGAGGGTTGGGGTTGTGCAGCCTGGAGAGGAGAAGGCTCCAGGGAGACCTCCTGGGTGCATTTCAGTGCTGAAATGGGACAGAAAGCTGGGGACAGAGTTCTGACCAGGGCCTGTTGGGCCAGGCCAAGGGGGGATGGTTTGAAGTGCAAGAGGGAGCCTGAGAGTGGAGAGAAGGAGAAATGTTTGGTGCTGAGGGTGGGGAGAGCCTGTGCCAGGCTGCCCAGAGAGGTGGAGCTGCCCCATGGCTGGCAGCAGTGCAGGGCAGGTTGGTTGGGGCTGGGAGCAGCCTGCTGTGGCTGCAGCTGTCCCTGCTCGCTGCAGGGCTTGCCCTGGGTGAGCCTCACAGGTCCCTTCCAGCCCAAACCACTTTGTGATTCTGTGTAAACCAACCCTCAGCTGCTGGTGGCTTGGTAACCTCTGGCAGTGCCATGGCAGCTGCAGGTCAGCAGGTCAGGGAGGGCTTGCACTGGGTGAGCTCTAAAGGTTCCTTCCAACCCAGTCCATGATCCTAGGGACAAGTCTGGCTCCTGGGCTGGGGTGGTGGAGCTGCTGCTTCAGTGCACTGCAGCTCCAGCCTCTCTCTTACAAACCATAAGGCCTGGAGGGAGGTGTCCCTGCCCATGGAGGGGAGATTGGAACTGGATGATCTTTAAGGGCCCTTCCAACCCAAACCATTCTGTGATTCACTCTGTGCTGGGCTTGGCCAGCTGCAGTCTTGCCTCTTCCCAGGGGTCAGCAGTGAATGGCCACAGAACTGCCTCTGGCCATGGCTTAGGCTTTCCAAGTGGCCTTTATTGGAACACTGGCTGGGGACAGAGTGGCTGAGAGCAACCAGGCAGAGAGGGACCTGGGGGTGCTGGTGGGCAGCAGCTGAACAGGAGCCAGCAGTGTGCCCAGGGGGCCAAGAAGGCCAAGGGCATCCTGGCCTGCAGCAGGAAGAGTGTGGCCAGCAGGAGCAAGGAGCTCATCCTGCCCTGTGCTCAGCACTGCTCAGGCCACCCCTTGAGTCCTGTGTCCAGCTCTGGGCTCCTCAGCTCAAGAAGGACATTGAGAGACTTGAAGGTGTCCAGAGAAGGGCAACAAAGCTGGGGAGGGGTCTGGGGCACAGCCCTGTGAGGAGAGGCTGAGGGAGCTGGGGTTGCTTAGCCTGCAGAAGAGGAGGCTCAGGGGAGACCTTCTTGCTCTCTGCAACTCCCTGAAGGGAGGTTGGAGCCAGGTGGGGGTTGGGCTCTGCTCCCAGGCAGCCAGCAGCAGAACAAGAGGACACAGTCTCAAGCTGTGCCAGGGGAGGTTCAGGCTGGAGGTGAGGAGAAAGTTCTTCCCAGCCAGAGAGATTGGCCACTGGGATGTGCTGCCCAGGGAGGTGGTGGAGTCCCCATCCCTGGAGGTGTTCAGGAGGGGATTGGCTGAGGCCCTTGGTGCCATGGTTGAGTTGATCAGATGGTGCTGGGGGAGAGGTTGGACTTGGTGACCTCTGAGGTCCTTCCCAACCTTGGTGATTCTGTGATTCCAGGCAGATGCCAGCATGGAGCAGTTTTGGGTAGGCTGTGGTGCTGCAGAGTGCTCTGTAGGTGTTTAAGGAGCAGGCTCATTCTGCAGCTGCTGAGCTCCTTTCTGGTTTCCTTTCAAGGTGGCTGAACTATTTAGACTGTGACTTGAGTCCTGAGCTGACTCCTTTGGGTTCTCAAGCTTTAGGAGATCCAGAGAATCCCAGAATGGGTTGGGTTGGAAAGGACCTCAGAGCTCTTCCAGCTCCAGCCCCCTTCCATGGGCAGGGACCCCTCCCACCAGCACAGGCCTCATCCAGCCTGGTCCTGAACACCTCCAGGCAGGAGGCAGCCACAGCCTCCCTGGGCAGCCTGTGCCAGAGTCTCCCCAGCCTCTCTGCAGAGGATTTCTTGCTCCTCCCCACTCTGTGTGCCCCTGGGGATGCACATCCTTAGCTAAGGTGGCCCTGAGCATCTTGCCTGGCTCTCAGCTGTGTCTGTGTGCCCTGAGCACTTCCCCTGCCTTGCTGACTCTCTTTGGTTTCTGCAGGAGCTGCAGCTGGAGCCTCTCTTGCTTCAGGAAGCAGAATGACTGCCTTGCAGCTCTGTCCTGAGAAGAGGACATAGAAGGTCTGCTGCTGAGCTTCCCTCAAGGTATGAGAGGTTTTTTGGGTCTGAGTTAGCAGCTCACTCTCCTCCACAGCTTCCCAGGGACATCACAGAGTGCCAGGCAGGAAGGGACCCCAAGGACCTCCTGCTCCATCCTCTCTAGGTCCCAGAGCAGCTGGAATGAGCTGGCCCAGCCCCTGCCAAGCTGAGCCTGCACACTGCCCAGTGCAGGGCACTCCCCTGCTGCCCCTGGCAGATGATTCCAGTGCCTGCCTGTGCCCATGGGGAAACATTTCCCTCTGGAGCCCAAGGGGAGTCTCCCCAGCAGGGACCTGTCCCCATCAGCCCTTGTCTTTCCCAAGGCAGTCTCCACCCTCCTGGCAGACACCCTGTGTGTCCTGCTCCATGCTGATAAACTCTGCCCTGAGCCTTCTCTGCTCTGGGCTGAGCAAGCCCAGCTCTCCCAGCCTCTCCTCATACCCTTCCCTGCCTGGCTCTTTCTCTCAAGCCTCTGTCAGCAAGAGCAGTGTGGGACAAGAAACTGTGGCAGCTCCCAGGGAGCTACAGATGTGCCCAAGCATGGTTAAGGCTGTTGAACTGCAGCTTGTGCCATCCCTTTGGGGCTGGTGGCTTCATTTCTGGCTGGTTCTAGGCTCAATCATGGAATCAATAAGGTTGGAAAAGACCTCAGAGGTCACCAAGTCCAAGCTGTCACCCAGCACCTCCTGACAGCTAACCCATGGCTCCAAGTGCCACATCCAGTCCCCTCTGGAACACCTCCAGGGATGGGGACTCCACCACCTCCCTGGGCAGCACAGCCCAATGGCCAATCTCTCTTGCTGGGAAGAACTTTCTCCTCCCCTCCAGCCTAAACCTCCCCTGGTACAGCTTGAGACTGTGTCCTCTTGTTCTGCTGCTGGCTGCCTGGGAGCAGAGCCCAACCCCCAGCTGGCTCCAACCTCCCTTCAGGGAGCTGCAGAGAGCAAGAAGGTCTCCCCTGAGCCTCCTCTTCTCCAGGCTAAGCAACCCCAGCTCCCTCAGCCTCTCCTCACAGGGCTGTGCCCCAGACCCCTCCCCAGCTTTGTTGCCCTTCTCTGGACACCTTCAAGTCTCTCAATGTCCTTCTTGACCTGAGGAGCCCAGAGCTGGACACAGGACTCAAGCTGTGGCCTGAGCAGTGCTGAGCACAGGGCAGGATGAGCTCCCTGCTCCTGCTGGCCACACTCTTCCTGAGACTTCTCCTTCTGTGGAGGTTGGAAGAAGCCTCTGAGATCCATCCAGCTTGGCTGGTCTCACTCAGCCTTCCTCCTCTGGAGCTCCCTGCCCTCCTCCTGCAGAGCTGCAGGGCTTCCTGGTCCAGCAGGTGAGGTCAGAACAGGGAGTGAGAAGCAGCTGGATCCCTGTGCTGAGGCTTCTGCTGTGGGAGCCTCCTGGGCAGGGTTCAGCAGAGCCTGGCTCTGGCTCTTGGCATGGTCCTGCCCCAGCATTGCATTACAAGGTGCCCTGTGCCTCCGGGCTCGGCTGCCTGATACCTGATAGCTGCCTGCCTGGCCCTGCTCTGCTCCCTCCCCTGGGGGTTGGATGCTCTCTGTGCTCCCTTCTGCACAGGCTGCCTCTTAGTAGCAGTATGGCTCTAAGAGGTTCAGCAAGTCCTGAGTGTTGCCCCTTGAGCAAGGTGATCCCTGGTGGTGGCTGAGTGTGAGGTCCTGCTGCTAGCATTGCCCCTCCTCAGGTACTCAAAGCTTTGTCAAGGCTCTTTCCCCTCTCCCTTGCTGAGCTTTGGCTGTCAGAGGCTGTTTTGCAGCTGTCTCTCAGGGAGAACTTACCCAAGCACAAACCCAGGCTGGGTGAGGAGAGGCTGAGAGCAGCCCTGAGGAGAAGGCCTTGGGGCTGTCAGCTGGTGACAAAGTCCCCAGGAGCCAGCAGTGGTCCCTGGCAGCCCAGAGCCAGCTGAGTGCTGAGCTGCAGCCAGAGCAGGGAGAGCAGCAGCACAGGGAGGGGATTCTGCCCCTCTGCTCTGCTCTGCTCAGCCCCCACCTGCAGCACTGCCTCCAGCTCTGAGCCCCCAGCACAGGAAGGACCTGGAGCTGCTGGAGAGAGGCTCCAGAGGAGGCCACAGAGATGCTCAGAGGCTGCAGAACCTCCCCTGTGGGGCCAGGCTGGGAGAGCTGGGGCTGTGCAGCCTGGAGAAGAGAAGGCTGCAGGCAGACCTCAGAGCAGCTTCCAGTACCTGAAGGGCTCCAGGAGAGCTGGGGAGGGACTTGGGCCAAGGGCTGGGAGTGCCAGGCCCAGGGCCAATGGCTTTGAGCTGGGAGAGAGGAGACTGAGAGTGGAGAGGAGGAAGAAATCCTTTGCAGTGAGGCTGGGGAGACTCTGGCCCAGGCTGCCCAGGGAGGCTGTGGCTGCCTCCTGCCTGGAGGTGTTCTGGACCAGGCTGGATGAGGCCCTGAGCAGCCTGTGCTGAGGGGATGGGTCCCTGCCCAGGGCAGGGGGGGTGGAGCTGGATGGTCTTGAAGTTGCCTTCCAACCCAACCCATCTTGGAATCTATGTTTCGCTTGCCTTCACCTCCCTTCTTGGGCTTAAAATGTCAGTGCTGAGCGCTGGGGCTGGGCTGGGGGCAGGGTGCTGAGGGCTGAGCTGGGCTGAGGGCAGGGTGCTGAGGGCTGAGCTGGGCTGAGGGCAGGGCTGGTTGCTTGGGGCTGGGCTGAGGGCTGGGCTGAGAGCTGAGCGCTGAAGGGTGGGCTGGGCTGGGCACTGAGGGCTGGGTGCTGGGAGCTGGGCTGGGCGCTGAGGGCGGGGTGCTGAGGGCTGGGTGCTGAGGGCTGGGATGAGCTGAGGGCGGGGTGCTGAGGGCTGGGCTGAGCTGAGGGCTGGGTGCTGAGGGCTGGGCTGTGCTGAGGGCTGGGATGAGCTGAGGGCTGGGTGCTGAGGGCGGGGTGCTAAGGGCTGGGCTGAGCTGAGGGCTGGGTGCTGAGGGCTGGGATGAGCTGAGGGCTGGGTGCTGAGGGCGGGGTGCTGAGGGCTGGGCTGAGCTGAGGGCTGGGTGCTGAGGGCTGGGCTGAGCTGAGGGCTGGGTGCTGAGGGCTGGGATGAGCTGAGGGCTGGGTGCTGAGGGCGGGGTGCTAAGGGCTGGGCTGGGGGCTGGACTGGGCTGAGGGCTGGGGGCTGGACTGGGCTGGGGGCTGGACTGGGCTGAGGGCTGGGGGCTGGACTGGGCTGAGGGCTGGGGGCTGGACTGGGCTGAGGGCTGGGTGGAGCACTGAGGGCTGGGCTGAGGGTGGGGGGCTGAGGGCTGGGTGCTGGGGGCTGGGCTGGGCCCTCGCCTGAGCTGGGCTGGGCTGAGGGTGGGCTCTGGGGTCTGGGCCGGGCTGAGGGCTGGGCTGGGCTGAGGGCAGGCTTTGCGGGCTGGGCGCTGAGGGCTGCGCTGGGCGCTGAGCTGAGGGCTGGGTGCTGAGGGCTGGGCTGGGGGCTGAGCTGAGCTGAGGGCTGGGGGTTGAGGGCTGGGCTGAGGGCTGGGCGCTTGGGGCTTGGCGCAGCGCTAAGGGCTGGGCTGGAGGCAGGGCTGGGTGCTGAGGTCTGGGCTGGGCTGGGCGCTGAGCTGAGGGCTGGGCGCTGAGGGCTGGGTGCTGAGGGCTGGGCTGGGTGCTGAGCTGAGGGCTGGGCTGAGGGCTGGGCGCTTGGGGCTTGGCGCAGCGCTAAGGGCTGGGCTTGGAGGCAGGGCTGGGTGCTGAGGTCTGGGCTGAGGGCTGAGCATTGAGGGCTGGGGGCTGGGCTGGGGGCTGGGCTGGGCACTGGGTGCTGAGGGCTGGGCTGGGCTGAGCTGAGTGCTGAGCTGAGCTGAGGGCTGCTGTCCAGGGCTGTGTCTGCTCCCTGATGGAATCTGGGTGGGGTGCAGTCAGCACAGCATCTCCAGCCAGCAGGCCAGCCAGGGGGTGCTGCTGGTGCTCACAGAGGGTATCCATGGGGGGATTTAAAGAAAAGGAGCTGCACAAAGCAGCCCTGATAACTCTTTCCTCCCCCCTGGTTGATGTGCTCCTGGAAATGCATGCTTGAGGGTTAAGAAGGGAGTGTGAGGGAGGAATGCTGATGAGAACAGTGAGAGGTGGCTGGGAGAGCTGTCATGCTGAGCAGGGGGCTGTTTGCACTGCCTGCCTTCAGCTGGAAGCAGGCAGCAGGCATCCAGCAGTGGGATGTGGTTGCTAGCTTAGCATCAGCCCCTGCTCTTTAACCATGCTGCCTCCTGGCCCCTTCCTTCCCTGGCTTAATCCAGCTCAGAGCTGCTTGGTGTCCAGAAGCATTTAAACCACCATCAAAGGTGGTTCAGAGCCCTCCTGAGTGCTTCCAGCCAGCTGTGTGGCTGCTGCTTGATGTGAGGAGTCGTTTGTCACCTCCTGTGCCACTGAGAGGGCTGGGGCTGGGCTGCAGAGGTCACTGGCAGCAGCTGGGAGCAGTCTGAGCCATGCTGCCACTGCCCTGCTCTGTGTGGCCAGCCTGGAGGGTGTGCCAGGGGCAGCTTCACAGCAGCACAAGCTGCAGCCTGGCACAGCTTGCCCTTAGTTCCCCCTCTGTGGAAAGAAAGAAGTTTGAAAGGTCTGGGGAGGAGCAGCTGAGGGAGCTGGGGGTGTTGAGCCTGGAGCAGAGGAGGCTGAGGGAGAGCTCACTGCTCTCTGCAGCTCCCTGAGAGGAGGCTGCAGCCAGCTGGGGCTTGGGCTCTGCTCCCAAGGAACCAGGGACAGGACAGGAGGAGATGGCCTCAAGCTGCCCCAGGGGAGGTTCAGGTTGGAGATGAGAAGAAACAACTTTGCTGCAAGGGTTCCCCAAGCCTGCCCCAGGCTGCCAGGGGGGTGGCTGAGTGCCCAGCCCTGGAGGGGTTTCCCAGAGGCAGAGCTGTGGTGCTGAGGGCCAGGGCTCAGCCCCAGCCTTGGTGGAGTTAGAGATGATCTTGGAGGGCTTTGCCAACCCAAGCCAGTTCTGTGGTGCAGGCAGCTGTGGAAGCTTTCAGCAGGGCTTGGTTTTGCCTGGTGGTTGCAGATGTGGTGCAGGGAAGGGGGGCTCAGGGCAGGAGGCACCACTGCAGCTGTGCAGGGCTGCTGGGGCAGGCTGCTTCTGCAGGGTACAGCTGAGTCTGGCTTTGCCTCTGGGCTGTCAGTGATGTTGGAGCCCCAGGCTGAATTTGCTGCAGCCCTGCTGGGAAGGGGGAAAGGACAGCACCATGTGCTGGGTGCTGCACTGCTGGGACTGCAGAGACCTGCCTGGGCTTCTGCCCCGACTTGCTAAGTGATGCTGGGCAAGATGCTCATCATGCTTGGAGCTAGAGCAGAGCTGATCTGCTCAGGGCTGTCCCTGCCCAGCTCAGGCCCTGCTCACTGAGGCTCCTGCAGCTCAGGGCAGCTTGGCACAGCCAGGGGCTGCTGCTGGCAGGGAGGAGCTGAGGGGCAGAGCTCCTGCCAAGGCCTGGGGGGCAGAAGGGCTCTGCCTGAGACTTGCTCCTGGCACACCAAGGGCACTGCCACAGCTTGTGCCACACCTTGGGGGGCAGGAGGTGGCAGCTGTGGGGAGGAGCAGACAGCACAGGGACCCTCAGCTGCCCACCCAGGGACTGCAGCCTGTGGAGGGCATCCTCAGGAGAGAGCTGAGGGATCCCCAGGGCCAAGCCTCTTCTTCAGAGATCAGTGTCCCAGGAGGGCTCTGAATGCTCTGCCTTTGAGCCCAGCCCAGGAGCTCCTGAGTCTGCTTCCCATCTGGTGCTGGATCCCTTCTGGGACTTGCCCAGTGCCTGCCCCCAGCATCAGTGGTGCCAGTGGTGCCCTCAGGGCTTGGGCTCTGTATGGGTTTGTGTCTCTGTCTCTGTCCCCTGGCATTGTTCTTCTTCCCAGCCCAGCTGGTTCACTTCCCTTCCCACCCCATGAGTCTCTCTGCCCTTCTCTTCCCCCTGGGAAGCAGAGGGCTCCCAGAGGGCATCTGGCACTCATTTAGTGCCCAGCCCTGCCCCTTGGCCACACTCCACCTACCCCTGCCTGCTCTGCTCTCTCTGGGGTTTTTAGGCTGCTTGTGCAGGGGGCTGGAATGCCTTCAGTGTTCAGAGAGTCTCAGAATCAATCAGGTTGGAACAGACCTCAGAGGTCACCAAGTCCAAGCTGTCACCCAGCACCTCCTGACAGCTAACCCATGGCTCCCAGTGCCACATCCAATCCCCTCCTGAACACCTCCAGGGATGGGGACTCCACCACCTCCCTGGGCAGCACATCCCAGGGGCCAATTCCTCTCTCTCTCTGGGAAGAACTTTCTCCTCACCTCCAGCCTGAACCTCCCCTGGCACAGCTTGAGACTGTGTCCCCTTGTTCTGCTGCTGGCTGCCTGGGAGCAGAGCCCAACCCCCACCTGGCTCCAACCTCCCTGCAGGGAGTTGCAGAGAGCAAGAAGGTCTCCCCTGAGCCTCCTCTTCTCCAGGCTAAGCAACCCCAGCTCCCTCAGCCTCTCCTCACAGGGCTGTGCCCCAGACCCCTCCCCAGCTTTGTTGCCCTTCTCTGGACACCTCCAAGTCTCTCAATGTCCTTCTTGAGCTGAGGAGCCCAGAGCTGGACACAGGACTCAAGGGGTGGCCTGAGCAGTGCTGAGCACAGGGCACAAGGACTTCCCTGCTCCTGCTGGCCACACTCTTCCTGCTGCAGGCCAGGATGCCCTTGGCCTTCTTGGCCCCCTGGGCACACTGCTGGCTCCTGTTCAGCTGCTGTCAATCAGCACCCCCAGCTCCCTGTCTGCCTGGCTGCTCTCAGCCACTCTGACCCCAGCCTGCAGCACTGCCTGGGGTTGGTGTGTGGCAGGGCTCTGAACTGTTCCTCTCTGTCTTTGTCTCTCCCTGCTCCAGGTGGTGACCATGGTGCAGAAGTACCAGTCCCCAGTTCGAGTCTACAAGTACCCCTTTGAGCTGGTGATGGCAGTGAGTACCACTCAGCAGCCCTGCTCCCCAGCCTCCCCAGGGCTGCTGCCCCCTGGGGGGGACTCCACTGTGGCTGCAGCCTCCTGAGGGTGCTGCAGCAGCAAAGGTTTAGTTCCCTTTTCAGTTTTTTTTTGTCTCTGAGACCTTTCTGCAGCTTCCCAGGGAAAAATCAAAGCAGAAGGTCACAGAATCAATCAGGTTGGAAAGGACCTCAGAGGCCATCAGGTCCAAGCTGTCACCCAGCACCTCCTGACAGCTAACCCATGGCTCCAAGTGCCACATCCAATCCCCTCTGGAACACCTCCAGGGATGGGGACTCCACCACCTCCCTGGGCAGCACATCCCAGTGGCCAATCTCTCTTGCTGGGAAGAACTTTCTTCTTCCCTCCAGCCTGAACCTCCCTGGCACAGCTTGAGACTGTGTCCTCTTGTTCTGAAATGTCAGGATTTTCAGAGGTGGTTTAGTTGTTTAGAGGGGAAACAAAGCCAAGCCCAGCTCAGCACAGCCCAGCACAGCACAGCCAAGCCCAGCTCAGCACAGCCCAGCACAGCCTTCAGGAACTGCAAGGAAGGACAAGCCTGGGGCAGGGTCAGTTTGTGGCCAGACCCAGACTGCAGCAAGTGCTGCCAAGGTTTGAGTCTCTCTGGAGCTGGTGCCAGGCAGTGCTGAGCCCAGAGCTTGGTTCAAGCCTTTTGAGTTGGCTACAAGCTGGAAACCTTTGGAGAAACTCTTCTGTGGAGTGCCTCACTGTGCCACTGCAGGAGTGCAGTGCTGGGAGCTCTCTCTCCAGAGTGCAAGGTTTCCACAGGGGACATCAGGGCAGTGCTGCAGGCTGGGGTCAGAGTGGCTGAGAGCAGCCAGGCAGAGAGGGACCTGG
This sequence comes from Melanerpes formicivorus, assembly GCF_026170545.1. NCBI lineage: Eukaryota > Metazoa > Chordata > Aves > Piciformes > Picidae > Melanerpes > Melanerpes formicivorus. The sequence continues at coordinate 18,806,699 of NW_027142366.1, read as the reverse complement.
GGGTGCTGGTGGACAGCAGCTGAACAGGAGCCAGCAGTGTGCCCAGGGGGCCAAGAAGGCCAAGGGCATCCTGGCCTGCAGCAGGAAGAGTGTGGGCAGCAGGAGCAGGGAAGTCCTTGTGCCCTGTGCTCAGCACTGCTGAGGCCACCCCTTGAGTCCTGTGTCCAGCTCTGGGTTCCTCAGCTCAAGAAGGACATTGAGAGACTTGAAGGTGTCCAGAGAAGGGCAACAAAGCTGGGGAGGGGTCTGGGGCACAGCCCTGTGAGGAGAGGCTGAGGGAGCTGGGGTTGCTTAGCCTGGAGAAGAGGAGGCTCAGGGGAGACCTTCTTGCTCTCTGCAACTCCCTGCAGGGAGGTTGTAGCCAGGTGGGGGTTGGGCTCTGCTCCCAGGCAGCCAGCAGCAGAACAAGAGGACACAGTCTCAAGCTGTGCCAGGAGAGGTTTAGGTTGGATGTTAGGAAGAAGTTCTTCCCAGAAATAGGAATTGGCCACTGGGATGTGCTGCCCAGGGAGGTGGTGGAGTCCCCATCCCTGGAGGTGTTCAGGAAGAGCCTGGCTGAGGCCCTTGGTGCCATGGTTGAGTTGATCAGATGGTGCTGGGGGAAAGGTTGGACTTGGTGATCTCTGAGGTCTCTTCCAACCTGGTGAATTCTATTCCATTCTCCTGCTGGTGCTGCAGGAAGCTAATCTAACCAAGGCCACTTCTCTGCAGTAGTTTTGTCAATGGTGTGGACAAGGAGATCAAAAGCAGCCTCAGGCAGTCTGCAGATGGCACCAAGCTGGGTGGCAGAGCTGATGTGCTGCAGGGCAGGAGGCTGTGCAGAGGGCCCTGGCCAGGCTGCAGCCATGGCTGAGGCCAAGGGGATGAGGTTCAACAGGGCCAAGGGCTGGGTCCTGCCCTTGGGTCACAACCACCCCAGGAAGGCTCCAGGCTGGGGGCAGAGTGGCTGCAAAGTGCCCAGCAGAGAAGGCCCTGGGGGTGCTGGGTGCCAGCAGCTGGAGAGGAGCCAGGGGGTGCCCAGGGGCGCTAGAAGGGCAGCAGCAGCCTGGGCTGGAGCAGCAGTGGGGGTGGCAGCAGGAGCAGGGCAGGGACTGTGCCTTGGTGCTGGGCAGTGGTGAGTCCTGGGGACAGATTTGGGCTCTTCACTCCCAGAAGGATGTAGAGGGCTGGAGCAGGTCCAGAGAAGGGCAACAGAGCTGCTCCTGCAGCCTGAACACCCCCAGCTGCTCTCCCAGCCCTGGTCTCCAGACCCTTCCCCAGCTTGGTTGCTGTTCTCTGGCCCTGCTCCAGCCCCTCCAAGTCCTCCTTGGAGGGCAGGCCCCCAGTACAGGTTATGAAGGCCCTGGCAGCCTGTGCTCTGTGCCAGCCCCTGCCCACTGCTGCTGCCTGCATGGGCAGGGTAAGGCCAGCAGCAGAGGCCTCTCAGTCCATGGCTGCTAACACAGGAGGGCTGCCTCTGGGCAAATCCTCTCTAAGCTTGTTAGCAGAGTGCCTGAGGGCTGGGGCTTGCTGGGCTTGGTGTCCAACTGCTTCACTGCTATTAGCCTGCAGCACTGCAGGGCCTCAGCTTGCCTGGGACTTCAGTGCTGGGATGGTCAAGTAGTTTAGCAGAGCTGTTAGTCCACTCTCTTCTGCAGGCCAAGAGTGACTTAGAGACTCATGGAACTGTTTGGCTTGGAAGAGTCCTTCCAGAGCACGCAGTCCCAGCAGCAACCCAACCCCACCCTGGCCCCAGCTGCCATGGCCACAGGGCTCTGGAACCCCTCCAGCCATGGAGACTCCACCACCTCCCTGGGCAGCCTTTGCCAGGCCCTGACCACTCTGGCACCAAAGACATTTGGCCTCCTCTCCAACCTCAGCCTCCCCTGGCACAGCTTCAGGCCATTGCCTCTGTTCCTATCCCCTGAGCCTAGGGAGCAGAGCCCAAGCCCCAGCTGGCTGCAGCCTCCTCTCAGGGAGCTGCAGAGAGCAAGGAGGTCTCCCTCAGCCTCCTCTTCTCCAGGCTCAACACCCCCAGCTCCCTCAGCTGCTCCTCCCCAGCCCTCTTCCCCAGACCCTTCCCCAGCTCTCTTGCCCTTCTCTGGCCCTGCTCCAGCTCCTCAATCTCCTTCCTGCAGTGAGAGCCCAGAGCTGAACCCAGCACTCAAGCTGTGGCCTGCCCAGTGCCCAGCCCAGAGGCACAATCCCTGCCCTGCTCCTGCTGCCACCCCACTGCTGCTCCAGCCCAGGCTGCTGCTGCCCTTCTTGCCCCCCTGGGCACCCCCTGGCTCCTCTCCAGCTGCTGGCCCCCAGCACCCCCAGGGCCTTCTCTGCTGGGCACTTTGCAGCCACTCTGCCCCCAGCCTGGAGCCTTCCTGGGGTGGTTGTGACCCAAGGGCAGGGCTCAGCCCTTGGCCCTGTTGCACAGCCTGCAGCTGACCTTAGCCCATTGGTTCAACCTCTCCCTCCCTCCCTGTGCAGCCTCCCTGTGCAGCAGTCTGAGGCTGGTGGCAGAGCTGCTGCCCATGTGAGGGGCTCCTGAGGAGGCAGGAAGGGTTCCAAGGGCTGTGAGATGTGCCTGGCAGGGGCTGCAGGCTGTGCAGGCAGGGTGGGTGTGCAGCAGGCTGCTCCTCAGCACGTGGAGCTGCTGCTGCTCTGCTGCTGCCCTCTGACAGCAGCTTCCCCAGAGCTGGAGGCTGCCACTCAGCTGCTCCCCTCAAGTGCTCTGTCTGAGCCTTTGGGGCTCTCAGTCTGTGGTTACCAGGAGCAAGGCAGAGGTCTTGTGGCTGACCTTAAGACACCTCCTTGTTTCACCTCCTGAGACACTTGTGTCCTGTTCATAGGATGGGAGGGGGTGGAAGGGACCTCTGCAGATGGAGTCCAACCCCCTGCCAGAGCAGGGGCACCCAGGGCAGGGCACAGCCAGCTGGGGCTTGGAAGTCTCCACACCAGGAGATTCCACAACCCCCCTGGGCAGCCTGCTCCAGGGCTCTGCCACCCTCACACCAAAGAAGCTTCTCCTCCTGTTGAGGTGGAACCTCCTGGTTTCCAGCTTGTACCTGTTGCCCCTTGTGCTGTCACTGGGCACCACTGACCAGAGCCAGGCCCCTCCATCCTGCTCCCACCCCTCACACATTGATAGACATTGATCAGATCCCCCCCCAGCCTTCCCCTGTCCAGGCTAACCAGCCCCAGGGCTCTGACCTTTCCCCCTCACACAGATGTTCCAGGCTCTTCATCATCCTCACAGCCTCCCCTGGACTCTCTCCAGCAGGTCTCTGTCTCCCTGGAGCTGGGGAGCCCAGGAGTGGACCCAGCACTGCAGCTGTGGTGTCCCCAGGGCAGAGCAGAGGCACAGGAGAACCTCCCTGGACATCTGTGGGTCTAGGGGGGGAAATGCTTTTGCTGACACATCCCTCAGCCCATGGCACAGCCTGAGCAGCCCAGGGGATGCAGGACTCTGTGCTACAGAGGTGAGGAATCCATGGGATTGTGTGAGGAGAGGCTGAGAGCTGGGGCTGGGCAGCCTGGAGAAGGGGAGGCTGAGGGAGGATCTGATCAATGCTTGCAGATATCTAAGGGGTGGCTGTCAGGAGGCTGGGGCCAGACTCTTCTCAGTGCTCCCCAGGGACAGGATGAGAGGCACTGAGCACAGATTGACCACATGAGGAGGAACTTCTGCCCTGGGAGGGTGGCAGAGCCCTGGAGCAGGCTGCCCAGAGAGGCTGTGGAGTCTCCTCTGGAGAGCTTCCAGCCCCACCTGGCTGTGTCCCTGTGTGCCCTGCCCTGGCAGAGGTTTGGTCTGGGTGGTCTCCAGAGGTCCCTTCCAGCTCTGCCAGTGTGTGGCTCTGTCTTTGGGCTCAGCTGCAGAGAGCTGAGCTGTGCTGGGTGTGAGGGCCTCAGGTAGGATGGGGATGTGTGAGGCAATGGAGTCCCTGCTCCCTGGCCTTGTTTGCCATGCCTGCTGCTGAGCCCTGCCCCCAGCAGCACCACTTCTCACCCCTGCTCCTGGCTGCAGTGCACTTGGTGTGGCTCATCCTGGGGGCTGTGCCTGGTGCTGAGCTCCTCCTGCTCACACCTCTGTTGTGGCTGTGGATTCACAGCCTGCTTGCTGCTGCTGCCTGCAGCTCCTGGGTGCTGCTGCCTGCAGCTTCTGCCTGAGGCTCCAAGTCCATGGGAGGAGAGCTGCCTCCCCCTCCCTGCAGCGAAGAGAGGGGATTCTGCCCCTGGGCTCTGCTCTGCTCAGACCTCCCCTCCAATCCTGCCTCCAGCTCTGCTCTCCCCAGCAGCAGAAGGACACAGAGCTGCTGGAGAGAGGCCAGAGGAGGCCACAAAGATGCTGCCAGGGCTGGAGCAGCTCTGCTGGGAGCACAGGCTGAGGGAGCTGGGGCTGTGCAGCCTGCAGAGGAGAAGGCTCCAGGGGCTCCTCAGAGCTGCTGCCAGGAGCTGAAGGGATCCTGCAGGAAGGCTGCAGAGGAACTTTTCTGAGGGGGTCTGAGGCAGGCCCAGGGGGAAGGGTTTGGAGCTGAGGCAGAGCAGGGTTAGAGTGGAGCTGAGGCAGAAGCTGTTGAGTGTGAGGCTGCTGAGGCTCTGGCCCAGGCTGCCCAGGGAGGCTGTCGCTGCCTCCTGCCTGGGGGTGCTGAAGGCCAGGCTGGATGAGGCCCTGAGCAACCTGGGCTGGTTGAGAGCTGTCCCTGCCCATGGAGCAGATAATCTCTGAGTCCCTTCTAACCCAAGCCTCTCCAGGATCCTGTGCCCTTGCCTCTCTTCTGCTCAACCAGGACTCCCCTTTCTTGTTAAGAGTCCTCCCTGCTAGCCAGAGGAGATCTTTCCACCCCTGGCCACACTCTCAGCAGATGCTTTCTTTGTTCCTAATCCCTACTCACATAAAAGGATCCAAAGGAAGCTCTTCAAACGATAACCTCAGGGCTTAGAGGCTAAGACTCCCCAAAGGAGTGTGAAAAGAGACCTGGCCCTGAGGCTGCTGCGTGGCAGCCTCTGTCTGCAGCCTTGGAGAGGGTCACTGCTGTCACCTCAGCACCTGCCCTGCTTCTGCTAAGACAGAGCAGGGCTCAGGCCTTTGGCAGCCTGCTGCAGCAGCCCTCGTGGTGTCTGTGCTCTGTGCTTCCACCCAAGCTGCTCTGAGCCCTGTGCAGGCAGGCTGGGAGTCAGGGCTGCCTTCTGCTTCAGCTCCCTGCCTGCCGCTGCCCAGGGCAGCTGCTGACACACTTAGAGCAGCAGCTGAGAGCCTGAGCTCTGGGAAGCAGGGTCACAGCCTGCCCTGGGCTGGGAGGGAGCCTCCAAGAGCCTCCTGTCCCACCCCCTGCAGGCAGCAGGGACAGCTCCAGCCAGAGCAGGCTGCCCAGGGACACAGCCAGGCTGAGCTTCAATGGCTCCAGGGATGGAGCCTGCACCACCTCCCTGGGCAGCCTGTGCCAGAGTCTCCCCAGCCTCCCTCTGCAGAGCTTCCTCCTGCTGTCCAACCTAACTCTGCCCTGCTCCAGTTCCAAACCATTGCCTCTGCTCCTATCCCCACAGCCCCTTCTGAGCAGTCCCTCCCCAGCTGCCTGCAGCTGCCCTGCAGATACTGAACTGCAGCTCTGAGGTCTGCCTGCAGCCTTCTCCTCTCCAGGCTGCACAGCCCCAGCTCTCCCAGCCTGGCCCCACAGGGGAGGTTCTGCAGCCTCTGATCATCTCTGTGGCCTCCTCTGGCCCCTCTCCAGCAGCTCCAGGTCTCTCTTGTGCTGGGGGTCCCATGGCTGGCCCCAGCCCTGCAGGGGAGGTTTCCCCAGAGCAGAGCAGAGGGCAGGATCCTCTCTCACAGCTCTGGCAATGGGCACTGGCAGCACAGGAGGCCAAGGGCAGCCCCAGGCTGTGCTGCCAGTGCCCATTGCTGGCTCCTGCCCAGCTCCTCCCCCCCAGCACCCCCAGGGCCTTCCCTGCAGGGCTGCTCTCAGCCTCATCCCCCCCAGCCTGGGTTGATAATGAGGATTGCCCTGACCCAGGTGCAGGACCTTGCACTGAGAATCCCAGAACTGTCAGGGCTGGAAGGGGCCTCAAGGCTCAGCCAGCTCCAACCCCCTGCCATGGCCAGGGACACCTCACACCACAGCAGGTTGCTCACAGCCACCTCCAGCCTGGCTGTAAACACCTCCAGGCAGGAGGCTTCCACCACCTCCCTGGGCAACCTGTGCCAGGCTCTCACCACCCTCCTGGGCAACAACTTCTTCCTCACAGCCAATCTCAATCTCCCCACTTCTAGTTCTGCTCCATCCCCCCCAGTCCTATCCCTCCCTCACACCCTCCAAAGTCCCTCCCCAGCTTTCCTGGAGCCCCCTGCAGATCCTGGAAGGCCACAAGGAGGTCTCTTCAGTGTCTCTTCCTCACTAGGCTTTATTGAGCCTCCTGAAGTTCTCCTCAGCCTGTTCAGGTCCCTTTGGGTGGCTCCCATCCTTCAGCCTCATCAGCCACAGCACTCCAGCACAGCAGTGTCCCCCTGAACTGCCTCAGTGCCAGCTCTCCAGCCTGGGCTGCTTCTGCTGCAGCAGTCTTCATGTGGGGCCAGGAGCAGCTGCTTGGGGGCTCCCTGGCTGCTCTTCAGGCATTGCTGATGTTCAGCATCCCCCAGCCCTGTTGGTGCCCTGCCTGGTGACAGCCTGGTCCTGGCCTCCCCCTGCACTCCAAGCAGCTTTCTGCTTTCCAGCAGCAGCTGCTGGCCTTTATCTCCCAGAATCCTGGCCTGGTCTGGGTTGGAAGGCATCACCCAGTTCCACCCCCAGCCCTGAGCAGGGACTCCTCCCAGCAGCTCAGGTTGCTCAAGGTCTCCAGGGATGTAGATGAGGGAGTGGATGGCAGCAGGGTGGTGGCTCCTGGGCCTCCTCCCTGTGCTGGGGGGGCTCAGGTTTCTCAGGGGCTGGGCAGCAAGTGTAGCTCAGGCTCCAAGTGGTGCAGGTTCATTTGGAGGCAGGAGTTGCTCCCATGAAGGAAGCAGCAGCCAGCAGCCCTGCTCCACTTTCTTTCCTCCCTCACCCTCTCCCAAGGGGGCAGAGGCCACCAAAAGCAAGCTCCCTGCTGCCTGGGTGAGATGTCCTCTGGGGTGCCTGCTCCTGCTGAAGCAGCCTCTGGGCTGGGCAGGGGTCTGCACTCCTTCCCCTGCTAACTGCCACATCCCCAGGTGGTTCTGTGCCAGTGGTGCTGAGGGGGCTGAGTAGCAGTGGAACTGCAGGCAGCTCCCTGCTGTTTGAGATCTCAGCTTCAGCTGCAGGAGAAGAAGCTCTGAGTGCTGGCCAGCAGGAGCAGGGCAGGGATTGTGCCTCTGGGCTGGGCACTGGGGAGGACACAGCTTGAGTGCTGGGTTCAGCTCTGGGCTCCTCACTGCAGAAAGGAGATTGAGGAGCTGGAGCAGGGCCAGAGAAGGGCAAGAGAGCTGGGGAAGGGTCTGGGGAAGAGGGCTGGGGAGGAGCAGCTGAGGGAGCTGGGGGTGTTGAGCCTGGAGCAGAGGAGGCTGAGGGAGACCTCCTTGCTCTCTGCAGCTCCCTGAGAGGAGGCTGCAGCCAGCTGGGGCTTGGGCTCTGCTCCCCAGGGACAGGACAAGAGGCAATGGCCTCAAGCTGCCCCAGGGGAGGTTTAAGTTGGACACTGGAAGAAACTTCATCCCTCAAAGGGTTCTTAAGCCCTGGCCCAGGCTGCCCAGGGAGGTGGTGGAGTCCCCACCCCTGGAGGTGTCCCAGGACAGGGTGGGCCTGGCTCCTGGGGACAGGGTCTGGGTGCAGGCTGGACTGGGTGAGCTTAGACAGCAAAGCAGTTGTGTGATTCAGATCCTGCCTGCTGGGATTGCTTTCAGCATGCTTTGGATCCGTGCCTCTTCCCCAGTCTCTGTGTTCCAGAGGTTCTATGCTTAAGTAGCTTCACTTGATGACTTCTCCCTGTTGCCTGGAGCACCCTGAGTGGCTCAGGATGCTGCTCAAGTCCTGCTCTCTGCTGCTGAGGTGTCCTAGGGGGGGGTCAGTATTTCCCTGCCTGATGTGATGCTGTTGCAGCAGAAGCTCCAAGGCCTCTGTAGCTGGGTAGGCAGCCAGCAGCAGTGTGCTGTGCCCCAGCCAGCCTGCAGTGCAGGTAGGGGATGGTGAGGCAGGGGGGGTGGGTGTGAGGGGAGAGAGGCTCCTGTGAAAGCAGTGTGATGAGCAAGCAGGCTGCCATCCAGCCAGGATCATGTCCCTGCTGGGGGCTGCTTTGGTGACAGCCTTCCCCTGTGTGAGCACAGCACAGCCAGGCCAGGGAGGCTCCAGCAGCTGTGCAGAGGAGCTGGCTGGGGCTGCAGCACACTGCTTGGCAGGGACCTTCTGAGGAACCTCACTGGCATCACTGCCTGGGATATCCCCATGTGCTGAGGGGCCTGGAGCAGCTCTGGGAGCAGCAAAGGCTGAGAGCCCTGGGGCTGAGCAGCCCCAGAGGGCAGCTGAGCAATGCTCAGCAAGAGCTAAAGGAGCTGTGGGGGGCAAGAGGCTGGGGCCAGGCTCTGCTGAGTGCTGCCCAGGGACAGCACAAGGGGCAGCAAGGGGCAGAAAGTGTCAGGCAGGAGGTTGGAGCTGAGCAGGAGGAGAAAGTTGTTTGGGGTGAGGCTGCTGGAGGCCTGGAGCAGGCTGCCCAGAGAGGTTGTGGAGTCTGCTGGTGTGGAGAGCTTCCAACCCCCCCTGGGCACTGTGCTGCTGGGCAGGGTGCTGGGGGTGCCCTGCTGGAGCAGGGCTTGGGTGGGTGAGCTCCAGAGCTCCCTTCCAGCCTAACCCTGCTGGGGCTGTGTGAACCCAAACTGCATCTGTGAGACATTCAGACCTTTGCCCCCAGTGCTGCTGTTTTAAGAGCTCCTGGATGGGGTTCTGTGACACCCCCCTCAAGCTGGGATTCTGTGAGCTGCAGCTCCAAGCTGTTGTTACTCTTGGAGGGTGATGAGAAGCTGAGTTTAAATAAGGAAAAGCAGAATCTGATCTGGTTTGTGGCAGTTCCAGCCCCTGCTGTCAAGTGGCAGCTCAGGGAGCAGGAGATCATTTGCTGCTGGAGCAGTCCCTGGCAGCTGAACCCCTCTGGAGCAGCAGTGATGGAGCAGCTGAGCAGAGCCTGGCAGAGCAGCTGCGGAGGCTGGGGTGCAGCTCCAGCTGCAGCACCTCCTGCAGTGCCAGATCAGAGGTTCCTGCAGGGACTTACTGCTCACTCTGCCCTTGGGGCAGCTGCAGATGCCATGGAGCCCCGTGCTGGAAAGCTCCTTTGGGGCTGCTGTGACACAGATGAGGACACAGTTCGCAGCCACCCTCTGAAGTGTGCTGCTGGATGGCACCACCCCAGAGACTGAGGAAGGATCCAGCTGTGAGGGAGGAAGTGCAGCTCCTGCAGCCCTCAGGCAGCTGTGTGCTGGGCTGCAGCCAGAGCAGGCTGGGCAGAGGGCAGCAGAGGGGATTCTGCCCCTGGGCTCTGCTCTGCTCAGCCCTCCCCTCCAATCCTGCCTCCAGCTCTGCTCTCCCCAGCAGCAGAAGGACACAGAGCTGCTGGAGAGAGGCCAGAGGAGGCCACAAAGATGCTGCCAGGGCTGGAGCAGCTCTGCTGGGAGCACAGGCTGAGGGAGCTGGGGCTGTGCAGCCTGCAGAGGAGAAGGCTCCAGGGGCTCCTCAGAGCTGCTGCCAGGAGCTGAAGGGATCCTGCAGGAAGGCTGCAGAGGAACTTTGGCTGAGGAGGTCTGAGGCAGGCCCAGGGGGAAGGGTTTGGAGCTAAGGCAGAGCAGGGTTAGAGTGGAGCTGAGGCAGAAGTTGTTGAGTGTGAGGCTGCTGAGGCTCTGGCCCAGGCTGCCCAGGGAGGCTGTGGCTGCCTCCTGCCTGGGGGTGCTGAAGGCCAGGCTGGATGAGGCCCTGAGCAGACTGAGCTGGTGGGAGGGGTCCCTGCCCATGGCAGGGGGGTGCAGTAGATCCTCTCTGAGGTCCTTTCCCACCTGAGGCCTTCTGTGAAATGCTTTCAGAGAGCTGTTCCTGGTGTTCAGTGCATGGCAGGAGATGTCCCAGGGCTCATCTCAGCTGTGCTTAGGAACTGGCTCCCCCCTTGGACAGAGGATCTCTCAGGCTGGCAGGATTGATCCAGAGCTCCTGCCTGGGGTGCAGCCACTCCACCTGTGGTGCAGCTGTGCTCTGTGCCAGCTGCTCCCAGGGTGGCAGCTTCCCTTCTTTGCTCTGCCCTGGCCTGGAGCTGAGTTGGCTGTGGCTGGCAGCAGCTGCTGGGTTAACATTTCCCTGCCCCCAGAGCAGGCAGTGTTGAGTCAAGGCAGGCTGCTGCAGTGTGGCTTGCTGGCTGGCAATCATGCTGTCAAGATTAGGCTATAAATACCCCAATCATCTTCCTGCTGGGGAGATGTCAGCTGGGATGGCACTCACAGCTGCACCCAGGATGTGCTCACTCACTCCCTGCCCCTGCCACCTCCTCCTCCAGGCTGAGAGCGAGAGCAGGCAGGCTGAGCCCCGAGCTGAAGCCACTCTGGAGGTTGTGGTGTCAGACATTTGCCCCGCAGGGAGCAGAGCGCCGTGCCCCGCAGCAGGCAGAGCGCCGTGCCCCGCAGCCGGCAGAGCGCCGTGCCCCGCAGGGGGCAGAGCGCCGTGCCCCGCAGCGGGCAGAGGGCCGTGCCCCGCAGCGGGCAGAGGGCCGTGCCCCGCAGCGGGCAGAGCGCCGTGCCCCGCAGCGGGCAGAGCGCCGTGCCCCGCAGCGGGCAGAGCGCCGTGCCCCGCAGCAGGCAGAGCGCCGTGCCCCGCAGCGGGCAGAGGGCCGTGCCCCGCAGCGGGCAGAGGGCCGTGCCCCGCAGCGGGTATAGCACCGTGCCCCGCAGGGAGCGGAGCGCCGTGCCCCGCAGCGGGTATAGCACCGTGCCCCACAGCTGCTCCCTTATGAGGGCTGCCTGGGGCCTGCTCCATCTGGTTTGTGAAGGTCAGCACAGAGTGGTTGGCTTGGAAGGGACCTCAGAGATCATCCAGCTCCAAGCCCCTGCCATGGGCAGGGACACCTCCCACCAGCACAGGGTGCTCAGGGCCCCATCCAGCCTGGCCCTGAACACCTCCAGGCAGGAGGCAGCCTGTGCCAGAGTCTCCCCAGCCTCACTGCAAACAATTTCTTCCTCCTCTCCACTCTCAGCCTCCTCTCTCCCAGCTCAAAGCCATTGGCCCTGGGCCTGGCACTCCCAGCCCTTGGCCCAAGTCCCTCCCCAGCTCTCCTGGAGCCCTTCAGGTACTGGGAGGCTGCTCTGAGGTCTGCCTGGAACCTTCGTTTCTCCAGGCTGAGGTTTGAGCTGTATGTTAGGAAGAGATTCTTCCTAGAGAGAGAGATTGGCCATTGGGATGTGCTGCCCAGGGAGGTGCTGGAGTCCCCATCCCTGGAGGTGTTTAGGAAGAGCCTGGGTGAGGCACTGGGTGCCATGGTTGAGTTGATTAGCTGGTGCTGGGGAATAGGTTGGAGTGGATGACCTCTGAGGTCTTTCCCAGCCTGGTTCATTCTTTAAGACCTGAGAGTTTCTATTTCCTGCCTGCTCCCAGGGTGTCTGCAGGAGCAGAAGTGCACTGCATGCCCAGCTGCTGCTGCTGTGCTCTCCTCCTGCCTGCAGGGTGAGAGGCTGTGCTGCCTGCCTGCAGGGTGAGAGGCTCTGCTGCCTGCTTGGTCTCTTCAGCCAGCAGAGATCAGGCACAGCTTTATCGTGGTGCCTCAGCTGGCCCTCACATGATCTCAGGCATCTTCAGCTGCTGTATTTTTAGCCCTGGTGGTGCAAGAAGATTAGCTGAGGCCTTGGTATCAAAGTGTGGAAGGGATTCTTTACAGATGTGGACATGTTCCACCTCTCTGCCTGGGGTACAACCCCAAGTACCAGCACAGGAGAGGGCTTGAGCTGCTGGGAAGCATCTCCATGAAGAAGGGCCTGGGAGTGCCAGGGACTGATTTCTCCATGAGTCCTTGTGGCCAGGAGGCCAATGGTCTCCTGGGGTGCATGAGGAAGAGTGTGGCCAGCAGGGCAAGGGAGGTTGTCCTGCCCCTCCGATCTACCCTCTGAGGCCACATCTGGAGTATTGTGTCCAGTGTCAGGCTCCCCATTTCAGGAAGGACAGGGAACGACTGGAGAGTGTCCAGAGCTGATCATGAGGATGATGAAGGGATTGGAACATCTGTGTGGTGAGGAGCAAAGGCTGAGAGCCCTGGGGCTGAGAGCCTGCAGAAGAGCAGCCCCAGAGGGCAGCTGAGCAATGCTCAGCAAGAGCTAAAGGAGCTGTGGGGGGCAAGAGGCTGGGGCCAGGCTCTGCTGAGTGCTGCCCAGGGCCAGCAGAAGGGACAGCAAGGGGCAGCAAGTGTCAGGCAGGAGGTTGGAGCTGAGCAGGAGGAGAAAGTTGTTTGGGGTGAGGCTGCTGGAGGCCTGGAGCAGGCTGCCCAGAGAGGTTGTGGAGTCTGCTGGTGTGGAGAGTTTCCAACCCCCCCTGGGCACTGTGCTGCTGGGCAGGGTGCTGTGGGTGCCCTGCTGGAGCAGGGCTTGGGTGGGGGAGCTCCAGAGCTCCCTTCCAACCCTGTCCATTCTATGCAGAGAGTAGAGGTGGTGATTTGGAGGATGGGAAGAGGGCAGGTAGAGGCAGAAGCAGGGAGTATGAACTTTGAGCAGATCGATGTGCTAGCAGCTGCAGCTGGCAGAGAGCAGGCCCTGAGGGATGCACAGCTCACCTGGTGACCCTCAAGGAACGTGCAGTGTCCTGGGGATAGGTAGCTGGCAGCACCCTGCAGCAGTGCCTGACGTGTCCCTGAACCCCCAGTGTCACAGACTCAGCTGCTTCAAGCAGAGAGGGGCTGTGCACCCAGGGGCTGTGCACCCAGGGGGGTTGGAGGCCTTCACTTGCTCCTGGAAGTTTGGTGTTTGTCTAAACTGGTTGAGTTTTTCTGCTGGTCAAGAGAGGAAAGCACAGGATGAGGCCTTGCTGATAAAGCACCATGGAACCACAGATTGGGTTGGAAGAGACCTGTGAGGCTCACCCAGAGCAAGCCCTGCAGCCATCAGGGACAGCTGCAGCCACAGCAGGCTGCTCCCAGCCCCAACCAACCTGCCCTGCACTGCTGCCAGCCATGGGGCAGCTCCACCTCTCTGGGCAGCCTGGCACAGGCTCTCCCCACCCTCAGCACCAAACATTTCTCCTTCTCTCCACTCTCAGCCTCCCTCTTGCACTTCAAACCATCCCCCCTTGGCCTGGCCCAACAGGCCCTGCTCAGCAGTCTGTCCCCAGCTCTCTTCTGGCCTCTTGAAGCTCTGCAAGGCCAGCAGGAGGTCTCCCTGGAGCCTTCTCCTCTGCAGGCTGCACAAGCCCAACCCTCCCAGCCTGGCCTCCCAGCAGAGGGCTTCCAGCCTCCCAGCACTGCTGTGGCCTCCTCTGGCCCTGCTCCAGCAGCTCCCTGCCTGTGCTGAGGGCTCCAGAGCCGGCCCTGGAGTGGGGCAGGGGCAGAATCTCTCCTTCCTCCTGCTGCCCACACTTCTTTTGGGGCAAGTTCCCCACTCAGTGTGTCCAAGCAAGGAGAGCATTGCTCAGTGGCTGGGGGAGGATAATTCCAAGCCTCCTGCAGGCTGTGGTGGGCAGAGCTTCAGCTGCTTGTCTGCACTTTCCTCCTGCTGCAGGAGCAATGTGATAAGCTGAGAGCTCTTCTGCTCCCTGCAGCAGTGCTGAGCAGGAGCTGTGGAATGTGTGCTCGGCTGCCTGAGCTATTTCAGGAGCAGGGATCGTTCCCAGCACCAGGGGGAAGCAGCCCTGGAGCTGCTGGGGTAGTGGAGAGCAGTGCCCTCATCTATCACACTGATACTGCCTTCTGCATTTGGGCTTGGCCTAGCCTTGCTCTTTGACTTGTTGAACCTCATGCAGTTTGTGCTGGCCCACTGGCTGCATCTCTGCACAGCAAACATGAGTTGACAGAGTGCTTTCCCCCCTGGGTTCCCTGCAGACTCTCACACAGAATTGCTTCTGCCTTTGAGCTGAGCCTTGTTCCACTGCAGCTGTACAGCACCACGAGCTCCTCTGATTAGGGCAGTGGCCAGCATGGGAAACACCAGGGCCAGGAGAGCATAGAGACACAGAATGGCTCAGGTTGGAAGGGACCATCAAGACCATCCAGCTCCAGTCCCCTGCCATGGACAGGGACCCCTCCCACCAGCACAGGCTGCTCAGGGCCTCATCCAGCCTGGTCCTGAACACCTCCAGGCAGGAGGCAGACACAGCCTCCCTGGGCAGCCTGTGCCAGAGTCTCTCCAGCCTCACTGCAAAGGATTTCTTCCTCCTCTCCACTCTCAGTCTCATCTCAAGCTTAAAGCTGTTCCTCCTGTGCTGTGGCTGGATCCCTTCCCTCAAGCGAGTCCTCTGCAGCACACAGCTTGGTGGCATCAGCAGAGCTGCTGAGGGAGCCTCACTGCCACTGCCCACGTTGCTGACAAATATGTTTACAGCAGTGGGCCCAGGACAGACCCCTGAAGACCTCCACCTGTCACTGGCCTCCACCTGCACTCCTTTGAGTGCAAACATGCAGCCAGTTCCTTATCCGCTGTGTGATCCATTGAGCAAGTCCATGGCCCTGTGCCGGGACTCTGGCACAGGTTGCCCAGAGAGTTTGTGGAGCCTCCAAGCCTGGAGGTGTTGAAGGCCAGGCTGGATGAGGCCCTGGGCAAGCTGTGCTGGTTGGAGGGATCCCTGCCCCTGGCAGGGGCTTGGAGCTGGATGATCCTGAAGGTCCCTTCCAACCCAACTCATTCATGAATCTATGACAATGACTGGCTAGTAACTTTGGCCTTGCCCTTGATAGTCCAGGGCCACTACTAGTCCAGCTTGGGGCAGCCTGGAGCCCAAGGTGCTGCAGCCAAGAGCCCAAGTGTGCAGCCCTGAGCCTGGAGCTGCAGGCAGGAGCCCAGGTGTGCAGCCCTGAGCCTGGAGCTGCAGGCAGGAGCCCAGGTGTGCAGCCCTGAGCCTGGAGCTGCAGGCAGGAGCCCAGGTGTGCAGCCCTGAGCTCTGAGCTGCAGACAGGAGCCCAGGTGTGCAGCCCTGAGCCCAGAGCTGCAGGCAGGAGCCCAAGTGTGCAGCCCTGAGCCCAGAGCTGCAGGCAGGAGCCCAGGTGTGCAGCCCTGAGCCCGGGGCAGCAGGCAGGAGCCCAGGTGTGCAGCCCTGAGCCTGGAGCTGCAGGCAGGAGCCCAGGTGTGCAGCCCTGAGCCCAGAGCTGCAGGCAGGAGCCCAGGTGTGCAGCCCTGAGCTCTGAGCTGCAGACAGGAGCCCAAGTGTGCAGCCCTGAGCCCAGAGCTGCAGGCAGGAGCCCAAGTGTGCAGCCCTGAGCCCAGAGCTGCAGGCAGGAGCTGAGGTGTGCAGCCCTGAGCCCGGGGCAGCAGGCAGGAGCCCAGGTGTGCAGCCCTGAGCCTGGAGCTGCAGGCAGGAGCCCAGGTGTGCAGCCCTGAGCCCAGAGCTGCAGGCAGGAGCCCAAGTGTGCAGCCCTGAGCCCAGAGCTGCAGGCAGGAGCCCAGGTGTGCAGCCCTGAGCGTGGAGCTGCAGGCAGGAGCCCAGGTGTGCAGCTCTGAGCCCGGAGTTGCAGGCAGGAGCTGAGGTGTGCAGCTCTGAGCCCGGAGCTGCAGGCAGGAGCTGAGGTGTGCAGCTCTGAGCCCGGAGCTGCAGGCAGGAGCCCAGGCGTGCAGCCCTGAGCTCTAAGCTGCAGGCAGGAGCCCAGGTGTGCAGCCCTGAGCCCGGAGCTGCAGCCTAGAGCCCAGGTGTGCAGCCCTGAGCCCAGAGCTGCAGGCAGGAGCCCAGGTGTGCAGCCCTGAGCCTGGAGCTGCAGCCTAGAGCCCAGGTGTGCAGCCCTGAGCCCAGAGCTGCAGGCAGGAGCCCAGGTGTGCAGCCCTGAGCCTGGAGCTGCAGCCTAGAGCCCAGGTGTGCAGCCCTGAGCCCAGAGCTGCAGCCTAGAGCCCAGGTGTGCAGCCCTGAGCCTGGAGCTGCAGGCAGGAGCCCAGGCGTGCAGCCCTGAGCCTGGAGCTGCAGACAGGAGCCCAGGTGTGCAGCCCTGAGCCCGGAGCTGCAGGCAGGAGCCCAGGTGTGCAGCCCTGAGCCCGGAGCTGCAGGCAGGAGCCCAGGTGTGCAGCCCTGAGCCCAGAGCTGCAGGCAGGAGCCCAGCTGTGCAGCCCTGAGCCCGGGGCTGCAGGCAGGAGCCCAGGTGTGCAGCCCTGAGCCTGGAGCTGCAGCCTAGAGCCCAGGTGTGCAGCCCTGAGCCCGGAGCTGCAGGCAGGAGCCCAGGTGTGCAGCCCTGAGCCCAGAGCTGCAGGCAGGAGCCCAGATGTGCAGCCCTGAGCCCGGGGCTGCAGGCAGGAGCCCAGGTGTGCAGCCCTGAGCCTGGAGCTGCAGCCTAGAGCCCAGGTGTGCAGCCCTGAGCCCGGAGCTGCAGGCAGGAGCCCAGGTGTGCAGGCCTGAGCCTGGAGCTGCAGCCTAGAGCCCAGGTGTGCAGCCCTGAGTGTGGAGCTGCAGGCAGGAGCTGAGGTGTGCAGCCCTGAGCCCGGGGCAGCAGGCAGGAGCCCAGCTGTGCAGCCCTGAGCCCGGAGCTGCAGCCTACAGCCCAGGTGTGCAGCCCTGAGCCCGGAGCTGCAGCCTACAGCCCAGGTGTGCAGCCCTGAGCCCGGGGCTGCAGGCAGGAGCCTGTCTGTGCATCCCTGCAGCCAGGGCTGCCGCTGCAGCTGCCCTTGCCCTTGTCTCCACAGGCCTACGAGAAGCGGTTCCCCTGCTGCCCGCAGCTGCCGGTGTTCGTGGGCAGTGAGGTGCTGCGGGAGTGGCGCAGCCCGGACGGAGCCATCCACGTCGTGGAGCGCAGCTGCAGGCTCAACATCGACGCTCCCAGGCTGCTCAAGAAGGCAAGCGGCACCCCGGGGCCCTGGCCCTGCCTCCCCTCTGGGCTGCCTCCTAACGCTGTGCTCCCTCTCTGGGCTTTGTGGTGGGTTGAAGCTTCCCCCCCCAGCATTTGCTCTGCCAGACCAGCTCAGTCAGGAGGAAGTGGAGCTGCATTTACAAGCAGAGCTCCACTCTCCCATGGCATGCAATGAATGTGAGCAAATATCCAGGGGTGACAACACTTACAGATATTTACAACTCATGAACAGCACAGGGCCCCTCCCAGCCATGGCCAGGGGAAGCTACCAGCTTCTTTCTCCCTTACCTTCCTGTGGTGGGTTGAGCCTTAACTGGCATTTAAGAGCTCAGTTGGGGGCAAGACTGAGAATCCCTCTCCTGCTCCCCCTTCATCCTTCCCAATCAAGAGAGAAAAGGGAAGGGGAAAGAAGAGGGAGAGATAAGGGAAGAAAGGAAAAAAAAAGGAAAGGAAGTGGGATAAGGAAATAGGGAGGAGGTAAATCTACCAAGAAATAGTTTGGAGTCAGTTTGGAAGTAGAGAGGTAAAATTTTCTTTAAACAAGAGAGAGAGAGAGAGAGAGAGAGATAACCACAGGAAGGGTTCACAAGGGTAAGGAACAGGGATGGATAGGGAGAGATATAAAACCAACAGTCCTTTGAAGAGGCATGGATGCAGCAGGGAGGAAGACCAGGCCTGAGCACGTGGCAGAGAAGCAGGAAGCCAGCAGCAGTCCTCTCATCCAGGCAAGGCAGAAGCTGAAAGAGAGCAAAGGGCTGCAGTGTCTTCCTTTTATAGGCTTGCTGGACAGGGAGGGGGAGTGGAACAGACTGACTCAGTTTCCATGGGGGGAAACCCCCTGCAGGGAGGGCAAGGCTCTCACAACCCCTCCCCCACCCTGTCAGGATGGGCATAACGCATCACACCTCCTCGCCCTCCCTGTGCAGAAGGGACAAGAGAAAGGAGCAGAGAAGTTAGACTTAGCCAAGGCCAGCCGCAAGCAGGTTACCTCTCCCAAGCAAAGCAAACTGGCCAGAGATCAGAGGAGGGAAGGGCAGAATTGTTATGGTACAGCTCCTCCTGTTCCAGCTGTGCACCCAAGGAACTTGATCAGAAGGACCTTTGCTTTTCCTTCTCGCACCCGAGAGCGATTTGGTTGTGTTTCCCTGCTCCTCTGCTCAGAATCTGTGCCTGAGCTTTAGAGAGCAGAGCCTCCGAGCAGCCCAGGCTCTAACTGCTGCCACTGCTGCTCCCTGCCCGGCTGCAGATGGCGGGGGTGGAGCAGGTGGTGTTCATCCAGACGAACACGGTGAACTGGCGCGAGAGGACGCTGCGCATCGAGGCGCACAACGAGACCTTCGCCAGCCGCGTCGTCGTCCTGGAGACCTGCAGCTACTCCGTGAGTGCCCTGCCCTGCCCTGCCCTGCCCTGCCCTGCGCTGCGCTGCCCTGCCCTGCGCTGCCCTGCCCTGCCCTGCGCTGCGCTGCCGTGCCCTGCCCTGCACTGCCCTGCCCTGCGCTGCCCTGCCCTGCCCTGCGCTGCGCTGCCGTGCCCTGCCCTGCCCTGCCCTGCGCTGCCCTGCCCTGCCCTGCCCTGCGCTGCCCTGCCCTGCGCTGCCCTGTCCTGCGCTGCCCTGCCCTGCACTGCCCTGCCCTGCCCTGTCCTGCCCTGTCCTGCGCTGCCCTGTGCTGCCCTGCCCTGCCCTGTCCTGCGCTGCCCTGCCCTGCCCTGCCCAGCCCTGCCCTGTGCTGTCAGCACTGCTGCCAGAGCCGCGGGGTCAGCCTGGGGGCTTGGGGCCTTGCCTGGGATTTGAGAGCTCGGGTGGGGGCAAGACTGGGAACCACTCCCTCCCCCAGCCCCTTCCTCGTCCCTGGCTGAGAGAAAAAGAAAGGGAAGGAGCAAACCCTCCGGGAAATAGGTTGGGGTTGGTTTGGAAGGAGAGAGAGGCAACAAGACACCAAGCTGGGGGCAGGAGTTGATCTGCTGGAGGGTAGAGAGGCTCTGCAGAGAGACCTGGACAGACTGGGCAGATGGGCAGAGGCCAAGGGCAGGAGATTGAACACATCCAAGTGCCAGGGGCTGCACTTTGGCCACAACAACCCCAGGCAGTGCTACAGGCTGGGGGCAGAGTGGCTGAGAGCAGCCAGGCAGAGAGGGACCTGGGAGTGCTGGTCGATGGTAGGCTGAACATGAGCCTGCAGTGTGCCCAGGCAGCCAAGAGGGCCAATGGCATCCTGCCTGCATCAGGAAGAGTGTGGCCAGCAGGAGCAGGGAGGTCATTGTGCCCCTGTACACTGCACCGGTTAGGCCACACCTCGAGTCCTGTGAGCAGTTCCGGGCCCCTCAGGTTAGGAAGGAGATTGACTTGCTGGAAGGTGTCCAGAGAAGGGCAACAAAGTTGGTGAGGGGTTTGGAACACAGCCCTGTGAGGAGAGGCTGAGGGAGCTGGGGTTGCTTAGCCTGCAGAAGAGGAGGCTCAGGGGTGGCCTTATTGCTCTCTGCAACTTCCTGAAGGGAGGTTGTAGCCAGGTGGGGGTTGGGCTCTGCTCCCAGGCAGCCAGCAGCAGAACAAGAGGACACAGTCTCAAGCTGTGCCAGGGGAGGTTCAGATTGGATGTTAGGAAGAAGTTCTACACAGAGAGAGTGATTGCCCATTGGAATGTGCTGCCCAGGGAGGTGGTGGAGTCACCATCCCTGGAGGTGTTCAGGAGGAGACTTGATGGGGTGCTTGGTGCCATGGGTTAGTTGTTTAGGTGGTGTTGGGTTGGTTGATGGGTTGGAGGTGATGACCTTGAAGGTCTCTTCCAACCCGGTTTATTATTATTATTAATTTCCTTTAGATATATATAACAATAACAGGAAGGGTTCACAGGGGTAAGGAACAAGGATGCAGGGGGAAAAATATATATATACAAAACCAGTCCTTTGAAGCCCTTTGGAGAGGCTTGGATGCAGCAGGGAGAAAGACCCGGCCTGAGCACGTGGCAGAGAAGCAGGGAGCCAGCAGCAGTCCTCTCATCCAGGCAAGGCAGGAGCCAAAAGAGAGCAAAGGGCTGCAGTGTCAGCTGTCAGCTCATGGCTTGGACCACTACACTCTGTGCTGGGTTAGGAACTGGCTGGAGGGCCAAGCCCAGAGAGTGGTGGTGAATGGTGCCACAGCCAGCTGGCAGCCAGGCACCAGTGGTGTGCCCCAGGGAGCAGTGCTGGGCCCTGTGCTCTTTAACATCTTCATTGATGAGCTGGATGAGGGGGTCAAGTCAGTCATCAGCAAGTTTGCAGATGACAGCAAGCTGGGAGCAGATGTTGGTCAGTGAGAGGGCAGAAGGGCTCTGCAGAGGGACCTTGCCAGGCTGGACAGATGGGCAGAGGCCAACAGGATGGCATTCAACAAGTCCAAGTACCAGGGGCTGCACTTTGGCCACAGCAACCCCAGGCAGAGCTACAGGCTGGGGTCAGAGTGGCTGAGAGCTGCCAACCAGAGAGGGACCTGGGGGTGCTGATTGACAGCCACCTGAATATGAGCCAGCAGTGTGCCCAGGTGGCCAGGAAGGCCAAAGGCATCCTGGCCTGCATTAGGAATAGTGTGGCCAGCAGGAGCAGGGAGGTCATTGTGCCCCTGTACTCTGCACTGGTTAGGCTGCACCTTGAGTCCTGTGTCCAGCTCTGGGCTCCTCAGCTCAAGAAGGACATTGAGAGACTTGAAGGTGTCCAGAGAAGGGCAACAAAGCTGGGGAGGGGTCTGGGGCACAGCCCTGTGAGGAGAGGCTGAGGGAGCTGGGGTTGCTTAGCCTGGAGAAGAGGAGGCTCAGGGGAGACCTTCTTGCTCTCTGCAACTCCCTGCAGGGAGGTTGGAGCCAGGTGGGGGTTGGGCTCTGCTCCCAGGCAGCCAGCAGCAGAACAAGAGGACACAGTCTCAAGCTGTGCCAGGGGAGGTTCAGGCTGGAGGTGAGGAGAAAGTTCTTCCCAGCAAGAGAGATTGGCTACTGGGATGTGCTGCCCAGGAGGTGGTGGAGTCTCCATCCCTGGAGGTTTTCCAGAGGGGATTGGATGTGGCACTTGGTGCCATGGTCTAGTCATGAGGTCTGTGTTGATAGATTGGACTCGATGATCCTCGAGGTCCTTTCCAGCCTAAGTTATACTGTGATACTGTGTCTTCCTTTTTATAGGCTTGCTGGATAGGGAGGGGCAGTGGAACAGACCCAGTTTCCCAGAGGGAAAACCCTCTCCAGGGAGAGCAAAGCTCTCACAAGCCCTCCCACCCCCCTTCCTTTCAGGATGGGCATAACCCATCACAATCAGCCAGGTTGGGAGAGAGTTCCCGAGATCATCCAGCCCAACCCATCAGCCAGCCCTAACTGACGGAATGGAATGGAATGGAATGGAATGGAATGGAATGGAATGGAATGGAATGGAATGGAATGGAATGGAATGGAATGGAATGGAATTAACCAGGTTGGAAAAGACCTCAGAGATCACCAAGTCCAACCTCTCCCCCAGCACCATCTGATCAACTCAACCATGGCACCAAGGGCCTCATCCAGTCTCTTCCTAAACACCTCCAGGGATGGGGACTCCACCACCTCCCTGGGCAGCACATCCCAGTGGCCAATCTCTCTTGCTGGGAAGAACTTCTTCCTAACATCCAACCTAAACCTCTCCTGGCACAGCTTGAGACTGTGTCCTCTTGTTCTGCTGCTGGGTGCCTGGGAGCAGAGCCCAACCCCCACCTGGCTCCAACCTCCCTGCAGGGAGTTGCAGAGAGCAAGAAGGTCTCCCCTGAGCCTCCTCTTCTCCAGGCTAAGCAACCCCAGCTCCCTCAGCCTCTCCTCACAGGGCTGTGCTCAAAGCCTCCCCCCAGCCCTGTTGCCCTTCTCAATGGCATCCTGGGGTGCAGCAGGAAGAGTGTGGCCAGCAGGGCAAGGGAAGGTCTTCACATCTTCTACACTGATACAACAAGGTTGTGTCTGGAGTGCTGGGTCCAGTTGTGGGCTCCCCAGTTGCAGAAGGACAAGGATTTGCTGGAGGGGGCCCAGAAAAGAGCTGTGAAGGTGCTGAGGGAACTGGGACATCTCTGTGGAGGGGAAGGCTGAGAGCATGGGGGTGTTTGGTCTGGAGAAGAGCAGCCTGAGAGGGGATCTGATCAATGCTGATCAATAGCTCAGGGGTGGGTGTCAGGAGGATGGGACCAGGCTTTGTTCAGTGGTGCCCAGGGGCAGGACAAGTGGTGACAAGCACCAATCTGAAGATGAGAACTTCCATCTGAACATGAGGAGGAACTGCTTTAAGGGTGACAGAGCCCTGGAGCAGGCTGCCCAGAGAGGTTGTGGAGTCTGCTGGTGTGGAGAGCTTCCAACCCACCCTGGGCACTGTGCTGCTGGGCAGGGTGCTGGGGGTGCCCTGCTGGAGCAGGGCTTGGGCTGGGGGAGCTCCAGAGCTCCCTTCCAACCCTTACCCTGCTGGGATTCAGGCTGGGCAACCCTAGTGCCAGTCTCTCATAACTTTCTGGCACTCAGGCTCTTACCCTCTGCACCAGCTGCTGGTTCCAAGGCCATGGGGCCAAGACCAAGCCTTCTGTCAGGGTCAGGCTCAGATACCCTTCATGCAGGGGTGCTCAGGACACGTTAAGGAGTGGGGTGGGAGAGTCTTTCTCATGTGAGCTGGGGTAGGAATGAGGAGTCAGGTGAAGACTTTGACCTCAGGGTGCTGATGCCTTGGTGACCCTGCCTTGGCCAGGGGATTGGACTCCATGATTTCATTAGACCCCACCTGCAGCACTGCCTCCAGCCTCTGAGCACAGGAAGGACCTGGAGCTGCTGGAGAGGAGCCAGAGAAGGCCACAGAGATGCTCAGAGGCTGCAGAACCTCCCCTGTGGGGCCAGGCTGGGAGAGCTGGGGCTGTGCAGCCTGGAGAAGGGAAGGCTCCAGGCAGACCTCAGAGCAGCTCCCAGTAGCTGAAGGGCTCCAGGAGAGCTGGGGAGGGACTTGGGACAAGGGCTGGGAGTGCCAGGCCCAGGGCCAATGGCTTTGAGCTGGGAGAGAGGAGACTGAGAGTGGAGAGGTGGAAGAAATTGTTTGCAGTGAGGCTGGGGAGACTCTGGCACAGGCTGCCCAGGGAGGCTGTGGCTGCCTCCTGCCTGGAGGTGTTCAGGCCCAGGCTGGATGAGGCCTTGAGCAGCCTGTGCTGGTGGGAGGTGTCCCTGCCCATGGCAGGGGTTGGTGCTGGATGGTCTCTGAGGTCCCTTCCAACCCAACCCATTCTGTGAGTCTCTGAAGGTCCCTTCCCTCCCCTGTGTGCCTATGAAGCAGCCTCATGTGTTGCTGGAAGCCACCAGGCAGTGCTTTGTGTTCCCTCCACCAAGGTGCAGATCCTGTTACCTTGGCTGCCCTTTTGGCAGCAGCACAGCAGCACAGCAGCTCAGCAGCACAGCAGCACAGCAGCACAGCAGCACAGCAGCTCAGCAGCACAGCAGCACAGCAGCTCAGCAGCTCAGCAGCTCAGCTTTGGGGGCAGCTAGCAAACTGTGAGCTGCTTCTGCCTGTAGCAAGACAAAGAGCTGCACAGCAGGGTCCTGGATGGTGAGAGGCTTTCCTGAGCCAGAGGTCAAGCAGGGGCTAGGCTGGGGCTTCCTAAAGGCTCCAATAAATCAAAGTGCATCGTGGTGAAAGGCTCCAGCAGCTGGGAAGGGCTCCCAGGGCAGCTCTGCAGGCACTGTGTTATGAAAGAGAAAGCATCTCACTGCTGTGTTCAGACTCAGATCCTTTCCCCACTTCTGCCCAAGGCTACTGATGTGAAACCAGACACCATCAGTGATGCAGAAGATTCCCTGAGTGGTCATCTGAGTTTTCCTCACTCTACAGCTGATTGTCTTACAGCTGTTGACTCAATATGGAGAAATGTGGCCTTCCAGTGTCTGAAGGGGGCTCCAGGAAGGCTGGGGAGGGACTGCTCAGGATCTCAGGCAGTGATAGGACTAGGGGCAATGGAATGAAGCTGGAGGTGGGGAGATTCAGGCTGGAGGGGAGGAGGAAGTTCTTCCCCATGAGAGTGGTGAAGCCCTGGAATGGGTTGTGCAGGGAGGTGGTTGGGGCCCTGTCCCTGGAGGTGTTTAAGGCCAGGCTGGATGAGGCTCTGGCCAGGCTGATCTAGTGTGGGGTGTCCCTGCCCATGGCAGGGGGGTTGGAGCTGGATGATCCTTGGGGTCCCTTCCAACCCTGACTGATGCTATGATACACTCAGACATTGCTCCCCTTGCTGCTCGGTGGCTCTGCTGCCTCCAAGCTCCTGTCCTTCGGGAGGAAATGGCAGAGCTGGGCTGTGAGGGAAGTGCTCTTCCTGGGGCAGGGTGGGAGCTGGCTGCCTGCATCCTCAAGATGCTTCCCAGCACTATTTTTACCAGTTCCTTTTCCCCTGCCAGGGTGCACAGGAAGCAGGTTTCTGTCCTTTTTGGGGTTGTTTTTCTTGCAGTGTGCCCTGAAGCAGCTTGGAGCAGCAGCAGCCTGCTCCTGCAGGGCCCTCACACCGCCCCCCCAGGGCAGCTGCTGGCCCTCAGGCAGCTCCCAGCCTGCAGCCTGGGCAGGAGTCTCTTTACTCTTGCCTGGCAGTTGGTGAACAGAGAAAAGGCAGAGACCTGTCACAGATGAGTGAGGCTTAGAGAGCCCAGCAGGAACCAGGAAGGGAGTAACTGAGGGGGAAGCACTGGAAAAGAAAGAGGTTTCTTGGGCTGACACTGGAAACCTCCCTGCTCTGCCCTGCCCTGTGCTCTGGGGGCAGCTGAGGGCAGTGCCTGAGCTCCCTCTTTAAACCTGGGATAAAAAACCTCCTGCACCTGGGTCAGGGCAAGCCTTGGTACCAGGGCAGGCTGGGGGGGATGAGGCTGAGAGCAGCCCTGCAGGGAAGGGCTTGGGGGTGCTGGGGGGGAGGAGCTGGGCAGGAGCCAGCAATGGGCACTGGCAGCACAGGAGGCTGTGCTGGGGCTGCCCTTGGCCTCCTGTGCTGCCAGTGCCCATTGCCAGAGCTGTGAGAGGATCCTGCCCTCTGCTCTGCTCTGGGGAGATCACCCCTGCAGGGCTGGGGCCAGGTATGGGACCCCCAGCACAAGAGAGACCTGGAGCTGCTGGAGAGGAGCCAGAGGAGGCCACAGAGATGATCAGAGGCTGCAGAACCTCCCCTGTGGGGCCAGGCTGGGAGAGCTGGGGCTGTGCAGCCTGGAGAGGAGAAGGCTGCAGGCAGACCTCAGAGCTGCAGTTCAATCTCTGCAGGGCAGCTGCAGGCAGCTGGGGAGGGACTGCTCAGAAGGGGCTGTGGGGATAGGAGCAGAGGCAATGGTTTGGAACTGGAGCAGGGCAGAGTTAGGTTGGACAGCAGGAGGAAGCTCTGCAGAGGGAGGCTGGGGAGACTCTGGCACAGGCTGCCCAGGGAGGTGGTGCAGGCTCCATCCCTGGAGCCATTGAAGCTCAGCCTGGCTGTGGCCCTGGGCAGCCTGCTCTGGCTGGAGCTGTCCCTGCTGCCTGCAGGGGGTTGGGCAGGAGGCCCTTGGAGGCTCCCTCCCAGCCCAGGGCAGGCTGTGAAACTCTGAATTTTCTCTGTCATTATTACCTTCATTTATTTTATCTATCTATACCTGAGGGGTGAGTGTCAAGGTGAAGCTGCCAGGCTTTGTCAGGGGTGCCCAGGGCCAGCACAAGGGGCAGAAAGTGTCAGGCAGGAGGCTGGAGCTGAGCAGGAGGAGAAAGTTGTTTGGGGTGAGGCTGCTGGAGGCCTGGAGCAGGCTGCCCAGAGAGGTTGTGGAGTCTGCTGGTGTGGAGAGCTTCCAACCCCCCCTGGGCACTGTGCTGCTGGGCAGGGTGCTGGGGGTGCCCTGCTGGGGCAGGGGCTTGGGCTGGGTGAGCTCCAGAGCTCCCTTCCAGCCCCAGGTGCTGGGATGCTGCCCTGCATTCTGTTCCCTGTGCAGACACAGAGTGGCTTCATTCCATCCTCCTGGGGGCCAGCCCTGCCTACCACAGGGAGCTCTGGATGTGGTGGTTCCTGGTGGGCTTCTCACTGCTGCTGCAGTGCAGCTCTTGCTGTGAATGAGTGCTGGCTCAGCCTGCAGGGGCAGAGAGGGGCTTGAAGCTTCCCATGTGCATGTGAGCAGTGCTGCTTAGCCACAACTGGGGCTGTGCAGCCTGGAGAAGAGGAGGCTGAGGGAGACCTCCTTGCTCTCTGCAGCTCCCTGAGAGGAGGCTGCAGCCAGCTGGGGCTTGGGCTCTGCTCCCTAGGCTCAGGGGAGAGGAGGAGAGGCAATGGCCTGGAACTGTGCCAGGGGAGGGTTAGGTTGGAGAGGAGGCCAAATGTCTTTGGTGGCAGAGTGGTCAGGGCCTGGCAGAAGCTGCCCAGGGAGGTGGTGGAGTCCCCATGGCTGGAGGGGTTGCAGAGCCCTGTGGCCATGGCAGCTGGGGCCAGGGTTTGGTGGCCATGGTGGGGTTGGGTTGGTGTTGGCCTGGATGAGCTTGGAGAGCTTTTCCATCCCAAACATCCCAAACAATTCCATCCCAAACAATTATTTTCAGTGAGGGGGGGGGAGACTCTTGCACAGGTTTCCCAGGGGGGCTGTGGATCACAGTGTCACCAAGGTTGGAAGAGACCTCAAAGATCAAGTCCAAGCTGTCACCACAGACCTCATGACTAGACCATGGCTCCAAGTGCCACATCCAATCCCCTCTGGAACACCACCAGGGATGGGGACTCCACCACCTCCCTGGGCAGCACATCCCAGTGGCCAGTTCCTCTTGCTGGGAAGAACTTTCTCCTCACCTCCAGCCTAAACCTCCCCTGGCACAGCTTGAGACTGTGTCCTCTTGTTCTGCTGCTGGCTGCCTGGGAGCAGAGCCCAACCCCCACCTGGCTCCAACCTCCCTGCAGGGAGTTGCAGAGAGCAAGAAGGTCTCCCCTGAGCCTCCTCTACTCCAGGCTAAGCAACCCCAGCTCCCTCAGCCTCTCCTCACAGGGCTGTGCCCCAGACCCCTCCCCAGCTTTGTTGCCCTTCTCTGGACACCTTCAAGTCTCTCAATGTCCTTCTTGAGCTGAGGAGCCCAGAGCTGGACACAGGACTCAAGGGGTGGCCTGAGCAGTGCTGAGCACAGGGCACAAGGACTTCCCTGCTCCTGCTGGCCACACTCTTCCTGATGCAGGCCAGGATGTCCCCTCCCTGGAGGTGTTCAGGACCAGGCTGGATGAGGCCCTGAGCAGCCTGTGCTGGTGGGAGAGGTCCCTGCCTGTGGCAGGGGCTTGGAGCTGGGTGACCTCTGAGGTCCCTTCCAACCCAACCCATGCTGTGACTGTGCCTGCATGGCTCTGTGCATCAATGTTCCATGTGTCCACTTCTTCTGCTGGGAGGGAGGATTCCTCTGGGTCTGTTTGTGGCTCACAGGAAGCCTCCTCTGCCCCCCTCAGCCAGCCTGGCACCACGGGCACGGAGCCTGCCACAGCCTGAGCTCTTTGCTGCCATCCAACCCTCTGTGTGCCTTTGGGCTTAGGTTCACCCTGAGAATGAGGAGTGGACCTGCTTTGAGCAGTCTGCATCTCTGGACATCAAATCCTTCTTTGGCTTCGAGAGCACCGTGGAGAAGATCGCCATGAGGCAGTACACGGCCAACATCAAACGGGTGAGCCCCCTGCCACCACCCCCTGCCAGCCCTGCACCTGCCCCTCTCCTTGCCTCTGCCAAAGAACCTCCCAGCCTCTGCCCCTGCAAGCCCTCAGCAGGGCAAACAAAGCCAGAGGCTGTGTGCAGGGAGCACAGGGGCATGGGGCTGCAGGGCAGGGAGCAGCCTGTGCCAGAGGCTGTGCCAGGCGGGGAGGGCACTGGGTGCTGCGGGGTGCCAGGCTCCTCAGACACTGAGGGCACTGTTCTGGGGGAAAATCAGCTCCAGTGGCTTGGGCAGAGACCTCAGAGCAGCCTTCCAGTGCCTGAAGGGCTCCAGGAGAGCTGGGGAGGGACTTGGGCCAAGGGCTGGGAGTGCCAGGCCCAGGGCCAATGGCTTTGAGCTGGGAGAGAGGAGACTGAGAGTAGAGAGGAGGAAGAAATTCTTGGCAGTGAGGCTGGGGAGACTCTGGCACAGGCTGCCCAGGGAGGCTGTGGCTGCCTCCTGCCTGGAGGTGTTCAGGACCAGGCTGGATGAGGCCCTGAGCTGCCTGTGCTGGTGGGAGGGGTCCCTGCCCATGGCAGGGGCTTGGAGCTGGATGATCTTTGAGGTCCCTTCCAACCCAACCCATTCTGTGACTGCCTCTGGGGCTGCTTTCCTCTGGAATGGGGCAGCTGAGTCAGGATTTGGGAGCAAGAGGTTGGGGTAAGAATGTTGTGAAAGGGGGGGGTGGTCTCTGCTGCCTACTAACAGCTGAGGGGAAATGGCCTCAGGTTGCAGCAGGGAGGTTTAGGTCAACAGAAAGGGAAACTTTGTCACTGTGAGGCTGGCAGAGGCCTGGAGCAGGCTGCAGAGTGGAGTCTCCTTCTCTGGAGACATTCCAGACCCACCTGGGGGTGTTCCTGGGTGACCCTGCTCTGGCAGGGGGGTTGGGTTTGAAGCTCTTTCAAGGTCCCTTCCAACTAATAACATTCTGTGATGAGAAGAAACTTCCTCCCTGGAAGGGTTCTCAGGGCCTGGCCCAGGCTGCCAGGGGGGTGGCTGAGTGCCCAGCCCTGGAGGTGTCTCCCAGGGCAGAGCTGTGGTGCTGAGGGCCAGGGCTCAGCCCCAGCCTGGGCAGAGTTAGGGAGTGGTTGGGCTGGAGGAGCTGAAAGGGCTTTGGCAAGCCAAGGGGTTCTGAGCAACCCTGGCTCTGCAGGCAGCTGCATCCCTCCTTGGCCCTGCAGGCAGCTGCATCCCTCCCTGGTTCTGCAGGCAGCTGCATCCCTCCCTGGCCCTGCAGGCAGCTGCATCCCTCCCTGGCTCTGCAGGCAGCTGCATCCCTCCTTGGCCCTGCAGGCAGCTGCATCCCTCCCTGGCTCTGCAGGCAGCTGCATCCCTCCCTGGCTCTGCAGGCAGCTGCATCCCTCCCTGGCTCTGCAGGCAGCTGCATCCCTCCCTGGCTCTGCAGGCAGCTGCATCCCTCCTGGCTCTGCAGGCAGCTGCATCCCTCCCTGGCTCTGCAGGCAGCTGCATCCCTCCTGGCTCTGCAGGCAGCTGCATCCCTCCCTGGCTCTGCAGGCAGCTGCATCCCTCCTTGGCTCTGCAGGCAGCTGCATCCCTCCTGGCCCTGCAGGCAGCTGCATCCTTCCCTGGCCCTGCAGGCAGCTGCATCCCTCCTTGGCTCTGCAGGCAGCTGCATCCCTCCCTGGCTCTGCAGGCAGCTGCATCCTTCCCTGGCCCTGCAGGCAGCTGCATCCCTCCCTGGCTCTGCAGGCAGCTGCATCCCTCCCTGGCTCTGCAGGCAGCTGCATCCCTCCCTGGCCCTGCAGGCAGCTGCATCCCTCCCTGGCCCTGCAGGCAGCTGCATCCCTCCCTGGCTCTGCAGGCAGCTGCATCCCTCCCTGGCTCTGCAGGCAGCTGCATCCCTCCCTGGCCTCTGCCTGCCCAGTGCCTGTGTGGTGCTTCTGTGCTGCAGCTCTCCCGGCAGGGGCATGCAGGGGGGAGGGCACAACCCTTTCCCTTCTGCTTCTCTCTGGGCACTGCCCCCTGTACTGTGCTGCACCCCTGGCACAGGGAGCTGTTCTCTCCTGATGGGAGCTTTCCTCTCCTCAGGGCAAGGAAGTGATTGAGCACTACCTGAAGGAGCTGATCTCCCAAGGCATCACCTTCATCCCCCGCTGGACTCCCCCCACTGCCTCTGGGCAGCAGGAGGAGCAGAGCCAGGCTGCTGGGCACCATCCTGCTGCTGGGCACCCTCCTGCCGCTCAGCCACTCGACTCTGGGCCTCATGGAAGCACCAAAGAGCAAAGTGGCAGCTGCTGCCCTGCAGCAGAAGCTGTCAGCCCTGATGGTAAGGCCAGGCTGGGCAGTGGCAGCTGCTGGCACTCACAGAGCCTTTGGGGGCACTGCAGCTTAGCTTCCTTCTGGATCTGCCCTCAGCTCTGCCTCCTGGGCTCTTTGGGCAGCAGGGAAGGTTTTCATCCCCTTTCTCCAAGAGCAAACATGAACAATGGAAGCTGGGGCTTCCCCTCCCCCCAAATGAAGCCAGTTAGAGCTCTGCAAGCAGCCTGGGACAAAAGACCTTCGGGGTTGGTCTCAGCTCTAAGGGATCTTGCACCTTGAACTGGAGAAGTGAAAGGTGTCTGTACCTGAGTGGCCATGGAATGGAGCTGGCATTCCTCAGGAGGAGAGGCAGCACCCCCTGGGTGACTGCAGCTAGGGCAGAGGCTGGCAGCTGACAGCTGCCCAGGGCTCTGCTCTCAGCAGACCTTCTCTGGGAGCTTCTCTGTGTTGGGATCTCTCTGGGCAGATCTCTCCATGTCTGCATCACTGAGCTGGGGGAGGGCATGGAGGCAGCCTCAGGCAGCCTGCAGATGGCACCAAGATGGGTGCCAGAGTTGATGTGCTGCAGGGCAGGAGGCTGTGCAGAGGGCCCTGGCCAGGCTGCAGCCATGGCTGAGGCCAAGGGGATGAGGTTCAACAGGGCCAAGGGCTGGGTCCTGCCCTTGGGTCACAACCACCCCAGGGAGGCTCCAGCCTGGGGGCAGAGTGGCTGCAAAGTGCCCAGCAGAGAAGGCCCTGGGGGTGCTGGGGGCCAGCAGCTGGAGAGGAGCCAGGGGGTGCCCAGGGGGGCAAGAAGGGCAGCAGCAGCCTGGGCTGGAGCAGCAGTGGGGTGGCAGCAGGAGCAGGGCAGGGATTGTCCCCTTGTACTCACCCTTGGGGAGGCTTTGCCTTAAATCCTGGGTTCAATCCTGGGTCACTCACTGCCAGAAGGAGATTGAGGAGCTGGAGCAGGGCCAGAGGAGGGCAAGAGAGCTGGGGAAGGGTCTGGAGAAGAGGGCTGGGGAGGAGCAGCTGAGGGAGCTGGGGGTTGGGGGTTGGACTGGCTGCTCTGGGAGGCCTTTTCCAGCCCAACCAATTCTCTGAGTCTCTGATTTCAGTTTCCAACCTGCTGCTTATTTAGCCTCCTGTGATTTGTGAATTGTGGGTGAGATCTTTAGGCCAGCAGGGGACTGAAGTGGTATCAGTGCCCAGGGCTTGGAGTGGTTAATGAGAGGAGAGCCAGAGCCCAGGAGATCTCTTTTACAGCTCCTGCTGGAGCAGTTGAGGCTTGAATGAAATATTAGAGGTCCATCCTGGATGCCTTCTGTGCTGGC
Source organism: Melanerpes formicivorus (assembly GCF_026170545.1). Taxonomy (NCBI): domain Eukaryota; kingdom Metazoa; phylum Chordata; class Aves; order Piciformes; family Picidae; genus Melanerpes; species Melanerpes formicivorus. The sequence goes on along the minus strand of NW_027142366.1, from coordinate 18,775,557 downwards.
TGTGTGCCCCTGCCCTGACCACCAGCAGGACATCCCTCACTGCCCTCAGGCAGCTAACAGCAGAGCTCCTGTGCTCCACCAGTGTGAATCAGAATCTACCAGGTTGGAAGAGACCTCAGAGGTCACCAAGTCCAAGCTGTCACCCAGCACCTCCTGACAGCTAACCCATGGCTCCAAGGGCCACATCCAATCCCCTCCTGAACACCTCCAGGGATGGGGACTCCACCACCTCCCTGGGCAGCACATCCCAGTGGCCAATCTCTCTTGCTGGGAAGAACTTTCTCCTCACCTCCAGCCTAAACCTCCCCTGGCACAGCTTGAGACTGTGTCCTCTTGTTCTGCTGCTGGCTGCCTGGGAGCAGAGCCCAACCCCCACCTGGCTCCAACCTCCCTGCAGGGAGTTGCAGAGAGCAAGAAGGTCTCCCCTGAGCCTCCTCTTCTCCAGGCTAAGCAACCCCAGCTCCCTCAGCCTCTCCTCACAGGGCTGTGCTCCAAACCCCTCCCCAGCTCTGTTGCCCTTCTCTGGACACCTTCAAGTCTCTCAATGTCCTTCTTGAGCTGAGGAGCCCAGAGCTGGACACAGGACTCAAGGGGTGGCCTGAGCAGTGCTCAGGAGCCTGATGGGTGCCAACAGCTGCAGGTTGTCCTCCTGGCCTCTGCCCACTGCCCTCTGAGGAGTTCTCTGCTGTGTTCCCCCCGCAGCTGACAAGCTGGAGGCAGACTACATCGAGCGGTGCCTGGGGCAGCTGAGCCCCCTGCAGGAGAGCTGCCTGATCCGCCTGCGCCGCTGGCTGCAGGAGACACACAAGGGCAAGGTGGGTGACCCCCCCGGGCTGCTGGGCCCCCAGAGCCAGCCTGCCACCCTGCTGAGCCCCCCCGGGCTGCTGGGCCCCCAGAGCCAGCATCCCACCCTGCTGAGCCCCCCCGGGCTGCTGGGCCCCCAGAGCCAGCATCCCATCCTGCTGAGCCCCCCCAGGGCTGCTGAGCCCCCAGAGCCAGCCTCCCACCCTGCTGAGCCCCCCCGGGCTGCTGGGCCCCCAGAGCCAGCATCCCGTCCTGCTGGGCACTCCCAGGGCTGCTGTGCCCCCAGCACCCCCCTGCCACCCTGCTGGGCACCCCCGGGGCTGCTGTGCCCCCAGCACCCCCCTGCCACCCTGCTTGGCACCCCCAGGGCTGCTGTGCCCCCAGCACCCCCCTGCCACCCTGCTGGGCACCCCCGGGGCTGCTGAGCCCCCAGCACCCCCCTGCCACCCTGCTGGGCACCCCCGGGGCTGCTGAGCCCCCAGCGCCCCCCTGCCACCCTGCTGGGCACCCCCAGGGCTGCTGTGCCCCCAGAGCCACCCTGCCACCCTGCTGGGCACCCCCAGGGCTGCTGTGCCCCCAGAGCCACCCTGCCACCCTGCTGGGCACCCCCGAGGCTGCTGTGCCCCCAGCACCCCCCTGCCACCCTGCTGGGCACTCCCAGGGCTGCTGTGCCCCCAGCACCCCCCTGCCACCCTGCTGGGCACCCCCGGGGCTGCTGTGCCCCCAGAGCCACCCTGCCACCCCGCTGGGCACCCCCAGGGCTCTGTGTCTGCAGCCCCTCAGCCAGCCTGGGGTCCCAGGCACTTTGGGTTGGACCTCAGCTCTTTTGGCAAGGTCAGACCAAAGGCAGATGTGGAGAGCACTGTGCCCAGGCTGGGAGCTGGCTGAGAGGAGCCTCAGCAGCTCAGGTAGGGCAGCTTCAGATCCTGCCCCAGGGAGGGACAACCTCCTGCAGCAGGGCAGGTGAGGGGGGGGCTGCTGGAGCAGGAGCTGGGAGTGCTGGGGATAAGGTCATCATGAGCCAGCACCTGCAGGGCTGGGGCAGCCCTGGGGCTCCCTGCACAGGGACCTGGAGCTGCTGGAGAGGCTCCAGAGGAGGCCACAGAGATGCTCAGAGGCTGCAGAACCTCCCCTGTGGGGCCAGGCTGGGAGAGCTGGGGCTGTGCAGCCTGGAGAGGAGAAGGCTGCAGGGAGAGCTCAGAGCTGCAGTTCAGTATCTGCAGGGCAGCTGCAGGCAGCTGGGGAGGGACTGCTCAGAAGGGGCTGTGGGGATAGGAGCAGAGGCAATGGTTTGGAACTGGAGCAGGGCAGAGTTAGGTTGGACACCAGGAGGGAGCTCTGCAGAGGGAGGCTGGGGAGACTCTGGCACAGGCTGCCCAGGGAGGTGGTGCAGGCTCCATCCCTGGAGCCATTGAAGCTCAGCCTGGCTGTGTCCCTGGGCAGCCTGCTCTGGCTGGAGCTGTCCCTGCTGCCTGCAGGGGGTTGGATGTGCCCCTGGGCAGCCTGCTCTGGCTGGAGCTGTCCCTGCTGCCTGCAGGGGGTTGGATGTGCCCCTGGGCAGCCTGCTCTGGCTGGAGCTGTCCCTGCTGCCTGCAGAGGCTGGGACAGGATGCCCCTGGAGGCTCCCTCCCAGCCCAGGGCAGGCTCTGATCCTTCCTGGGCTCATCCTGGCTCAAAGGGAGTCTCTGGATCAGGCCCAGGGGTGTGTGGCTGAGGAAGGAGCACACCTAGGGGAAGCTGAATAGCTCCAGAGGGATCTGCCTCAGCACTCCCTGCTGGAGAGAGCCCGGGGGGGAAGGCAAGAGGACCAAGGACAGCAACAAGAGAGTCCTTGTCTGGCCAGGCTGAGCAGAGCAGGAGTGCTGGGGAAGAGGGGCACACAGGAGCAGTGAGGCAGCAGCAGGAGCTCCCCTTGGAAGGAGAGTGGAGCTGGATAAGGTTTCACCATCAAAGCTTCCTGGCCTGGGAGCAAATCCCACATCCTTCTGGGAGCTCACTGCAGAGGGCTCAGGAGCTGCTCCCCAGGGGTGGGCTCTCCCTGCCCCTTCCAGGGCTGGCAGGCAGCTCTGGCAGTGCTTTGTGCATGGCCCTGCTGGAGCTGCCCCAGAGCTGGGCCAGGCCCTGGCTCAGCTGAGCAGGGCTCAGCCCTGACCTGCAGAGCTCTGCTGAAGAGTTTGCTTCAGAAGAGCCAGGGAGGGATAACAGGCAGCAAAGATTTGCTGCCAGAGTTCACAGTCTCACAGTATCACTAAGGTTGGAATGACCTCGAGGATCATCAAGTCCAAGCTGTCACCACAGACCTCATGGCTAGACCATGGCACCAAGTGCCACATCCAATCCCCTCTTGAACACCTCCAGGGATGGGGACTCCACCACCTCCCTGGGCAGCACATCCCAGTGGCCAATTCCTCTTGCTGGGAAGAACTTTCTCCTCACCTCCAGCCTAAACCTCCCCTGGCACAGCTTGAGACTATGTCCTCTTGTTCTGCTGCTGGCTGCCTGGGAGCAGAGCCCAACCCCCACCTGGCTCCAACCTCCCTGCAGCGAGCTGCAGAGAGCAAGAAGGTCTCCCCTGAGCCTCCTCTTCTGCAGGCTAAGCAACCCCAGCTCCCTCAGCCTCTCCTCACAGGGCTGTGCCCCAGACCCCTCCCCAGCTTTGTTGCCCTTCTCTGGACACCTTCAAGTCTCTCAATGTCCTTCTTGAGCTGAGGAGCCCAGAGCTGGACACAGTACTCCAGGTGTGGCCTCAGCAGTGCTGAGCACAGGGCACAAGGACTTCCCTGCTTCTGCTGGCCACACTCTTCCTGCTGCAGGCCAGGATGCCCTTGGCCTTCTTGGCCCCCTGGGCACACTGCTGGCTCCTGTTCAGGCAGCTGTCTATCAGCACCCTCAGGTACAGCCCTTCAACTACTGGAAGCTGCTCTGAGGTCTGCTTGCAGCCTTCTCCCCTCCAGAATGCACAGCCCCAGCTCTCCCAGCCTGTCCCACAGGGGAGGTTCTGCAGCTTCAGCCTTGCTGCAGTGCTGCCAGAGTGCAGCTCCACACAGCTCTGGGAGCTGCTCTGGGGAGGTTCTGCTTTCTGTGCCATCCCATCTGCAGTGCTCCTCTCCCAGCTGCTCCTCAGCAGCTTCCTGCCTTGGCCTTGGGCTGTCTGAGCTCCACCCCTGCTGCATCCTTTAGGTGTGATCAGTTCTTAGCACCTCTTGCAGCTTCCCAGCAGCTGTGTGAGGCTGAGGCTGGGCTTGCTCCCAGCCTGCCCCTGCTGCCTGCTTTGCTCTCCTGCCTGCTTGTTGTTCTTGTGAGCAAACAGAAGAGCTTTGAGTGCAAGCACAAAGCTCCTCTGTGCTGCAGCAGGGCTGGGACACTCCAGAGGAGACCCTCCCTGCCCCACAGCACCTGCATGGCAATGCAAACCCCACGTGGCAGGGGAGGCCAAGCACTGTGGGGTGAAGGGACTGAGAAATCTGCAGCCAGAGCCCAGGGGGGTTGCAATTAACAGGGTTTGGGTCAGATGAGCACCTTCATGGACTCCACTGGGGCTGCTGGGAGTCACTTTTCTCCCAAGGAAGAAGCAAAGTGACAAGAGGAAAGGACTTCAGGTTGCCCCAGGGGAGGTTTAAGTTGGACATGAGTGAGGAACAATTTCTTCCCTTTCAGGGTTGTCCAGGCCTGGCCCAGGCTGCCCAGGGCAGTGGTGCAGTCCCCAGGCCTGGAGAGGTTGCAGAGCTGTGGAGATGTGGAGCTGAGGGCCAGGGCTCAGTGGTGCCCTGGCAGTGATTCACTGAGGCCAAGGGCTGGGTCCTGCCCTTGGGTCACAACCAGCCCAGGAAGGCTCCAGCCTGGGGGCAGAGTGGCTGCAAAGTGCCCAGCAGAGAAGGCCCTGGGGGTGCTGGGTGCCAGCAGCTGGAGAGGAGCCAGGGGGTGCCCAGGGGGGCAAGAAGGGCAGCAGCAGCCTGGGCTGGAGCAGCAGTGGGGTGGCAGCAGGAGCAGGGCAGGGATTGTGCCTCTGGGCTGGGCACTGGGGAGGCCACAGCTTGAGTGCTGGGCTCAGCTCTGGGCTCTCACTGCAGGAAGGAGATTGAGGAGCTGGAGCAGGGCCAGAGAAGGGCAAGAGAGCTGGGGAAGGGTCTGGGGAAGAGGGCTGGGGAGGAGCAGCTGAGGGAGCTGGGGGTGTTGAGCCTGGAGCAGAGGAGGCTGAGGGAGACCTCCTTGCTCTCTGCAGCTCCCTGAGAGGAGGCTGCAGCCAGCTGGGGCTTGGGCTCTGCTCCCTAGGCTCAGGGGAGAGAAGGAGAGGCAATGGCCTGAAACTGTGCCAGGGGAGGCTTAGGTTGGAGAGGAGGCCAAATGTCTTTGGTGGCAGAGTGGTCAGGGCCTGGCAGAGGCTGCCCAGGGAGGTGGTGGAGTCCCCATGCCTGGAGGGGCTGCAGAGCCCTGTGGCCATGGCAGCTGGGGCCAGGGTTTGGTGGCCATGGAGGGGTTGGGTTGGTGGTGGGCTGGGTGCTGTGGGAGGGCTCTGCCAGCCCCAGCCCCTCCATGGCTGCTCCATGCCCTCCTCAGCTCCCCAAGGACGAGCACATCCTGCGCTTCCTGCGGGCTCGCGACTTCAACCTGGAGAAGGCTCGGGAGATGCTCTGCCAGTCGCTGGCCTGGCGCAAGCAGTACCAGGTGGATTCCATCCTGCAGTCCTGGAGGCCCCCAGCCCTGCTGGAGGAGTACTACACAGGAGGCTGGCACCACCAGGACAGAGGTTAGCAGCTGCCCCTGCCCCAGGGGCCGTGCTGGGCACGCTGCCAGCGCCGCCAGAGCAGCTCAGCACCTGCAGGAGGCCTCTCTGCCTTGCTGGGGGGGGGTTGCCATCTCTGCACACAGCAGGCAGGGCACAGCTGGGGCAGAGCAGCTTCTCTCTGGCCAGGTGGCCTCTGGGTATGAGATTGGCCACTGTGAAGCACAGCTGAGAGCCCAGCACTGCCTGGGCTGGAGAAGGGCAGCCTGGGAGGGAGGGGAACTTGGGGAGGTCTGTAAATAGCTGAGGGGTGGGGGGCAAGGAGAAGTGCCCAGGCTCTGCTCATGGTGTCTTGTGGCAGGGCAAGGGGCACTTCATAGTAGTAGATGAGCTTGCACCTGTGACTGGAGCCTTGCAGGGAGGCCAGGACATCATCAACCCTTGGGAGGCTGCTGCTGGAGCTGGGCAGGGGGCTGTGCATCTTCCACTGCAGGATGTAGAAGCCAGGCCAGCGGGTGACATGGGAGCCCTGGCACAGGAGCAGAGGGCACAGCTGACTGCCAGCAGCTGGGACTTGGCCAAGGCAGTGAGGCAAGAAGAGAAGCCACTGCCTGGGGGGGTGCCCAGGCACACAGCTGAAGGAGCTGTGGGGGTGAGAGGCTGGGGCCAGACTCTGCCCAGGGACAAGGGGCAGAAAGTGTCAGGCAGGAGGTTGGAGCTGAGCAGGAGGAGAAAGTTGTTTGGGGTGAGGCTGCTGGAGGCCTGGAGCAGGCTGCCCAGAGAGGTTGTGGAGTCTGCTGGTGTGGAGAGCTTCCAAGAGCCCTCTGGATGTGTTCCTGGGTGAGCTGCCCTGGGTGCCCCTGCCCTGGGTTGGACTGGATGATCTCCTGAGCTCCCTTCCAGCCTCACCATTGGTGACTCCAAGATTGCACTGTGGCCTTTCTGCAGGGCCTGGGGTGACAGGGGAAGGGGCAGTGGTTTCAAACTGGGCTGGAGGAGATGGAGGTTGGACATTAGGAAGGAATTCCTTGCAGTGGGGGTGGAGAGAGCCTGGCACAGGGAGGCTGTGGCTGCCTCCTGTCTGGAGGTGTTCAGGGCCAGGCTGGATGAGGCCTTAGGCAGCCTGTGCTGGTGGGAGGGGTCCCTGCCCATGGCTGGGGGCTGGAGCTGGGTGATGTTGAAGGTCCCTTCCAAGTGAGGCCATGCCATGAATGCCTGGTGCTGGAGTGGCAGCCTGGAGAGCTGAGCCCTTCCCTGCCCCCAGCTCTGCCCCCTGTGCCCTGCAGACGGACGACCTCTCTACATCCTGCGCCTGGGCCAGATGGACACCAAGGGGCTGGTGAAGGCCCTGGGCGAGGAGGCCCTGCTCAGACACGTGAGTCCTGCCCTCCCCTCCCGCCTCAGCAGCCCCCTCCCCATGGGGAGCCTTGGCTAAGGCAGCTGGAGGCTCCCTGCCTGGCACAGACCGTGGGCTGGCAGCTCCCAAGCTGCTGACTTGGGCATGGCACAGCTCCCTTGGTGTCCTGCAGGGGCAGGGCTGAAACCCTTGTGCTGCCCAGAGAGACCTCTCCTGAGGGCTTAGTGAAGCTCTCAGCTTCCCTTGGTGCAGGCTGCCCCTTGGGCTGCCCAGAGAGACCTTTCCTGAGGCTTAGTGAAGCTCACAGCTTCCCATGCTGCAGGCTGCCCCTTGTGCCCCTTGGGCTGCCCAGGGAGAGCTCTCCTGAGGCTCTCAGCTTCCCATGCTGCAGGCTGCCCCTTGGGCCCCTTGGGCTGCCCAGGGAGAGCTCTCCTGAGGCTCTCAGCTTCCCATGCTGCAGGCTGCCCCTTGGGCCCCTTGGGCTGCCCAGGGAGAGCTCTCCTGAGGCTCTCAGCTTCCCATGCTGCAGGCTGCCCCTTGGGCCCCTTGGGCTGCCCAGGGAGAGCTCTCCTGAGGCTTAGTGATGCTCTCAGCTTCCCGTGCTGCAGGCTGCCCCTTGTGCTGCCCAGAGAGACCTCTCCTGAGGGCTTAGTGAAGCTCTCAGCTTCCCTTGGTGCAGGCTGCCCCTTGGGCTGCCCAGAGAGACCTCTCCTGAGGGCTTAGTGAAGCTCTCAGCTTCCCTTGGTGCAGGCTGCCCCTTGGGCTGCCCAGAGAGACCTCTCCTGAGGGCTTAGTGAAGCTCTCAGCTTCCCTTGGTGCAGGCTGCCCCTTGTGCTGCCCAGAGAGACCTTTCCTGAGGCTTAGTGAAGCTCTCAGCTTCCCTTGGTGCAGGCTGCCCCTTGTGCTGCCCAGAGAGAGCTCTCCTGGGGGCTTAGTGAAGCTCTCAGCTTCCCTTGGTGCAGGCTGCCCCTTGTGCTGCCCAGAGAGACCTTTCCTGAGGCTTAGTGAAGCTCTCAGCTTCCCATGCTGCAGGCTGCCCCTTGGGCTGCCCAGAGAGACCTTTCCTGAGGCTTAGTGAAGCTCTCAGCTTCCCTTGGTGCAGGCTGCCCCTTGGGCTGCCCAGAGAGACCTCTCCTGAGGCTTAGTGAAGCTCTCAGCTTCCCTTGGTGCAGGCTGCCCCTTGTGCTGCCCAGAGAGAGCTCTCCTGAGGCTTAGTGATGCTCTCAGCTTCCCATGCTGCAGGCTGCCCCTTGTGCTGCCCAGAGAGAGCTCTCCTGGGGGCTTAGTGAAGCTCTCAGCTTCCCATGCTGCAGGCTGCCCCTTGGGCTGCCCAGAGAGACCTCTCCTGAGGCTTAGTGAAGCTCTCAGCTTCCCATGCTGCCCTTCCCTGCAGCTTCACCAAACCCTTCTGGTCCTGAGGCTCTTTGTTTCACCTCAGGCTGTCAGGCTCTGTCCCTGGGCTGCTCAGCACAGCCTCTTGATGTAGGCTTCTCTCTCCCTCTTCACACTGCATGCCTGCAGCCTGGTGTCCTTCTGGCTCCTTGGGAAGAAGGCCTCCAGGCTGTTGTGGTTTCCCAGGCTGACCCTCGTGTGCCCTCCCTTTGGCTGCAGGTCCTGTCCATCAATGAGGAGGGCCAGAAGAGGTGTGAGGAGAACACCAGCGCCTTCGGCCGCCCCATCACGTCAGTTGGGTTGGCTGTGCTGCCCCCTTGGGGCTGCCATGGGGGCAAGAAATGCCTGGGGAGCTCAGCTGGAGGGCTGAGCCGCACACAGCAGCCTGGCTCTGCCCGGGGCTGGCCCGGGGCTGGGCTGCACGTGAGGACCACAGCAGAGCTTAGCCTGGAGGAGACCTCTGAGGTCACCCAGTCCAACCCTGACCCCAGCACTGCCAGGGCAGCACTGAGCCCTGGCCCTCAGCACCACTGAGCCCTGGCCCTCAGCACCACTGAGCCATAGCCCTCAGCCCCACTGAGCCATAGCCCTCAGCACCACTGAGCCATACCCTCAGCACCACTGAGCCCTGGCCCTCAGCACCACTGAGCCATACCCTCAGCACCACTGAGCCATGGCCCTCAGCACCACTGAGCCATAGCCCTCAGCACCACTGAGCCATAGCCCTCAGCACCACTGAGCCATACCCTCAGCACCACTGAGCCATGGCCCTCAGCACCACTGAGCCCTGGCCCTCAGCACCACTGAGCCATAGCCCTCAGCACCACTGAGCCATAGCCCTCAGCACCACTGAGCCCTGGCCCTCAGCACCACTGAGCCATAGCCCTCAGCACCACTGAGCCCTGGCCCTCAGCACCACTGAGCCATAGCCCTCAGCCCCACTGAGCCCTGGCCCTCAGCACCACTGAGCCCTGGCCCTCAGCACCACTGAGCCATAGCCCTCAGCACCACTGAGCCCTGGCCCTCAGCACCACTGAGCCATAGCCCTCAGCACCACTGAGCCATGGCCCTCAGCACCACTGAGCCATAGCCCTCAGCACCACTGAGCCCTGGCCCTCAGCACCACTGAGCCATAGCCCTCAGCACCACTGAGCCATGGCCCTCAGCACCACAGCCACACAGCTCTGGAACCCCTCCAGCCATGGGGACTGCACCACTGCCCTGGGCAGCCTGGGCCAGGCCTGGACAACCCTCAAGAGGAAGAACTTGTTCCTCATGGCCAACCCAAACCTCCCCTGGGGCAGCTTGAAGCTGTTTGCTCTTGTCCTGTCCCTTGTTCCTTGGGAGCAGAGCCCAAGCCCCACCTCACTCCAACCTCCTGTCAGGTGTTGTAGAGAGCCAGAAGGTTTCCCTCCACCTCCTTTAGTCCAGCAAAGTGGAGACTGAAATGCAGACAAACTCCACAGCTTCACACAAGCCCAGGCCCAGGGCCCTCCTTAACCCTTTTGTGTCCCACTGCAGCTGAAGGTTCCCTTCCTCTCTGGGGAGTTTTCATCCACATCCATCCAGGTCTCTTTTCTTTACACAGGAAGCTGTTTGCCACATTCCACTTCCATTTCAGATGGGGTTTGGAGTTACTCCTAGCAGCAGCCCTGCAAGCCTGCAGCCTCCTCCACCCCAGCAGCATGGCCTTGGCTCTGGGCTGGGCTGTCTGGCTTCCCTGCAAGCTCCCTGCCTTCAGCCTGGGCTCTGCTCCCTAGGCTCAGGGGAGAGAAGGAGAGGCAATGGCCTGAAACTGTGCCAGGGGAGGCTGAGGTTGGAGAGGAGGCCAAATGTCTTTGGTGGCAGAGTGGTCAGGGCCTGGCAGAGGCTGCCCAGGGAGGTGGTGGAGTCCCCATGCCTGGAGGGGTTGCAGAACCCTGTGGCCATGGCAGCTGGGGCCAGGGTTTGGTGCCCATGGAGGGGTTGGGTTGGTGCTGGCCTGGCTGCTCTGGGAGGGCTTTGCCAACCCAAACAATTCCTTTCAGTGAGGCTGGGGAGACTCTGGCACAGGCTGCCCAGGGAGGCTGTGGCTGCCTCCTGCCTGGAGGTGTTCAGGACCAGGCTGGATGAGTCTCTGAGCAGCCTGTGCTGGTGGGAGGGGTCCCTGCCCATGGCAGGGGCTGGTGCTGGATGTTCTCTGAGGTCTCTTCCAGCCTGAGCCATTCCATGCATCTCTGAGTCAGTGATCCAGGTGTCCATGGGGGGTCTGGATGCTCTGGGAGGCCTCTCCCACCCCAAACCATTCTGTGCTGGTCAGAGTGGCTTCAGCAGAGGCTCTGCAGCTGCTGCTGAAAGGCTTTGTGGCCATGAGCTGAGCAGGCTGCCTGCAGGCCCTGGCAGACCTTGCCCTGTGTGTCTCTGCAGGTCCTGGACGTGCCTGGTGGACCTGGAGGGGCTGAACATGAGGCACCTCTGGCGGCCTGGCGTCAAGGCCCTGCTCCGCATCATCGAGGTGGTGGAGGACAACTACCCTGAGACCCTGGGGAGGCTGCTGATAGTCAGAGCTCCCAGGGTGTTCCCTGTGCTCTGGACTCTGGTGGGTGAGAGCTGCAGGAGCAGAACCTCCTGAGCTGTGCACTCAGCTCCAGGCACTGCCAGCTTGGCTTCTTGACAAGGGGGAAAGCCTCAGGGCTCTCGTGGCTGAACTCGGGAAGAGGCCACAGCAGCCAAGGAGGCAACCAGCAGCCAAGGAGGCAACCAGCAGCCTGGCCTGGAGCAGCACTGGGGGGGCAGCAGCAGCAGGGCAGGGATTGACCTCCTGTACTCTGCACTGGGGAGGCCACAGCTTGAGTGCTGGGTTCAGCTCTGGGCTCCTCACTGCAGGAAGGGCACTGAGGAGCTGGAGAGGGCCTGGCCCAGGCTGCCCTGGGCAGTGGTGCAGTCCCCAGGCCTGGAGAGGCTGCAAAGCTGTGGAGATGTGGAGCTGAGGGCCAGGGCTCAGTGGTGCCCTGGCAGTGATTCACTAAGGCCAAGGGCTGGGTCCTGCCCTTGGGTCACAACCAGCCCAGGAAGGCTCCAGGCTGGGGGCAGAGTGGCTGCAAAGTGCCCAGCAGAGAAGGCCCTGGGGGTGCTGGGGGCCAGCAGCTGGAGAGGAGCCAGGGGGTGCCCAGTGGGGCAAGAAGGGCAGCAGCAGCCTGGGCTGGAGCAGCAGTGGGGTGGCAGCAGGAGCAGGGCAGAGATTGGGCCTCTGGGCTGGGCACTGGGGAGGCCACAGCTTGAGTGCTGGGTTCAGCTCTGGGCTCCTCACTGCAGGAAGGAGATTGAGGAGCTGGAGCAGGGCCAGAGAAGGGCAAGAGAGCTGGGGAAGGGTCTGGGGAAGAGGGCTGGGGAGGAGCAGCTGAGGGAGCTGGGGGTGTTGAGCCTGGAGCAGAGGAGGCTGAGGGAGACCTCCTTGCTCTCTGCAGCTCCCTGAGAGGAGGCTGCAGCCAGCTGGGGCTTGGGCTCTGCTCCCTAGGCTCAGGGGAGAGAAGGAGAGGCAGTAGCCTGAAACTGTGCCAGGGGAGGCTGAGGTTGGAGAGGAGGCCAAATGTCTTTGGTGCCAGAGTGGTCAGGGCCTGGCAGAGGCTGCCCAGGGAGGTGGTGGAGTCCCCATGCCTGGAGGGGTTGCAGAGCCCTGTGGCCATGGCAGCTGGGGCCAGGGTTTGGTGGTCATGGAGGGGTTGTGTTGATGTTGGGCTGGGTGCTCTGGGAGGGCTTTGCCAACCCAAACAACTCCAACACTGCTCCAGTGCATGCCTGCAGCTCAGGGGCTTCTAGTGGCTGCTGCCCACCAGGACAGGCTGTGGGAGCTGCCCTGCAGCTCCTCGTGCAGCTGTAGCAGCCCAGGCCTGGTGCTTGTGCTGTGGAACAGCCAAAGCTGTTGTAACCTCCTCCTGGAGAACACTGCAGGGGAGAGCAATGCAAATGGCTGTGCCTGGGGCCTGCTGCTGGCTCTGGCAGTGTCACAGCACCAGGGAACCACTTGGCTGGAAGAGACCTCTGAAGTGCTCAGCTCCAACCACTGCCCCAGGCCATGCTTGTGAGGCTCCCATCTGGTCTGGGGACCTCAGGCAGCAAACCCTGTGAGGGTCCTGGGCACATCCCATTCGTCATCCCCCTCTTTGGGGACCTCTTCAGAGCTGGGAACCTGCCCTGCTGCTGTGCTGCACTGCGCTGCTACTGAGTGCACTGGAGCTGAGCTGCATTGCTGCTGCTGAGCTGCACTGCCCTGCCCTGCTGCTGTGCTGCACTGCACTGCTACTGAGTGCACTGGAGCTGAGCTGCACTGCTGCTGCCCTGCCCTGCTGCTGCCCTGCCCTGCTGCTGAGCTGCACTGCACTGCTACTGAGTGCACTGGAGCTGAGCTGCACTGTACTGCTGCTGAGCTGCACTGCACTGCTACTGAGTGCACTGCCCTGCCCTGCCCTGCCCTGCTGCTGAGCTGCCCTGCTGCTGAGCTGCACTGCACTGCCCTGCTGCTGAGCTGCACTGCCCTGCTGCTGAGCTGCCCTGCTGCTGAGCTGCACTGCCCTGCTGAGCTGCATTGCTGCTGCTGAGCTGCACTGCCCTGCTGAGCTGCATTGCTGCTGCTGAGCTGCCCTGCCCTGCTGCTGAGCTGCCCCCCTGCTGCTGAGCTGCACTGCTGCTGAGCTGCACTGCCCTGCCCTGCTGCTGAGCTGCACTGCCCTGCTGCTGAGCTGCACTGCACTGCCCTCCTGAGCTGCACTGCACTGCCCTCCTGAGCTGCCCTGCCCTGCCCTGCTGCTGAGCTGCACTGCCCTGCTGCTGAGCTGCCCTGCTGCTGAGCTGCCCTGCTGCTGAGCTGCCCTGCCCTGCCCTGCTGCTGAGCTGCACTGCCCTGCTGCTGAGCCCCCCTGCTGCTGAGCCCCCCTGCTGCTGAGCCCCCCTGCTGCTGAGCTGCACTGCCCTGCTCTGCCCTGCTGCTGAGCTGCACTGCCCTGCTGCTGAGCTGCCCTGCTGCTGAGCTGCCCCCCTGCTGCTGAGCTGCACTGCTGCTGAGCTGCACTGCTGCTGAGCTGCACTGCCCTGCTGCTGAGCTGCACTGCTGCTGAGCTGCCCTGCTGCTGAGCTGCACTGCACTGCTGCTGATCCCCCTGCTGCTGGGCCGTTGCAGGGTGGTGTCAGCAGTGCCAGTGAGCTGCCTGAGTGCTGTGCTGTGTCCCCTGTGGCTGCAGGTCAGTCCCTTCATCAACGACAACACCAGGCAGAAGTTCCTCATTTACAGTGGCAACAACTACCAGGGGCCAGGGGGCCTGGTGGACTACGTGGACAGAGAAGTGATCCCAGACTTCCTGGGGGGAGAATGCATGGTGAGGCTCCCTCCCTGCCCTGCAGCTGCCATCTCCAGTGCCCAGCCTCCCTCACTTCCCTCCTCTTCATCACCCTGGCCTTCCCCCAGTCCCTTCTGAAGGCTGCTGCCCCCCCCCCCAGCATGGTGCAGTTAACCTGTGCATGGAATTCACCCTGGCCTGGTGGTGAGGGCCTGGAGAAGGTTAAGACCAGCTCTAACTGAGCTTAGCTGAACCACTGCAGTGCAAGGAAGCTACTGGAGGGCAGCTGGAAGGGGCAGCCAGAGAAGATTCTGAGGAAGGATCCAGCTGTAAGGGAGGAAGTGCAGCTCCTGCAGCCCTCAGGCAGCTGTGTGCTGGGCTGCAGCCAGAGCAGGCTGGGCAGAGGGCAGCAGAGGGGATTCTGCCCCTGGGCTCTGCTCTGCTCAGACCTCACCTCCAATCCTGCCTCCAGCTCTGCTCTCCCCAGCAGCAGAAGGACACAGAGCTGCTGGAGAGAGGCCAGAGGAGGCCACAAAGATGCTGCCAGGGCTGGAGCAGCTCTGCTGGGAGCACAGGCTGAGGGAGCTGGGGCTGTGCAGCCTGCAGAGGAGAAGGCTCCAGGGGCTCCTCAGAGCTGCTGCCAGGAGCTGAAGGGATCCTGCAGGAAGGCTGCAGAGGAACTTTTGCTGAGGGGGTCTGAGGCAGGCCCAGGGGGAAGGGTTTGGAGCTGAGGCAGAGCAGGGTTAGAGTGGAGCTGAGGCAGAAGTTGTTGAGTGTGAGGCTGCTGAGCCTCTGGCCCAGGCTGCCCAGGGAGGCTGTGGCTGCCTCCTGCCTGGGGGGGGGCTGGCTGAGGCCCTGAGCAGCTGAGCCTAGCTGAGAGCTGTCCCTGCCCAGGACAGGGCTTGGGGCAGATGAGCTCTGAGCTCCCTTCCAGCCTGAGCCACCCTCTGGAGCTGAGTCCCCTGGTGAATTCTTGGAGCAGCTGAGGGTGGCCTCCTGTGCCTGGCAGGCAGCTGCTGGGGCAGGTGAGCTGCTGGCTGGGGCTGGGGTGACTTTGTCTGCTGGCTCTGGCAGTGCACTGTCCCAGAAGGAGGCCTGGTCCCCAAGTCACTCTACCAGAGGGAGGAGGAGGCCGAGAGCTCGGACCACATCCGCCTGTGGACAGAGACCATCTACCACTCTGCCAGCCTGCTCAGGGGAGCCCCACACGAGGTACAGCACAGCCCTGGGGGCTGAGGGAGCTGCTGGCATGGCCAAGGGGCTTGGGACTGGGGCTTGGGCTCTGCTCCCTAGGCTCAGGGGAGAGAAGGAGAGGCAACAGCCTGAAACTGTGCCAGGGGAGGCTGAGGTTGGAGAGGAGGCCAAATGTCTTTGGTGGCAGAGTGGTCAGGGCCTGGCAGAGGCTGCCCAGGGAGGTGGTGGAGTCTCCTGGTGTGGAGAGCTTCCAACCCCCCCTGGGCACTGTGCTGCTGGGCAGGCTGCTGTGGGTGCCCTGCTGGGGCAGGGCTTGGGTGGGTGAGCTCCAGAGCTCCCTTCCAGCCCCAGGCTGCTGGGGTGCTGTGGGAAGCCTGTCTGAAGCACAGGCAGGGAAGTGCTGGCTGAGGATCTGACTCTTTGCAGCTTGGCTCTGTTCCCTTTGCAGATAGCTGTGGAGATTCTGGAAGGGGAATCTGTCATCACCTGGGACTTTGACATCCTGAAGGGGGATGTGGTCTTCAGCCTCTTCCACTCCAAACGAGCTCCTGAGGCAGGGCAGCAGGAAGCCCAAGCTGCCAGCAGCAACTCTGCTGGGGACAGCTCCCAGCTGATCGAGAGGAGCTGGGTGCTGGGGGTGGACTACAGCCTGGTGGAGTCCCCCCTGGTGTGCAGGGAGGGGGAGAGCATCCAGGTGAGACCTCTCGGGCCTGGAGTGCATCTGGAGCCCCCAGAGTGGAGAGAGGGAGGGGTTGGTGGCTTGGGAAGTGCTGGGGGGGGGGGGTGGCTGAGGTCTGGGCTCCCTCTGCAAGGGGCTGCTGCTGCTGCAGTTGAGATTGAGGCTGAGGCAGTGGAGAAAGATCCAAAAATCCAGCAGGAAAAGGTCACTGGGAAGATGATTCCTGCTGGTGCCCACTGCCAGAGCTGGAGAGAGAGGATCCTGCCCTCTGCTCTGCTCTGGGGAGACCTCCCCTGCAGGGCTGGGGCAAGGTATGGGACCCCCAGCACAGGAAGGACCTGGAGCTGCTGGAGAGGAGCCAGAGGAGGCCACAGAGATGAGCAGAGGCTGCAGAACCTCCCCTGTGGGGCCAGGCTGGGAGAGCTGGGGCTGTGCAGCATGGAGGGGAGAAGGCTGCAGGGAGAGCTCAGAGCAGCCTGCTGCACTGCTGCTGGATAGTGGTACCTGATGCACTCTGTAACAAGAGGCAGTGAATGCTGTGTGCCCTCCAGGTCTGATGCAGGAAGGACAGCAGCTGGGGATTCATTGTGACCATCACCATACAGCATTAACACATCAGGAATGTGATATTCTCCCAGTGGGGGCTGGGAGCAGGATCCCAGCTGGGGGCTCAAGCTTGAGAGCTCTCTGCCCACTGTGTGCTTCCCAGAGCAGCCAGCTCAGCAGGGCCCCAGCAGGGTGAGGCTGGAAGGGAGCATTGGAGCTCACCCACCCAAGCCCTGCTCCAGCAGGGCACCCCCAGCACCCTGCCCAGCAGCACAGTGCCCGGGGGGGGTTGGAAGCTCTCCACACCAGCAGACTCCACAACCTCTCTGGGCAGCCTGCTCCAGGCCTCCAGCAGCCTCGCCCCAAACAACTTTCTCCTCCTGCTCAGCTCCAGCCTCCTGCCTGACACTTTCTGCCCCTTGTCCCTGGGCAGAGTCTGGCCCCAGCCTCTCACCCCCACAGCTCCTTCAGCTGTGTGCCTGGGCACCCCCCCAGGCAGTGGCTTCTCTCCTTGCCTCACTGCCTTGGCCAAGTCCCAGCTGCTGGCAGTCAGCTGTGCCCTCTGCTCCTGTGCCAGGGCTCCCATGTCACCCGCTGGCCTGGCTTCTACATCCTGCAGTGGAAGATGCACAGCCCCCTGCCCAGCTCCAGCAGCAGCCTCCCAAGGGTTGATGATGTCCTGGCCTCCCTGCAAGGCTCCAGTCACAGGTGCAAGCTCATCTACTACTATGAAGTGCTGGCATCCAAGGACTTCAGGTAGGGGCTTTGCTGGGGGGAATTTCCTCTGTGACCTGCAGCAGAGCAGCCCCAGGGGAGGGCTGAGTGGGAGGCAGACATCCAGGGGGCTGGCAGTGACCTCCCTGCTCCTGCAGTTCACTGGGGGGGACTTGGATGGACACCAACTTGGTGACAGTTTGTGCCAGGAGCCTCCCTCAGTGCTGCAGGTGGTCAGAGCCCCTCTGGCTGGAGGCCCACAGGGAGATTGGTGCTTCAGCTTCCTTTGGCTTGGCAGAGCCCTTTCAGCTCCCCCAGGCCAACCATTGCCTACCTCTGCCCAGGCTGGGGCTGAGCCCTGGCCCTCAGCACCACAGCTCTGCCTCTGGGAGACACCTCCAGGGCTGGGCACTCAGCCACCCCCTGGGCAAGGGCTTGAGAGCCCTGCCAGTGAAGAAGTTTCTTCTCATGTCCAACCTGAACCTCCCCTGGTGCAGCTTGAGGCCATTGCCTCTTGTCCTGTCCCTTGTTCCCTGGGAGCAGAGCCCAAGCCCCAGCTGGCTGCAGCCTCCTCTCAGGGAGGCCCCAGGCTGGGGCTGAGCCCTGGCCCTCAGCACCACTGAGCCCTGGCCCTCAGCACCACTGAGCCATGGCCCTCAGTACCACAGCTACACAGCTCTGGAACCCCTCCAGGCATGGGGACTGCACCACTGCCCTGGGCAGCCTGGGCCAGGCCTGGACAACCCTTTTGGAGAGGAACTTGCTCCTCATGTCCAACCTGAACCTCCCCTGGGAAAACTTGAGGCCATTGCCTCTTGTCCTGTCCCTTGTCCCTAGGGAGCAGAGCCCAAGCCCCAGCTGGCTGCAGCCTCCTCTCAGGGAGCTGCAGAGAGCAAGGAGGTCTCCCTCAGCCTCCTCTGCTCCAGGCTCAACACCCCCAGCTCCCTCAGCTGCTCCTCCCCAGCCCTCTTCCCCAGACCCTTCCCCAGCTCTCTTGCCCTTCTCTGGCCCTGCTCCAGCTCCTCAATCTCCTTCCTGCAGATTGAACCCAGCACTCAAGCTGTGGCCTCCCCAGTGCCCAGCCCAGAGGCACAATCCCTGCCCTGCTCCTGCTGCCACCCCACTGCTGCTCCAGGCCAGGCTGCTGCTGCCCTTCTTGCCCCCCTGGGCACCCCCTGGCTCCTCTCCAGCTGCTGGCACCCAGCACCCCCAGGGCCTTCTCTGCTGGGCACTTTGCAGCCACTCTGCCCCCAGCCTGGAGCCTTCCTGGGGTGGTTGTGACCCAAGGGCAGGACCCAGCCCTTGGCCTTGCTGAATGGTTTAGCTGTCAGGAGGTGCTGGCTGCCAGGTTGGCCTTGATGATCTCTGAGGTCTCTTCCAACCTGATTGATTCTGTGACTCTGTGAGTGACACAGATTTGTAGAGCCCAAGTTGAAACTGGTTGGGGCAGAGCTGAGACCTTTCTGCCAGCCTTAGAGTGTGCCTGGTGCAGAGGGCTGCCCCCCAGCAGCTCCCTCCTAACTGCCTTCTCTTTGCTCTGTCCCAGGGGCTCCATGTCAAGCCTGGAATCTTGCACCAGTGGCTTCTCCCAGCTGAGTGGAGCCACCACATCCTCCAGCCACTCTCAGAGCAGCTCCCACCTCTCCAGATAGCAGGGGGACAGCTCCAGCAGGGAGGAGAAATCACTGGGGGGGGGTCCTGGCCACCCCCTCAGCTGCTCTGTGCACCCAACCAAAGAGCCTCCAGGAGCTTCCCCTCCAGGACCTTCCCCTCCAGGACCTTCCCCTCCAGGGGCTTCCCCTCCAGGAGCTCCTTTGCCTGCCCACAGGGAGCAGCCCTCTGGACCCAGGGAGCCTGTGGGGAGCTCTCAGGGGCAGCCCAAGGACTTGGCTGGGGGCTGCCTGTTTCTGTCACACCTGGTGGGGGTTGGGGTGCATGCAGGTGCCCTGAGCCCACCTGTGACCTCCAAAGGGCTGCTTCCAGGCAGTGCTTCCCCTGCAGCTGGTGGCTGGAGGAGGCTGCCCCTGCCTTCCCTTGGCTGCTCTGCAGGCCTGGGTTGCTCCCCTGCAGCAGCTCTCTGCCTGCCCAGGCTGCCAGCTGCACACCCAGGAGGCATCCCAGGGGCAGGGACTGGAACCTTCCTACAGCTTGGATGCCCCAGGAGTCACCTCCAGCTCAGCCCTGAGACCTCAGCAGCTGCCAGCAGGGCACCTTGGGGATGTTTTGTTGGGAAGCCTCTGAGGCACAGAGGACAAAATGGATCTGTGGAGGGCACAGGCAGAGGAGCTGCCTGCAAGCCTTCCCCCTCAGGTTTACAAGCAATAACGATCAGGTCTGAGCCAGCCCGGGGGCTGGGGGCTGGCTCCAATCCCCAAGGGCTAAGCCAAGCAATAGTTTCTCTCCCGAGGGCACAGCCTTCTGGAATTTGCTTCTCTGAAACCTGAGCTAACTTGAAAACCTTAACCCCCCCCCAGCAGGGCTCTGCTGGAGCTCCTCCTGCAGCCTACTGATGGCAGTGCTGAGTTTTAACTTATTGATCCTTTCAGCAAGGAGTATTTATTAAACCCAGCCCCCTCCTGCTCTGTTTTCACTGCGGTGAGCTTTGGGTTGGGAAGGAACAACTGGGGGGGAAGCTGCTTTGGGTTGAAGCTTTGCCACCTTCCTGGGGCAAGGGCTAGAGCCTGGGGAGTGGCTGGGCTAAGGGCTGGCTCTCACCACCTCCCCTGAGCTTTCTGGACTCCAGAGGGATGTTCCTTGGCAGTAAGAAGCAAGAGCTGGAGCTCAGGAGCTGTGAGAAGGTGGCACAGCTTCACCAGGGGGTCACAGACTGCCCTGGGCTGGGAGGGAGCCTCCAAGGACCTCCTGTCCCAGCCCCTGCAGGCAGCAGGGACAGCTCCAGCCAGAGCAGGCTGCCCAGGGACACATCCAACCCCCTGCAGGCAGCAGGGACAGCTCCAGCCAGAGCAGGCTGCCCAGGGACACATCCAACCCCCTGCAGGCAGCAGGGACAGCTCCAACCAGAGCAGGCTGCCCAGGGACACATCCAACCCCCTGCAGGCAGCAGGGACAGCTCCAGCCAGAGCAGGCTGCCCAGGGACACAGCCAGGCTGAGCTTCAATGGCTCCAGGGATGGAGCCTGCACCACCTCCCTGGGCAGCCTGTGCCAGAGTCTCCCCAGCCTCCCTCTGCAGAGCTCCCTCCTGGTGTCCAACCTAACTCTGCCCTGCTCCAGTTCCAAACCATTGCCTCTGCTCCTATCCCCACAGCCCCTCTGAGCAGTCCCTCCCCAGCTGCCTGCAGCTGCCCTGCAGACACTGAAGAGCAGCTCCAAGCTGCATTTACCACACCAGAGCCAGCAGCCTGCTCCATGGCCTCCACTGGGTGCAGCAGAGGTGCAGCAGAGGTGGCAGTGCCCTCTGACCAGCCTGGGCAGCACAGCTCCTTGTGGCCCTGTGTGGGTGGCGAGCCGAGGGGAGCAGCTGGCAGCCCTGGGCTGCCTTTGGGCAGTGCTCACCAGGCAGGACCTGGGACGTGGCCAGATGTTAGCCTGCAGCTCCAGCTGTGCTGCGTGGAGCCCTCAGCAGGCTGCCCCTGCCCTGATCTGCTGCCTGTGCCCCTGCTCAGCTCAGCCTGGCCAAGGGGCTCCTGGCCTCTGGCCGCCCAGGGCTAAAGCCAAGGAGGGGCCAGGGGCTGGGCTGGGAGCAGCACGGAGCCGGGGGCTTGGGGGGGGGGCATCGGGGGGGTGGCACCGGGGGGGTGGCACCATGGAGGCGGCACTGTGGTGGCACCGCAGGGGCGGCACCATTGGGGTGGCACCGTGGGGGTGGTACTGGGGTGGCACTGGGGGGAGGCACCAGGGGGGTGGTACCGGGGGGGGTGGCACCGTGGGGGTTCCTCCAGCTCAGCCGTCCATGGAGCCACAGCCACCTTCCTCAGGCAGCCCTTGGGGTTTCTTTCCCCCGGCCAGGTGCTTCTGAAGGGCTGAGGCTGTGGGGCAGCTCCTCCGGCCCTGCTCTCTGCTCCTGCCCTGTTCTCTCCTCCTGCTCTGCTCTCTCCTCCTGCCCTGCTCTCTCTCCTCCTGCCCTGCTCTCTCTCCTCCTGCCCTGCTCTCTCCTCTGCTGGCTGGCAGCAGAGCCCCAGGGGATACGGAGCTGCCGCTCAGGGAAGCTGCTGAGCGTCTGGAGGAGGGGAGCCGCGGAAACCACTGCCCCTGCCCCCTGCTCCCTGCCCCTGCTCCCTGCTCCCTGCTCCCTGCCCCTGCCCCTGCCTCCTGCTCCCTGCTCCCTGCCCCCTGCCCCCCGCCCTTGCTCCCTGCCCCTGCTCCCTGCCCCTGCCCCCTGCTCCCTGCCCCCTGCCCTTGCTCCCTGCCCCTGCCCCCTGCTCCCTGCCCCTGCTCCCTGCTCCTGCTGCCTGCTCCCTGCTCCCTGCCCCCTGCTCCCTGCCCCTGCTGCCTCCTCCCTTCCCCTGCCCCCTGCTCCCTGCCTCTCCCCGGGTGTCATGGGGTGGAAGGGTAAGGCTGAGAAGCCTCCTCCCTTCCCCCTTTGTAAAGTAAAAGGGAAAAAAAAAAATTGAAGGGAAAAGAAAAAAAAAACTCGCAAGCTGAATTAGCAAAGCAGTGGAGCTATATTTACAAAGCGATGTAGGGTTTGCAGGGGATTATTTACAAATTTACAATATCTACAATATATACAAAGATATACAACAGAGTAACACAGAAATGAGAGTGAACCCCTCGGCAGAGAGGGGTCCCCCACCTCCGCTCTCCCCTCTCTCCCCCCCCTTTCCCCAGAATGGGATAGAAAGAGAAAGAGAAGAGAGGAAAAAAAAGTTAGAAGCAGTTCGTGTTAATTGGAAGGGAGTTAATATACAGGCCTGGTATCTTATCGGCCTCAAGGCCGAAGCCTTGGCAGAAAGCCCAGGACAGAAAGCTGTTGCCTGAAGAAGAGGCGGAAGCAAGACTGAAGATAAGGTGCTGGAGAAACTCAGTATAGTCCCAGCTCAGAAGTGCTTCCTCCCACTCGTCCAATGAAATTAGTTTAGACTATTCCTTCCGTTTACCAACTTCCGTCCACCATATTCCCTTTCTTAAGGGGGCAACGTCAACCGGCCACACCGGGGGAGTCCCCTGGAGGCTCTGTGGGCTTCAGCACTCCTCCCAAGGGAAGGAGACTTCTGCCTGGGGCACCTCAGCGTGCCTGGAGCCTGGCAGAGAGGGCAGGGAGCTGCTGTGGGCAGGCAGGAGCCTGGGGTGAAGCTGGCTGTGTGTCCTTCCTTCAGCCGGGGCCGACTCGGCTGCCCGGAGCAGGCTTCCCAGCTGAGGCCACAGCCCCGGGAGCGCTCCCAGCCTGCCCCTGCTCTGCTCCCTCAGGGTTTCAGCTCTTGTGGCTTCATCCTCGCCGCTCCTCCTCCTCCTCCTCCTCCTCGGCGGTGCCGCCCTCCCGCCCCACGCCAGGGGGCTGCAGCCTGCCGGGGCAGCAGCCTGGGAGCTGTCCCCGGGCGGTGCGGAGCTGAAGCGGCTGAGGGCTTTCAGCGCCCCAGGCTCAGGCAGCCAAAGCCAACTTCTGCTGCCCGCTGCTGCAGGTCCCTGCTCCGGAGCCGGAGCCGCAGAGAGGCAGCGCCGGGGGGGGAGAGGCTCAGCTGAGCTGCAGGGGGAGAGGAAACCTTCCACAGCACCTCCCCCCCCGGCCCTACACTGCCAGCGGTGTGCTCAGGAGACAACACACCCTGCCCTGCCCCACCCACCCCACCCTGCTCCTCCCACCCCACCCTGCTCCTCCCTGCCCCACCCTGCCCCACCCTGCTCCTCCCACCCCACCCTGCTCCTCCCTGCCCCACCCACCCCATCCTGCTCCACCCTGCTCCTCCCTGCCCATCCCTGCCCTGCTTGCTCCACCCTGTCCCACCCTGCCCCACCCAGCCCCCTTCACAGCAGCTGTTTCTGCTGGGTTCTGGCTGCCTGGGAGCCACAACCTTGAACAGACTGCAGGCAGTGCTGCAATCACAGCCTGCCCAGGGCTGGGAGGGAGCCCCCAGGGACCTCCTGTCCCACCCCCTGCAGGCAGCAGGGACAGCTCCAGCCAGAGCAGGCTGCCCAGGGACACAGCCAGGCTGAGCTTCAATGGCTCCAGGGATGGAGCCTGCACCACCTCCCTGGGCAGCCTGTGCCAGAGTCTCCCCAGCCTCCCTCTGCAGAGCTCCCTCCTGGTGTCCAACCTAACTCTGCCCTGCTCCAGTTCCAAACCATTGCCTCTGGTCCTATCCCCACAGCCCCCTCTGAGCAGTCCCTCCCCAGCTGCCTGCAGCTGCCCTGCAGATACTGAACTGCAGCTCTGAGGTCTACCTGCAGCCTTCTCTTCTCCAGGCTGCACAGCCCCAGCTCTGCCAGCCTGTCCCACAGGGGAGGTTCTGCAGCCTCTGAGCATCTCTGTGGCCTCCTCTGGAGCCTCTCCAGCAGCTCCAGGTCCTTCCTGTGCTGGGGGCCCCAGAGCTGGAGGCAGTGCTGCAGGTGGGGGCTGAGCAGAGCAGAGCAGAGGGGCAGAATCCCCTCCCTGTGCTGCTGCTCTCCCTGCTCTGGCTGCAGCTCAGCACTCAGCTGGCTCTGGGCTGCCAGGGACCACTGCTGGCTCCTGGGGACTTTGTCACCAGCTGACAGCCCCAAGGCCTTCTCCTGCAGGCTGCTCTCAGCCTCTCCTCACCAGCCTGGGTTTGTGCCTGGGATTGCCCTGCCCCAGCTGCAGGACCTTGCCCTTGGCCTTGCTGACATTCATGAGGCTGCCTTGTGCCCAGCTCTGCAGCCTGCCCAGCTCCCTCTGGATGGATCCTTCCCTCCAGCCTGCCCAGCTCCCTCTGGATGGATCCTTCCCTCCAGCTGCCAGCTGAGCCACACAGCTTGGTGCCATCTGCAGACCTGCTGAGGGTGCCCCAACCCCAGTGCCCATGGGGCTGAGGGAGATGTTCAACAGCCCTGCTCCCAGCACTGACCCCTGAGGGCCTCCACTCATCACAGCTCTCCCTTTGGACACTGAGCTGCTGACCACAGCTCTGAGTGCAGCTCTCCAGCCAAGCCCTTGCCCAGGCAGTGGCCTCAGGTCCCTGCTCTGCCCCTGTGGTGCCACACAGGACAGGGGCACTGCACAAGCCCAGGGAGATGCCATCAGTTCCCTTCCAGCTTTCCTGCAGCACACTTTGGGGGCTTTCAGGCCACAGAGCAGGGAGGTCCCACACAGCAGCCTGCAGGACAGCTGGGGGTGGAAAACAGAAAGGCCTTCTGCAAGGATGTGGCCTGGGCAGGGGTCTGAGCTGCAGCCCAGCTGCAGGAGCTGCTCATGGACTGGTCCCAGCTGGCTGCTGCTCTGCCAAGCACAGGGAGGCACCAACCCAGCTGGCTGGGCTGGCAAAGCCCTTCCAGCTCCTCCAGCACAACCACTCTCTAGCTCTGCCCAGGCTGGGGCTGAGCCATGGCCCTCAGCACCACAGCTCTGCCTCTGGGAAGCACCTCCAGGGCTGGGGATTCAGCCACCCCCCTGGCAGCCTGGGCCAGGCCCTGAGAACCCTTCCAGGGAAGAAGTTTCTTCTAATGTCCAACCTGAACCTCCCCTGGGGCAGTTTGAGGCCATTGCCTCTTGTCCTGTCCCTTGTCCCTAGGGAGCAGAGCCCAAGCCCCAGCTGGCTGCAGCCTCCTCTCAGGGAGCTGCAGAGAGCAAGGAGGTCTCCCTCAGCCTCCTCTGCTCCAGGCTCAACACCCCCAGCTCCCTCAGCTGCTCCTCCCCAGCCCTCTTCTCCAGACCCTTCCCCAGCTCTCTTGCCCTTCTCTGGCCCTGCTCCAGCTCCTCAATCTCCTTCCTGCAGTGAGGAGCCCAGAGCTGAACCCAGCACTCAAGCTGTGGCCTCCCCAGTGCCCAGCCCAGAGGCACAATCCCTGCCCTGCTCCTGCTGCCACCCCACTGCTGCTCCAGCCCAGGCTGCTGCTGCCCTTCTTGCCCCCCTGGGCACCCCCTGGCTCTTCAGCTTGCCAAGTGAGGGCCACCACCTGCCCTGTCCTGCTGGCCCAAGGCTGATCAGGCTGGCCTTGGGCCAAGGCCCACCCCACACCCCAGCTGTGCCACAGCAGCTTGTGCCAGGCTGCTGCCAGCTCTTCCCTTTGCAGGTGGGACAGCCCCAGGTGCAGCCCCTGGGTGCCCAGCCATGGCTGCACACAGAGCAGGGCAGCTGCAGGGGCTTGAGAGAACACCAGGATGACATTGTGGAAGTGGAAAGGCTTTTTATGTTGCTGCAAGGCCCTCCCCTGCCTCCCCTGCCCTGCCCCTAGCACTGAGGAGCCGCTAGGAAGCCTCTGGTCCTGCCCTCAGCCCCGAAGGAAGGAGCAGGGAAGCCCCAGGCCTGGGTGCCAGCCCCTGAGCCTCCCAGCAGGGCCAGGAGCAGGGCTGCTGTGGGCTCCCTGCCAGCTGCCCCTGCCCTCAGTGCTTGCAAACTCTTCCTTTGCCAGGTTCCTGCTGAGCAGCTGAGTGGGCAGGCCCTGGGGGGCCGCAGCAGCCCTGAGCCAGCTGCCTCAGCCCCAGCTTGCTGCTAGGGAGCTGCAGCCCAGGCGAGGGAGGAGCTCCCTGAGGTGCCCCTGGCTCACACTGCCCCCCTGGGCAGCCTCAGCCAGCAGAGGGAGTGGAAGCTGCCCCGGGGCTGCTGCTGCCCCCCAGCCTCCCCCGGCAGCGCAGCGCAGTCCCGGAGCAGCGCAGGGCAGCAGCCGGCAGGGCTGGGCCAGGGAGCCGCCGCTCGGGGGGGGCAGCAGAGCTGCGCAGGGCAGCAGGCAGAGCTCAGCCCGGGCTCTGCAGCAGGGCCTGGCTCTGGTCCTGGGCGTCCTCAGGCTCGCAGGCGGCGGAGGTGCAGGCGGGGCCGGCGCCGCGCAGCTCCCGCAGGGGTTGGTAGAGGTAGGGCCCCGGGGGCCGCCCGGCCCTGCCCCGCAGCAGCTGCCCCACGTTGCCCAGGGCGCTGAGCAGCAGCAGCAGGGCCAGCACACAGCTCAGCGACAGCCAGGCTGCTCTGTCAGGCAAGAGAAACCCAGTGAGCCACAGCCCTGCTCCTGCAGCCCCACGGCCCCAGGCTGCACCCCGGGGAAACACCCAGGGGGGGTTGGGAGGGACCTGGGAGGCTCACCCAGGGCAAGCCCTGCAGCCAGCAGGGACAGCTGCAGCCACAGCAGGCTGCTCCCAGCCCCAACCAACCTGCCCTGCACTGCTGCCAGCCATGGGGCAGCTCCACCTCTCTGGGCAGCCTGGCACAGGCTCTCCCCACCCTCAGCACCAAACATTTCTCCTTCTCTCCACTCTCAGGCTCCCTCTTGCACTTCAAACCATCCCCCCTTGGCCTGGCCCTGCTCAGCACTCTGTCCCCAGCTCTCTTCTGGCCTCTTGAAGCTCTGCAAGGCCCCCAGGAGGTCTCCCTGGAGCCTTCTCCTCTGCAGGCTGCACAACCCCAACCCTCCCAGCCTGGCCTCCCAGCAGAGGGCTTCCAGCCTCCCAGCACTGCTGTGGCCTCCTCTGGGCTGGCTTCAGAAGGTCCAAGTCCTGCCTGGGACCTGCAGTGCTGCACTGACTGCTTCAGCACCGGGGCAGGAGCTGTGCTCTGCTGTCAAATCTTTCCTGCTCTGCCTGCTGCACTCTCAGGGGGCAAGGGGAGGAGGCTCCTGTTGAAGTGACAGGCTGGGAGAGCTGGGGCTGTGCAGCCTGGAGGAGAGAAGGCTGCAGGCAGACCTCAGAGCAGCCTCCCAGTACCTGAAGGGCTCCAGGAGAGCTGGGGAGGGACTTGGGACAAGGGCTGGGAGTGCCAGGCCCAGGGCCAATGGCTTTGAGCTGGGAGAGAGGAGACTGAGAGTGGAGAGGAGGAAGAAATCCTTTGCAGTGAGGCTGGGGAGACTCTGGCCCAGGCTGCCCAGGGAGGCTGTGGCTGCCTCCTGCCTGGAGGTGTTCAGGACCAGGCTGGATGAGGCCTTGAGCAGCCTGTGCTGGTGGGAGGGGTCCCTGCCCATGGCAGGGGCTGGAGCTGGGTGATGTTGAAGCTCCCTTCCAGCCCAAGCCCTGCTGTGGATCTCTAACCTGGGAGCTGCAGAGCCCCAGGCTCAGTGTGGTCACTGATGGGCTGCAGCTCAGCACAGGTCTCACAGTGAGGTTTTTAGCTCCCTGCCCTCCCTGTGCTCCTGCTGCCCTGCAGGAGGGCAGTTGGTGACCCCATGCAGTCAGGACACAGACACTGTGGACTAGGGAGCAGCTCAAAGCTTTACTGGCACTGCCCTGGCACCCAGCAGGTGCTGAGAGCAGCAGCAGATGGCACGGGCTTGGTGTGTGTACAGACACATGGATGAAGCACAGCATCATGGAATGGTTTGGGCTGGCAAAGCCCTCCCAGAGCAGCCAGCCCAGCACCAACCCTGCCCCACCATGGCCACCAAACCCTGGCCCCAGCTGCCATGGCCACAGGGCTCTGCAACCCCTCCAGCCATGGGGACTCCACCACCTCCCTGGGCAGCCTCTGCCAGGCCCTGACCACTCTCCCAGCAAAGACATTTGGCCTCCTCTCCAAACTAACCCTCCCCTGGCACAGCTCCAGGCCATTGCCTCTCCTTCTCTCCCCTGAGCCTAGGGGGCAGAGCCCAAGCCCCAGCTGGCTGCAGCCTCCTCTCAGGGAGCTGCAGAGAGCAAGGAGGTCTCCCTCAGCCTCCTCTGCTCCAGGCTCAACACCCCCAGCTCCCTCAGCTGCTCCTCCCCAGCCCTCTTCCCCAGACCCTTCCCCAGCTCTCTTGCCCTCCTCTGATGAGCACCACACAGCAGGATGAGCACCACACAGGCACCCCCAGCCCCCCCCCCCACACCAGCAGCACCCAGAGCAGGATGAGCTCCTCACACTTACTCTGACAGGAGTGCTCTGTCTTTGCTCCCTGCTGCCTTCTGGGAAGCCCAACACCTCCCAGCTGGAAAACAGAGAGGAGAATTGGGGGTGGGGGAGGGAGGGGCAGTGCAAAACTGCCCCCTGAGGGAAGCTGAGGGGCAGCCAGAGCTGCAGCCAGAGCTGCCAACTGCACCCCCAGCAGGCTGTGCTCCTCCAGCTTCCCTCCCAAGCCCCCCCTGCAGCAGAGGTACCTGTGGTGAGCTGCTCCTGCAGCTGCTGGCTGAGGTTGCAGCTGCCTGTCTGAGGGTGGCAGGGACAGGAGTGGGCACACTCACACTGCTGCTGGCAGCCTGGCCCATGCCAGCCCAAGGGACACTCTAGGGGATGGAGCACACAGAGGTTGCTCACTGCCAAAGCAAAGCTCAGCCCAGCTGCTCTGCCTGCCCTGCAAGCACCCAGCTCTGAGCTCCCTGCCCCCAGGGCCTGGCAGGGAGGAGGTTTGTGGGGCTGGGAACAAAGCATCACCCCTGGGAGCACCACAGAACCCTGGCCTGGGCTGGCCTGGAAGAGACCTTTCAGAGAGTAATGAGCCCAAGGCTCACCCAGGGCAGCACTGAGCCCTGGCCCTCAGCACCACAGCTCTGACAGCCCTCCAGGGATGGGGACTGCACCACTGCCTGGGCCAGGCCTTGACAGCCCTCAAGGGGCAGAAATTGTTCCTCCTGTCCAACCTGAACCTCCCCTGGGGCAGCTGAGGCCATGCACAGCAGGAGCACACAGCCAGAGTGGGCTGGAGTCAGGGACAGAGGCCTGGAGCACCCAAGAGAAGTGGCAGACAACCCTGACCAGCACTGACTCTGCCAGCTGGGTCCAGCTGGAAGCCAGGAAGGCTCTTTGGAACACCTCACACTGCACTGGATCATCCCAGGAAGGCTCCAGGCTGGGGGCAAAGTGGCTGCAAAGTGCCCAGCAGAGAAGGCCCTGGGGGTGCTGGGTGCCAGCAGCTGGAGAGGAGCCAGGGGGTGCCCAGGGGGGCAAGAAGGGCAGCAGCAGCCTGGGCTGGAGCAGCAGTGGGGTGGCAGCAGGAGCAGGGCAGGGATTGTGCCTCTGGGCTGGGCACTGGGGAGGCCACAGCTTGAGTGCTGGGCTCAGCTCTGGGCTCTCACTGCAGGAAGGAGATTGAGGAGCTGGAGCAGGGCCAGAGAAGGGCAAGAGAGCTGGGGAAGGGTGTGGAGAAGAGGGCTGGGGAGGAGCAGCTGAGGGAGCTGGGGGTGCTGAGCCTGGAGCAGAGGAGGCTGAGGGAGACCTCCTTGCTCTCTGCAGCTCCCTGAGAGGAGGCTGCAGCCAGCTGGGGCTTGGGCTCTGCTCCCAGGGAACAAGGGACAGGACAAGAGGCAATGGCCTCAAGCTGCCCCAGGGGAGGTTCAGGTTGGACAGGAGGAGCAAGTTCCTCTCCTTGAGGGCTGTCCAGGCCTGGCCCAGGCTGCCCAGGGCAGTGGTGCAGTCCCCATGGCTGGAGGGGTTCCAGAGCTGTGTAGCTGTGGTGCTGAGGGCCAGGGCTCAGTGGTGCTGAGGGCCAGGGCTCAGTGCTGCCCTGGCAGTGCTGGGCTCAGGCTTGGGCTGGAAGACCTTCAAGGTGTTGTGCAGCCTGAATGGTTGTGCAGTGCTCTGATCCTGTCTCCTGGGAAGGTTTTGCTGTCCTGTCTCCAGCTGCAGTCCCTGAGAAGCACTTCCCTTGCTCCAGGGCTGTGGTGCTGAGGGCCAGGGCTCAGTGGTGCTGAGGGCCAGGGCTCAGCAGCAGCCTTGGCTGGGTTAAGGGTTGGACTCAGTGAGCCTCAAGGGCTCTGGGACTCTGGCAGCTCAGGCACAGGCAGGGCCTGGATGTCCCAGCACTGCTGCTCACCACCCCAGCCTGGGCAGAGCCCTGCAGCTCCTTGGGGCAGGGAGGATCCCACCCTGTCCCACTGCTGAGGCAAACTCCTTCCCCTCTGCTCCCCTTGGGGCAGCCCAGCCCCAGGAGCTGCCAGGTTACACTGCAGCTGTGCAGTGCCAGCCTGGGCCTGCCTGGCAGCCCTCAGGCCTGCTGCCACGACAAGAGGTGGCTCAGAGGGACCCAAGAGGTGTGCCCAGGGCAGCCCTTACCGTGCTCACAGGTGGTGCCATGGTACCCAGGTGGGCAGGAGCAGGCCCCATGCACAGGCTCACAGGAGCCTCCATTCTGGCACTGGCACTGCTGGCTGCAGGCCTCCCCGAAGGAGCCCCTGGGACAGGCTGCAGGAGACAAGCAGAGACCTCCTCAGGACCCCCACTGCAGGGGGAGGAGAGCCCACCCCCTGCTGGCACCCAGGGGCAGCCCTGGGCACGGTGCACCGAGGGCTGCCCAGGGGAGCTGCTCCCTGAGCAAGCAGCAGAGGCTGCAGGAGCTCCACTCCAGCCCTGCTCAGGCTGCAGGGAAGCTCCCAGGGGCAGCCAGGGAGGCAGAGGGAGCAGCTGCTGCCCTCCCTGCTCCCCCCTGGGCAGCCCCCAGCCCTGGCAGCTGTGCTCACACTGCCCCCTTGCTGGCTGGGAAGGAGTGGGGTGGGAGTGAGCCTTACCTTCAGTGCAGTTGCTGCCAGTCCAGCCAGCATCACATTGGCAGCCAGCTGTGCAAACAGAGCATGAGGCACTGCAGGGGCTCAGGCAGCAGCTGCTGGGCTGCCCCTGCACACAGGCACACAATGGGCTGCCCCTGCACACAGGCAGCAGCTGCTGGGCTGCCCCTGCACACAGACACACAATGGGCTGCCCCTGCACACAGACACACAATGGGCTGCCCCTGCACACAGGCACACAATGGGCTGCCCCTGCACACAGGCAGCTGCTGGGCTGCCCCTGCACACAGGCAGCAGCTGCTGGGGCTGCCCCTGCACACAGGCACACAATGGGCTGCCCCTGCACACAGGCAGCAGCTGCTGGGCTGCCCCTGCACACAGGCACACAATGGGCTGCCCCTGCACACAGGCAGCAGCTGCTGGGCTGCCCCTGCACACAGACACACAATGGGCTGCCCCTGCACACAGGCAGCAGCTGCTGGGCTGCCCCTGCACACAGGCACACAATGGGCTGCCCCTGCACACAGGCAGCAGCTGCTGGGCTGCCCCTGCACACAGGCACACAATGGGCTGCCCCTGCACACAGGCACACAATGGGCTGCCCCTGCACACAGGCAGCAGCTGCTGGGGCTGCCCCTGCACACAGGCACACAATGGGCTGCCCCTGCACACAGGCACACAATGGGCTGCCCCTGCACACAGACAGCAGCTGCTGGGCTGCCCCTGCACACAGGCACACAATGGGCTGCCCCTGCACACAGGCAGCAGCTGCTGGGCTGCCCCTGCACACAGACAGCAGCTGCTGGGCTGCCCCTGCACACAGGCAGCAGCTGCTGGGGCTGCCCCTGCACACAGGCACACAATGGGCTGCCCCTGCACACAGGCAGCTGCTGGGCTGCCCCTGCACACAGGCAGCAGCTGCTGGGCTGCCCCTGCACACAGGCACACAATGGGCTGCCCCTGCACACAGGCAGCAGCTGCTGGGGCTGCCCCTGCACACAGGCACACAATGGGCTGCCCCTGCACACAGGCAGCAGCTGCTGGGGCTGCCCCTGCACACAGGCACACAATGGGCTGCCCCTGCACACAGGCACACAATGGGCTGCCCCTGCACACAGGCAGCAGCTGCTGGGGCTGCCCCTGCACACAGGCACACAATGGGCTGCCCCTGCACACAGGCAGCTGCTGGGCTGCCCCTGCACACAGGCAGCAGCTGCTGGGCTGCCCCTGCACACAGGCACACAATGGGCTGCCCCTGCACACAGGCAGCAGCTGCTGGGCTGCCCCTGCACACAGGCACACACTGGGCTGCCCCTGCACACAGGCACACAATGGGCTGCCCCTGCACACAGGCACACAATGGGCTGCCCCTGCACACAGGCAGCAGCTGCTGGGGCTGCCCCTGCACACAGGCACACAATGGGCTGCCCCTGCACACAGGCACACAATGGGCTGCCCCTGCACACAGACACACAATGGGCTGCCCCTGCACACAGGCAGCAGCTGCTGGGCTGCCCCTGCACACAGGCACACAATGGGCTGCCCCTGCACACAGGCACACAATGGGCTGCCCCTGCACACAGGCAGCAGCTGCTGGGCTGCCCCTGCACACAGGCACACAATGGGCTGCCCCTGCACACAGACAGCAGCTGCTGGGCTGCCCCTGCACACAGGCAGCAGCTGCTGGGGCTGCCCCTGCACACAGGCACACAATGGGCTGCCCCTGCACACAGGCAGCAGCTGCTGGGCTGCCCCTGCACACAGGCACACAATGGGCTGCCCCTGCACACAGGCAGCAGCTGCTGGGCTGCCCCTGCACACAGGCACACAATGGGCTGCCCCTGCACACAGACAGCAGCTGCTGGGCTGCCCCTGCACACAGGCACACAATGGGCTGCCCCTGCACACAGGCAGCAGCTGCTGGGGCTGCCCCTGCACACAGGCAGCAGCTGCTGGGCTGCCCCTGCACACAGACAGCAGCTGCTGGGCTGCCCCTGCACACAGACAGCAGCTGCTGGGCTGCCCCTGCACACAGGCAGCAGCTGCTGGGGCTGCCCCTGCACACAGGCAGCAGCTGCTGGGGCTGCCCCTGCACACAGGCAGCAGCTGCTGGGCTGCCCCTGCACACAGGCACACAATGGGCTGCCCCTGCACACAGGCACACAGTGGGCTGCCCCTGCACACAGGCAGCAGCTGCTGGGCTGCCCCTGCACACAGGCACACAATGGGCTGCCCCTGCACACAGGCACACAATGGGCTGCCCCTGCACACAGGCAGCAGCTGCTGGGCTGCCCCTGCACACAGGCACACAATGGGCTGCCCCTGCACACAGACAGCAGCTGCTGGGCTGCCCCTGCACACAGGCACACAATGGGCTGCCCCTGCACACAGGCAGCAGCTGCTGGGCTGCCCCTGCACACAGACAGCAGCTGCTGGGCTGCCCCTGCACACAGGCAGCAGCTGCTGGGGCTGCCCCTGCACACAGGCACACAATGGGCTGCCCCTGCACACAGGCAGCTGCTGGGCTGCCCCTGCACACAGGCAGCAGCTGCTGGGCTGCCCCTGCACACAGGCACACAATGGGCTGCCCCTGCACACAGGCAGCAGCTGCTGGGGCTGCCCCTGCACACAGGCACACAATGGGCTGCCCCTGCACACAGGCAGCAGCTGCTGGGGCTGCCCCTGCACACAGGCACACAATGGGCTGCCCCTGCACACAGGCACACAATGGGCTGCCCCTGCACACAGACACACAATGGGCTGCCCCTGCACACAGGCAGCAGCTGCTGGGCTGCCCCTGCACACAGACACACAATGGGCTGCCCCTGCACACAGGCACACAATGGGCTGCCCCTGCACACAGACACACAATGGGCTGCCCCTGCACACAGGCAGCAGCTGCTGGGCTGCCCCTGCACACAGACACACAATGGGCTGCCCCTGCACACAGGCAGCAGCTGCTGGGGCTGCCCCTGCACACAGGCACACAATGGGCTGCCCCTGCACACAGGCACACAATGGGCTGCCCCTGCACACAGACACACAATGGGCTGCCCCTGCACACAGGCAGCAGCTGCTGGGCTGCCCCTGCACACAGGCACACAATGGGCTGCCCCTGCACACAGGCACACAATGGGCTGCCCCTGCACACAGGCAGCAGCTGCTGGGCTGCCCCTGCACACAGGCACACAATGGGCTGCCCCTGCACACAGGCACACAATGGGCTGCCCCTGCACACAGACAGCAGCTGCTGGGCTGCCCCTGCACACAGGCAGCAGCTGCTGGGGCTGCCCCTGCACACAGGCACACAATGGGCTGCCCCTGCACACAGGCAGCAGCTGCTGGGCTGCCCCTGCACACAGGCACACAATGGGCTGCCCCTGCACACAGGCAGCAGCTGCTGGGCTGCCCCTGCACACAGGCACACAATGGGCTGCCCCTGCACACAGACAGCAGCTGCTGGGCTGCCCCTGCACACAGGCAGCAGCTGCTGGGGCTGCCCCTGCACACAGGCAGCAGCTGCTGGGGCTGCCCCTGCACACAGGCAGCAGCTGCTGGGCTGCCCCTGCACACAGGCACACAATGGGCTGCCCCTGCACACAGGCACACAGTGGGCTGCCCCTGCACACAGGCAGCAGCTGCTGGGCTGCCCCTGCACACAGGCACACAATGGGCTGCCCCTGCACACAGGCACACAATGGGCTGCCCCTGCACACAGGCAGCAGCTGCTGGGCTGCCCCTGCACACAGGCACACAATGGGCTGCCACTGCACACAGACAGCAGCTGCTGGGCTGCCCCTGCACACAGACACACAATGGGCTGCCCCTGCACACAGGCACACAGTGGGCTGCCCCTGCACACAGGCAGCAGCTGCTGGGCTGCCCCTGCACACAGGCACACAATGGGCTGCCCCTGCACACAGGCAGCAGCTGCTGGGCTGCCCCTGCACACAGGCACACAATGGGCTGCCCCTGCACACAGGCACACAATGGGCTGCCCCTGCACACAGGCAGCAGCTGCTGGGCTGCCCCTGCACACAGGCACACAATGGGCTGCCCCTGCACACAGGCAGCAGCTGCTGGGCTGCCCCTGCACACAGGCACACAATGGGCTGCCCCTGCACACAGGCACACAATGGGCTGCCCCTGCACACAGGCACACAATGGGCTGCCCCTGCACAC
This sequence comes from Melanerpes formicivorus, assembly GCF_026170545.1. Lineage (NCBI taxonomy): Eukaryota > Metazoa > Chordata > Aves > Piciformes > Picidae > Melanerpes > Melanerpes formicivorus. The sequence continues at coordinate 18,741,188 of NW_027142366.1, read as the reverse complement.
AGGCACACAATGGGCTGCCCCTGCACACAGGCACACAATGGGCTGCCCCTGCACACAGGCAGCAGCTGCTGGGCTGCCCCTGCACACAGGCACACAGTGGGCTGCCCCTGCACACAGGCACACAATGGGCTGCCTTGGAAGGGAGCTTCACCAGCACCCAGCTCCAGCCCCTGCCATGGGCAGGGACCCCTCCCACCAGCTCAGGCTGCTCAGGGCCTCATCCAGCCTGGTCCTGAACACCCCCAGGCAGGAGGCAGCCACAGCCTCCCTGGGCAGCCTGGGCCAGAGCCTCCTCAGCCTCACAGTGCAGAGCTTCCTCCTGTCCAACCTAAACCTCTCCTGCTCCATTCTAGCTGTGCCTTCCCCACCCAAGGCCCAGGCCTGGGGAGCCTCCTTCAGCCCAAAACTCAGAGCAGACTTCAGGAGCTTGCTCCTGCAGCTGAGCCCTGCCTGGAGCTGAGCAGCCAGGGAAGTGCACAACCAGTGCAGCAGAAGGGCAAACACCCTGCCCAAGGCTGCTGCCCCCAGCCCTTCCCTTCCCAGCAGCAGCTCCTGGAGGGCTGAGCTCTGCTGTGTTTCCATCTCACGACCCTCCCTGCCCCCCAGGAGGTCCAGAGCAGAGGAGGCCTCAGCTGCCAGGCAGAGCAGAAGCTCCTGGAGCTGCAGGGACTGCCTGGCTGTGAGGAGAGGCAGCAGAGCAGCAGCTGAGGGCTGTGCTGTGGCAGTGCCCAGGAGCTGTGCAAGAGCAGCAGCTGCACACTGGGCAAACCATGGAGCAGGAGTGAAGAGGGAGCAGGAAGGGAGGGGGCAGAGGCCAGCTGCTGGCAGGGGGGGGTCACACACTGCCCCCCCAGCAGAGCAGGGGGCACAAAGGGAACCTGAGGCAGGCAGGGGGAACTCCAGCCCCACCACACAGCCAGCTGTGAGCCCCAGCCCAGCCCTGCTGCTGCCTGCCCAAGGCAGAGGGCTCTGCCAACCTTCCCTGCTGCACAGGGGGAGGGAGGGGAGCAGCTCCACACACCCAGCACCAGCTGGCTGCAGAGGCAGGGCACAGGCTGGGCACAGCCACCCACAACCTGCCCCCCTCTCTGCAGGGAAGGAAGCTGCTGCTGCTGCCAGGGCCTGTGAGCTCTGCCCCTGCACAGCAGGCAGGATGCCCCTGGGCCAGCAGTGTGCCCTCATGGCAAAGCAGGCCAATGGCAGCCTGGGCTGCATCCAGAGTGTGGCCAGCAGAGCAAGAGAGGTTCTCTCCCTTCTCTACTCTGCCCTGCTGAGACCTCACCTGGAGAACTGGCTCCAGCTCTGGGCTCCCCAGCTCAAGAAGGACAAAGAACAACTGAGGAGAGCCCAGCAGAGGGACACTGAGCTGCTGAGGGCACTGCAGCAGCTCTGAGCAGAGGCTGAGGGAGCTGGGGCTGGGCAGCCTGGAAAGGTCTTGGGAATGCTTGCAGGTATCTGAGGGGTGGGTGGCAGGAGGCTGGGGCCAGGCTCTGCTGAGTGCTGCCCAGGGACAGCACAAGGGGCAGCAAGGGGCAGAAAGTGTCAGGCAGGAGGTTGGAGCTGAGCAGGAGGAGAAAGTTGTTTGGGGTGAGGCTGCTGGAGGCCTGGAACAGGCTGCCCAGAGAGGTTGTGGAGTCTGCTGGTGTGGAGAGCTTCCAACCCCCCCTGGGCACTGTGCTGCTGGGCAGGGTGCTGGGGGTGCCCTGCTGGAGCAGGGCTGGGGCTGGGGGAGCTCCAGAGCTCCCTTCCAGCCCTCACCATTCTGATTCCTCCCAGGAATCCCAGGCTGCCCCAGGAGTTACAGCCTTAAGGTGACTGCACCAAGGCATTGTCCCAGCCTCAGCTGCCTGGCTGTGTCCCTGGGTGCCCTGCCCTGGGTCACCCTGCTCTGCCAGGGGGCTTGGACTGGGGTTCCAACCCCTGAAGTTCTCTGATTCACCCCAGAGGGGGACAGTGCCTTGTGGAGCACCAGGCCTCCAGGCAGCGATGCACCAAGGCCCCTCCAGCTGCCTGGCAGGCAGGAAGGAGACATCCCCCCAGCAGCCACCCCTGGGCTGCTCCCCACCCACCCCTGGGCAGCTCCCCAACCCCCCCTGGGGCAGCTCCCCAACCCCCCCTGGGCAGCTCCCCTACCCCCCCTGGGCAGCTCCCCACCCACCCCTGGGCAGCTCCCCAACCCCCCTTGGGCAGCTCCCCAACCCCCCCTGGGCAGCTCCCCAACCCCCCCTGGGCAGCTCCCCAACCCCCCCTGGGGCAGCTCCCTAACCCCCCCTGGGCAGCTCCCCAACCCCCCCTGGGCAGCTCCCCAACCCCTCCTGGGGCAGCTCCCCAACCCCCCCTGGGGCAGCTCCCTAACCCCCCCTGGGCAGCTCCCTAACCCCCCCTGGGGCAGCTCCCTAAACCCCCCTGGGGCAGCTCCCTAACCCCCCCTGGGCAGCTCCCTAACCCCCCCTGGGCAGCTCCCCAACCCCCCCTGGGCAGCTCCCCAACCCCCCCTGGGGCAGCTCCCTAACCCCCCCTGGGGCAGCTCCCCAACCCCCCCTGGGGCAGCTCCCTAAACCCCCCTGGGGCAGCTCCCTAACCCCCCCTGGGGCAGCTCCCTAAACCCCCCTGGGGCAGCTCCCCAACCCCCCCCGGGGCAGCTCCCCAACCCTCCCTGGGGCAGCTCCCCAGCCCCCACTGGGGCAGCTCCCCATCCCCTCCCCAACCCCCCCTGGGGCAGCTCCCCAACCCCTCCCCAACCCCCCCTGGGGCAGCTCCCCAACCCTCCCTGGGGCAGCTCCCCATCCCCTCCCCAACCCTCCCTGGGGCAGCTCCCCATCCCCTCCCCAACCCCCCCTGGGGCAGCTCCCCAACCCTCCCTGGGGCAGCTCCCCATCCCCTCCCCAACCCTCCCTGGGGCAGCTCCCCATCCCCTCCCCAACCCCCCTGGGGCAGCTCCCCAACCCCCCCTGGGGCAGCTCCCCATCCCCTCCCCAACCCCCCCTGGGGCAGCTCCCCAACCCCCCCTGGGCAGCTCCCCATCCCCTCCCCAGCCCACCCGGGGCAGGTCCTCACCTTCGGTGCAGGCTCCGTGCAGGCTGCAGTTGGCAGGGCCGCAGTCCAGCAGGTCGCAGGCCGGCCCCGTCCAGAAGGGCCCCGAGCAGCGGCACTGGCCCTGCAGGCACTGGCCGTGGCCGCTGCAGTCGGGCGGCCGGCAGGGGGCGTCGTGCACACACAGCACCGTGGAGATGCGGCGAGCACAGCGCCACCTGCTGTCGAACGAGCTGCCGGCACGGGGGGCACAGCGGGCACGGGGGGCACAGGAGGTACAGGGAGTACAGGGGGTGCGGGGATACAGGGGGCAGAGGGAGGCACAGGGAGGCACAGGGGGTACAAGGAGGCAGGGGGGGCACAGGGGACACAGAGGGCACAGGGAGGGCACAGGGGGTACAGGGAGCACAGAGAGGCACAGGGGGTACAGGGGGTACAGGGAGGGCATAAGGGGTACAGGGGGCACAGAGAGGCACAGGGGGTACAGGGGGTACAATGAGGCACAGGGGGCACAGGGGGTACAGGGAGGGCATAAGGGGTACAGGGGGCACAGAGAGGCACAGGGGGTACAGGGGGCACAGGGAGGCACAGGGGGCACAAGGAGGCACGAGGGCACAGGGGACACGGGGGGGCACAGGGAGGGCACAGGGAGGCACAGGGAGGGCACAGGGTAGCACCATCAGAGCTGCGGACCTCTGCAGTGCCCAGCCCTGCCTGGCAGAACCCCCCCAGTGCCAGCCTGAGCACAGTGGTGAGCAAGGCCCTGCTGAATACCACCACAGATGCAGGGAATGCTTGGGAGGGAGCTTCAGGCTCACCCAGCTCCAAGCCCCTGCCATGGGCAGGGACCCCTCCCACCAGCACAGCTTGCTCAGGGCCTCATCCAGCCTGGTCCTGAACACCTCCAGGCAGGAGGCAGCCACAGCCTCCCTGGGCAGCCTGGGCCAGAGTCTCCCCAGCCTCACTGCAAAGAACTTCTTCCTCCTCTCCACTCTCAGTCTCCTCTCTCCCAGCTCAAAGCCATTGGCCCTGGGCCTGGCACTCCCAGCCCTTGGCCCAAGTCCCTCCCCAGCTCTCCTGGAGCCCTTCAGGTGCTGGGAGGCTGCTCTGAGGTCTGCCTGCAGCCTTCTCTTTTGCAGGCTGCACAGCCCCAGCTCTCCCACCCTGGCCCCACAGGGGAGGTTCTGCAGCCTCTGAGCATCTCTGTGGCCTCCTCTGGCTCCTCTCCAGCAGCTCCAGGTCCTTCCTGTGCTGGGGGCTCAGAGCTGGAGGCAGTGCTGCAGGTGGGGGCTGAGCAGAGCAGAGCAGAGGGGCAGAATCCCCTCCCTGTGCTGCTGGCCACTTCTCCTCATGCAGCCAAGGACATGGGTGCCCCCTGGGCTGGCAGTGCCCATGGCATCTGGACATCAAACGAGACTGAGTCCACTCCTGCTGGGCAGGAGCCATTCCATCCATGGATCACAGCCAAAGCCTCCCTTTAAGCAGTCCCAGCTTCCCCAGCCTTGGTGCTCCACACATCTTTCCCTGGCTCTCAGCTGCCTGGCTCTGAGGGCTGTCAGGGCCAGCAGCACTGCCCCTCAGCTGTCACTCCCTTCATGCCTGCACTCAGGGATGCCTGAAAACCTGAAGTGAAACATTCCTCAGGCTGCCCCACATGAAGCAGGGCAGGGTCTGCAGGTCTGAGCTGCTCCTCCTAGAGAGGTGATTGTCCCTCTCTGCTCAGCACTGGGGAGGCCACAGCTTGAGTGCTGGGTTCAGCTCTGGGCTCCTCACTGCAGGAAGGAGATTGAGGAGCTGGAGCAGGGCCAGAGAAGGGCAAGAGAGCTGGGGAAGGGTCTGGGGAAGAGGGCTGGGGAGGAGCAGCTGAGGGAGCTGGGGGTGTTGAGCCTGGAGAAGAGGAGGCTGAGGGAGACCTCCTTGCTCTCTGCAGCTCCCTGAGAGGAGGCTGCAGCCAGCTGGGGCTTGGGCTCTGCTCCCAAGAAACAAGGGACAGGACAAGAGGCAATGGCCTCAAGCTGCCCCAGGGGAGGTTTAGATTGGCCATGAGGAACAATTTCTTCCCTCTGAGGGCTGTCAAGGCCTGTCCAGGGAGGTGGTGCAGTCCCCAGGCCTGGAGGGGCTTCAGAGCAGTGTGGCTGTGGTGCTGAGGGCCAGGGCTCAGTGGTGCTGAGGGCCATGGCTCAGTGGTGCTGAGGGCCAGGGCTCAGTGGTGCTGAGGGCTATGGCTCAGTGGTGCTGAGGGCCAGGGCTCAGTGGTGCTGAGGGCCATGGCTCAGAGGTGCTGAGGGCCAGGGCTCAGTGGTGCTGAGGGCCAGGGCTCAGTGGTGCTGAGGGCTATGGCTCAGAGGTGCTGAGGGCCAGGGCTCAGTGGTGCTGAGGGCCAGGGCTCAGTGGGGCTGAGGGTATGGCTCAGTGGTGCTGAGGGCCAGGGCTCAGTGGTGCTGAGGGCCAGGGCTCAGTGGTGCCCTGGCAGTGCTGGGCTCAGGCCTGGACTGGATGGTCTCAGAGATCTCCCAGCCCATGCCCCCAGGATACAAAGCTGCTGGCAGAGCTCTGCTAATTGCTGTGAAGCTGCAGCTCAGCATCCCCCAGGCCAAGAGCTGGTTCCTGATCTGCCTCCCAGAGCAGGCCACTCAGCCATGCCAGCAGCTTTGCTGCAGGGCTGAAAGCAGCTCAGCCTTCATCCTGCATGACCCAGGGGGAAACAATCTGCAGGCAGTGAAGAGCTTTGCAGTTCTCACCCTCCCTCAGAAGCTGTCCCCTGCCCTTGCACAGTGATCTCTGGGCAGTGCAGGCTGCCAGGCAGAGCAGAGGGGCAGGCCTGGGAGCTGCAGAGCTGCTGCTGCAGCCCTGGGCATGTGCCACCAGCACCTACCAGTGCTCAGAGGGGTAGCTTGCAAGGGTGCCATTCAAGACCAGGGTTGCAGAGCCTCCACCATCCAGGTTGATAGCATTGATGATGCCCTGCTCCTTCAGGAAGTCTGCCATCTCCCACAGGTTCACCCTGCAAAAGCACAGCTGCTCCTGGCTCACTTGTGTTGGTTGGCTGCAGTGGAAGGGCTGCACTGGGAGCTTGGGCCCTCTCCCCTGGGGGAGGAGGAAGCTCTCCCAGCCCAGGGGTGGCTGCCTGGAGGCTGCCTTGGCCTTCTCTGGCCCTGCCAAAGAGACAGCCAGCAGCAGTGGCTCCAGCTGCCCTCCTGAGCTCTGCAAGCACAGGCCTCCAAAAACACAGGGCTGGCAGCTGCTGAGTCCCCCCAGCTGCACCCAGAGAGCTCAAAGCCCAGCCCTGACCCCAAGACCTGCCCAGGAGCCCAGCCTTACCCCCCAGCTGCACCCAGAGTGCTCAAAGCCGAGCCCTGGCCCCAAGACCTGAACAGCAGCCCAGCCTCACCCCCCAGCTGCACCCAGAGTGCTCAAAGCCCAGTCCTGGCCCCAAGACCTGCCCAGGAGCCCAGCCTTACCCTCGGGATTCTGTCTGTCCATCCACATGGACCAGCACCAGCTGCCCCTGGCGGTCATGGCCCACGGCGGTCCTGGCCGAGATGACATTGATGAACCTCTCGAAGGTTCCTGGGGAGGAGAGGGAGAAAGCACCCAGCAGCTGGGGGAGAGCACTGCAGCCTGAGAGCACTGCAGCCTGAGAGCACTGCACCCTGAGAGCACTGCAGCCTGACAGCACTGCTGCTGAGAGCACTGCAGCCTGAGAGCACTGCTGCTGAGAGCACTGCTGCTGAGAGCACTGCAGCCTGAGAGCACTGCTGCTGAGAGCACTGCTGCTGAGAGCACTGCAGCCTGAGAGCACTGCAGCCTGAGAGCACTGCTGCTGAGAGCACTGCTGCTGAGAGCACTGCTGCTGAGAGCACTGCTGCTGAGAGCACTGCAGCCTGAGAGCACTGCTGCTGAGAGCACTGCAGCCTGAGAGCACTGCTGCTGAGAGCACTGCAGCCTGAGAGCACTGCTGCTGAGAGAACAGCTGCTGAGAGCACTGCTGCTGAGAGCACTGCACCCTGAGAGCACTGCTGCTGAGAGCACTGCTGCTGAGAGCACTGCAGCCTGAGAGCACTGCTGCTGAGAGCACTGCTGCTGAGAGCACTGCAGCCTGAGAGCACTGCTGCTGAGAGCACTGCTGCTGAGAGCACTGCTGCCTGAGAGCACTGCTGCTGAGAGCACTGCAGCCTGAGAGCACTGCTGCTGAGAGCACTGCTGCTGAGAGCACTGCAGCCTGAGAGCACTGCTGCTGAGAGCACTGCTGCTGAGAGCACTGCTGCTGAGAGCACTGCACCCTGAGAGCACTGCTGCTGAGAGCACTGCAGCCTGAGAGCACTGCTGCTGTAAGCACTGCAGCCTGAGAGCACTGCTGCTGAGAGCACTGCAGCCTGAGAGCACTGCAGCCTGAGAGCACTGCACCCTGAGAGCACTGCTGCTGAGAGCACTGCAGCCTGAGAGCACTGCAGCCTGAGAGCACTGCAGCCTGAGAGCACTGCTGCTGAGAGCACTGCACCCTGAGAGCACTGCTGCTGAGAGCACTGCAGCCTGAGAGCACTGCAGCCTGAGAGCACTGCTGCTGAGAGCACTGCTGCTGAGAGCACTGCTGCTGAGAGCACTGCTGCTGAGAGCACTGCTGCTGAGAGCACTGCAGCCTGAGAGCACTGCTGCCTGAGAGCACTGCTGCTGAGAGCACTGCTGCCTGAGAGCACTGCTGCTGAGAGCACTGCTGCTGAGAGCACTGCAGCCTGAGAGCACTGCTGCTGAGAGCACTGCTGCTGAGAGCACTGCTGCCTGAGAGCACTGCTGCTGAGAGCACTGCAGCCTGAGAGCACTGCAGCCTGAGAGCACTGCTGCTGAGAGCACTGCTGCCTGAGAGCACTGCTGCTGAGAGCACTGCAGCCTGAGTGCACTGCTGCTGAGAGCACTGCAGCCTGAGAGCACTGCTGCTGAGAGCACTGCTGCTGAGAGCACTGCTGCTGAGAGCACTGCAGCCTGAGAGCACTGCTGCTGAGAGCACTGCTGCTGAGAGCACTGCAGCCTGAGAGCACTGCTGCTGAGAGCACTGCAGCCTGAGAGCACTGCTGCCTGAGAGCACTGCACCCTGAGAGCACTGCTGCTGAGAGCACTGCTGCTGAGAGCACTGCAGCCTGAGAGCACTGCTGCTGAGAGCACTGCTGCTGAGAGCACTGCTGCCTGAGAGCACTGCACCCTGAGAGCACTGCTGCCTGAGAGCACTGCTGCTGAGAGCACTGCAGCCTGAGAGCACTGCTGCTGAGAGCACTGCTGCTGAGAGCACTGCTGCTGAGAGCACTGCAGCCTGAGAGCACTGCTACTGAGAGCACTGCTGCTGAGAGCACTGCTGCTGAGAGCACTGCTGCTGAGAGCACTGCAGCCTGAGAGCACTGCTGCTGAGAGCACTGCTGCCTGAGAGCACTGCAGAATGAGAGCACTGCTGCTGAGAGCACTGCAGCCTGAGAGCACTGCAGAATGAGAGCACTGCTGCTGAGAGCACTGCTGCCTGACAGCACTGCAGAATGAGAGCACTGCTGCTGAGAGCACTGCTGCTGAGAGCACTGCTGCTGAGAGCACTGCAGCCTGAGAGCACTGCTGCTGACAGCACTGCTGCCTGAGAGCACTGCTGCTGAGAGCACTGCTGCTGAGAGCACTGCAGCCTGAGAGCACTGCAGAATGAGAGCACTGCTGCTGAGAGCACTGCTGCTGAGAGCACTGCAGCCTGAGAGCACTGCTGCCTGAGAGCACTGCAGCCTGAGAGCACTGCTGCTGAGAGCACTGCAGCCTGAGAGCACTGCACCCTGAGAGCACTGCTGCTGAGAGCACTGCTGCTGAGAGCACTGCTGCTGAGAGCACTGCACCCTGAGAGCACTGCTGCTGAGAGCACTGCTGCTGAGAGCACTGCTGCTGAGAGCACTGCAGCCTGAGAGCACTGCACCCTGAGAGCACTGCTGCTGAGAGCACTGCTGCTGAGAGCACTGCAGCCTGAGAGCACTGCTGCTGAGAGCACTGCAGCCTGAGAGCACTGCACCCTGAGAGCACTGCTGCTGAGAGCACTGCTGATGAGAGCACTGCTGCTGAGAGCACTGCACCCTGAGAGCACTGCTGCTGAGAGCACTGCAGCCTGAGAGCACTGCTGCTGAGAGCACTGCTGCCTGAGAGCACTGCACCCTGAGAGCACTGCTGCTGAGAGCACTGCTGCTGAGAGCACTGCTGCCTGAGAGCACTGCTGCTGAGAGCACTGCAGCCTGAGAGCACTGCTGCTGAGAGCACTGCTGCCTGAGAGCACTGCACCCTGAGAGCACTGCTGCTGAGAGCACTGCTGCCTGAGAGCACTGCTGCTGAGAGCACTGCTGCTGAGAGCACTGCAGCCTGAGAGCACTGCTGCTGAGAGCACTGCACCCTGAGAGCACTGCTGCTGAGAGCACTGCTGCTGAGAGCACTGCTGCCTGAGAGCACTGCACCCTGAGAGCACTGCTGCCTGAGAGCACTGCTGCTGAGAGCACTGCAGCCTGAGAGCACTGCTGCTGAGAGCACTGCTGCTGAGAGCACTGCACCCTGAGAGCACTGCTGCTGAGAGCACTGCAGCCTGAGAGTACTGCAGCCTGAGAGCACTGCTGCTGAGAGCACTGCAGCCTGAGAGCACTGCACCCTGAGAGCACTGCTGCTGAGAGCACTGCTGCTGAGAGCACTGCTCCTGAGAGCACTGCAGCCTGAGAGCACTGCTGCTGAGAGCACTGCTGCTGAGAGCACTGCTGCTGAGAGCACTGCAGCCTGAGAGCACTGCTGCCTGAGAGCACTGCTGCTGAGAGCACTGCTGCTGAGAGCACTGCAGCCTGAGAGCACTGCTGCCTGAGAGCACTGCTGATGAGAGCACTGCTGCTGAGAGCACTGCACCCTGAGAGCACTGCTGCTGAGAGCACTGCTGCTGAGAGCACTGCTGCTGAGAGCACTGCAGCCTGAGAGCACTGCTGCCTGAGAGCACTGCTGATGAGAGCACTGCTGCTGAGAGCACTGCAGCCTGAGAGCACTGCTGCTGAGAGCACTGCTGCTGAGAGCACTGCAGCCTGAGAGCACTGCTGCTGAGAGCACTGCTGCTGAGAGCACTACTGCCTGAGAGCACTGCAGCCTGAGAGCACTGCTGCCTGAGAGCACTGCTGCTGAGAGCACTGCTGCTGAGAGCACTGCAGCCTGAGAGCACTGCTGCTGAGAGCACTGCTGCCTGAGAGCACTGCTGCTGAGAGCACTGCAGCCTGAGAGCACTGCTGCCTGAGAGCACTGCTGCTGAGAGCACTGCTGCTGAGAGCACTGCAGCCTGAGAGCACTGCTGCTGAGAGCACTGCTGCTGAGAGCACTGCAGCCTGAGAGCACTGCTGCTGAGAGCACTGCTGCTGAGAGCACTGCTGCTGAGAGCACTGCTGCCTGAGAGCACTGCTGCTGAGAGCACTGCTGCTGAGAGCACTGCTGCCTGAGAGCACTGCTGCCTGAGAGCACTGCAGCCTGAGAGCACTGCTGCTGAGAGCACTGCTGCTGAGAGCACTGCTGCCTGAGAGCACTGCTGCTGAGAGCACTGCTGCCTGAGAGCACTGCTGCTGAGAGCACTGCAGCCTGAGAGCACTGCTGCTGAGAGCACTGCTGCTGAGAGCACTGCAGCCTGAGAGCACTGCTGCTGAGAGCACTGCTGCCTGAGAGCACTGCTGCCTGAGAGCACTGCTGCCTGAGAGCACTGCTGCTGAGAGCACTGCAGCCTGAGAGCACTGCTGCTGAGAGCACTGCTGCCTGAGAGCACTGCAGCTGAGAGCACTGCTGCTGAGAGCACTGCTGCCTGAGAGCACTGCTGCTGAGAGCACTGCTGCTGAGAGCACTGCAGCCTGAGAGCACTGCTGTCTGAGAGCACTGCTGATGAGAGCACTGCTGCTGAGAGCACTGCTGCTGAGAGCACTGCAGCCTGAGAGCACTGCTGCTGAGAGCACTGCAGCCTGAGAGCACTGCTGCTGAGAGCACTGCTGCTGAGAGCACTGCACCCTGAGAGCACTGCTGCTGAGAGCACTGCAGCCTGAGAGCACTGCAGCCTGAGAGCACTGCTGCTGAGAGCACTGCTGCTGAGAGCACTGCAGCCTGAGAGCACTGCTGCCTGAGAGCACTGCTGATGAGAGCACTGCCACTGAGAGCACTGCTGCTGAGAGCACTGCAGCCTGAGAGCACTGCTGCTGAGAGCACTGCAGCCTGAGAGCACTGCAGCCTGAGAGCACTGCTGCCTGAGAGCACTGCTGCTGAGAGCACTGCTGCTGAGAGCACTGCAGCCTGAGAGCACTGCTGCTGAGAGCACTGCTGCCTGAGAGCACTGCTGCCTGAGAGCACTGCTGCTGAGAGCACTGCAGCCTGAGAGCACTGCTGCTGAGAGCACTGCTGCTGAGAGCACTGCAGCCTGAGAGCACTGCTGCTGAGAGCACTGCAGCCTGAGAGCACTGCAGCCTGAGAGCACTGCTGCTGAGAACACTGCTGCTGAGAGCACTGCTGCTGAGAGCACTGCAGCTGAGAGCACTGCTGCTGAGAGCACTGCTGCCTGAGAGCACTGCAGCTGAGAGCACTGCTGCTGAGAGCACTGCTGCTGAGAGCACTGCTGCTGAGAGCACTGCAGCTGAGAGCACTGCTGCTGAGAGCACTGCTGCTGAGAGCACTGCAGCCTGAGAGCACTGCTGCCTGAGAGCACTGCTGCTGAGAGCACTGCAGCCTGAGAGCACTGCAGCCTGAGAGCACTGCAGCCTGAGAGCACTGCTGCTGAGAGCACTGCAGCCTGAGAGCACTGCTGCTGAGAGCACTGCTGCTGAGAGCACTGCAGCCTGAGAGCACTGCAGCCTGAGAGCACTGCTGCTGAGAGCACTGCTGCTGAGAGCACTGCTGGCTGAGAGCACTGCTGCTGAGAGCACTGCAGCCTGAGAGCACTGCAGCCTGAGAGCACTGCAGCCTGAGAGCACTGCTGCTGAGAGCACTGCTGCCTGAGAGCACTGCTGCTGAGAGCACTGCTGCTGAGAGCACTGCTGCCTGAGAGCACTGCAGCCTGAGAGCACTGCTGCTGAGAGCACTGCTGCCTGAGTGCACTGCTGCCTGAGAGCACTGCTGCTTGAGAGCACTGCAGCCTGAGAGCACTGCTGCCTGAGTGCACTGCTGCCTGAGAGCACTGCTGCTTGAGAGCACTGCTGCCTGAGAGCACTGCTGCTTGAGAGCACTGCTGCTGAGAGCACTGCTGCTGAGAGCACTGCTGCTGAGAGCACTGCTGCTGAGAGCACTGCAGCTGAGAGCACTGCTGCTGAGAGCACTGCTGCTGAGAGCACTGCAGCCTGAGAGCACTGCTGCCTGAGAGCACTGCTGCTGAGAGCACTGCAGCCTGAGAGCACTGCAGCCTGAGAGCACTGCAGCCTGAGAGCACTGCTGCTGAGAGCACTGCAGCCTGAGAGCACTGCTGCTGAGAGCACTGCTGCTGAGAGCACTGCAGCCTGAGAGCACTGCAGCCTGAGAGCACTGCAGCCTGAGAGCACTGCTGCTGAGAGCACTGCAGCCTGAGAGCACTGCAGCCTGAGAGCACTGCTGCTGAGAGCACTGCTGCCTGAGTGCACTGCTGCCTGAGAGCACTGCTGCTTGAGAGCACTGCAGCCTGAGAGCACTGCTGCCTGAGTGCACTGCAGCCTGAGAGCACTGCTGCCTGAGTGCACTGCTGCCTGAGAGCACTGCTGCTTGAGAGCACTGCTGCTGAGAGCACTGCTGCTGAGAGCACTGCAGCCTGAGAGCACTGCTGCTGAGAGCACTGCAGCTGAGAGCACTGCTGCTGAGAGCACTGCTGCTGAGAGCACTGCAGCCTGAGAGCACTGCTGCCTGAGAGCACTGCTGCTGAGAGCACTGCAGCCTGAGAGCACTGCAGCCTGAGAGCACTGCAGCCTGAGAGCACTGCTGCTGAGAGCACTGCAGCCTGAGAGCACTGCTGCTGAGAGCACTGCTGCTGAGAGCACTGCAGCCTGAGAGCACTGCAGCCTGAGAGCACTGCTGCTGAGAGCACTGCTGGCTGAGAGCACTGCTGCTGAGAGCACTGCAGCCTGAGAGCACTGCAGCCTGAGAGCACTGCAGCCTGAGAGCACTGCTGCTGAGAGCACTGCTGCCTGAGAGCACTGCTGCTGAGAGCACTGCTGCTGAGAGCACTGCTGCCTGAGAGCACTGCAGCCTGAGAGCACTGCTGCTGAGAGCACTGCTGCCTGAGTGCACTGCTGCCTGAGAGCACTGCTGCTTGAGAGCACTGCAGCCTGAGAGCACTGCTGCCTGAGTGCACTGCTGCCTGAGAGCACTGCTGCTTGAGAGCACTGCAGCCTGAGAGCACTGCTGCTGAGAGCACTGCAGCCTGAGAGCACTGCTGCTGAGAGCACTGCAGCCTGAGAGCACTGCTGCTGAGAGCACTGCTGCCTGAGAGCACTGCTGCTGAGAGCACTGCACCCTGAGAGCACTGCAGCCTGAGAGCACTGCTGCTGAGAGCACTGCTGCTTGAGAGCACTGCAGCCTGAGAGCACTGCTGCCTGAGAGCACTGCTGCTGAGAGCACTGCTGCCTGAGAGCACTGCACCCTGAGAGCACTGCTGCTGAGAGCACTGCAGCCTGAGAGCACTGCTGCTGTAAGCACTGCAGCCTGAGAGCACTGCTGCTGAGAGCACTGCAGCCTGAGAGCACTGCTGCTGAGAGCACTGCAGCCTGAGAGCACTGCAGCCTGAGAGCACTGCTGCCTGAGAGCACTGCTGCTGAGAGCACTGCTGCTGAGAGCACTGCTGGCTGAGAGCACTGCTGGCTGAGAGCACTGCAGCCTGAGAGCACTGCTGCTGAGAGCACTGCTGCTGAGAGCACTGCTGGCTGAGAGCACTGCTGGCTGAGAGCACTGCAGCCTGAGAGCACTGCTGCCTGAGAGCACTGCTGCTGAGAGCACTGCAGCCTGAGAGCACTGCTGCTGAGAGCACTGCTGCCTGAGAGCACTGCTGCTGAGAGCACTGCAGCCTGAGAGCACTGCTGCCTGACAGCACTCCTGCTGAGAGCACTGCTGCCTGAGAGCACTGCTGCTGAGAGCACTGCTGCTGAGAGCACTGCAGCCTGAGAGCACTGCAGCCTGAGAGCACCGCTGCTGAGTGCACTGTTGCCTGAGAGCACTGCTGCTGAGAGCACTGCTGCTGAGAGCACTGCAGCCTGAGAGCACTGCTGCCTGAGAGCACTGCTGCTGAGAGCACTGCTCCTGAGAGCACTGCAGCCTGAGAGCACTGCTGCTGAGAGCACTGCTGCTGAGAGCACTGCTGCTGAGAGCACTGCAGCCTGAGAGCACTGCTGCCTGAGAGCACTGCTGCTGAGAGCACTGCTGCTGAGAGCACTGCAGCCTGAGAGCACTGCTGCCTGAGAGCACTGCTGATGAGAGCACTGCTGCTGAGAGCACTGCACCCTGAGAGCACTGCTGCTGAGAGCACTGCTGCTGAGAGCACTGCTGCTGAGAGCACTGCAGCCTGAGAGCACTGCTGCCTGAGAGCACTGCTGATGAGAGCACTGCTGCTGAGAGCACTGCAGCCTGAGAGCACTGCTGCTGAGAGCACTGCTGCTGAGAGCACTGCAGCCTGAGAGCACTGCTGCTGAGAGCACTGCTGCTGAGAGCACTACTGCCTGAGAGCACTGCAGCCTGAGAGCACTGCTGCCTGAGAGCACTGCTGCTGAGAGCACTGCTGCTGAGAGCACTGCAGCCTGAGAGCACTGCTGCTGAGAGCACTGCTGCCTGAGAGCACTGCTGCTGAGAGCACTGCAGCCTGAGAGCACTGCTGCCTGAGAGCACTGCTGCTGAGAGCACTGCTGCTGAGAGCACTGCAGCCTGAGAGCACTGCTGCTGAGAGCACTGCTGCTGAGAGCACTGCAGCCTGAGAGCACTGCTGCTGAGAGCACTGCTGCTGAGAGCACTGCTGCTGAGAGCACTGCTGCCTGAGAGCACTGCTGCTGAGAGCACTGCTGCTGAGAGCACTGCTGCCTGAGAGCACTGCTGCCTGAGAGCACTGCAGCCTGAGAGCACTGCTGCTGAGAGCACTGCTGCTGAGAGCACTGCTGCCTGAGAGCACTGCTGCTGAGAGCACTGCTGCCTGAGAGCACTGCTGCTGAGAGCACTGCAGCCTGAGAGCACTGCTGCTGAGAGCACTGCTGCTGAGAGCACTGCAGCCTGAGAGCACTGCTGCTGAGAGCACTGCTGCCTGAGAGCACTGCTGCCTGAGAGCACTGCTGCCTGAGAGCACTGCTGCTGAGAGCACTGCAGCCTGAGAGCACTGCTGCTGAGAGCACTGCTGCCTGAGAGCACTGCAGCTGAGAGCACTGCTGCTGAGAGCACTGCTGCCTGAGAGCACTGCTGCTGAGAGCACTGCTGCTGAGAGCACTGCAGCCTGAGAGCACTGCTGTCTGAGAGCACTGCTGATGAGAGCACTGCTGCTGAGAGCACTGCTGCTGAGAGCACTGCAGCCTGAGAGCACTGCTGCTGAGAGCACTGCAGCCTGAGAGCACTGCTGCTGAGAGCACTGCTGCTGAGAGCACTGCACCCTGAGAGCACTGCTGCTGAGAGCACTGCAGCCTGAGAGCACTGCAGCCTGAGAGCACTGCTGCTGAGAGCACTGCTGCTGAGAGCACTGCAGCCTGAGAGCACTGCTGCCTGAGAGCACTGCTGATGAGAGCACTGCCACTGAGAGCACTGCTGCTGAGAGCACTGCAGCCTGAGAGCACTGCTGCTGAGAGCACTGCAGCCTGAGAGCACTGCAGCCTGAGAGCACTGCTGCCTGAGAGCACTGCTGCTGAGAGCACTGCTGCTGAGAGCACTGCAGCCTGAGAGCACTGCTGCTGAGAGCACTGCTGCCTGAGAGCACTGCTGCCTGAGAGCACTGCTGCTGAGAGCACTGCAGCCTGAGAGCACTGCTGCTGAGAGCACTGCTGCTGAGAGCACTGCAGCCTGAGAGCACTGCTGCTGAGAGCACTGCAGCCTGAGAGCACTGCAGCCTGAGAGCACTGCTGCTGAGAACACTGCTGCTGAGAGCACTGCTGCTGAGAGCACTGCAGCTGAGAGCACTGCTGCTGAGAGCACTGCTGCCTGAGAGCACTGCAGCTGAGAGCACTGCTGCTGAGAGCACTGCTGCTGAGAGCACTGCTGCTGAGAGCACTGCAGCTGAGAGCACTGCTGCTGAGAGCACTGCTGCTGAGAGCACTGCAGCCTGAGAGCACTGCTGCCTGAGAGCACTGCTGCTGAGAGCACTGCAGCCTGAGAGCACTGCAGCCTGAGAGCACTGCAGCCTGAGAGCACTGCTGCTGAGAGCACTGCAGCCTGAGAGCACTGCTGCTGAGAGCACTGCTGCTGAGAGCACTGCAGCCTGAGAGCACTGCAGCCTGAGAGCACTGCTGCTGAGAGCACTGCTGCTGAGAGCACTGCTGGCTGAGAGCACTGCTGCTGAGAGCACTGCAGCCTGAGAGCACTGCAGCCTGAGAGCACTGCAGCCTGAGAGCACTGCTGCTGAGAGCACTGCTGCCTGAGAGCACTGCTGCTGAGAGCACTGCTGCTGAGAGCACTGCTGCCTGAGAGCACTGCAGCCTGAGAGCACTGCTGCTGAGAGCACTGCTGCCTGAGTGCACTGCTGCCTGAGAGCACTGCTGCTTGAGAGCACTCCAGCCTGAGAGCACTGCTGCCTGAGTGCACTGCTGCCTGAGAGCACTGCTGCTTGAGAGCACTGCTGCCTGAGAGCACTGCTGCTTGAGAGCACTGATGCTGAGAGCACTGCTGCTGAGAGCACTGCTGCTGAGAGCACTGCTGCTGAGAGCACTGCAGCTGAGAGCACTGCTGCTGAGAGCACTGCTGCTGAGAGCACTGCAGCCTGAGAGCACTGCTGCCTGAGAGCACTGCTGCTGAGAGCACTGCAGCCTGAGAGCACTGCAGCCTGAGAGCACTGCAGCCTGAGAGCACTGCTGCTGAGAGCACTGCAGCCTGAGAGCACTGCTGCTGAGAGCACTGCTGCTGAGAGCACTGCAGCCTGAGAGCACTGCAGCCTGAGAGCACTGCAGCCTGAGAGCACTGCTGCTGAGAGCACTGCAGCCTGAGAGCACTGCAGCCTGAGAGCACTGCTGCTGAGAGCACTGCTGCCTGAGTGCACTGCTGCCTGAGAGCACTGCTGCTTGAGAGCACTGCAGCCTGAGAGCACTGCTGCCTGAGTGCACTGCAGCCTGAGAGCACTGCTGCCTGAGTGCACTGCTGCCTGAGAGCACTGCTGCTTGAGAGCACTGCTGCTGAGAGCACTGCTGCTGAGAGCACTGCTGCTGAGAGCACTGCAGCTGAGAGCACTGCTGCTGAGAGCACTGCTGCTGAGAGCACTGCAGCCTGAGAGCACTGCTGCCTGAGAGCACTGCTGCTGAGAGCACTGCAGCCTGAGAGCACTGCAGCCTGAGAGCACTGCAGCCTGAGAGCACTGCTGCTGAGAGCACTGCAGCCTGAGAGCACTGCTGCTGAGAGCACTGCTGCTGAGAGCACTGCAGCCTGAGAGCACTGCAGCCTGAGAGCACTGCTGCTGAGAGCACTGCTGGCTGAGAGCACTGCTGCTGAGAGCACTGCAGCCTGAGAGCACTGCAGCCTGAGAGCACTGCAGCCTGAGAGCACTGCTGCTGAGAGCACTGCTGCCTGAGAGCACTGCTGCTGAGAGCACTGCTGCTGAGAGCACTGCTGCCTGAGAGCACTGCAGCCTGAGAGCACTGCTGCTGAGAGCACTGCTGCCTGAGTGCACTGCTGCCTGAGAGCACTGCTGCTTGAGAGCACTGCAGCCTGAGAGCACTGCTGCCTGAGTGCACTGCTGCCTGAGAGCACTGCTGCTTGAGAGCACTGCAGCATGAGAGCACTGCTGCTGAGAGCACTGCAGCCTGAGAGCACTGCTGCTGAGAGCACTGCAGCCTGAGAGCACTGCTGCTGAGAGCACTGCAGCCTGAGAGCACTGCTGCTGAGAGCACTGCTGCCTGAGAGCACTGCTGCTGAGAGCACTGCACCCTGAGAGCACTGCAGCCTGAGAGCACTGCTGCTGAGAGCACTGCTGCTTGAGAGCACTGCAGCCTGAGAGCACTGCTGCCTGAGAGCACTGCTGCTGAGAGCACTGCTGCCTGAGAGCACTGCACCCTGAGAGCACTGCTGCTGAGAGCACTGCAGCCTGAGAGCACTGCTGCTGTAAGCACTGCAGCCTGAGAGCACTGCTGCTGAGAGCACTGCAGCCTGAGAGCACTGCTGCTGAGAGCACTGCAGCCTGAGAGCACTGCAGCCTGAGAGCACTGCTGCCTGAGAGCACTGCTGCTGAGAGCACTGCTGCTGAGAGCACTGCTGGCTGAGAGCACTGCTGGCTGAGAGCACTGCAGCCTGAGAGCACTGCTGCTGAGAGCACTGCTGCTGAGAGCACTGCTGGCTGAGAGCACTGCTGGCTGAGAGCACTGCAGCCTGAGAGCACTGCTGCCTGAGAGCACTGCTGCTGAGAGCACTGCAGCCTGAGAGCACTGCTGCTGAGAGCACTGCTGCCTGAGAGCACTGCTGCTGAGAGCACTGCAGCCTGAGAGCACTGCTGCCTGACAGCACTCCTGCTGAGAGCACTGCTGCCTGAGAGCACTGCTGCTGAGAGCACTGCTGCTGAGAGCACTGCAGCCTGAGAGCACTGCAGCCTGAGAGCACCGCTGCTGAGTGCACTGTTGCCTGAGAGCACTGCTGCTGAGAGCACTGCTGCTGAGAGCACTGCAGCCTGAGAGCACTGCTGCCTGAGAGCACTGCAGCTGAGAGCACTGCTGCTGAGAGCACTGCTGCCTGAGAGCACTACTGCTGAGAGCACTGCTGCCTGAGAGCACTGCAGCCTGAGAGCACTGCTGCTGAGAGCACTGCAGCCTGAGAGCACTGCACCCTGAGAGCACTGCTGCTGAGAGCACTGCTGCTGAGAGCACGGCTGCTGAGAGCACTGCAGCCTGAGAGCACTGCTGCTGAGAGCACTGCAGCCTGAGAGCACTGCACCCTGAGAGCACTGCTGCTGAGAGCACTGCTGCCTGAGAGCACTGCAGCTGAGAGCACTGCTGCTGAGAGCACTGCTGCTGAGAGCACTGCAGCCTGAGAGCACTGCTGCCTGAGAGCACTGCTGCTGAGAGCACTGCAGCCTGAGAGCACTGCTGCTGAGAGTACTGCTGCTGAGAGCACTGCAGCCTGAGAGCACTGCTGCTGAGAGCACTGCTGCTGAGAGCACTGCTGCCTGAGAGCACTGCTGCTGAGAGCACTGCTGCCTGAGAGCACTGCAGCCTGAGAGCACTGCTGCTGAGAGCACTGCAGCCTGAGAGCACTGCTGCTGTGAGCACTGCAGCCTGAGAGCACTGCAGCCTGAGAGCACTGCTGCTGAGAGCACTGCAGCCTGAGAGCACTGCTGCTGAGAGCACTGCTGCTGAGAGCACTGCTGGCTGAGAGCACTGCTGGCTGAGAGCACTGCAGCCTGAGAGCACTGCTGCCTGAGAGCACTGCTGCTGAGAGCACTGCAGCCTGAGAGCACTGCAGCCTGAGAGCACTGCTGCTGAGAGCACTGCAGCCTGAGAGCACTGCTGCCTGAGAGCACTGCAGCCTGAGAGCACTGCTGCTGAGAGCACTGCTGCTGAGAGCACTGCTGCTGAGAGCACTGCAGCCTGAGTGCACTGCTGCTGAGAGCACTGCTGCTGAGAGCACTGCAGCCTGAGAGCACTGCAGCCTGAGAGCACTGCTGCTGAGAGCACTGCTGCTGAGAGCACTGCTGCTGAGAGCACTGCAGCCTGAGAGCACTGCTGCTGAGAGCACTGCTGCTGAGAGCACTGCAGCCTGAGAGCACTGCTGCTGAGAGCACCGCAGCCTGAGAGCACTGCTGCCTGAGAGCACTGCACCCTGAGAGCACTGCTGCTGAGAGCACTGCTGCTGAGAGCACTGCTGCCTGAGAGCACTGCACCCTGAGAGCACTGCTGCCTGAGAGCACTGCTGCTGAGAGCACTGCAGCCTGAGAGCACTGCTGCTGAGAGCACTGCTGCTGAGAGCACTGCTGCTGAGAGCACTGCAGCCTGAGAGCACTGCTGCTGAGAGCACTGCAGCCTGAGAGCACTGCTGCTGAGAGCACTGCTGCTGAGAGCACTGCTGCTGAGAGCACTGCAGCCTGAGAGCACTGCAGAATGAGAGCACTGCTGCTGAGAGCACTGCTGCCTGAGAGCACTGCAGAATGAGAGCACTGCTGCTGAGAGCACTGCTGCTGAGAGCACTGCTGCTGAGAGCACTGCAGCCTGAGAGCACTGCTGCTGAGAGCACTGCTGCCTGAGAGCACTGCTGCTGAGAGCACTGCTGCTGAGAGCACTGCAGCCTGAGAGCACTGCAGAATGAGAGCACTGCTGCTGAGAGCACTGCTGCTGAGAGCACTGCAGCCTGAGAGCACTGCACCCTGAGAGCACTGCAGCCTGAGAGCACTGCTGCTGAGAGCACTGCAGCCTGAGAGCACTGCACCCTGAGAGCACTGCTGCTGAGAGCACTGCTGCTGAGAGCACTGCTGCTGAGAGCACTGCACCCTGAGAGCACTGCTGCTGAGAGCACTGCTGCTGAGAGCACTGCAGCCTGAGAGCACTGCACCCTGAGAGCACTGCTGCTGAGAGCACTGCAGCCTGAGAGCACTGCTGCTGAGAGCACTGCTGCCTGAGAGCACTGCACCCTGAGAGCACTGCTGCTGAGAGCACTGCTGCTGAGAGCACTGCTGCTGAGAGCACTGCAGCCTGAGAGCACTGCAGCCTGAGAGCACTGCTGCTGAGAGCACTGCTGCTGAGAGCACTGCTGCCTGAGAGCACTGCTGCTGAGAGCACTGCAGCCTGAGAGCACTGCTGCTGAGAGCACTGCTGCCTGAGAGCACTGCTGCTGAGAGCACTGCAGCCTGAGAGCACTGCTGCTGAGAGCACTGCTGCTGAGAGCACTGCACCCTGAGAGCACTGCTGCTGAGAGCACTGCAGCCTGAGAGTACTGCAGCCTGAGAGCACTGCTGCTGAGAGCACTGCAGCCTGAGAGCACTGCACCCTGAGAGCACTGCTGCTGAGAGCACTGCTGCTGAGAGCACTGCTGCTGAGAGCACTGCAGCCTGAGAGCACTGCTGCTGAGAGCACTGCTGCTGAGAGCACTGCAGCCTGAGAGCACTGCTGCCTGAGAGCACTGCTGCTGAGAGCACTGCTGCTGAGAGCACTGCTGCTGAGAGCACTGCAGCCTGAGAGCACTGCTGCCTGAGAGCACTGCTGATGAGAGCACTGCTGCTGAGAGCACTGCACCCTGAGAGCACTGCTGCTGAGAGCACTGCTGCTGAGAGCACTGCTGCTGAGAGCACTGCTGCTGAGAGCACTGCAGCCTGAGAGCACTGCTGCCTGAGAGCACTGCTGCTGAGAGCACTGCTGCTGAGAGCACTGCAGCCTGAGAGCACTGCTGCTGAGAGCACTGCTGCTGAGAGCACTGCTGCTGAGAGCACTGCAGCCTGAGAGCACTGCTGCTGAGAGCACTGCTGCTGAGAGCACTGCTGCCTGAGAGCACTGCAGCCTGAGAGCACTGCTGCCTGAGAGCACTGCTGCTGAGAGCACTGCTGCTGAGAGCACTGCAGCCTGAGAGCACTGCTGCTGAGAGCACTGCTGCCTGAGAGCACTGCTGCCTGAGAGCACTGCTGCTGAGAGCACTGCAGCCTGAGAGCACTGCTGCCTCAGAGCACTGCTGCTGAGAGCACTGCTGCTGAGAGCACTGCAGCCTGAGAGCACTGCTGCTGAGAGCACTGCTGCTGAGAGCACTGCAGCCTGAGAGCACTGCTGCTGAGAGCACTGCTGCTGAGAGCACTGCAGCCTGAGAGCACTGCTGCTGAGAGCACTGCTGCCTGAGAGCACTGCACCCTGAGAGCACTGCTGCTGAGAGCACTGCTGCCTGAGAGCACTGCTGCTGAGAGCACTGCTGCTGAGAGCACTGCTGCCTGAGAGCACTGCACCCTGAGAGCACTGCTGCTGAGAGCACTGCTGCTGAGAGCACTGCTGCCTGAGAGCACTGCACCCTGAGAGCACTGCTGCCTGAGAGCACTGCTGCTGAGAGCACTGCAGCCTGAGAGCACTGCTGCTGAGAGCACTGCTGCTGAGAGCACTGCACCCTGAGAGCACTGCTGCTGAGAGCACTGCAGCCTGAGAGTACTGCAGCCTGAGAGCACTGCTGCTGAGAGCACTGCAGCCTGAGAGCACTGCAGCCTGAGAGCACTGCTGCTGAGAGCACTGCTGCTGAGAGCACTGCAGCCTGAGAGCACTGCTGCTGAGAGCACTGCTGCTGAGAGCACTGCAGCCTGAGAGCACTGCTGCCTGAGAGCACTGCTGCTGAGAGCACTGCTGCTGAGAGCACTGCTGCTGAGAGCACTGCAGCCTGAGAGCACTGCTGCCTGAGAGCACTGCTGATGAGAGCACTGCTGCTGAGAGCACTGCACCCTGAGAGCACTGCTGCTGAGAGCACTGCTGCTGAGAGCACTGCTGCTGAGAGCACTGCTGCTGAGAGCACTGCAGCCTGAGAGCACTGCTGCCTGAGAGCACTGCTGCTGAGAGCACTGCAGCCTGAGAGCACTGCTGCTGAGAGCACTGCAGCCTGAGAGCACTGCACCCTGAGAGCACTGCTGCTGAGAGCACTGCTGCTGAGAGCACTGCAGCCTGAGAGCACTGCAGCTGAGAGCACTGCTGCTGAGAGCACTGCTGCTGAGAGCACTGCAGCTGAGAGCACTGCTGCTGAGAGCACTGCTGCCTGAGAGCACTGCAGCTGAGAGCACTGCTGCTGAGAGCACTGCTGCTGAGAGCACTGCAGCCTGAGAGCACTGCTGCCTGAGAGCACTGCTGCTGAGAGCACTGCTGCTGAGAGCACTGCACCCTGAGAGCACTGCTGCCTGAGAGCACTGCTGCTGAGAGCACTGCTGCTGAGAGCACTGCTGCTGAGAGCACTGCACCCTGAGAGCACTGCTGCTGAGAGCACTGCTGCTGAGAGCACTGCAGCCTGAGAGCACTGCACCCTGAGAGCACTGCTGCTGAGAGCACTGCAGCC
This sequence comes from Melanerpes formicivorus, assembly GCF_026170545.1. NCBI lineage: Eukaryota > Metazoa > Chordata > Aves > Piciformes > Picidae > Melanerpes > Melanerpes formicivorus. The sequence goes on along the minus strand of NW_027142366.1, from coordinate 18,718,028 downwards.
TGAGAGCACTGCTGCTGAGAGCACTGCTGCCTGAGAGCACTGCACCCTGAGAGCACTGCTGCTGAGAGCACTGCTGCTGAGAGCACTGCAGCCTGAGAGCACTGCACCCTGAGAGCACTGCTGCTGAGAGCACTGCTGCTGAGAGCACTGCTGCTGAGAGCACTGCACCCTGAGAGCACTGCTGCTGAGAGCACTGCTGCTGAGAGCACTGCAGCCTGAGAGCACTGCACCCTGAGAGCACTGCTGCTGAGAGCACTGCAGCCTGAGAGCACTGCTGCTGAGAGCACTGCTGCTGAGAGCACTGCTGCTGAGAGCACTGCAGCCTGAGAGCACTGCAGCCTGAGAGCACTGCAGCCTGAGAGCACTGCTGCTGAGAGCACTGCAGCCTGAGAGCACTGCACCCTGAGAGCACTGCTGCTGAGAGCACTGCTGCTGAGAGCACTGCTGCTGAGAGCACTGCACCCTGAGAGCACTGCTGCTGAGAGCACTGCTGCTGAGAGCACTGCAGCCTGAGAGCACTGCACCCTGAGAGCACTGCTGCTGAGAGCACTGCTGCTGAGAGCACTGCAGCCTGAGAGCACTGCTGCTGAGAGCACTGCTGCCTGAGAGCACTGCACCCTGAGAGCACTGCTGCTGAGAGCACTGCTGCTGAGAGCACTGCTGCTGAGAGCACTGCAGCCTGAGAGCACTGCAGCCTGAGAGCACTGCAGCCTGAGAGCACTGCTGCTGAGAGCACTGCTGCTGAGAGCACTGCTGCCTGAGAGCACTGCTGCTGAGAGCACTGCAGCCTGAGAGCACTGCTGCTGAGAGCACTGCTGCCTGAGAGCACTGCACCCTGAGAGCACTGCTGCTGAGAGCACTGCTGCCAGAGAGCACTGCTGCTGAGAGCACTGCTGCTGAGAGCACTGCTGCCTGAGAGCACTGCACCCTGAGAGCACTGCTGCTGAGAGCACTGCTGCTGAGAGCACTGCTGCCTGAGAGCACTGCACCCTGAGAGCACTGCTGCCTGAGAGCACTTCTGCTGAGAGCACTGCAGCCTGAGAGCACTGCTGCTGAGAGCACTGCTGCTGAGAGCACTGCACCCTGAGAGCACTGCTGCTGAGAGCACTGCAGCCTGAGAGTACTGCAGCCTGAGAGCACTGCTGCTGAGAGCACTGCAGCCTGAGAGCACTGCACCCTGAGAGCACTGCTGCTGAGAGCACTGCTGCTGAGAGCACTGCTGCTGAGAGCACTGCAGCCTGAGAGCACTGCTGCTGAGAGCACTGCTGCTGAGAGCACTGCAGCCTGAGAGCACTGCTGCCTGAGAGCACTGCTGCTGAGAGCACTGCTGCTGAGAGCACTGCTGCTGAGAGCACTGCAGCCTGAGAGCACTGCTGCCTGAGAGCACTGCTGATGAGAGCACTGCTGCTGAGAGCACTGCACCCTGAGAGCACTGCTGCTGAGAGCACTGCTGCTGAGAGCACTGCTGCTGAGAGCACTGCAGCCTGAGAGCACTGCTGCCTGAGAGCACTGCTGATGAGAGCACTGCTGCTGAGAGCACTGCAGCCTGAGAGCACTGCTGCTGAGAGCACTGCTGCTGAGAGCACTGCTGCTGAGAGCACTGCAGCCTGAGAGCACTGCTGCTGAGAGCACTGCTGCTGAGAGCACTGCTGCCTGAGAGCACTGCAGCCTGAGAGCACTGCTGCCTGAGAGCACTGCTGCTGAGAGCACTGCAGCCTGAGAGCACTGCTGCTGAGAGCACTGCTGCCTGAGAGCACTGCTGCCTGAGAGCACTGCTGCTGAGAGCACTGCAGCCTGAGAGCACTGCTGCCTGAGAGCACTGCTGCTGAGAGCACTGCTGCTGAGAGCACTGCACCCTGAGAGCACTGCTGCTGAGAGCACTGCTGCTGAGAGCACTGCAGCCTGAGAGCACTGCACCCTGAGAGCACTGCTGCTGAGAGCACTGCAGCCTGAGAGCACTGCTGCTGAGAGCACTGCTGCCTGAGAGCACTGCACCCTGAGAGCACTGCTGCTGAGAGCACTGCTGCTGAGAGCACTGCAGCCTGAGAGCACTGCACCCTGAGAGCACTGCTGCTGAGAGCACTGCTGCTGAGAGCACTGCTGCTGAGAGCACTGCACCCTGAGAGCACTGCTGCTGAGAGCACTGCTGCTGAGAGCACTGCAGCCTGAGAGCACTGCACCCTGAGAGCACTGCTGCTGAGAGCACTGCAGCCTGAGAGCACTGCTGCTGAGAGCACTGCTGCTGAGAGCACTGCTGCTGAGAGCACTGCAGCCTGAGAGCACTGCAGCCTGAGAGCACTGCAGCCTGAGAGCACTGCTGCTGAGAGCACTGCAGCCTGAGAGCACTGCACCCTGAGAGCACTGCTGCTGAGAGCACTGCTGCTGAGAGCACTGCACCCTGAGAGCACTGCTGCTGAGAGCACTGCTGCTGAGAGCACTGCAGCCTGAGAGCACTGCACCCTGAGAGCACTGCTGCTGAGAGCACTGCTGCTGAGAGCACTGCAGCCTGAGAGCACTGCTGCTGAGAGCACTGCTGCCTGAGAGCACTGCACCCTGAGAGCACTGCTGCTGAGAGCACTGCTGCTGAGAGCACTGCTGCTGAGAGCACTGCAGCCTGAGAGCACTGCAGCCTGAGAGCACTGCAGCCTGAGAGCACTGCTGCTGAGAGCACTGCTGCTGAGAGCACTGCTGCCTGAGAGCACTGCTGCTGAGAGCACTGCAGCCTGAGAGCACTGCTGCTGAGAGCACTGCTGCCTGAGAGCACTGCACCCTGAGAGCACTGCTGCTGAGAGCACTGCTGCCAGAGAGCACTGCTGCTGAGAGCACTGCTGCTGAGAGCACTGCTGCCTGAGAGCACTGCACCCTGAGAGCACTGCTGCTGAGAGCACTGCTGCTGAGAGCACTGCTGCCTGAGAGCACTGCACCCTGAGAGCACTGCTGCCTGAGAGCACTTCTGCTGAGAGCACTGCAGCCTGAGAGCACTGCTGCTGAGAGCACTGCTGCTGAGAGCACTGCACCCTGAGAGCACTGCTGCTGAGAGCACTGCAGCCTGAGAGTACTGCAGCCTGAGAGCACTGCTGCTGAGAGCACTGCAGCCTGAGAGCACTGCACCCTGAGAGCACTGCTGCTGAGAGCACTGCTGCTGAGAGCACTGCTGCTGAGAGCACTGCAGCCTGAGAGCACTGCTGCTGAGAGCACTGCTGCTGAGAGCACTGCAGCCTGAGAGCACTGCTGCCTGAGAGCACTGCTGCTGAGAGCACTGCTGCTGAGAGCACTGCTGCTGAGAGCACTGCAGCCTGAGAGCACTGCTGCCTGAGAGCACTGCTGATGAGAGCACTGCTGCTGAGAGCACTGCACCCTGAGAGCACTGCTGCTGAGAGCACTGCTGCTGAGAGCACTGCTGCTGAGAGCACTGCAGCCTGAGAGCACTGCTGCCTGAGAGCACTGCTGATGAGAGCACTGCTGCTGAGAGCACTGCAGCCTGAGAGCACTGCTGCTGAGAGCACTGCTGCTGAGAGCACTGCTGCTGAGAGCACTGCAGCCTGAGAGCACTGCTGCTGAGAGCACTGCTGCTGAGAGCACTGCTGCCTGAGAGCACTGCAGCCTGAGAGCACTGCTGCCTGAGAGCACTGCTGCTGAGAGCACTGCAGCCTGAGAGCACTGCTGCTGAGAGCACTGCTGCCTGAGAGCACTGCTGCCTGAGAGCACTGCTGCTGAGAGCACTGCAGCCTGAGAGCACTGCTGCCTGAGAGCACTGCTGCTGAGAGCACTGCTGCTGAGAGCACTGCAGCCTGAGAGCACTGCTGCTGAGAGCACTGCTGCTGAGAGCACTGCAGCCTGAGAGCACTGCTGCTGAGAGCACTGCTGCTGAGAGCACTGCAGCCTGAGAGCACTGCTGCTGAGAGCACTGCTGCCTGAGAGCACTGCACCCTGAGAGCACTGCTGCTGAGAGCACTGCTGCCTGAGAGCACTGCTGCTGAGAGCACTGCTGCCTGAGAGCACTGCTGCTGAGAGCACTGCTGCTGAGAGCACTGCTGCTGAGAGCACTGCTGCCTGAGAGCACTGCACCCTGAGAGCACTGCTGCTGAGAGCACTGCTGCTGAGAGCACTGCTGCCTGAGAGCACTGCACCCTGAGAGCACTGCTGCCTGAGAGCACTGCTGCTGAGAGCACTGCAGCCTGAGAGCACTGCTGCTGAGAGCACTGCTGCTGAGAGCACTGCACCCTGAGAGCACTGCTGCTGAGAGCACTGCAGCCTGAGAGTACTGCAGCCTGAGAGCACTGCTGCTGAGAGCACTGCAGCCTGAGAGCACTGCACCCTGAGAGCACTGCTGATGAGAGCACTGCTGCTGAGAGCACTGCTGCTGAGAGCACTGCAGCCTGAGAGCACTGCTGCTGAGAGCACTGCTGCTGAGAGCACTGCAGCCTGAGAGCACTGCTGCCTGAGAGCACTGCTGCTGAGAGCACTGCTGCTGAGAGCACTGCTGCTGAGAGCACTGCAGCCTGAGAGCACTGCTGCCTGAGAGCACTGCTGATGAGAGCACTGCTGCTGAGAGCACTGCACCCTGAGAGCACTGCTGCTGAGAGCACTGCTGCTGAGAGCACTGCTGCTGAGAGCACTGCAGCCTGAGAGCACTGCTGCCTGAGAGCACTGCTGATGAGAGCACTGCTGCTGAGAGCACTGCAGCCTGAGAGCACTGCTGCTGAGAGCACTGCTGCTGAGAGCACTGCTGCTGAGAGCACTGCTGCTGAGAGCACTGCTGCTGAGAGCACTGCAGCCTGAGAGCACTGCTGCTGAGAGCACTGCTGCTGATAGCACTGCTGCCTGAGAGCACTGCAGCCTGAGAGCACTGCTGCCTGAGAGCACTGCTGCTGAGAGCACTGCTGCTGAGAGCACTGCAGCCTGAGAGCACTGCTGCTGAGAGCACTGCTACCTGAGAGCACTGCTGCCTGAGAGCACTGCTGCTGAGAGCACTGCAGCCTGAGAGCACTGCTGCCTGAGAGCACTGCTGCTGAGAGCACTGCTGCTGAGAGCACTGCTGCTGAGAGCACTGCAGCCTGAGAGCACTGCTGCTGAGAGCACTGCAGCCTGACAGCACTGCTGCTGAGAGCACTGCTGCTGAGAGCACTGCTGCCTGAGAGCACTGCTGCCTGAGAGCACTGCTGCCTGAGAGCACTGCTGCCTGAGAGCACTGCTGCTGAGAGCACTGCAGCCTGAGAGCACTGCAGCCTGAGAGCACTGCTGCCTGAGAGCACTGCTGCTGAGAGCACTGCTGCTGATAGCACTGCTGCCTGAGAGCACTGCAGCCTGAGAGCACTGCTGCCTGAGAGCACTGCTGCTGAGAGCACTGCTGCTGAGAGCACTGCAGCCTGAGAGCACTGCTGCTGAGAGCACTGCTGCTGAGAGCACTGCTGCTGAGAGCACTGCAGCCTGAGAGCACTGCTGCTGAGAGCACTGCTGCTGAGAGCACTGCAGCCTGAGAGCACTGCTGCTGAGAGCACTGCAGCCTGAGAGCACTGCTGCCTGAGAGCACTGCTGCTGAGAGCACTGCTGCCTGAGAGCACTGCTGCTGAGAGCACTGCTGCTGAGAGCACTGCTGCCTGAGAGCACTGCAGCTGAGAGCACTGCTGCTGAGAGCACTGCTGCCTGAGAGCACTGCTGCTGAGAGCACTGCTGCTGAGAGCACTGCAGCCTGAGAGCACTGCTGCCTGAGCACTGCTGATGAGAGCACTGCTGCTGAGAGCACTGCTGCTGAGAGCACTGCTGCTGAGAGCACTGCAGCCTGAGAGCACTGCTGCTGAGAGCACTGCTGCTGAGAGCACTGCTGCCTGAGAGCACTGCTGCTAAGAGCACTGCAGCCTGAGAGCACTGCAGCCTGAGAGCACTGCAGCCTGAGAGCACTGCTGCCTGAGAGCACTGCAGTCTGAGAGCACTGCAGCCTGAGAGCACTGCTGCTGAGAGCACTGCAGTCTGAGAGCACTGCTGCTGAGAGCACTGCTGCTGAGAGCACTGCAGCCTGAGAGCACTGCTGCTGAGAGCACTGCAGCCTGAGAGCACTGCAGCCTGAGAGCACTGCTGCCTGAGAGCACTGCTGCTGAGAGCACTGCTGCTGAGAGCACTGCAGCCTGAGAGCACTGCTGCTGAGAGCACTGCTGCCTGAGAGCACTGCTGCCTGAGAGCACTGCTGCTGAGAGCACTGCAGCCTGAGAGCACTGCTGCTGAGAGCACTGCTGCTGAGAGCACTGCAGCCTGAGAGCACTGCTGCTGAGAGCACTGCAGCCTGAGAGCACTGCACCCTGAGAGCACTGCTGCTGAGAGCACTGCTGCTGAGAGCACTGCAGCCTGAGAGCACTGCAGCTGAGAGCACTGCTGCTGAGAGCACTGCTGCTGAGAGCACTGCTGCTGAGAGCACTGCAGCTGAGAGCACTGCTGCTGAGAGCACTGCTGCCTGAGAGCACTGCAGCTGAGAGCACTGCTGCTGAGAGCACTGCTGCTGAGAGCACTGCAGCCTGAGAGCACTGCTGCCTGAGAGCACTGCTGCTGAGAGCACTGCAGCTGAGAGCACTGCAGCCTGAGAGCACTGCTGCCTGAGAGCACTGCTGCTGAGAGCACTGCAGCCTGAGAGCACTGCAGCCTGAGAGCACTGCTGCTGAGAGCACTGCTGGCTGAGAGCACTGCTGCTGAGAGCACTGCAGCCTGAGAGCACTGCAGCCTGAGAGCACTGCAGCCTGAGAGCACTGCTGCTGAGAGCACTGCTGCCTGAGAGCACTGCTGCTGAGAGCACTGCTGCCTGAGAGCACTGCTGCCTGAGAGCACTGCAGCCTGAGAGCACTGCTGCTGAGAGCACTGCTGCCTGAGAGCACTGCTGCTGAGAGCACTGCTGCTGAGAGCACTGCAGCCTGAGAGCACTGCTGCTGAGAGCACTGCAGCCTGAGAGCACTGCTGCTGAGAGCACTGCTGCTGAGAGCACTGCAGCCTGAGAGCACTGCTGCTGAGAGCACTGCTGCTGAGAGCACTGCTGCCTGAGAGCACTGCAGCCTGAGAGCACTGCAGCCTGAGAGCACTGCTGCCTGAGTGCACTGCTGCCTGAGAGCACTGCTGCTTGAGAGCACTGCAGCCTGAGAGCACTGCTGCCTGAGTGCACTGCTGCCTGAGAGCACTGCTGCTTGAGAGCACTGCAGCCTGAGAGCACTGCTGCTGAGAGCACTGCAGCCTGAGAGCACTGCTGCTGAGAGCACTGCAGCCTGAGAGCACTGCTGCTGAGAGCACTGCAGCCTGAGAGCACTGCTGCTGAGAGCACTGCTGCCTGAGAGCACTGCTGCTGAGAGCACTGCACCCTGAGAGCACTGCAGCCTGAGAGCACTGCTGCTGAGAGCACTGCTGCCTGAGAGCACTGCAGCTGAGAGCACTGCTGCTGAGAGCACTGCTGCTGAGAGCACTGCAGCCTGAGAGCACTGCTGCCTGAGAGCACTGCTGCTGAGAGCACTGCAGCCTGAGAGCACTGCAGCCTGAGAGCACTGCTGCTTGAGAGCACTGCTGCTTGAGAGCACTGCAGCCTGAGAGCACTGCTGCTGAGAGCACTGCAGCCTGAGAGCACTGCTGCTGAGAGCACTGCTGCTGAGAGCACTGCAGCCTGAGAGCACTGCAGCCTGAGAGCACTGCTGCTGAGAGCACTGCAGCCTGAGAGCACTGCTGCCTGAGAGCACTGCTGCTGAGAGCACTGCTGCCTGAGAGCACTGCAGCCTGAGAGCACTGCTGCTGAGAGCACTGCAGCCTGAGAGCACTGCTGCTGTGAGCACTGCAGCCTGAGAGCACTGCAGCCTGAGAGCACTGCTGCTGAGAGCACTGCAGCCTGAGAGCACTGCTGCTGAGAGCACTGCTGCTGAGAGCACTGCTGGCTGAGAGCACTGCTGGCTGAGAGCACTGCAGCCTGAGAGCACTGCTGCCTGAGAGCACTGCTGCTGAGAGCACTGCAGCCTGAGAGCACTGCAGCCTGAGAGCACTGCTGCTGAGAGCACTGCAGCCTGAGAGCACTGCTGGCTGAGAGCACTGCAGCCTGAGAGCACTGCTGCTGAGAGCACTGCTGCCTGAGAGCACTGCAGAATGAGAGCACTGCAGCCTGAGAGCACTGCTGCTGAGAGCACTGCCGCCTGAGAGCACTGCTGCTGAGAGCACTGCAGCCTGAGAGCACTGCTGCCTGAGAGCACTGCTGCTGAGAGCACTGCTGCCTGAGAGCACTGCTGCCTGAGAGCACTGCTGCCTGAGAGCACTGCTGGCTGAGAGCACTGCTGGCTGAGAGCACTGCTGCCTGAGAGCACTGCAGCCTGAGAGCACCGCTGCTGAGTGCACTGTTGCCTGAGAGCACTGCTGCTGAGAGCACTGCTGCTGAGAGCACTGCAGCCTGAGAGCACTGCTGCCTGAGAGCACTGCAGCTGAGAGCACTGCTGCTGAGAGCACTGCTGCTGAGAGCACTGCTGCTGAGAGCACTGCAGCCTGAGAGCACTGCTGCCTGAGAGCACTGCAGCTGAGAGCACTGCTGCTGAGAGCACTGCAGCCTGAGAGCACTGCTGCTGAGAGCACTGCAGCCTGAGAGCACTGCAGCCTGAGAGCACTGCTGCCTGAGAGCACTGCAGCCTGAGAGCACTGCTGCTGAGAGCACTGCTGCTGAGAGCACTGCTGCCTGAGAGCACTGCTGCTGAGAGCACTGCTGCTGAGAGCACTGCTGCCTGAGAGCACTGCAGCCTGAGAGCACTGCTGCTGAGAGCACTGCAGCCTGAGAGCACTGCAGCCTGAGAGCACTGCTGCCTGAGAGCACTGCAGCCTGAGAGCACTGCTGCTGAGAGCACTGCTGCTGAGAGCACTGCTGCTGAGAGCACTGCTGCCTGAGAGCACTGCTGCTGAGAGCACTGCTGCTGAGAGCACTGCTGCCTGAGAGCACTGCTGCTGAGAGCACTGCAGCCTGAGAGCACTGCAGCCTGAGAGCACTGCTACCTGAGAGCACTGCTGCTGAGAGCACTGCATCCTGAGAGCACTGCTGCTGAGAGCACTGCTGGCTGAGAGCACTGCTGCTGAGAGCACTGCTGGCTGAGAGCACTGCTGGCTGAGAGCACTGCAGCCTGAGAGCACTGCAGCCTGAGAGCACTGCTGCTGAGAGCACTGCAGCCTGAGAGCACTGCAGCCTGAGAGCACTGCTGCTGAGAGCACTGCTGCTGAGAGCACTGCAGCCTGAGAGCACTGCTGCTGAGAGCACTGCAGCCTGAGAGCACTGCAGCCTGAGAGCACTGCTGCCTGAGAGCACTGCTGCTGAGAGCACTGCTGCTGAGAGCACTGCTGCTGAGAGCACTGCTGCCTGAGAGCAATGCAGAAAGAGAGCACTGCAGCCTGAGAGCACTGCTGCTGAGAGCACTGCTGCCTGAGAGCACTGCTGCTGAGAGCACTGCAGCCTGAGAGCACTGCTGCCTGAGAGCACTGCTGCTGAGAGCACTGCAGCCTGAGAGCACTGCTGCTGAGAGCACTGCTGCTGAGAGCACTGCTGCTGAGAGCACTGCTGGCTGAGGAGCACTGCTGCCTGAGAGCACTGCAGCCTGAGAGCACCGCTGCTGAGTGCACTGTTGCCTGAGAGCACTGCTGCTGAGAGCACTGCAGCTGAGAGCACTGCTGCCTGAGAGCACTGCAGCTGAGAGCACTGCTGCTGAGAGCACTGCTGCTGAGAGCACTGCTGCTGAGAGCACTGCTGCCTGAGAGCACTGCAGCTGAGAGCACTGCTGCTGAGAGCACTGCAGCCTGAGAGCACTGCTGCTGAGAGCACTGCTGCCTGAGTGCACTGCAGCCTGAGAGCACTGCAGCCTGAGAGCACTGCAGCCTGAGAGCACTGCTACCTGAGAGCACTGCTGCTGAGAGCACTGCATCCTGAGAGCACTGCAGCTGAGAGCACTGCTGCTGAGAGCACTGCTGCTGAGAGCACTGCTGGCTGAGAGCACTGCTGCTGAGAGCACTGCTGGCTGAGAGCACTGCTGGCTGAGAGCACTGCAGCCTGAGAGCACTGCAGCCTGAGAGCACTGCTGCTGAGAGCACTGCAGCCTGAGAGCACTGCAGCCTGAGAGCACTGCTGCTGAGAGCACTGCTGCTGAGAGCACTGCAGCCTGAGAGCACTGCTGCTGAGAGCACTGCAGCCTGAGAGCACTGCTGCCTGAGAGCACTGCAGCCTGAGAGCACTGCTGCTGAGAGCACTGCTGCTGAGAGCACTGCTGCCTGAGAGCACTGCAGAATGAGAGCACTGCAGCCTGAGAGCACTGCTGCTGAGAGCACTGCTGCCTGAGAGCACTGCTGTTGAGAGCACTGCAGCCTGAGAGCACTGCTGCCTGAGAGCACTGCTGCTGAGAGCACTGCAGCCTGAGAGCACTGCTGCTGAGAGCACTGCTGCTGAGAGCACTGCTGGCTGAGAGCACTGCTGGCTGAGAGCACTGCAGCCTGAGAGCACAGCTGCCTGAGAGCACTGCAGCCTGAGAGCACCGCTGCTGAGTGCACTGTTGCCTGAGAGCACTGCTGCTGAGAGCACTGCAGCTGAGAGCACTGCTGCCTGAGAGCACTGCAGCTGAGAGCACTGCTGCTGAGAGCACTGCTGCTGAGAGCACTGCTGCCTGAGAGCACTGCAGCTGAGAGCACTGCTGCTGAGAGCACTGCTGCCTGAGAGCACTGCAGCCTGAGAGCACTGCTGCTGAGAGCACTGCTGCTGAGAGCACTGCTGCCTGAGAGCACTGCAGCCTGAGAGCACTGCTGCTGAGAGCACTGCTGCTGAGAGCACTGCTGCCTGAGAGCACTGCAGCCTGAGAGCACTGCAGCCTGAGAGCACTGCAGCCTGAGAGCACTGCTGCTGAGAGCACTGCTGCTGAGAGCACTGCAGCCTGAGAGCACTGCAGAATGAGAGCACTGCTGCTGAGAGCACTGCTGCTGAGAGCACTGCAGAATGAGAGCACTGCTGCTGAGAGCACTGCTGCTGAGAGCACTGCTGCCTGAGAGCACTGCAGCCTGAGAGCACTGCTGCCTGAGAGCACTGCTGCCTGAGAGCACTGCTGCTGAGAGCACTGCTGCTGAGAGCACTGCTGCTGAGAGCACTGCAGCTGAGAGCACTGCTGCTGAGAGCACTGCTGCTGAGAGCACTGCTGCCTGAGAGCACTGCAGCTGAGAGCACTGCTGCTGAGAGCACTGCTGCTGAGAGCACTGCTGCCTGAGAGCACTGCAGCTGAGAGCACTGCTGCTGAGAGCACTGCTGCCTGAGAGCACTGCAGCCTGAGAGCACTGCTGCTGAGAGCACTGCTGCTGAGAGCACTGCTGCCTGAGAGCACTGCAGCCTGAGAGCACTGCTGCTGAGAGCACTGCTGCTGAGAGCACTGCAGCCTGAGAGCACTGCTGCTGAGAGCACTGCTGCTGAGAGCACTGCTGCCTGAGAGCACTGCAGCCTGAGAGCACTGCTGCTGAGAGCACTGCTGCTGAGAGCACTGCAGCCTGAGAGCACTGCAGCCTGAGAGCACTGCTGCTGAGAGCACTGCTGCTGAGAGCACTGCAGCCTGAGAGCACTGCAGAATGAGAGCACTGCTGCTGAGAGCACTGCTGCTGAGAGCACTGCAGAATGAGAGCACTGCTGCTGAGAGCACTGCTGCTGAGAGCACTGCTGCCTGAGAGCACTGCAGCCTGAGAGCACTGCTGCCTGAGAGCACTGCTGCCTGAGAGCACTGCTGCTGAGAGCACTGCTGCTGAGAGCACTGCAGCCTGAGAGCACTGCTGCTGAGAGCACTGCAGCCTGAGAGCACTGCTGATGAGAGCACTGCTGCCTGAGAGCACTGCTGCTGAGAGCACTGCTGCTGAGAGCACTGCTGCTGAGAGCACTGCTGCTGAGAGCACTGCAGCCTGAGAGCACTGCTGCTGAGAGCACTGCTGCTGAGAGCACTGCAGCCTGAGAGCACTGCTGCTGAGAGCACTGCCGCCTGAGAGCACTGCAGCCTGAGAGCACTGCTGCTGAGAGCACTGCAGCCTGAGAGCACTGCTGCTGAGAGCACTGCTGCTGAGAGCACTGCAGCCTGAGAGCACTGCTGCTGAGAGCACTGCAGCCTGAGAGCACTGCTGCTGAGAGCACTGCAGCCTGAGAGCACTGCTGCTGAGAGCACTGCAGCCTGAGAGCACTGCTGCTGAGAGCACTGCTGCTGAGAGCACTGCTGCCTGAGAGCACTGCAGCCTGAGAGCACTGCTGCTGAGAGCACTGCAGCCTGAGAGCACTGCAGCCTGAGAGCACTGCTGCCTGAGAGCACTGCAGCCTGAGAGCACTGCTGCTGAGAGCACTGCTGCTGAGAGCACTGCTGTCTGAGAGCACTGCTGCTGAGAGCACTGCTGCTGAGAGCACTGCTGCCTGAGAGCACTGCAGCCTGAGAGCACTGCTGCTGAGAGCACTGCTACCTGAGAGCACTGCTGCTGAGAGCACTGCATCCTGAGAGCACTGCAGCTGAGAGCACTGCTGCTGAGAGCACTGCTGCTGAGAGCACTGCTGGCTGAGAGCACTGCTGGCTGAGAGCACTGCAGCCTGAGAGCACTGCAGCCTGAGAGCACTGCTGCTGAGAGCACTGCAGCCTGAGAGCACTGCAGCCTGAGAGCACTGCTGCTGAGAGCACTGCTGCTGAGAGCACTGCAGCCTGAGAGCACTGCTGCTGAGAGCACTGCACCCTGAGAGCACTGCTGCCTGAGAGCACTGCAGCCTGAGAGCACTGCTGCTGAGAGCACTGCTGCTGAGAGCACTGCTGCCTGAGAGCACTGCAGAATGAGAGCACTGCAGCCTGAGAGCACTGCTGCTGAGAGCACTGCTGCCTGAGAGCACTGCTGCTGAGAGCACTGCAGCCTGAGAGCACTGCTGCCTGAGAGCACTGCTGCTGAGAGCACTGCAGCCTGAGAGCACTGCTGCTGAGAGCACTGCTGCTGAGAGCACTGCTGCTGAGAGCACTGCTGGCTGAGAGCACTGCTGGCTGAGAGCACTGCAGCCTGAGAGCACTGCTGCCTGAGAGCACTGCAGCCTGAGAGCACCGCTGCTGAGTGCACTGTTGCCTGAGAGCACTGCTGCTGAGAGCACTGCAGCTGAGAGCACTGCTGCCTGAGAGCACTGCAGCTGAGAGCACTGCTGCTGAGAGCACTGCTGCTGAGAGCACTGCTGCTGAGAGCACTGCTGCCTGAGAGCACTGCAGCCTGAGAGCACTGCTGCTGAGAGCACTGCAGCCTGAGAGCACTGCTGCTGAGAGCACTGCAGCCTGAGAGCACTGCAGCCTGAGAGCACTGCTGCCTGAGAGCACTGCAGCCTAAGAGCACTGCTGCTGAGAGCACTGCTGCCTGAGAGCACTGCAGAATGAGAGCACTGCAGCCTGAGAGCACTGCAGCCTGAGAGCACTGCTGCTGAGAGCACTGCTGCTGAGAGCACTGCAGCCTGAGAGCACTGCAGCCTGAGAGCACTGCTGCTGAGAGCACTGCTGCTGAGAGCACTGCAGCCTGAGAGCACTGCAGAATGAGAGCACTGCTGCTGAGAGCACTGCTGCTGAGAGCACTGCAGAATGAGAGCACTGCTGCTGAGAGCACTGCTGCTGAGAGCACTGCTGCCTGAGAGCACTGCAGCCTGAGAGCACTGCTGCCTGAGAGCACTGCTGCCTGAGAGCACTGCTGCTGAGAGCACTGCTGCTGAGAGCACTGCTGCTGAGAGCACTGCAGCCTGAGAGCACTGCTGCTGAGAGCACTGCAGCCTGAGAGCACTGCTGATGAGAGCACTGCTGCCTGAGAGCACTGCTGCTGAGAGCACTGCTGCTGAGAGCACTGCAGCCTGAGAGCACTGCTGCTGAGAGCACTGCAGCCTGAGAGCACTGCTGCTGAGAGCACTGCTGCCTGAGAGCACTGCACCCTGAGAGCACTGCTGATGAGAGCACTGCAGCCTGAGAGCACTGCTGCTGAGAGCACTGCAGCCTGAGAGCACTGCTGCTGAGAGCACTGCTGCTGAGAGCACTGCTGCTGAGAGCACTGCAGCCTGAGAGCACTGCTGCTGAGAGCACTGCAGCCTGAGAGCACTGCTGCTGAGAGCACTGCAGCCTGAGAGCACTGCTGCTGAGAGCACTGCAGCCTGAGAGCACTGCTGCTGAGAGCACTGCTGCTGAGAGCGCTGCTGCTGAGAGCACTGCTGCCTGAGAGCACTGCAGCTGAGAGCACTGCTGCTGAGAGCACTGCAGCCTGAGAGCACTGCAGCCTGAGAGCACTGCTGCTGAGAGCACTGCTGCTGAGAGCACTGCTGCTGAGAGCACTGCTGCTGAGAGCACTGCAGCCTGAGAGCACTGCTGCTGAGAGCACTGCAGCCTGAGAGCACTGCTGCCTGAGAGCACTGCAGCCTGAGAGCACTGCTGCCTGAGAGCACTGCTGCTGAGAGCACTGCAGCCTGAGAGCACTGCTGCTGAGAGCACTGCTGCCTGAGAGCACTGCAGAATGAGAGCACTGCTGCTGAGAGCACTGCTGCTGAGAGCACTGCAGAATGAGAGCACTGCTGCTGAGAGCACTGCTGCTGAGAGCACTGCAGAATGAGAGCACTGCTGCTGAGAGCACTGCTGCTGAGAGCACTGCTGCCTGAGAGCACTGCAGCCTGAGAGCACTGCTGCCTGAGAGCACTGCTGCCTGAGAGCACTGCTGCTGAGAGCACTGCTGCTGAGAGCACTGCTGCTGAGAGCACTGCAGCTGAGAGCACTGCTGCTGAGAGCACTGCTGCTGAGAGCACTGCTGCCTGAGAGCACTGCAGCTGAGAGCACTGCTGCTGAGAGCACTGCTGCTGAGAGCACTGCTGCCTGAGAGCACTGCAGCTGAGAGCACTGCTGCTGAGAGCACTGCTGCCTGAGAGCACTGCAGCCTGAGAGCACTGCTGCTGAGAGCACTGCTGCTGAGAGCACTGCTGCCTGAGAGCACTGCAGCCTGAGAGCACTGCTGCTGAGAGCACTGCTGCTGAGAGCACTGCAGCCTGAGAGCACTGCTGCTGAGAGCACTGCTGCTGAGAGCACTGCTGCCTGAGAGCACTGCAGCCTGAGAGCACTGCTGCTGAGAGCACTGCTGCTGAGAGCACTGCAGCCTGAGAGCACTGCAGCCTGAGAGCACTGCTGCTGAGAGCACTGCTGCTGAGAGCACTGCAGCCTGAGAGCACTGCAGAATGAGAGCACTGCTGCTGAGAGCACTGCTGCTGAGAGCACTGCAGAATGAGAGCACTGCTGCTGAGAGCACTGCTGCTGAGAGCACTGCTGCCTGAGAGCACTGCAGCCTGAGAGCACTGCTGCCTGAGAGCACTGCTGCCTGAGAGCACTGCTGCTGAGAGCACTGCTGCTGAGAGCACTGCAGCCTGAGAGCACTGCTGCTGAGAGCACTGCAGCCTGAGAGCACTGCTGATGAGAGCACTGCTGCCTGAGAGCACTGCTGCTGAGAGCACTGCTGCTGAGAGCACTGCTGCTGAGAGCACTGCTGCTGAGAGCACTGCAGCCTGAGAGCACTGCTGCTGAGAGCACTGCTGCTGAGAGCACTGCAGCCTGAGAGCACTGCTGCTGAGAGCACTGCCGCCTGAGAGCACTGCAGCCTGAGAGCACTGCTGCTGAGAGCACTGCAGCCTGAGAGCACTGCTGCTGAGAGCACTGCTGCTGAGAGCACTGCAGCCTGAGAGCACTGCTGCTGAGAGCACTGCAGCCTGAGAGCACTGCTGCTGAGAGCACTGCAGCCTGAGAGCACTGCTGCTGAGAGCACTGCAGCCTGAGAGCACTGCTGCTGAGAGCACTGCTGCTGAGAGCACTGCTGCCTGAGAGCACTGCAGCCTGAGAGCACTGCTGCTGAGAGCACTGCAGCCTGAGAGCACTGCAGCCTGAGAGCACTGCTGCCTGAGAGCACTGCAGCCTGAGAGCACTGCTGCTGAGAGCACTGCTGCTGAGAGCACTGCTGTCTGAGAGCACTGCTGCTGAGAGCACTGCTGCTGAGAGCACTGCTGCCTGAGAGCACTGCAGCCTGAGAGCACTGCTGCTGAGAGCACTGCTACCTGAGAGCACTGCTGCTGAGAGCACTGCATCCTGAGAGCACTGCAGCTGAGAGCACTGCTGCTGAGAGCACTGCTGCTGAGAGCACTGCTGGCTGAGAGCACTGCTGGCTGAGAGCACTGCAGCCTGAGAGCACTGCAGCCTGAGAGCACTGCTGCTGAGAGCACTGCAGCCTGAGAGCACTGCAGCCTGAGAGCACTGCTGCTGAGAGCACTGCTGCTGAGAGCACTGCAGCCTGAGAGCACTGCTGCTGAGAGCACTGCACCCTGAGAGCACTGCTGCCTGAGAGCACTGCAGCCTGAGAGCACTGCTGCTGAGAGCACTGCTGCTGAGAGCACTGCTGCCTGAGAGCACTGCAGAATGAGAGCACTGCAGCCTGAGAGCACTGCTGCTGAGAGCACTGCTGCCTGAGAGCACTGCTGCTGAGAGCACTGCAGCCTGAGAGCACTGCTGCCTGAGAGCACTGCTGCTGAGAGCACTGCAGCCTGAGAGCACTGCTGCTGAGAGCACTGCTGCTGAGAGCACTGCTGCTGAGAGCACTGCTGGCTGAGAGCACTGCTGGCTGAGAGCACTGCAGCCTGAGAGCACTGCTGCCTGAGAGCACTGCAGCCTGAGAGCACCGCTGCTGAGTGCACTGTTGCCTGAGAGCACTGCTGCTGAGAGCACTGCAGCTGAGAGCACTGCTGCCTGAGAGCACTGCAGCTGAGAGCACTGCTGCTGAGAGCACTGCTGCTGAGAGCACTGCTGCTGAGAGCACTGCTGCCTGAGAGCACTGCAGCCTGAGAGCACTGCTGCTGAGAGCACTGCAGCCTGAGAGCACTGCTGCTGAGAGCACTGCAGCCTGAGAGCACTGCAGCCTGAGAGCACTGCTGCCTGAGAGCACTGCAGCCTGAGAGCACTGCTGCCTGAGAGCACTGCAGCCTAAGAGCACTGCTGCTGAGAGCACTGCTGCCTGAGAGCACTGCTGCTGAGAGCACTGCAGCCTGAGAGCACTGCAGCCTGAGAGCACTGCTGCTGAGAGCACTGCTGCTGAGAGCACTGCAGCCTGAGAGCACTGCAGCCTGAGAGCACTGCTGCTGAGAGCACTGCTGCTGAGAGCACTGCAGCCTGAGAGCACTGCAGAATGAGAGCACTGCTGCTGAGAGCACTGCTGCTGAGAGCACTGCAGAATGAGAGCACTGCTGCTGAGAGCACTGCTGCTGAGAGCACTGCTGCCTGAGAGCACTGCAGCCTGAGAGCACTGCTGCCTGAGAGCACTGCTGCCTGAGAGCACTGCTGCTGAGAGCACTGCTGCTGAGAGCACTGCTGCTGAGAGCACTGCAGCCTGAGAGCACTGCTGCTGAGAGCACTGCAGCCTGAGAGCACTGCTGATGAGAGCACTGCTGCCTGAGAGCACTGCTGCTGAGAGCACTGCTGCTGAGAGCACTGCAGCCTGAGAGCACTGCTGCTGAGAGCACTGCAGCCTGAGAGCACTGCTGCTGAGAGCACTGCTGCCTGAGAGCACTGCACCCTGAGAGCACTGCTGATGAGAGCACTGCAGCCTGAGAGCACTGCTGCTGAGAGCACTGCAGCCTGAGAGCACTGCTGCTGAGAGCACTGCTGCTGAGAGCACTGCTGCTGAGAGCACTGCAGCCTGAGAGCACTGCTGCTGAGAGCACTGCAGCCTGAGAGCACTGCTGCTGAGAGCACTGCAGCCTGAGAGCACTGCTGCTGAGAGCACTGCAGCCTGAGAGCACTGCTGCTGAGAGCACTGCTGCTGAGAGCGCTGCTGCTGAGAGCACTGCTGCCTGAGAGCACTGCAGCTGAGAGCACTGCTGCTGAGAGCACTGCAGCCTGAGAGCACTGCAGCCTGAGAGCACTGCTGCTGAGAGCACTGCTGCTGAGAGCACTGCTGCTGAGAGCACTGCTGCTGAGAGCACTGCAGCCTGAGAGCACTGCTGCTGAGAGCACTGCAGCCTGAGAGCACTGCTGCCTGAGAGCACTGCAGCCTGAGAGCACTGCTGCCTGAGAGCACTGCTGCTGAGAGCACTGCAGCCTGAGAGCACTGCTGCTGAGTGCACTGCTGCCTGAGAGCACTGCAGCCTGAGAGCACTGCTGCTGAGAGCACTGCAGCTGAGAGCACTGCTGCCTGAGTGCACTGCAGCCTGAGAGCACTGCTGCTGAGAGCACTGCTGCTGAGAGCACTGCAGCTGAGAGCACTGCTGCCTGAGAGCACTGCAGCCTGAGAGCACTGCTGCTGAGAGCACTGCAGCCTGAGAGCACTGCTGCTGAGAGCACTGCTGCTGAGAGCACTGCAGCCTGAGAGCACTGCTGCTGAGAGCACTGCTGCCTGAGAGCACTGCAGCCTGAGAGCACTGCAGCCTGAGAGCACTGCTGCTGAGAGCACTGCTGCTGAGAGCACTGCTGCTGAGAGCACTGCAGCCTGAGAGCACTGCTGCTGAGAGCACTGCTGCTGAGAGCACTGCAGCCTGAGAGCACTGCTGCTGAGAGCACTGAAGCCTGAGAGCACTGCTGCTGAGAGCACTGCTGCTGAGAGCACTGCTGCTGAGAGCACTGCTGCTGAGAGCACTGCAGCCTGAGAGCACTGCTGCTGAGAGCACTGCAGCCTGAGAGCACTGCTGCCTGAGAGCACTGCAGCCTGAGAGCACTGCTGCTGAGAGCACTGCAGCCTGAGAGCACTGCTGCTGAGAGCACTGCAGCCTGAGAGCACTGCTGCCTGAGAGCACTGCAGCCTGAGCACTCAGCCTGAGAGCACTGCAGCCTGAGAGCACTGCAGCCTGAGAGCACTGCTGCTGAGAGCACTGCTGCCTGAGAGCACTGCTGCCTGAGAGCACTGCAGCCTGAGAGCACTGCTGCCTGAGAGCACTGCTGCTGAGAGCACTGCAGCCTGAGAGCACTGCTGCCTGAGAGCACTGCTGCCTGAGAGCACTGCAGCCTGAGAGCACTGCTGCTGAGAGCACTGCTGCTGAGAGCACTGCTGCCTGAGAGCACTGCTGCCTGAGAGCACTGCTGCTGAGAGCACTGCAGCCTGAGAGCACTGCTGCCTGAGAGCACTGCTGCTGAGAGCACTGCTGCTGAGAGCACTGCAGCCTGAGAGCACTGCTGCTGAGAGCACTGCTGCTGAGAGCACTGCAGCCTGAGAGCACTGCAGCCTGAGAGCACTGCTGCTGAGAGCACTGCTGCCTGAGAGCACTGCTGCTGAGAGCACTGCTGCCTGACATACTGCCTGCAGCACAGCTCCTAGCAGGGAAAGGCAAGGAGAACACAGCCCAGGCCCCGCTGCCTTGCCCCCAGCCCCTCTCCAGGCTGTGCTGGTTAAGCTCCTGCCTGGCATTGGGGCAGGGAAGGGGTTTCACAAGCTGCAAGAGGCCTCTCCTTGGAGCTCCTCTGGACCAGCACCAACACCACTTCCCATGCAGTCACAGAAGCACAGGACCACAGGATGCTCTGGGTTGGAAGGGAGCTCCAAAGCTCATCCACTCCAACCCCCTGCACTCAGCAGGGACATCCTCATCCAGCTCAGGGTGCAAAGAGCTCTGTCCAGCCTCACCTTGAATAGCTCAAGGGATGTGGCCCAAACCACCTCCCAGCTCCCCAGCCAGCTGTTGCACCCCTCTCTGGAGTCCAACTTCTGCACAGGAGCCCTGAAGAGGTGAGGGCAGCTTCATCTTGCAGGCAGCCAACTGCTGGCACTGGCCTGGCTGCAGGCTCAGGGCAGAGCAGCCCAGAAGGAATTTAGACCTTTCAGGTGAGTGGCAAACTGCAACCAAGACAACCCAGTTCCTCCTGCTCCCCACTCCTTCCAGCAGCCCCCTCAGCAGGCCAATCTCCAGCCAGGCTGCAGTGTTTACCTGTGGTCTGAACATCCCCACACTCAGCTGCCTGACTCTGGTTGATGTACACTTCTCCATCTCTGAGCAGCCAGACCACACCACTCACCAGCTGCACAAAAGGGTTTGCTTCATCCAGGACATCCTCCTCAGACAGGTACCTGGGACAGAGGGAGCAGGAGGGGTTACCCACAGTCACAGCAGTGGCTTGGAAAAGCCTTTCTGCTGCTCCAGAAGCAGGCTCCAGAAGCAGGGAGCAAGGGGAAGGTGGCAGGATGCAGGCTACTGCTCCTCAACGAGAGGCCAAGCAGTGCAAAGCATCACTTCAGCAGCCAGGGTGCAGCCAGCTCTCCACTGCTCTACACAAAACCTCTTCATCACAGAACCACAGCATGGGTTGGCTTGGAAGGGAGTTTCAAGATCCTCCAGCTCCAAGCCCCTGCCATGGGCAGGGACCCCTCCCACCAGCACAGGCTGCTCAGGGCCTCATCCAGACTGGTCCTGAACACCTCCAGGCAGGAGGCAGCCACAGCCTCCCTGGGCAGCCTGGGCCAGAGTCTCCCCAGCCTCACTGCAAAGAATTTCTTCCTCCTCTCCACTCTCAGTCTCCTCTCTCCCAGCTCAAAGCCATTGCCCCTTCTCCTAGCACTCCCAGCCCTGTACATGAAACAGTTACTGCCAAGGCTGTGGGCAGTGAACCTGAGGCAGGAGAACAAGGGCAGAAAGCACCTGGCAGGACATGAGGGCAGAACCTCTGCTGAACCCTCAGGGATGTGTAAAGCAGCTGCAACACCTCACTGCCTGTCAGCTACAACAGTGACACCAACCAGCTGCTGAGAGGAGTTCCAGCAACAGCATCCTCTCTGCCTGCAGCTGCACTGAGAGCAGCCCACTGCTGCAGACATGGGCTGGAGCCCCTCTGCTGTGATGCCAGGTTGAAGGGTTGGGCCTGTGCACCCTGGAGAAGAGAAGGCTGCAGGGAGACCTTCTGGTGGCCTTGCAGTGCTTCAAGATCAGGGCCTGTTGTGACAGGCCAGAGGGGGATGGTTTGAACTCTAAGAGTGGAGAGAAGGGAGGAATGTTTGCCCCTGAGGGTGGGGAGAGCCTGTGCCAGGCTGCCCAGAGAGGTGGAGCTGCCCCATGGCTGGCAGCAGTGCAGGGCAGGTTGGTTGGGGCTGGGAGCAGCCTGCTGTGGCTGCAGCTGGCCCTGCTGGCTGCAGGGCTTGCTCTGGGTGAGCTTTAAAGGTTGCTTCCAACCCAAGCCACTGTAGGAACCTGTGAATAACCCCAACCACAGCAGTGTGAGCAAACTGAGTACTCTTCCCTTCCATTTACTTCCTTCCCTGGAGCATCCCCTCCCACTGCACCACTGCATGGGGTGTAATGGCCTTGTTTTCCTGGAGCTTTGCCCAGAGGGAAGGGTGGGCATGGTCAGAATGCCATGGTCTGCTTGCTCCCTGCTGTTAGCCAGTGTCCATTTCCAGCATGTCACAGGCACAGCCATGTCCCCACAGCACAGGCTCTGAGCAGGTGCTGACACACCAGCCTTGCCCACACCTCAGTCCATGAGTGAGGGCCCTGGGGAGACCTCAGTGCTGCACTCCAACATCTGAAGGGGACCTACAGGCAGGCTGGGAGGGACAGTTCAGAAGGGCCTGTGGTGACAGGATGGGAGGCAATGGTTTGCAGGTGGAGAAGGGCTCTGTCCCTGCCCACGGCAGGGGGGTTGGACTGGATGAGCTGTCAAGGTCCCTTCCAACCCAGCATGTCTGTGCTGCTGCCAGAGTATCATAGCATCAGTCAGGGTTGGAAGGGACCACAAGGATCATCCAGTCCCAACCCCCCTGCCATGGGCAGGGACACCCCACACTAGATCAGCCTGGCCACAGCCTCAGCCAGCCTGGCCTTAAACACCTCCAGGGACAGGGCCTCAACCACCTCCCTGCACAACCCATGCCAGGGCTTCACCACTCTCATGGGGAAGAACTTCCTCCTCCCCTCCAGCCTGAACCTCCCCACCTCCAGCTTCATTCCATTCCCCCTAGTCCTATCACTGCCTGAGATCCTGAGCAGTCCTTCCCCAGCCTTCCTGCAGCCCACTCTGCCTCTCCTCCTCCTCCCACAGCCAAGCGTCCTGGCTGCCTGTTGGGCGAGGGGACTGGGAACCTAAGCAGCTGGAGACCATCCGAGCAACCCCTCCAGCTTCTCCTCACGCTACGCCAAAGAGCCGCAGGGCAGGGAGAGCGCTCAGCCGGGAACACAGAGCACAGCCCCGCCCGCAGCGCTGCCGGCAGGCGGCCAGCCCTCACCCGAACACCATGGTGCCGTCCCGGCGGATGCCGAACTGCGCGTTCTGCAGCCCCGCGGCGCTGCGGGCCAGCCTGCCGTCGCTCACCACGTTGCCCAGGCACTCGCCGCTCTCCATGTCGAAGTAGCCGCCGTTCTGCGCCACCAGGCAGCCGCGCAGCCTCGCCGTCTCCTCCACGGTGGCCCTGCGGCGCTCCCGGCAGCCGCCGGCGCCGCCCGGCTCCAGCACCGAGAAGGTGCGGAGGGGGTTCCTCACGAAGGTGAAGTGGCCGTAGACCGCCCTGCGGCCCTCCCCCGCCGCGGGCAGGTAGGAGACGAAGGCCCTGGTGGTGGCGGCGGGGCCGGCGGTGCTGTCGCCGCGCCAGGCTTCGTGCGTGGCGTTGCCGTAGCGCAGCGGCTGGCAGCCCCGCACCTGCCGGTGGCTGAGCCGGGAGCCGTGCCGCGACGGGAAGTAGGGCTGCAGCACGGGGTCGCCGGGGGGGCTCCTGCAAGGAGAAGACACGCTTGCCCCGGGGCCACCTTCGCAGAAGCACCGCGTTGGTTCGCTCGGCAAAGGTCCTGGAGTCCAGCCATTGCCTAACTGCCCAGGCTGGGGCTGAGCCCTGGCCCTCAGCACCACTGAGCCATAACCCTCAGCACCACTGAGCCATAGCCCTCAGCACCACTGAGCCCTGGCCCTCAGCACCACAGCTCTGCCCCTGGGAGACACCTCCAGGGCTGGGCACTCAGCCACCCCCTGGCAGCCTGGGGCAGGCTCTGAGAACCCTTCCAGGGAAGAAGTTTCTTCTCACCTCCAACCTGAACTGCCCTGGGGTTTTGTTTGGAAAAGCTCTTCAAGATCATCCAGCCCAAGCCTGAGCCCAGCACTGCCAGGGCAGCACTGAGCCACAGCCCTCAGCCCCACTGAGCCCTGGCCCTCAGCCCCACTGAGCCATAGCCCTCAGCACCACTGAGCCCTGGCCCTCAGCACCACTGAGCCATAGCCCTCAGCACCACTGAGCCCTGGCCCTCAGCCCCACTGAGCCACAGCCCTCAGCACCACTGAGCCCTGGCCCTCAGCCCCACTGAGCCCTGGCCCTCAGCACCACTGAGCCCTGGCCCTCAGCCCCACTGAGCCCTGGCCCTCAGCACCACTGAGCCCTGGCCCTCAGCCCCACTGAACCACAACCCTCAGCACCACTGAGCCCTGGCCCTCAGCCCCACTGAGCCCTGGCCCTCAGCACCACTGAGCCCTGGCCCTCAGCACCACTGAGCCCTGGCCCTCAGCACCACTGAGCCATAGCCCTCAGCACCACTGAGCCCTGGCCCTCAGCACCACTGAGCCCTGGCCCTCAGCACCACTGAGCCATAGCCCTCAGCACCACTGAGCCCTGGCCCTCAGCACCACTGAGCCATGGCCCTCAGCACCACTGAGCCCTGGCCCTCAGCACCACTGAGCCATAGCCCTCAGCACCACTGAGCCCTGGCCCTCAGCACCACTGAGCCCTGGCCCTCAGCCCCACTGAGCCATAGCCCTCAGCACCACTGAGCCACACAGCTCTGCAACCCCTCCAGCCATGGGGACTCCACCACCTCCCTGGGCAGCCTCTGCCAGGCCCTGACCACTCCTGCACCAAAGACATTTTTCCCTATCTCCAAACGTAACCTGCCCTGGGGCAGCTTGAGGCCATTGCCTCTTGTCCTGTCCCTAGGGAGCAGAGCCCAAGCCCCAGCTGGCTGCAGCCTCCTCTCAGGGAGCTGCAGAGAGCAAGGAGGTCTCCCTCAGCCTCCTCTGCTCCAGGCTCAACACCCCCAGCTCCCTCAGCTGCTCCTCCCCAGCCCCTTCCCCAGCCCTCTTGCCCTCCTCTGGCCCTGCCCCAGCTCCTCGGTGTCCCTGCCGTCCCTCTCAGCCGGCAGAGCTGCTCTGCGCGCAGGGAGCATCAGTGCGGGGCGGGCGGGGAAGGCCTCATGGTCGGTCCGGGCCCCGGGGAGTCCCCGGCGCTGCCGTGTCCCGCCCGGTTCAGTGCTTGCTGTCCAGCTCAGCACCCGCAGCACCAGGCGGGCCGCAGGGCAGCGGCTCTCGGCCAGAGCCCCGGGCGCGGCTCGGCGCCGCCGGCCGGCAATGGACTCGGTTACCGGGCAGCGCCGGGCCGGGCTGGCTTCGTCCCGCACCCCGCGCGGACACTCACCCGGCGCCGTGCGCCGCCTGCAGCCAGCCGAACAGCGCCAGCGCGGCTGCCAGCGCCGCCCGGGCGCCCGGCGCGGCCCGCCCCGCCGGCAGCGGCAGCGCTGACCGCCGGCTCCCGCGGCCGCCTCCCGCGGCCCCGCAGGCCGCCATCTTGGAGCGCCCCCAGCTGCCCGCGGCTGCGCCCTCTAGCGGCCGGCGGCGGCACAGCCCCGGCGCCCCGCGCGCTTTCCCGCCGTGCGCGGCCGGGAAGCTCTGCCGGGGCCTGGCCCTGCGCGTGCCCAGGGCGCAGCCTGAGCGCGGGGCGGAGCGCGGGGGAGGCACCGGGGGGGGGGGAAGGGGGGCGCGCGGGGGAGGCACGAGGGGGGGAGGGGGGCGGGGCTCGGTGACTCCCGCTGAGGCCGCGCCCCCGAGCCTGGGTTCAGTGCTGGGCTGCCCAGTCCAAGGAGGGCATTGAGGAGCTGGGGCAGGGCCAGAGAGGGCAAGAGAGCTGGGGAAGGGTCTGGAGAAGAGGGCTGGGGAGGAGCAGCTGAGGGAGCTGGGGGTGTTGAGCCTGGAGCAGAGGAGGCTGAGGGAGACCTCCTTGCTCTCTGCAGCTCCCTGAGAGGAGGCTGCAGCCAGCTGGGGCTTGGGCTCTGCTCCCTAGGCTCAGGGGAGAGAAGGAGAGGCAATGGCCTGAAACTGTGCCAGGGGAGGGTTAGGTTGGAGAGGAGGCCAAATGCCTTTGCTGCAAGAGTGGTCAGGGCCTGGCCCAGGGCTCTCATCCTTTAGCTCTTGCTGAGCATTGCTCAGCTGCCCTCTGGGGCTGCTCTTCTGCAGGCTCTCAGCCCCAGGGCTCTCAGCCTGTGCTGCTCCCAGAGCTGCTCCAGGCCCCTCAGCAGCTCTGCAGCCTGCCCTGGGCTCTCTCCAGCAGTTCTCTGTCCCTCTGGAAGTGGGGAGCCCAGGACTGGACCCAGGACTCCAGATGTGGCCCTACTAGGGCAGAGTGGAAGGAGAACCTCCCTTGCCCTGCTGGCCACACTCTTCCTCATGCCCTCCAGGACACCATTGACCTTCCTGGCCAAGAGGACACATTTCTGGCTCCTGGGGAACCTGTCCCCAGCACTCCCAGGTCCTTCTCCATGGAGCTGCTTCCCAGCAGGTCTCTCCTCACCTGCCCTGCTGCAGGAGGTTGTTCCTCTCCCAGGGCAGGAGCCTACACTTGCCCTGGTTGACCTTCATGAGGTTCCTTCCACCAGCTCTCAGGCTGGCCAGGCCTGGCTGCATGGCAGCACAGCCTGAGGGGTGTTGGTGTTCAGCCACCCCTCCCAAGTTGGTCCCATCAGCAAAGTGGCTGAGGGGACACTGTACCTTCCTCTGGATGAAGATGATGAGCATCAGGGCTGGGTATTTAGCATTACACTTACCCCAGGTTACTGTTGGATACTTTTGGTCACCTCTGGGGGCCAGAAGTCACTTCTCTGCTCTGCCTGAGTCAGCAGCAGGAAAGGAGCACACAGGACACGTTGTTTTGCTTCACATCCTGGTCAAGGCTGGGGACCTTCTGTCCCCAGTCAAATTCCTTGATAAACTCTTGTTCTTTGGTCAGCAGGAGAAGACAACAGCTCCCTGAGCTCTCTGCTCAGGATCAGGGATCCACCTTATGGAATCACAGAATCAATAAGGTTGGAAAAGACCTCCAGGATCATCAAGTCCTTCTGAGGGTCACTCTTCCCAGGCTCCCTTCAAGCACCCAGCAGCAAGCAAGAACATTCATTTCCATACTCCCATAAACTCACTTTAAACCCCAGGGGTTTGGAGCCTCCTCTAGTGACTGCTAACCCCCCTGACCCCTGTGTTCACATGAGACCTACCCCAGGGCTTGAGGCTGCTCCTCTCACCCTCTGTTCCCCATCTTCACCTGGAGCTTGAGGCTGCTCCTCTCACCCTCTCTTCCCCATCTTCACCCAAGGCTTGAGGCTGCTCCTCTCACCCTCTCTTCCCCATCTTCACCTGGAACTTGAGGCTGCTTCTCTCACCCTTTCTTCCTCATCTTCACCTGGAGCTTGAGGCTGCTCCTCTCACCCTCTCTTCCCCATCTTCACCTGGAGCTTGAGGCTGCTCCTCTCACCCTCTCTCCCCCATCTTCACCTGGAGCTTGAGGCTGCTCCTCTCACCCTCTCTTCCCCATCTTCACCCAGGGCTTGAGGCTGCTCCTCTTGCCTCCCCTTCCACGATGACCTCCCCATGATGACCCTGAGCCAGTGATGTGCTCTTGTGGCCAGGAAGGTCAATGCCCCTCTGGGGTGGATTAGAAAGGCTGTGACCAGTAGATCAAGAGAGTTTCTCCTTCCCCTCTATTCTGCACTGGTTAGGCTGCATACTGTGTCCAGTTCTGGGCCCCTCAGTTTAGGAGAGATGTGGAGATGCTGGAAGGTGTCCAGAGAAGGGCAACAAAGCTGGGGAGGGGTCTGGGGCACAGCCCTGTGAGGAGAGGCTGAGGGAGCTGGGGTTGCTTAGCCTGGAGAAGAGGAGGCTCAGGGGAGACCTCATTGCTCTCTGCAACTCCCTGAAGGGAGGTTGGAGCCAGGTGGGGGTTGGGCTCTGCTCCCAGGCAACCAGCAGCAGAACAAGAGGACACAGTCTCAAGCTGTGCCAGGGGAGGTTTAGGTTGGATGTTAGGAAGAAGTTCTTCCCAGAAATAGGAATTGGCCACTGGGATGTGCTGCCCAGGGAGGTGGTGGAGTCCCCATCCCTGGAGGTGCTTAGGAAGAGCCTGGCTGAGGCCCTTGGTGCCATGGTTGAGTTGATCAGATGGTGCTGGGGGAGAGCTTGGACTCGATGCTCTGGAAGGTCTCTTCCATCCTGGTTTATTCTATTTCTATTCTATTTCTCTTGTGTCCAGTTCTGAGCCCCTCGGTTCAAGACAGTGAGCTGCTTGAGAGTCCAGTGCAGATCCACCGGGATGCTGCAGGCAGTGGAACATCTTCCTCACCAGGAGAGCCTGAGGGAGCTGAGGGCTCTGTAGCTTGGAGAGGAGGAACCTGAGGGTGACCTCCTTGCTGGTGCTAAAGCTGTGCAGGGTGCTGCCCAGAGGCTGCAGCCAGGCTCTGCTGGGGGATGCCCAATGCCAGCACCAGGGGCAGTGGTGGAAGCTGAGCCAGAGGAAGTGCCATGGAAACAGGAGGAAGAATGATTTCCCTGTGAGGGTGAGAGAGCCCTGGAGCAGGCTGCTCAGGGGGGTTCTGGAGTCTCCCTTCCTGAAGCCATTCGAAACTCGCCCGGGTGTGTCCCTGTGTGACCTGCTCTGGCAGGGGCTTGGACTGGAAGAGCTTCGGAGGTGGCTTCCCGCCCCACTGGGGGGCGCTCTGTGCCGCTGTGATTCTAGCCCGGCCCCGCGCCGCTGCCGGCTCGCCTCAGCCCTCCGCGCCGCCAGGGGGCGCCGCGCTGCGCCTCCTCCCCGCTGGGCGGGCGCTGGCGATGGCGGCGGTCGGCGCGGCGCTGGCGCTGGCGCTGGGCGCGGCGGTGCTGGCGGCGGCGCTGGCGGCGGTGCTGTGGCGGCGGCGGGCGGCGGCGGGCGGCGCGGGGCGGGTGTGCGTGGTGGTGCTGGGAGACCTGGGCCGCAGCCCGCGCATGCAGTACCACGCGCTGTCGCTCGCCCGGCACGGGCGGGACGTGGCGCTGCTGGGCTACCTCCGTGAGTGGCGGGGGGGAGGGAGGGATGGGGGAGCCAGCGCTGCCCCGCGGCGCGCCGGGGCTCGGGGCTCGGGGCCGCGCCTCTGACGGGTGTCTCCCCCTCCAGCAGAGAGCAGGCCGCACGGCGATGTGCTGCGGAACGGCAGGATACGGCTGGTGCCGCTCTCCGACCTGCAGGCGCTCAGAGGTGGGTGCCCCGCGGCGGGGCCGGGCCGGGAGCTTGGCTGGAGGAGGAGCCGAGCAAGAGGCAGAGCAGGGTCGGGGCCGGGCTGGCAGGGGGAGGCTGTGTGCTGGCTCCGTGCGCCTCCCCTCCCCGGCCCCGAGCGCCCTCCGCAGGCACCAAACCCTGGCGTATCCCTGCCGTGCCTGTGCCCATCGCCTGGACAGCCGCACCTCCACATGGCGCGGTAGAGACGTGCCGAGATACATCTGTTTGACAGGCAGGCTGGGGCAGCTGCCAGGCAGAGAGGGACCTGGGGGTGCTGGTGGGCAGCAGCTGAACAGGAGCCAGCAGTGTGCCCAGGGGGCCAAGAAGGCCAAGGGCATCCTGGCCTGCAGCAGGAAGAGTGTGGCCAGCAGGAGCAGGGAAGTCCTTGTGCCCTGTGCTCAGCACTGCTCAGGCCACCCCTTGAGTCCTGTGTCCAGCTCTGGGCTCCTCAGCTCAAGAAGGACATTGAGAGACTTGAAGGTGTCCAGAGAAGGGCAACAGAGCTGGGGAGGGGTCTGGGGCACAGCCCTGTGAGGAGAGGCTGAGGGAGCTGGGGTTGCTTAGCCTGGAGAAGAGGAGGCTCAGGGGAGACCTTCTTGCTCTCTGCAACTCCCTGAAGGGAGGTTGGAGCCAGGTGGGGGTTGGGCTCTGCTCCCAGGCAGCCAGCAGCAGAACAAGAGGACACAGTCTCAAGCTGTGCCAGGGGAGGTTCAGGCTGGAGGTGGGGAAGAAATTCTATACAGAGAGATTCATTGGCCATTGGGCTGTGCTGCCTGGGGAGGTGGTGGAGTCCCCATCACTGGAGGTGTTCAGGAGGAGACTTGATGGGGTGCTTGGTGCCATGGTTGAGTTGATTAGGTGGTGTTGGATGATAGGTTGGACTTGATCTTGAAGGTCTCTTCCAACCTGGTTAATTCTATTCTACTCTATTCTATTCTATTCTATTCTATTCTATTCTATTCCTATTCTATTCTATTCTATCCCATCCCATCCCATCCCATCCCATCCCATCCCATCCCATCCCATCCCATTCCATTCCTTTTGCGCTCTCCACACATCCCCTGGCTTCCTAGACCCAACATGGCAGAGTTTGCAGGGTCAGCTGTTGGTCCTGGTTGCTCCCCGAGGCCCCTTCCAGCCCTCACCCTTCTGTCATTCTCTGTCGGTTTCTCGTCGGTTTCTGCCATCCTCTGTGGCCTTTCCCTGCGGCAGAGGCGGCTGCTCCGGTGTGGGTGAGGTGCAGCTTCCTGGGCAGCTGTGCTGTTCTTTGCCAGGGTCTCTGTCCTTTTCCAGTTGGCCCAAAGCTTCTCCAGTACGTCCTAAAGGTGGTTGTCCAGGCAGTGCAGCTGCTGTGCACCCTGCTGAGGATGGAGCAGCCAGCCTGTGTGCTCCTTCAGGTATGCCTTTGGGACTCACCTGGATGAACACTTACAGCAGGACATCCATGGGGGGGCTTTAGCAGCCTCAGTTACTGCTCTGCTTATTTGAGAGCTGGAAGTGGCTCCATCAATGGTGGAACACACACACAGAGCGGGGCATCAGGCTGGAGGGACCCTCAAAGGTCTGCACTTCGGGGTCTGAAGGGGAGGAAGGACTGTTCAGAGGGGTTTGTGGTGACAGGAGAAGGGGCAGTGCTTTGAAACTGAAGCTGGGGAGGTAAAGGTTGGACATCAGGAGGAGGTTCTGGACAGTGAGGGTGGGGAGACACTGGAACAGGTTGCACTTGGGGAGACTCTGGCACAGGCTGCCCAGGGAGGTGGTGCAGGCTCCATCCCTGGAGCCATTGAAGCTCAGCCTGGCTGTGGCCCTGGGCAGCCTGCTCTGGCTGGAGCTGTCCCTGCTGCCTGCAGGGGGTTGGATGTGCCCCTGGGCAGCCTGCTCTGGCTGGAGCTGTCCCTGCTGCCTGCAGGGGGTTGGACAGGAGGCCCTTGGAGGCTCCCTCCCAGCCCAGTGCAAGCTGTGAATCTTGCCCAGCCCCCTGCAGCCAGCAGGGACATCTCCAACTAGCTCAGGCTGCTCAGAGCTCCATCAGGTTTGACCCTAAATGTCTTCAGAGCCAGGGCCTCACCCCCTGGTCAGTGTTGCACCACTCTCACCAGTGGTGAAGCTCTTGGGCTCCAAGCTCTGCTTTCTCTGTCCCTGCTGTGGACTGCAGAGCTTTTGAGTTTCCCTGCTGTGGATGGGAGTAAAGGGGAAGGCTTCCTGGAGACATTTGGTTTGTTGGAGGGGGATTTTGAGCCTGATCTGAGAGGGAATTTGGAGTTGCTACCAAGCTTCATGGCACAAACTGGCAGTCCTGTAGCTGGTGAGCACAGAACTGGCTCTGTCCCTTCAGAGCCTTTCAGCCAACAGCATTTCAGTGCCTTGATTGCCTTTTGTTCCCTGGCAGTGGCTTCATGCCTGTCCCTTGAGCTCTCTTCATCCTCTTTTCCCCTTCTCTTCTGACCCAGAACCCTCCAGGCCTGCCTGGCATTGCTGTTGCCTGGGCAGCCTGTCTCTTCTGGAGGAGCAAACTGATCATTGACTGGCACAACTATGGATTTACCCTGATGGGTCTGACCCATGGAAGAAACCACCCCCTGGTGCAAGCTGCCAAATGGTTGGTGCTGTCCCTTCTGCTCCTCTGGCTGAGGGAGGGGGCTCTGCAGAGCACAGGGGGGCAGAGGGTAGTGAGCAAAGGGCTGATCCTGGGAAGGGCTTCTGGGTTTTGCTAGGTTGAGGCCCTGAGCAAGCTGGGCTGGTGGGAGGTGTCCCTGCCCATGGCTGGGGAGTTGGAGCTGGGTGAGCTTGGAGCTCCCTCCCAAGCCAGGCCATTCTGTCATGCCATGACTCTGTTTCAGAGGACATTGTGTAACACATACCCTGCTTAGACAGGCAGGAGTGTGTGGGATGAAGCAGGGAGGTTGGGAAACACCAACCAGGATCAAGTCCAACCTTCCAGCCAGCTCCTCAGTGGCCACTCAGCCATGTCCCAGAGTGTCACTTCTGCTTGGTTTCTAAACACCTCCAGGCATGGGGACTCCACCACCTCCCTGGGCAGCCTCTGCCAGGCCCTGACCACTCTGGCAGCAAAGACATTTGGCCTCCTCTCCAACCTAAGCCTCCCCTGGCACAGTTTCAGGCCATTGCCTCTCCTTCTCTCCCCTGAGCCTAGGGAGCAGAGCCCAAGCCCCAGCTGGCTGCAGCCTCCTCTCAGGGAGCTGCAGAGAGCAAGGAGGTCTCCCTCAGCCTCCTCTGCTCCAGGCTCAACACCCCCAGCTCCCTCAGCTGCTCCTCCCCAGCCCTCTTCCCCAGACCCTTCCCCAGCTCTCTTGCCCTTCTCTGGCCCTGCTCCATCTCCTCAATCTCCTTCCTGCAGTGAGGAGCCCAGAGCTGAGCCCAGCACTCAAGCTGTGGCCTCCCCAGTGCCCAGCCCAGAGGCACAATCCCTGCCCTGCTCCTGCTGCCACCCCACTGCTGCTCCAGGCCAGGCTGCTGCTGCCCTTCTTGCCCCCCTGGGCACCCCCTGGCTCCTCTCCAGCTGCTGGCCCCCAGCACCCCCAGGGCCTTCTCTGCTGGGCACTTTGCAGCCACTCTGCCCCCAGCCTGGAGCCTTCCTGGGCTGGTTGTGACCCAAGGGCAGGACCCAGCCCTTGGCCCTGCTGAACCTCATCCCCTTGGCCTCAGCCATGGCTGCAGCCTGGCCAGGGCCCTCTGCACAGCCTCCTGCTCTCACATGCAAACTTTGGTCCTGTTTCTTGGCTGCCTTTGTGTGTTCAGAGGGTCCTTACTCTCTGATGCTGCTTGACACTGCAGCTCCTCTTTAGAGATCAGTTGGGGTACCCCCAGCTAAAGGCTGAAGCTTTCAGGTGTGGTGCTCTTAGGTCTCAGAGGGTACAAGAGTCACCTCTGCTGCCTGCCCTGCTTCAGTGTAAGGGGTCAGTAAGTCTTCACAAGAGGAGGCTGAGGGGAGACCACATCATCACCTCCAACTCCCTGAGAGGAGGCTGGAGCCATGTGGAGGTTGGGCTGTTCTCACATGCAGCAAGTGGCAGGGCAAGAGGAAGCAGCCCCAGGCTGTGCCAGGGGAGGTTCAGGTTGGCCAGGGGATGTTTCCACCTCCCATGCTGTGGGGGGTTGGACTTGATGATCTGATTGGGTCCCTTCCAACCCCTGACACCCTCTGATGCTGTGACATGAGGAGCAACCTCTGCCCAGCCAGGCATCTCAGGCCCTGCCCAGGGAGGTGGTGGAGTCCCCAGCCCTGGGGGGGTTTCAAAGCCTCCTGGCTGTGGTGCTGAGGGAGGGGTGATGAGGGAGGGGATGATGAGGGAGGGGTGATGAGGGAGGGGTGATGAGGGAGGGGTGATGAGGGAGGGGATGATGAGGGAGGGGGTTATGGGGGAGGGGATGATGAGGGAGGGGATGATGAGGGAGGGGATGATGAGGGAGGGGTGATGAGGGAGGGGTGATGAGGGAGGGGATGATGAGGGAGGGGGTTATGGGGGAGGGGATGATGAGGGAGGGGATGATGAGGGAGGGGGTGATGAGGGAGGGGTGATGAGGGAGGGGATGATGAGGGAGGGGATGATGGGGGAGGGGATGATGAGGGAGGGGATGATGAGGGAGGGGTGATGAGGGAGGGGATGCTGAGGGAGGGGTGATGAGGGAGGGGTGATGAGGGAGGGATATGATGAGGGAGGGGGTGATGAGGGAGGGGGTGATGAGGGAGGGGTGATGAGGGAGGGGATGATGAGGGAGGGGTGATGAGGGAGGGGTGATGAGGGAGGGATGATGAGGGAGGGGGTGATGAGGGAGGGGGTGATGAGGGAGGGGATGATGAGGGAGGGGATGATGAGGGAGGGGTGATGAGGGAGGGGATGATGAGGGGAGGGGTGATGAGGGAGGGGGTGATGAGGGAGGGGATGATGAGGGAGGGGATGATGAGGGAGGGGGTGATGAGGGAGGGGATGATGAGGGAGGGGATGATGAGGGAGGGGGTGATGAGGGAGGGGTGATGAGGGAGGGGATGATGAGTGGAGGGGTGATGAGGGGAGGGGTGATGAGGGAGGGGATGATGAGGGAGGGGATGATGAGGGAGGGGGTGATGAGGGAGGGGATGATGAGGGAGGGGTGATGAGGGAGGGGATGCTGAGGGAGGGGATGATGAGGGAGGGGTGATGAGGGAGGGATGATGAGGGAGGGATGATGAGGGAGGGGTGATGAGGGAGGGGGTGATGAGGGAGGGGATGATGAGGGAGGGGTGATGAGGGAGGGGATGTGGTGGCAGTGGCTGAGCAGCAGGGCTGGGCTGTGGGCTGTGGCTGGGAGTTTGGACTGGCTGGGCCCCAAGGGCTCCCGCAGCCTCCCCAGCTCTGGGGGTCTGTGATGGGAGGCAGTTCCTTTCAGGGGCAGCTGGGTGTCTTTTGGGCTGGTTTGCCTTTGAAGCAGCAGAAGCCCTGCTGGACAGCCCTGGTGGGCAGCCCTGCTGTCCCCTGTGGGTTCCTGGCAGGGACCTCCATCTCTGATGTGATTCCTGCAGGTATGAGAAGCTGTGTGGCCGTTTGTCTGACCACAACCTGTGTGTCACCCAGGCCATGAGGGAGGACCTGTGGCTGAACTGCAGCATCAGGTGAGTCTCCTACCCCTCACCACTGGGCACCTGCCTGTGGCAAGTGAAAGCCCTGATGATTCTGGAGGAAACTGAGCCAAAGCAGCTGCCCTGAGCCCTGAGCAGCAGCACTCAGGCACATGAGCTCAGCTCTGTAATGAGATGGCAGAGTGTGGGCAGTCAGGAACCTTCATTACCCTTCAGGAACCTTCATTACCCTTCAGGAACCTTTATTACCTTCAGGAACCTTTATTACCCTTCAGGAACCTTCATCACCCTTCATAATTAAACACCTAGCAGAATGTGGCAGCTCAGGTGTCCAGCAAATATGCTGCCAGGCTGCCTGAGGCAGAGATCACTGAGGCCTCTGACAGACTGCCCTGGGTGGGTTTCTTGTGCAATCAGAAGGCTTTAAGGTCAGAGTTGCTAAGGAGAGGTCATGGAGGAAGGTACAGAAGCAGGACAGTGCTGTCTGTGGGGTTTGCACTTGCCTGGCACAGATCCCCAGCATGCTGAGGCTTGGAAGGGGGCTCTGGAGCTCACCCAGTCCAACCCCCCTGCCCCAGCAGGGCACCCACAGCAGCCTGCCCAGGAGCACAGTGGCCAGCCCTGGGGCTGAGAGCCTGCAGAAGAGCAGCCCCAGAGGGCAGCTGAGCAATGCTCAGCAAGAGCTAAAGGAGCTGTGGGGGGCAAGAGGCTGGGGCCAGGCTCTGCTGAGTGGTGCCCAGGGTGGAAGGAACCTCATGAAATTCAGCAAGGGCAGGTGTAGGATCCTGCCCCTGGGGAGGAACAACCTCCTGCAGCAGGGCAGCTGAGGAGAGACCTGCTGGGAAGCAGCTCCTTGGAGAAGAAGCTGGGAGTGCTGGGGACAGGTTCCCCAGGGGCCAGAAATGTGCTCTGGGGGCCAAGGAGGCCAAAGGTGTCCTGGGGGGCATGAAGAGTGTGGCCAGCAGGGCAAGGGAGGTTCTTTTGCCCCTCTGTACTAGCAAAACCACATCTGGAGTCCTGGGTGCACTTCTGGGCTTTCCAGTTCGGGAGAGACAGAGAACTGCTGGAGAGAGCCCAGGGCAGGCTGCAGAGCTGCTGAGGGGCCTGGAGCAGCTCTGGCAGCAGCAAAGGCTGAGAGCCCTGGGGCTGAGAGCCTGCAGAAGAGCAGCCCCAGAGGGCAGCTGAGCAATGCTCAGCAAGAGCTAAAGGAGCTGTGGGGGGCAAGAGGCTGGGGCCAGGCTCTGCTGAGTGCTGCCCAGGGCCAGCAGAAGGGCCAGCAAGGGGCAGAAAGTGTCAGGCAGGAGGTTGGAGCTGAGCAGGAGGAGAAAGTTGTTTGGGGTGAGGCTGCTGGAGGCCTGGAGCAGGCTGCCCAGAGAGGTTGTGGAGTCTGCTGGTGTGGAGAGCTTCCAACCCCCCCTGGGCACTGTGCTGCTGGGCAGGGTGCTGGGGGTGGCTGAGCTCCAGAGCTCCCTTCCAGCCTCACCCTGCTGGGGCTCTGGGGTCAGTCTTTGTACACTTGCCTCATTCTCCTGACAGGGAGGTTGGGGAAGATCTCTAAGCTCCATTCCAACCTAAGCTGCTCTGTCATTACCCAATTCATTGCACTCAGGTGGCCCAACACTTGCAGTGACCTTCTCCTCCTGGAGGTGTGGGTTTGGGTGTTTAAATCCCCAGAGCTGCTGCAGGGGCCAGCTCTCACTCTGGTCTGTGTCCAAATCTCTCTGCTTGCTGTCAGAAGCCAGAGGGAGCTGACACCTGCAGGGCTTGGCAGAATGTGCCTGGCCTTAGCTGCTGCTCTTAATTCTTGTTCCCTGTTAAACTTAACCTTTGAAGCCATTCTGTCCTTTATCCTTGGGGGCCTTCCCTTCTCCTTGTCCCAGTTTCAAACCAGTTCCTTGTCAGCTCATTCAGGCTGACAGTTCTGAGCTCCACCCTTCCAGCACCAGGTACCCTGTGTGTGGGTGGGGGGTGTGAGCTGAGCCCTTCTCTCCCCCCAGGGCAGTGACTCTCTATGACAAGCCAGCTGCTTACTTTAAGGAAACCCCTTTAGATCTTCAGCATCAGCTGTTCCTGAAGCTTGCCAAGGAGCATGAGCCTTTCAGAGCAGGTATGTGTGAGCAGGGCACCTCATGGGCCTGGCCTGAGCCACCTCAGCTGCCTGCACCTGGCTGCCAGGGGGACAAAGCTCAGGGCTGGCCACTGAACAAGTGACACACAGGGAAGGAGGGGATTCTGCCCCTCTGCTCTGCTCTGCTCAGCCCCCACCTGCAGCACTGCCTCCAGCTCTGGGGCCCCCAGCACAGGAAGGACCTGGAGCTGCTGGAGAGGCTCCAGAGGAGGCCACAGAGATGATCAGAGGCTGCAGAACCTCCCCTGTGGGGCCAGGCTGGGAGAGCTGGGGCTGTGCAGCCTGGAGAAGAGAAGGCTGCAGGGA
Source organism: Melanerpes formicivorus (assembly GCF_026170545.1). Classification (NCBI taxonomy): domain Eukaryota; kingdom Metazoa; phylum Chordata; class Aves; order Piciformes; family Picidae; genus Melanerpes; species Melanerpes formicivorus. Next base: position 18,681,759 of record NW_027142366.1, on the reverse strand, counting down.
GACCTCAGAGCAGCCTCCCAGTGCCTGAGGGGCTCCAGGAGAGCTGGGGAGGGACTTGGGCCAAGGGCTGGGAGTGGCAGGCCCAGGGCCAATGGCTTTGAGCTGGGAGAGAGGAGACTGAGAGTGGAGAGGAGGAAGAAATCCTTTGCAGTGAGGCTGGGGAGACTCTGGCACAGGCTGCCCAGGGAGGCTGTGGCTGCCTCCTGCCTGGAGGTGTTCAGGACCAGGCTGGATGAGGCCCTGAGCAGCCTGTGCTGGTGGGAGGGGTCCCTGCCCATGGCAGGGGAGCTGGGTTGGATGTTCTTGAAGGCTCCTTGCAGCCCAAACCATCTTAGAATCTATGGAGCCCTTCTGCCTTCCCAAGGGGAAGGGGAAGGGAAGGAAGCAGTGAGACTGGTGGGTTGGGAAAGAATCTGCCCCAGCTGGGGTGGAAAGAGGAACAGTGCCAGGAAGTGGAACAGTGCCAGGAAGTGGAACAGTGCCAGGAAGTGGAACAGTGCCAGGAAGTGGAGGCAGAGAGCCCCAGAGCAGGGTGGAGCCCAGCAGCGGCTGGCAGGGACAGCACCGGCGCACCGCTGCGGCTGCTCCTCGGCAGCTCCTGCCAGGCCAGCAGGCTGTTGGCTGCTCTCTGTGTGTGCAGCCCATGCTCAGGAGGTTCTCTTTCCTTAGTACAGAGGCTGTCAGCTGGAGTGGCCAGAGCTCTGCTTTCACAGAAGTGGATGGGCAGAGTGGAGAGGTGAGGAAGGCCGGAGGTCGCCCCGCGCTCCTCGTCAGCAGCACCAGCTGGACAGGTTGGGCACAAACTGCTTTGGTTCCAGCATGCAGCTAATGGGAGATGAACCTGGGGCTCTGTGCCCCCACAGGCCATGACAGGCCTGGGGGGAGGGAGAAATAAATGGAAAGAGGGAGATGCACACTGGGTGTTAGGAAGAAATTGCTCCCCAGGAGGGTGGTGAGAGACTGGCACAGGCTGCCCAGGGAGGCTGTGGCTGACTCCTGCCTGGGGATGTTGAAGGCCAGGCTGGATGAGGCCTTGGGCAGCCTGTGCTGGCGTGAGGTGTCCCTGACCATGGAAGGGGGTTGGAACTGGCTGAGCCTTGAGCTCCCTTCCAACCCTGACAGTTCTCTGATTCTGTGACATCCTCACTGGGGGTGGCTCCAAAAGACACCAAACCCAAGCAGAGCCTCATCAGGGGCATGAGGATGAGCAGAGGAGGCAGACTGAGAGTTGGGGTTGTTCAATCTGGAGAGATGGCTCCCAGGAGACCTCCTTGTGGCCTTCCAGGATCTGAAGGGGGCTCCAGGAAAGCTGGGGAGGGACTTTGGAGAGGGTCAGGGAGGGATAGGAGTGGGGGGGATGGAGCAGAACTAGAAGTGGGGAGATGGAGATTGGCTGTGAGGAAGAAGTTGTTCCCCAGGAGGGTGGTGGGAGCCTGGCACAGGCTGCCCAGGGAGGTGGTGGCAGCCTCCTGCCTGGAGGTGTTTGCAGCCAGGCTGGAGGTGGCTGTGAGCAACCTGCTGTGGTGTGAGGTGTCCCTGGCCATGGCAGGGGGTTGGGGCTGGCTGAGCCTTGAGCTCCCTTCCAGCCCTGACAGTTCTAGGATTCTATACAGAGTGGTAGGGGCTGTGCCAGGGGAGGTTCAGGCTGGAGGTGAGGAGAAAGCTCATCCTAGAAAGAGTAATTTGCCACTGGGATGTGCTGCCCAGGGAGGTGGTGGAGTCCCCAGCCCTGGAGGTGTTCAGGAGGGGCTTGGATGTGGCACTTGGAGCCATGGGTTAGCTGTCAGGAGGTGCTGGGTGACAGCTTGGACTTGGTGACCTCTGAGGTCTTTTCCAGCCTTATTGACTCTATGAATTCTCCAGCTTCAGACACACCATTGTCAGGGGATGGCTTTGAGGGTGTGCAGTGTCTGAGCCTTGGGTGTGCAGTGTCTGAGCCTTGGGTATCCACCCTGCAAGGGGAGCAGATGAGCACCTGTGTGGCTGTAGGCTTTGGAGTGTAGTTAGAGCAGGTCAGGTTTTCCATGGCCCACAGCTAAAGGGGAAGGTGAGGAAGGTCCTGGTGGTGGTTGTTTGAAGGCAGTGATTGATTGTGCCAGCCAGAGCTAGAAGTGTCACTGATCAAGCTCTCTCTTTCAGAGGATGAAGACTTCTCAGTCCTTTTGAAAGCTTTGGAAGGTAAGTGTGAAAGAATCTCAACTCTTCAGAGGGGAGTGGTGGTGCTCTGAAGGGTTTCATACAGTGGCCTAGACTGGAAGGGATCTCAGAGCTCAGCCAGCTCCAAGCCCCTGCCATGGGCAGGGACCCCTCCCACCAGCACAGCCTGCCCAGGGCCTCATCCAGCCTGGGCCTGAACACCTCCAGGCAGGAGGCAGCCACAGCCTCCCTGGGCAGCCTGGGCCAGAGTCTCCCCAGCCTCACACTGATGCAATTTGTCTGTTTTGAGATGAAAATGCAGAGCTGTGCTGGGTTCAGCAGTGCTGGGTTCACAGCAGTTGTTGCAACACAGGAGGGCAGCAGCTGGATCCCATTAGTGGCCAGGCAGAGGTGGAAAACTGCAGCTCTGAGGTGGTACAGGAACTCCCCACAGGCATCTGGAGAGAGGTTCTCCTCCCCCTGTTATGGCCCTAATGAGGCCACATCTGGAGTCCTGGGGACAGCTCTGGGCTCCCCAGTTCAGGAGGGACAGAGAACTGCTGGAGAGAGCCCAGGGCAGGCTGCAGAGCTGCTGAGGGGCCTGGAGCAGCTCTGGGAGCAGCAAAGGCTGAGAGCCCTGGGGCTGAGAGCCTGCAGAAGAGCAGCCCCAGAGGGCAGCTGAGCAATGCTCAGCAAGAGCTAAAGGAGCTGTGGGGGGCAAGAGGCTGGGGCCAGGCTCTGCTGAGTGCTGCCCAGGGCCAGCACAAGGGACAGCAAGGGGCAGAAAGTGTCAGGCAGGAGGTTGGAGCTGAGCAGGAGGAGAAAGTTGTTTGGGGTGAGGCTGCTGGAGGCCTGGAGCAGGCTGCCCAGAGAGGTTGTGGAGTCTGCTGGTGTGGAGAGCTTCCAACCCCCCCTGGGCACTGTGCTGCTGGGCAGGGTGCTGGGGGTGCCCTGCTGGAGCAGGGCTTGGGTGGGTGAGCTCCAGAGCTCCCTTCCAGCCCTCCCTGCTGGGGTTTTGGATTCTGCTAGTAGGAGAGAAGGGAACAGGCACTGTCCTGCCAGCTGCAGGTTCCACAGAGCTGCAGTGGAGCAGCTGCTCTGCAGGGGTTGAGGAGGCCCTTGCTGAGTGGTGGGTTTCAGCCAGAGCAGGCCTTGTGCTCAGTTTGCTGTTCCCTGTATGGATGCTTATAAAGAGGTTACCTGAAGCAGGATCTCAAACTTCCCTTGTGACCATTCTGGACCCAGGCAGCTGTGTCCCTGCCAGCTCTGAACAGTTTCTTACCTCCTCCAGGTTATGAAGATTCCATCAGTGAGGGAGCCAAGCTTCCATCTCTGGTCTGTGTGATAACAGGTAAGGGTTTGTCCCCCTTGCAGCTCTCCCAGGGCTGAGTGATCAGAGCTCATTTCACTTCATAGTACCACAGTATCAGTCAGGGTTGGAAGGGACCCCAAGGATCATTCAGTCCCAACCCCCCTGCCATGGGCAGGGACACCCCACACTAGATCAGCCTGGCCAGAGCCTCATCCAGCCTGGCCTTAAACACCTCCAGGGACAGGGCCCCAACCACCTCCCTGCACAACCCATTCCAGGGCTTCACCACTCTCATGGGGAAGAACTTCCTCCTCACCTCCAGCCTCAATCTCCCCACCTCCAGCTTCATTCCATTCCCCCTAGTCCTATCACTCCCTGAGATCCTGAGCAGTCCCTCCCCAGCCTTCCTGTAGGCCCCCCTCAGATACTGGAAGGCCACAATGAGGTCACCTGGGAGCCTTCTCTTCTGCAGACTGAACAGCCCCAACTCCTTCAGTCTGTCCTCACAGCAGAGCAGCTCCAAGCCCTCTGCTCATCCTCCTGGCCCTGCTCTGGACACCTTCCAGCACCTCCAGATCCCTCTTGTGCTAGGGGCTCCAGAACTGGAGGCAGGACTCCAGGTGGGGTCTCCCCAGAGCTGAGCAGAGGGGGAGAATCACCTCCCTTGCCCTGCTGGCCACACTTCTCCTGTTCTCTGTTCTGCTGGTGGAGAAAAGAGAGAGGAGGAGCTGATGTCTTGATGTCTGGCTGAGAGAGCAGTGATTCACAGCTGGGCTGTCACAGACATGCCAGTGAAGAGGAGAAGCTCTCAGCCTGCTCACTACAGCTGTGCATCACTGCATCTGGAGAGGAGCTTAGGCTCAACATGGAGATGATGCTGTAGAGGCAGGGTAACATTTGCAGTGGTAAGCAGAAGGAGTTTTGTTCAGCAGCATCAGAAGAGGCTCTGCTGGAGTCTGAGGTGCTGGAGCCAGGTGGATGCTGTTTGATTTACAACCCTGTTAAAAGCTGGCAGTGATGTCAGAGGGCCATTTGTGCTCATGAAGGGTGTCACTGGGCTGCCTTAGAGCTGTAGGCAAAGTGCAGCTCAGGACTGGGGCATGTTGTGGGGCTGAGGCCAAGTGGATGAGGTTCAACCAGGCCAAGGGCTGGGTCCTGCTCTTGGGTCACAACCACCCCAGGAAGGCTCCAGGCTGGGGGCAGAGTGGCTGCAAAGTGCCCAGCAGAGAAGGCCCTGGGGGTGCTGGGGGCCAGCAGCTGGAGAGGAGCCAGGGGGTGCCCAGGGGGGCAAGAAGGGCAGCAGCAGCCTGGGCTGGAGCAGCAGTGGGGTGGCAGCAGGAGCAGGGCAGGGATTGTGCCTCTGGGCTGGGCACTGGGGAGGCCACAGCTTGAGTGCTGGGCTCAGCTCTGGGCTCCTCACTGCAGGAAGGAGATTGAGGAGCTGGAGCAGGGCCAGAGAAGGGCAAGAGAGCTGGGGAAGGGTCTGGGGAAGAGGGCTGGGGAGGAGCAGCTGAGGGAGCTGGGGGTGTTGAGCCTGGAGCAGAGGAGGCTGAGGGAGACCTCCTTGCTCTCTGCAGCTCCCTGAGAGGAGGCTGCAGCCAGCTGGGGCTTGGGCTCTGCTCCCTAGGCTCAGGGGATAGGAGGAGAGGCAATGGCCTCAAGCTGCCTCAGGGGAGGTTCAGGTTGGGTTCAGGGCTGTCCAGGCCTGGCCCAGGTTGCCCAGGGCAGTGGTGCAGTCCCCATGACTGGAGGGGTTCCAGAGCTGTGTGGCTGTGGTGCTGAGGGCCATGGCTCAGTGGTGCTGAGGGCCATGGCTCAGTGGTGCTGAGGGCCATGGCTCAGTGGGGCTGAGGGCCATGGCTCAGTGGTGCTGAGGGCTATGGCTCAGTGGTGCTGAGGGCTATGGCTCAGTGGTGCTGAGGGCCAGGGCTCAGTGGTGCTGAGGGCTGTGGCTCAGTGGTGCTGAGGGCTATGGCTCAGTGGTGCTGAGGTCTGTGGCTCAGTGGTGCTGAGGGCTATGGCTCAGTGGTGCCCTGGCAGTGCTGGGCTCAGGCTTGGACTGGATGATCTTGAAGATCTTTTCCAAAGTAAACCTTTCTGTGACCTCATCTTGAGGGCAGAGCCCTATAAATGCCAAGGGCAGTGCTGAGCTCATGCTGCTTTCAGAGGGCACTGAGCATTGGCCATGTCTGCCTGGGGACTGGCTGTGGCCTCCTCTGCTGAGGTACCACAGGAGTGTGTCAGCTGGACAGCAGGCTGCACCAACAGCACATGAAAGCCACTAATGGATGGATGTTTGTCTTTCTGTTTCCTGTTCTAACCAGGGAAAGGACCTCTCAAGGACTACTACAATGGCCTGATACATCAGCTGCACTTCAAACACATCCAGATCTGCACACCCTGGCTGGAAGCTGAGGATTACCCCCTGCTGCTTGGTGGGTGGTGAGGGAGGCTTGAGAATCATAGAGTCACAGAGCTGGCAGGGCTGGAAGGGAGCTCAAGGCTCAGCCAGCTCCAACCCCCTGCCATGGCCAGGGACACCTCACACCACAGCAGCTTGCTCACAGCCACCTCCAGCCTGGCTGCAAACACCTCCAGGCAGGAGGCTTCCACCACCTCCCTGGGCAGCCTGTGCCAGGCTCTCACCACCCTCCTGCCCAACAACTTCTTCCTCACAGCCAATCTCAATCTCCCCACTTCTAGTTCTGCTCCATCCCCCCCACTCCTATCCCTCCCTGACACCCTCCAAAGTCCCTCCCCAGCTTTCCTGGAGCCCCCTTCAGATCCTGGAAGGCCACAAGGAGGTCTCCTGGGAGCCATCTCTCCAGATTGAACAACCCCAACTCTCTGTCTGCCTCCTCTGCTCATCCTATTGGCCCTGATGAGGCTCTGCTTGGGTTTGGTGTCTTTTGGAGCCACCCCCAGTGAGGATGTCACAGAATCACAGAACTGTCAGGGCTGGAAGGGAGCTCAAGGCTCAGCCAGTTCCAACCCTCTTCCATGGTCAGGGACACCTCACACCAGCACAGGCCACAATGAGGTCTCCTGGGAGCCTTCTCCTCTCCAGCCTGCACAAGCCCAGGTCCCTCAGTCAGGATGTGTGAACACAGCCTGGCTCTGCTCAGGAGGGAGCTGGGGTTGCTTAGCCTGCTGCTGTGGCTGCAGAGCACTCCCTGGGGGCTGCTTTTGATGTGGTGAATGTGAAATCTATATCAGCATCACAATCACCCAGGTTGGAAGAGACCTCAAAGATCATGGAGTGCAAGCTGTCACCACAGACCTCATGACTAACCCATGGCTCCAAGTGCCACATCCAATCCCCTCTGGAACACCTCCAGGGATGGGGACTCCACCACCTCCCTGGGCAGCACATCCCAATGGCTAACAACTCTCTCTGGGAAGAACTTTCTCCTCCCCTCCAGCCTGAACCTCCCCTGGCACAGCTTGAGACTGTGTCCTCTTGTTCTGGGGCTGGCTGCCTGGGAGCAGAGCCCAGCCCCCACCTGGCTCCAACCTCCCTTCAGGGAGGTGCAGAGAGCAAGAAGGTCTCCCCTGAGCCTCCTCTTCTGCAGGCTAAGCAACCCCAGCTCCCTCAGCCTCTCCTCACAGGGCTGTGCCCCAGACCCCTCCCCAGCTTTGTTGCCCTTCTCTGGACACCTTCAAGTCTCTCAATGTCCTTCTTGAGCTGAGGAGCCCAGAGCTGGACACAGGACTCAAGGGGTGGCCTGAGCAGTGCTGAGCACAGGGCACAAGGACTTCCCTGCTCCTGCTGGCCACACTCTTCCTGCTGCAGGCCAGGATGCCCTTGGCCTTCTTGGCCCCCTGGGCACACTGCTGGCTCCTGTTCAGGCGGCTGTCAATCAGCACCCCCAGGTCCCTCTCTGCCTGGCAGCTCTCAGCCACTCTGACCCCAGCCTGTAGATCTCTGCTGGGATTTCTCTGTCCTGACCTCACTGGAGCTGAAGGAGGTCACTCATGCAGCACATCCTCTGTGGGTTGTGAGGGAGCTTTGCCCTGCACCTACCCATTCTGGGGCCAGGCTCTTGTCAGGGGTGCCCAGAGCAGGACAAGGGGCAAGGGGCACACACTGGCACCCAGGAGGAGAAAGTTGTTTGATGTTAGGCTGCTGGAGGCCTGGAGCAGGCTGCCCAGAGAGGTTGTGGAGTCTGCTGGTGTGGAGAGCTTCCAACCCCCCCTGGGCACTGTGCTGCTGGGCAGAGTGCTGGGGGTGCCCTGCTGGAGCAGGGCTTGGGCTGGGGGAGCTCCAGAGCTCCCTTCCAACCCCAGCACTCTTTGGGGATTGTTTCTCTGAGCAGACTGAGAGGCAGAAAGGCCTTCTGCTTTCAGACACATGGCCTCTTGGCATTCCCTTTCATTTCAGGTGCAGCCACCTGCTGCCAGTGCCTGACTAGCTTTAATCACCAAACACTTCGCTCTTTTATCCCCTGAGTGCTGGGAATGAGCCAGTGTGGGCAGTGTTGAAGGCAGCTCCTCTATGGCCTCTATCACCCAGGGCAGAGCACAAACAGATGGGCTGCCAGGAAGCCCTCAAGAGCTGCCTGCAGGGCACTCAGCCTCTTCTCTCTTTCCTTTGCTCCTCAGGCTCAGCAGACCTTGGAGTGTGCCTCCACACATCATCCAGTGGGTTGGATTTACCCATGAAGGTGGTGGACATGTTTGGCTGCTGCTTACCTGTCTGTGCAATCCATTTTGAATGGTAAGAGCCTGGCCTGGCTCCCCTGAGGCAGTGCTGGGGCAGAGCAGGGCTTCAGCAGCATGGAGCAGAGGAGATGGCAGTGTGCTGCCATCATACCTTGGTGTGAGCCAAGCAGATGCTAGAAACTGTGGCACTTCAATGCCAAGGCAATGAATTAGCACTGGATTGGCAGAGTTGGGAGCATCTCTTGCAACCACCTGCCCTGACACTGCAGGTTGGGAGCATCTCATGCAGCCATCTGCCCTAATACTGCAGGTTGGGAGCAGTCATGCAGCCATCTGCCCTAACACTGCAGGTTGGGAGCATCTCATGCAGCCACCTACCCTGACACTGCAGGTTGGGAGCATCTCATGCAGCCACCTGCCCTAACACTGCAGGTTGGGAGCATCTCATGCAGCCACCTGCCCTAACACTGCAGGTTGGGAGCATCTCATGTAACCATCTGCCCTAACACTGCAGGTTTGGAGCATCTCATGCAGCCACCTGCCCTGACACTGCAGGTTGGGAGCATCTCATGCAACCACCTGCCCTAACACTGCAGGTTGGGAGCAGTCATGCAACCACCTGCCCTAACACTGCAGGTTGGGAGCATCTCATGCAGCCACCTGCCCTGACACTGCAGGTTGGGAGCATCTCATGCAGCCACCTGCCCTAACACTGCAGGTTGGGAGCATCTCATGCAGCCACCTGCCCTAACACTGCAGGTTGGGAGCATCTCATGCAGCCACCTGCCCTAACACTGCAGGTTGGGAGCATTCCATGCAGCCACCTGCCCTGACACTGCAGGTTGGGAGCATTCCATGCAACCACCTGCCCTGACACTGCAGGTTGGGAGCATCTCATGCAACCACCTGCCCTAACACTGCAGGTTGGGAGCAGTCATGCAACCACCTGCCCTAACACTGCAGGTTGGGAGCATCTCATACAACCACCTGCCCTGACACTGCAGGTTGGGAGCATCTCATGCAGCCACCTGCCCTGACACTGCAGGTTGGGAGCATCTCATGCAACCACCTGCCCTGACACTGCAGGTTGGGAGCATCTCATGCAACCACCTGCCCTGACACTGCAGGTTGGGAGCATCTCATGCAGCCACCTGCCCTGACACTGCAGGTTGGGAGCATCTCATGCAACCACCTGCCCTGACACTGCAGGTTGGGAGCATCTCATGCAACCACCTGCCCTGACACTGCAGGTTGGGAGCATCTCATGCAGCCACCTGCCCTGACACTGCAGGTTGGGAGCAGTCATGCAGCCATCTGCCCTAACACTGCAGGTTGGGAGCATCTCATGCAACCACCTGCCCTGACACTGCAGGTTGGGAGCAGTCATGCAGCCACCTGCCCTAACACTGCAGGTTGGGAGCATCTCATGCAACCATCTGCCCTAACACTGCAGGTTGGGAGCATCTCATGCAGCCACCTGCCCTGACACTGCAGGTTGGGAGCATTCCATGCAACCGCCTACTTTAACCCCCCCCACCCTGTAATCCTTTTTTGCATGGCCTCCATCAAGCCAAGCCTGGCCCTGCACTGTCCTCTGAAGGCTGAGTGTGTGCAGTCAGGGTCCTCTGAGGGAGCCTTTAGGAAAGAGGTTGTCTGTGAGGGCCTCCTGAGCTTGGGGCCTGGACAGACCTTCCCTGTGGGGTGGTTTTGAAGGCAGATTGTATTCTGATGGCTGTCTGCTGGGTGGCACAGACAGAGTCCTCTTCCTTGAGTCATGCAATCCTTTGGGCTGGAAGAGGTCTTGCAGATCATTGAGTCCAAGCACTGCCAGGGCAGCACTGAGCCATGCCCCTCAGCACCACAGCTCCATGGCTTGGAAACACCTCCAGCCATGGGGACTGCACCACTGCCCTGGGCAGCCTGGGCCAGGCCTGGACAGCCCTCAAGGGGAAGAAATTGTTCCTCATGGCCACCCTAAACCTCCCCTGGGACAACTTGAGGCCATTTGCTATTGTCCTGTTGTTTGCTCCCTGGGAGCAGAGCCCAAGCCCCAGCTGGCTGCAGCCTCCTCTCAGGGAGCTGCAGAGAGCAAGGAGGTCTCCCTCAGCCTCCTCTTCTCCAGGCTCAACACCCCCAGCTCCCTCAGCTGCTCCTCCCCAGACCCTTCCCCAGCTCTCTTGCCCTTCCCTGGCCCTGCTCCAGCTCCTCTGTGTCCTCAGTTTTGTGCTGTACTGCTGAATTTCCTTGCTCTGACACAGAAGGGAGCAGCACTCTTTGAATGGGAAGGTATAAAGCTGCCTCCTTCCTGCCACTGTGGCAGCTGGGGAGCTCATACCCAGACATCCAGGCTCACCAGGTCCCAGCTGGGGCTCTTGTGGGATGCAGCTCCTTAAATGTCAGCCTCAGCAGGGCTCTGAGTCACCTGATCTAGGGGAGGCTGTTGGACTGGGTGACCTTTGGGGGTCCCTTCCAGCCCCAGCCATTCTGTGAGCTTTTGTCCCCCTCACTGCTCTTTGTCTCTCTCTGGCTTTTGTTCCCAGCTTACCTGAACTTGTGAAGCACGAGGAGAATGGGCTGATATTTAAGGACTCAAATGAGCTTGCAGAACAACTAAAGGTAAAGGTCTGGTGTCCCCCAGCAGAAGGAAGTGTTTGAAGTGCAGGAGGAGCTCTGAGCTGCACAGCTTGGCAAGAAGAAAAGCCCAGAAGGGCAAATTGTAACCTGGGCTGCAGCCAGAGCAGGGTGGGCAGAGGGCAGCAGAGGGGATTCTGCCCCTGGGCTCTGCTCTGCTCAGTCCTCACCTCCAATCCTGCCTCCAGCTCTGCTGTCCCCCGCAGCAGAAGGACACAGAGCTGCTGGAGAGAGGCCAGAGGAGGCCACAAAGATGCTGCCAGGGCTGGAGCAGCTCTGCTGGGAGCACAGGCTGAGGGAGCTGGGGCTGTGCAGCCTGCAGAGGAGAAGGCTCCAGGGGCTCCTCAGAGCTGCTGCCAGGAGCTGAAGGGATCCTGCAGGAAGGCTGCAGAGGAACTTTGGCTGAGGGGGTCTGAGGCAGGCCCAGGGGGAAGGGTTTGGAGCTGAGGCAGAGCAGGGTTAGAGTGGAGCTGAGGAAGAAGTTGTTGAGTGTGAGGCTGCTGAGCCTCTGGCCCAGGCTGCCCAGGGAGGCTGTGGCTGCCTCCTGCCTGGAGGTGTTCAGGACCAGGCTGGATGAGGCCCTGAGCAGCCTGTGCTGGTGGGAGGTGTCCCTGCCCATGGCAGGGGGTTGGAGCTGGATGATCTCTCAGATCCCTTCCAACCTGAGCCCTCCCATGATGATTCCATGGTGATGATGATGATGGTATTTCTTCCCCACCAGCTACAGCAGCCCAGGTGCTGCTGCCTCAGCCACCTTTCCTTACCTGCCCACCACTCTGCTCTCTGTGCTTTCCCCTTTCATCTCAGGGATGCTGTTCTTGGCCTTCCTCTCACTGCTGTCTGTTGTTTTTCCCTTTCACCTCCCAGATGTTGTTCTTGGGCTTCCCCTCACTGGAAGGCAAACTTCACAGCTTCAGAGAGAACCTCCGGGCCTCCAAGCAGCCAGGCTGGGAGGAGAGCTGGGACCAGACTGTGCTTCCCCTGCTTGGGCACAGAGAGTGACCTTGGGGGGCAGGGGGAAGAGGGTGACAGAGAAGCTGAAACATTCCTGGGGCTGCCCAGATGTGGTGAAGGGTGGTGGAATAAACACTTTGTGTGAGCTGCAGTCCTTAACTGCTTCAGCTTGGAGCATGTGCTCAGGCACAACTCTGCCTCTGCACCCTGAGCTTCTCCTGGGAGGAAGAGAAGTGCTGAGGGTGCAGCCAGGGCTGCTTGCTGTGTGCTAGGAGTGCAAGTGTGGAGGGAAGATGTGGTTCTTGTGCTGGAGAGCCTGAGCAGCCTGGGCTGGAGCAGCAGTGGGGTGGCAGCAGGAGCAGGGCAGGGATTGTGCCTCTGGGCTGGGCACTGGGGAGGCCACAGCTTGAGTGCTGGGTTCAGCTCTGGGCTCCTCACTGCAGGAAGGACATTGAGGAGCTGGAGCAGGGCCAGAGAAGGGCAAGAGAGCTGGGGAAGGGTCTGGGGAAGAGGGCTGGGGAGGAGCAGCTGAGGGAGCTGGGGGTGTTGAGCCTGGAGCAGAGGAGGCTGAGGGAGACCTCATTGCTCTCTGCAGCTCCCTGAGGCTGGAGCCAGGCAGGGGTTGGGCTCTGCTGCCTAGGAGCAAGGGACAGGACAAGAGGCAATGGCCTCAAGCTGCCCCAGGGGAGGTTCAGGTTGGACATGAGAAGAACTTTTTGACTGGAAGGGTTCTCAGTGCCTGGCCCAGGCTGCCCAGGGGGGTGGTTGAATCCCCATCCCTGGAGTGGTTTCCAGGAGGCAGAGCTGTGGTGCTGAGGGCCAGGGCTCAGCCCCAAGCAGTCAGAAAATGGTTAGCCTGGATGACCTTAAAGGGCATTTCCACCCCAGCCAGTGGTGTGGAAGTGTCAGAGCAGCTGAGCTCAGCTCCTGCTCCTCCCAGCTCAGCAGAAGGCTGCAGCCTGGCTCTTGCTCTGTGTCCTGGCCAGCCAGAGGGTGGCTTCCCAACAGCTCCTTGTGCCAGTCCTGCCAGGAGAGCAGTGGCAGCTCAGGAGCTGTTTTTTGTCAGTGCTGCAGAGGAAAGCTGCAGCTGCTGCTCAGCAGAGTCCCTCAGCCCCTCCTGCAGCACCACATCAGCCCCTGGCCCTCCTCAGGACCTGGGCTGGAGGATACTCCGTTTCCAGATGCCCAACCCTGCTCAGCAGGGGTAAAACCCAAGAGGAGAGAAGGAAGCTGCTTTTGGCAGGAGCAAACACTTCATTGCCATGAGAGGTTGGCCTTGCTGCCTTCCCAGGGCGAGGTGCTCACCCCAGCCTGCTGCAGATGTGTCTCCAGTGTACCAATCAGAAGCAGACTGGTTTGGGTGGGAAGGAACCTTCAAGACCATCCAGTTCCAACCCCCTGCCATGGGCAGGGACACCTCCCACCAGCCCAGCTTGCCCAAGGCCTCATCCAGCCTGGCCTTCAACACCCCCAGGGTTCAAACCAAAGCAGAGTTCAGTTCAGTTGCCTCCTGCAGCATGAGCAGGGCTTTCTTGAGGGGCAGCAGCTGGCTGGTGTGCATGCTGCCAGCAGGAAGAGCTGGCACTGGCTCTGCCTGTGCTCGCAGCTGGGTCCTCACTTCCTCTCACGGTGTCCAGAACTCCATCCCAAGGGGCTGCAGATTCTGAGCCTGCCCTCCCGGCCAAGCCTACAGAAAGAGCTGCAGGAGAGTTAGGTTTGGCTGCAGGTCAGAGAGCAAAGCACTGCTGCTGTGGGCTGGAAGTTGCTGCCAGCTGATCCCAGCTTCATCTGCAAGGAGAAACAGAGTCCCAGCTGTGCCTCCTGCAAGCAAGAGGCAGTGGCACAGCAGCCACAGCCAGAGCTGACCTGCAGCTCGTGGTGAAAGCACACTGCAGGCAGGGGCTGAGGAGCGCTGCTGGCAGCACCACTGCTGCCTAACCAACCTGGCGCTGCCCACCCGACCCACTGCTGTCTAACCAACCTGGCACTGCCCACCCAACCCACTGCTGCCTAACCAACCTGGCGCTGCCCACCCGACCCACTGCTGCCCACCCGACCCACTGCTGCCCTACCCGACCCACTGCTGCCCACCCGACCCACTGCTGCCCTACCCGACCCACTGCTGCCCAACCGACCCACTGCTGCCCGCCCGACCCGGCGCTGCTTAACCAACCTGGCGCTGCCCACCCGACCCACTGCTGCCTAACCAATCTGGCGCTGCCCACCCGACCCACCACTGCCCGCCCGACCCGGCGCTGCTTAACCAACCTGGCGCTGCCCACCCGACCCACTGCTGCCTAACCAATCTGGCGCTGCCCACCCGACCCACTGCTGCCCACCCGACCTGGCGCTGCCCACCCGACCCACTGCTGCCCACCCGACCCACTGCTGCCCACCCGACCTGGCACTGCCCATCTGACCCACTGCTGCCCACCCGACCTGGCGCTGCCCACCCGACCCACTGCTGCCCACCCGACCTGGCGCTGCCCACCCGACCCGGCGCTGCCCATCCGACCCACTGCTGCCCACCTGACCTGGCACTGCCCATCCGACCCACTGCTGCCCACCCGACCTGGCACTGCCCATCCGACCCACCGCTGCCCTACCCGACCCACTGCTGCCTAACCAACCTGGTGCTGCCCACCCGACCCACTGCTGCCCTACCTGACCCACTGCTGCCTAACAAACCTGGCGCTGTCCACCCGACCCACTGCTGCCCACCCAACCCACTGCTGCCCACCCGACCCACTGCTGCCCTACCCGACCCACTGCTGCCCTACCCGACCCACTGCTGCCTAACAAACCTGGCGCTGTCCACCCGACCCACTGCTGCCCACCCAACCCACTGCTGCCCACCCGACCCACTGCTGCCCTACCCGACCCACTGCTGCCCTACCTGACCCACTGCTGCCTAACCAACCTGGCACTGCCCGCCCGACCCACTGCTGCCCGACCCGACCCTCCGCTGCCCGCCCGACTCACCGCTGCCTAACCAGCCTGGCGCTGCCCACCCGACCCAGTGCTGTGCAGCAGCAGCAGGCTGCAGGGGATGGATTGTGAAGAGCAATCCCAAACCCCTCCCTGCCTGCTTTGCTCCATGCCTGCTTTGGTTGCCCCTCAGAGCACAGTCAAGGCTGAGGCTGCAGGCTGCATGCCCATGGTGATCCCCTGGCACTGCAGCAGGGTTGGTTTCCCCCCTTGGAGCTTAACCCATTTTGCATTGCCTGTTGCCACCACGCTTGGAGGTCACCCCAGGCTGGCACTGCCACAGGTGAGCTGGGACAGGCAGGGTGTAGCAGCAAGCAAAGTCCCAATCTCCTGCTGACTTCCACCTGGGCAGAACACCCAGGGCTAGCTCTGGGGCAAGAGCCTCACCCCTGGACAATAACCAACACCAAGAGAGGATCACAGATTGGGTTGGGTTGGAAGGGACCTTCAGGATCATCCAGCTCCAAGCCCCCTGCCATGGGCAGGGACCCCTCCCACCAGCACAGCTTGCTCAGGGCCTCATCCAGCCTGGTCCTGAACACCTCCAGGATTGAGGCTTCCACAAGCTCTCTGGGTAAGCAGTTCCTGTGCCTCCCCGCCCTCATGGAGAGGAATTTCTTCCTAATGTCCAGGCTAAACTCAGCTCCTGCCAGTTTGAAGCCATTGCATAGAATGACCAAGCTTGGAACAGACCTCAGAGGTCACCAAGTCCAAGCTGTCACCCAGCACCTCCTGACAGCTAACCCATGGTTCCAAAGGCCACATCCAATCCCCTCTGGAACACCTCCAGGGATGGGGACTCCACCACCTCCCTGGGCAGCACATCCCAGTGGCCAATCTCTCTTGCTGGGAAGGATTTTCTCCTCACCTCCAGCCTGAACCTCCCCTGGCACAGCTTGAGACTGTGTCCTCTTGTTCTGCTGCTGACTGCCTGGCAGAAGAGCCCAACCCCCACCTGGCTCCAACCTCCCTGGAGGGAGCTGCAGAGAGCAAGAAGGTCTCCCCTGAGCCTCCTCTTCTGCAGGCTAAGCAACCCCAGCTACCTCAGCCTCTCCTCACAGGGCTGTGCCCCAGACCCCTCCCCAGCTTTGTTGCCCTTCTCTGGACACCTTCAAGTCTCTCAATGTCCTTCTTGAGCTGAGGAGCCCAGAGCTGAACACAGGACTCAAGGGGTGGCCATGTGCCCCCATTCTGTCATTCCATGCCTTTGTTCCCCTCCAGCACAGGAACAGGGCAAGAGGCCAAAGCTCTGGCTGCAGGTGGGGCCAGAGGGCACCTACCCAGCCGAGCCTGGAAGAGGAGGTAGGTGTCTGGGTTGCGGATGGTGGCAGCTATGTAGACCTCGGGAGGTTTGCCATCTGCTCTGCAAGTGGAGAGCTTCTGCAGCATCCCAATAAGGGCTAGAATGATCTCTGGATCATAGATGACATCTGCAGAGGAGGGAAAAGAGGCCAGATTTAGGGAGAAGTCAGCCAAAAAGCCCACCCAAGCAGAAGGAAAGCTCCAAACCCAAACTCTGGGAGGTCAACCCAGCAGCAGAGGCTGAGGTCTGCAGGCAGGGGACCAAGAGAGCTGAGAACATGCCTCTGGTTTCTGTGCTCTGTCCTCATCTCCAGATCAGCCTAAACCCCCTCAAAACCAGGGCTGCTTCCTGTGAAGGCCCTCTCAGACCCTGCCTTGAGGCCAGCCTGATGGAGCCACCAAAGCCACCTCTCAGTCCCAGCCACGCTGGGCAGCAGCTCTGTGGCAGAGGCTGATTACAAAGGCTTTGATGTGAAGTGCTGCAGATTTCCCCTTGACTCATCTCCTGGAGAGCAGAAACACTGCTGAGAGGTCAAACTGCTCACTGAGCAAGACATCAGCCTGACCCAGCTGACAGGAGCCAGAATCACAGATGGGAGGGGGTGGAGGGGACCTCTGCAGATCAAGTCCAACCCCTGTGCCAAAGCAGAACCACCCAGGGCAGCTCACACAGGAACACATCCCGGGGGGGTTGGAAGCTCTCCACACCAGCAGACTCCACAACCTCTCTGGGCAGCCTGCTCCAGGCCTCCAGCAGCCTCACCCCAAACAACTTTCTCCTCCTGCTCAGCTCCAACCTCCTGCCTGACACTTGCTGCCCCTTGCCCCTTCTGCTGGCCCTGGGCAGCACTCAGCAGAGCCTGGCCCCAGCCTCTTGCCCTCCACAGCTCCTTTAGCTCTTGCTGAGCATTGCTCAGCTGCCCTCTGGGGCTGCTCTTCTGCAGGCTCTCAGCCCCAGGGCTCTCAGCCTTTGCTGCTCCCAGAGCTGCTCCAGGCCCCTCAGCAGCTCTGCAGCCTGCCCTGGGCTCTCTCCAGCAGTTCTCTGTCCCTCTTGAGCTGGGGAGCCCAGGACTGGACCCAGGACTCCAGATGTGACCCCACTAGTGCAGAGCAGAGTGGGAGGAGAACCTCCCTTGCCCTGCTGGCCACACTCTTCCTCATGCCCCTCAGGACACCTTTGGCTTCTTGGCCCCAAGGGCACATTTCTGGCTCCTGGGGAGTCTGTTGTCCCCCAGCACTCTCAGCTCCTTCTCCATGGAGCTGCTTCCCAGCAGGTCTCTCCTCACCTGCCCTGCTGCAGGAGATTGTTCCTCCCCAGGGGCAGGATCCCACACCTGCCCTGCTTGAACCTACTGAGGTTCCCCTTTGCCCAGCTCCCAGCCTGGGCACTCTTGTGTTCAGGATGGAGACTCAAGGTGTGGGTGGTTGCCATGCAGATGTCTCAGTGTGTCCCTGCAGCAGTGACAGACACCCTGCTCAATCCTGATGCCAGACCCCTCAGTGCTGCCCAGGGCCAGCAGAAGGGGCAAGGGGCAGAAAGTGTCAGGCAGGAGGTTGGAGCTGAGCAGGAGGAGAAAGTTGTTTGGGGTGAGGCTGCTGGAGGCCTGGAGCAGGCTGCCCAGAGAGGTTGTGGAGTCTGCTGGTGTGGAGAGCTTCCAAGCCCCCTGGGCACTGTGCTGCTGGGCAGGGTGCTGGGGGTGCCCTGCTGGAGCAGGGCTTGGGTGGGTGAGCTCCAGAGCTCCCTTCCAGCCCTACCCTGCTGGAATTCTATCATGGGATACATGGACTGGAAGACCCTTGGCTGCTGAACATTGCCCCTGCCTCCTCTCCCTCGCTGTGCCTCAGGCAGGAGCTGCTGGGTCCAGCCCTGGCTCTCAGCCTTTGCACAGGAAGCCTCCCTGGGCATGCTGCAGCTTTCCTCAGCCCCAAGGGTGGCCTCCTGCATGCTGAGCCATCTCCAGGCCACTTCCCACCTCCTCCCACCCCACAGCTGGCTGCTTTCCCATTTTAACCTCCCCCCTCCAGTGATCCCTGCTCTGCACAGCCCCAGAGGAGGGCAAAGCCCTGCAGCTGCCTTCCCCTCTCCCCTCCTCCTGCGTGGCAGTGCCCAGCCAGGCACAAGCAGGAGCCTCAGGTACCTGCTGCAAGGATGACCTCAGGCTGAAGGGCCAGCAGCTGGCTTTGAGTGACTGAGCCCCAGTCAAGGTCTGCAACCATCACTTGTGGGGCCTGGCCACTTGCTCCTGCTGCCCCCTGGGCCTGGGACTGCCCCTGGGTGTGAGCAGCAGCCGCTGGCCCCGGGCTGAAGCCGTTCAAGCAGATGTTTTGTGTCAGCTGGTGGAGGACCCAGGGGTGGCAGTCACTGAAGATGTACCTCCTGGGCCTGCAGGCTTTGCAGATGGCAATGCCAGTGAAGCCAGCCCCACTGCCCAGCTCCAGGATGGTCCTGAAAGGCAGTGAGGAACAGAAGTGTTTGTTAGGGACTGCAGCTGGAGACAGGACAGCAAAACCTCCCCAGGAGACAGGATCAGAGCACTGCACAACCATTCAGCCTGCACAACACCTTGAAGATCTTCCAGCACAAGCCTGAGCCATGGCCCTCAGCACCACTGAGCCCTGGCCCTCAGCACCACAGCCACACAGCTCTGGAACCCCTCCAGCCATGGGGACTGCACCACTGCCCTGGGCAGCCTGGGCCAGGCCTGGACAACCCTTAAGGGAAAGAAATTGTTCCTCATGGCCAACCCAAACCTGCCCTGGAGGCAGTTTGAGGCCATTGCCTCTTGTCCTGTCCCTTGTTCCCAGGGAGCAGAGCCCAAGCCCCAGCTGGCTGCAGCCTCCTCTCAGGGAGCTGCAGAGAGCAAGGAGGTCTCCCTCAGCCTCCTCTTCTCCAGGCTCAACACCCCCAGCTCCCTCAGCTGCTCCTCCCCAGCCCTCTTCCCCAGACCCTTCCCCAGCTCTCTTGCCCTTCTCTGGCCCTGCTCCAGCTCCTCAATCTCCTTCCTGCAGTGAGGAGCCCAGAGCTGAACCCAGCACTCAAGCTGTGGCCTCCCCAGTGCCCAGCCCAGAGGCACAATCCCTGCCCTGCTCCTGCTGCCACCCCACTGCTGCTCCAGCCCAGGCTGCTGCTGCCCTTCTTGCCCCCCTGGGCACCCCCTGGCTCCTCTCCAGCTGCTGGCACCCAGCACCCCCAGGGCCTTCTCTGCTGGGCACTTTGCAGCCACTCTGCCCCCAGCCTGGAGCCTTCCTGGGGTGGTTGTGACCCAAGGGCAGGACCCAGCCCTTGGCCCTGTTGATCCTCATCCCCTTGGCCTCAGCCATGGCTGCAGCCTGGCCAGGGCCCTCTGGAGGTGGACAAGTATCTGAGAAGCAGCTACAGAGTGGAGCAAACCATGCCCCAGCTCCTCTTTGGGATCAGAGGGAGTTGGTGAGGCTGTGAGGAACACAATGCAGGGTTTGAAATGCTGCTTTTGGGACCTTCCCCCCCTGGGGCTGAGATTCTTTCCCACCTGGCTTTAGATTCCTACAGCACAAGGGGCTCCATCCCAACTGGTTCCCAGGTCTTTGCTAGCCAGTGGAGAGGAAGAGCCACCTCAGCCCCACAGGTCCTCTGCTTGCCAGCTCTGCTGCTCTCAGCTGCTGTGGGCAGAGGAGGAGATCAGATCTGCAGCACACCTGCAGATGGATCACAGCCCAGAGTCACAGAGTGCCAGCTTGGCAGGGACCCCAGGGATCACCTCTCCAACCCTTCCAGGTCCCAGGCTACTTGAAATGAGCTGGCCCAGCACCCTGCCAAGCTGAGTCCAGTGGAGGGGAATCCAAACCATCTGAAGGGAGGTGAGATTCATCTCACCAGGGAGGGCAGAGCACCAGTTCAGGCTCCCAGCAGGACACTGTGGTGCTGGAACTTCAGCCACCTGGCTTAGGGAGCAGGTCAGAGCACATGGTGTGGTCTGTTTGACCCTGAAACCTGGCTGAGGAGGGCTGTGAGGTGCTGCCACAGAACAGCTGAGAGCAGCAGGAAGCAAAAGGCTGCAGTCAGGTACCTGGGTGGGGAATGCCTTCTGTGATTCACTTTGCACCTCTGTGGGGCCAGGCTGGGAGAGCTGGGGCTGTGCAGCCTGGAGGGGAGAAGGCTGTAGGCAGACCTCAGAGCAGCCTCCCAGTACCTGAAGGGCTCCAGGAGAGCTGGGGAGAGACTTGGGCCAAGGGCTGGGAGTGCCAGGCCCAGGGCCAATGGCTTTGAGCTGGGAGAGAGGAGACTGAGAGTGGAGAGGAGGAAGAAATCCTTTGCAGTGAGGCTGGGGAGACTCTGGCCCAGGCTGCCCAGGGAGGCTGTGGCTGCCTCCTGCCTGGAGGTGTTCAGGACCAGTCTGGATGAGGCCCTGAGCAGCCTGTGCTGGTGGGAGGGGTCCCTGCCCATGGCAGGGGCTTGGAGCTGGCTGAGCTTTGAGCTCCCTTCCACCCCACCCCATGCTGTGAATCTCTGCACCAAGAGCTGTGGAGCATGAACAAAGCCAGCCCTGCCCCCAGCCCTCTGCTGCTGCCATTACCTGTGGGTGAAAAGCAGAGGGTTCAGCACTGCCCACTCAGCCAGGTGCAGAGCAGCATCCCAGGTCACCAGCCCTGTGGTTCCTCCAGAGACCATGGCCAGGCTCTCACAGAGGGTAACAGATTCCCCTGTGGGCTGGAGAGGGCAGGAGAAGAGAGAGCTGGAGCAGCACTGGCAGGCTGTACTCCTGCACAGGGTAGGAAGCACTCTGGGGGGCTGGGGCACAGCTCAGATCATCCCCAGGGGGTTGTCCTCACCAGGAAGTAGCTCTTGTAACAGGCAGGAGATTCCTCTTCCTTCAGGAGCTGTGCCAGTGTCTCATAGAGCTCATCCAGGGGCTCAGCTGCTGTGGCTTCGTGCTGAGGGACACAACAGGGTGAGGTTGGCATCCAATTGTCACTGTGCTCAGCAGCTTCAGGAGCCTGGGTGAAGGCAGTGGCCCCTCAGCCACTTTGCTGATGGGAGCAACCTGGGAGGGGTGGCTGAGCACCAACACCCCTCAGGCTGAGCTGCCCTGCAGCCAGGCCTGGCCAGGCTGAGAGCTGGGCAGAGGGAACCTCATGAGGGACAACCAGGGCAGGTGTAGGCTCCTGCCCCTGGGGAGGAACAACATCCTGCAGCAGGGCAGCTGAGGGGGGACCTGCTGGAAGGCAGCTCCAGGGAGAAGGAGCTGAGAGTGCTGGGGACAGCAAATTAAACATAAGGCAGAAATGTGCTCTCATGGCCAAGCAGGTCAATGGTGTCCTGGGCTGCATGAGGAAGAGTGTGGCCAGCAGGCAAGGGAGAGTCTCCTGCCTCTCTGCTCTGGCCTAGGGAGGTCACATCTGCAGCCCTGGGTCCAGTTCTGGGCTCCCCAGCTCAGGAGGGACAGAGAACTGCTGGAGAGAGCCCAGGGCAGGCTGCAGAGCTGCTGAGGGGCCTGGAGCAGCTCTGGGAGCAGCAAAGGCTGAGAGCCCTGGGGCTGAGAGCCTGCAGAAGAGCAGCCCCAGAGGGCAGCTGAGCAATGCTCAGCAAGAGCTAAAGGAGCTGTGGGGGGCAAGAGGCTGGGGCCAGGCTCTGCTGAGTGCTGCCCAGGGCCAGCAGAAGGGACAGCAAGGGGCAGAAAGTGTCAGGCAGGAGGTTGGAGCTGAGCAGGAGGAGAAAGTTGTTTGGGGTGAGGCTGCTGGAGGCCTGGAGCAGGCTGCCCAGAGAGGTTGTGGAGTCTGCTGGTGTGGAGAGCTTCCAACCCCCCCTGGGCACTGTGCTGCTGGGCAGGGTGCTGGGGGTGCCCTGCTGGAGCAGGGCTGGGGGAGCTCCAGAGCTCCCTGTGCTGGGACTGTGGGAGTCTCCCCTGGAGCAGCTGTGGCACACTCAGGCACTCCCAGCTGAACACACCCTTGGCCAGAAGTGCTGCTGCTGTGAGCAGAAAGCATTCAGCTTGGGCCTGGTGTCAGGGGCAGACTGTGCAAGGAGAGAAGGTGCAGGCAAGGGGAGGAGCAGGCACCAACCTTTTTGATGAGCTGGGTGAGAAAGCTCAGCCTGTACTTGGTGGGAGGAGGATACTGCACACACAGAGGGTGCAGAAGGGTCTGAAACGAGAAGAGAAGAGCAGTTGAGAGCAGCTACCAAAGGAAGTCCCAGGAGCCATTACCAGGCTCCTTGTGCCATGAAGTTTGGTGCCTCTGGATCTTTTGGGTAGCTCCCAGAGCTGCTGCAGCAAACCTGAGCCTCACTCCTGAGAAAGCAAACAGCAGAGCAGGGTGGAAGGAGCCCAGAGAGCTCTGCTTGGCTTCCCTCTCCTCTCTTTGGTTCGCTTTGCCTCCTGCTTTCTGATTGCCATCCAGGTGCAAAGGTCAAGCACCTGAAGGACTGACACAGCCCAGCAGCAGCTGGGATTTCCTCGGGGGCTGGGGGTGGGCTGCTCCTCCTCGGGGGCCGGCGGGGGGGGGGCTGCCTCCTCCTCGGGGACTGGGGGGGGGGGGGCTGCCTCCTCCTCGGGGGCTGGGGGGGGGGGCTGCTCCTCCTCGGGGACTGGGGGGGGGGGGGCTGCCTCCTCCTCGGGGGCCGGGGGGGGGGGGCTGCCTCCTCCTCGGGGACTGGGGGGGGGGGGGGGGGCTGCCTCCTCCTCGGGGACTGGGGGGGGGGGGGGGGGCTGCCTCCTCCTCGGGGGCCGGGGGGGGGGGCTGCCTCCTCCTCGGGGGCCGGGGGGGGGGGGCTGCCTCCTCCTCGGGGACTGGGGGGGGGGGGGGGGCTGCCTCCTCCTCGGGGACTGGGGGGGGGGGGGGGGCTGCCTCCTCCTCGGGGGCTGGGGGGGGGGCTGCTCCTCCTCGGGGACTGGGGGGGGGGGGGCTGCTCCTCCACGGGGACTGGGGGGGGGGGCTGCCTCCTCCTCGGGGGCTGGGAGGGGGGGGGGCTGCCTCCTCCTCGGGGGCTGGGAGGGGGGGGGGCTGCCTCCTCCTCGGGGGCTGGGAGGGGGGGGGCTGCCTCCTCCTCGGGGGCTGGGAGGGGGGGGGCTGCCTCCTCCTCGGGGGCTGGGAGGGGGGGGGGCTGCCTCCTCCTCGGGGGCTGGGAGGGGGGGGGCTGCCTCCTCCTCGGGGGCCGGGGGGGGAGGGCTGCTCCTCCTCGGGGGCCGGGGGGGAGGGCTGCTCCTCCTCGGGGGCCGGGGGGGGAGGGCTGCTCCTCCTCGGGGGCCGGGGGGGGGGGGGGGGCTGCTCCTCGTTGACCATCAGCAGACGCGGGGCCAGCCGGGCTGGCGGCGTTCAAGCCACCCCTGCCCAGGCACAGGGACCTCAACACTGGCAGCAAGGAGCAGCCGAGCAGAGGAGGGGCAGGGCGTTCGGCGTCCTGCCGGGCGCGGAGCGCTGCCCCTCGGTCCCCAGCAGCTGCCGCGGGGGCACCAAGCTGCGGCTCACCTGCCGCAGGATGGCCAGCAGCACCGAGCAGCCCGACGACGTCCGCAGCTCTTCTTCCAGCTCCTAAAAGGGACGAAACGCGGCTCAGCCCCTGCCTGCCTGCCCGCCCCTGCCCGCCCCCAGCGCCCGCCGCCCCCCGCCCCGTACCGGCCAGGGGAAGCAGCGCAGCTGCCGAGCCGCCAGGAAGCGGCGCTGGAAGCGGAGAGCCAGCTCCGGCTCGGCCATGGCCGCGGGCGCAGCAGCCTGCACACATCCCCGGCCTCGCCTGGCCGCCGTGCCGGGGGGAGGAGCCGCCTGGAAGGAAGGAAGGAGACCTCCGCAGGAAGCGGGACTCGAACCCGGGCCCCGAGCTTCCGAGCCGAGCGCTCTGCCAGCTGAGCCGCAGGGGGCGCCCCGGGCCCCGCCCCCCGCCGCCGCGCGGCCTGATGGCGTCACCGCCGCGCGGCCTGATGGCGTCACCGCCGCGCGGCCTGATGGCGTCACCGCCGTGCGCCGCGGCGAAGGACACCGCGCCCGCCCGCTGCGCCGCTCCGCGCCAGCCCGCACCGGCACCGCCACCGCCACCGCCACCGGCACCGCCATGAGCGGCTACACCCCGGACGAGAAGCTGCGGCTGCAGCAGCTCCGCGCCCTGCGGCGCCGCTGGCTGCGGGACCAGGAGCTGAGCGAGCGGGAGCCCGTCCTGCCGAAGCGGCAGCTGGGCCCCGTGGCCTCCTTCTGGGAGCGCTTCCTGCAGCCCGGGGGGCTCTGGCGGCAGCAGGTCAGCGCGGGGGGGGCGGGGCAGAAGGGCTCGGTGGCGCCGGCCCGGGCCGCCTGACGCGCCTCTGTGTGCCCGGCAGGTGTACAAGGTCTGCGAGACCAGCGGCTTCATCCTGACGCGGGTCCTGGTCCCCGCCTGGATCATCGCCTACTACCTGAAGTACCACGCCATGGTGAGGGCCCCGAGGCGGTGAGGGGTTCGGGGGGTGGTGGTTGGGCCCTGGCCCGGAGGCCAGATGCCCAGCAAAGCCTCTCTGCCACCCCCCTCTTAAGTGGACAGGGGGAGAGGGGGAAAATGTACCAAAAGCAACTGACAAGATAGAAGCGACTTTAATAACAAGAGTGAGCAAAAGCAGTATGGAATCACAGAATCAACCAGGTTGGAAAAGACCTCAGAGGTCACCAAATCCAAGCTGTCACCCAACACCTCCTGACAGCTAACCCATGGCTCCAAGGGCCCCATCCAATCCCCCCTGGAACACCTCCAGGGATGGGGACTCCACCACCTCCCTGGGCAGCACATCCCAATGGCCAACAACTCTCTCGGTGAACTTTCTCCTCCCCTCCAGCCTGAACCTCCCCTGGCACAGCTTGAGACTGTGTCCTCTTGTTCTGCTGCTGGCTGCCTGGGAGCAGAGCCCAACCCCCACCTGGCTCCAACCTCCCTGCAGGGAGTTGCAGAGAGCAAGAAGGTCTCCCCTGAGCCTCCTCTTCTCCAGGCTAAGCAACCCCAGCTCCCTCAGCCTCTCCTCACAGGGCTGTGCCCCAGACCCCTCCCCAGCTTTGTTGCCCTTCTCTGGACACCTTCAAGTCTCTCAATGTCCTTCTTGAGCTGAGGAGCCCAGAGCTGGACACAGGGCTCTAGGTGTGGCCTGAGCAGCAGGCAGTGGGGAAGCAGCAGCAGGGAGCTGCTGGTCTCTGCTCCCCAGCAGCAGCACAGGGTCGGTCTCAGGCAGCAGGGCTCTCTAGCTTGGTGGTTCTTTAGGAGGGGAGATGCCATGGGTGAATCCCTCACCTCCTCCTTTCACTTCATTCTTACATCTGAGCTGACCTCATCTGGCCTGGAAGGCCTCTTTGGCCAGGCTGGCTCAGCCCTGTCCCCTCCCAAAGTCTTTCCCACCCCTCAGTGTACTCTGGGGGCAGGGAAATGTTGCAAGGACACAGCCTGGAGGCTGCTGTGCTGTGTCAACTCCTGCTGTCAAACACAGCACCAGAGAGGTGCTGTGAGGAGATTTCCCTCCATTCAGAGGGGGAGGGAGGGAGGAGGAGGCTAAAGCCTGGAGGAATCTGTCTTGTAGAGAGAGGGGGTGGTGAAACCAGGGCTGTGGGGAGGGTTGGCATGGTCAGGCTGCTCAGGTGTCTGCTGCAGCCTGAGCTGGCTTCCCAAGGTGCCTGCACTGCCTGCTCATGCTTGCTGGGGTGGCACAAGCAGGCCTCTGGTTGTGGGGCTTTAGGGTGGTGACCACCTGGGCCCCTGCTGGCAGCTGTGCCTCCATGCTGGGCTGCTGAGCAGGCTGCAGCTGCTGGGCTGGGGGTGGGGAGGGGGCAGGGCATGGGGGATGGGGAAGGGCATGGGGGATGGGGCAGGCCCTCCCCTGCCCTGCTGCAGGCCCTCCCCTCCCCTGCCCTGCTGCAGGCCCTCCCCTGCCCTGCCCTGCTGCAGGCCCTCCCCTCCCCTGCCCTGCCCTGCTGCAGGCCCTCCCCTGCCCTGCCCTGCTGCAGGCCCTCCCCTGCCCTGCTGCAGGCCCTCCCCTGCCCTGCTGCAGGCTCTCCCTTCCCCTGCTGCAGGCCCTCCCTGGCTCGGGGGGTGCCATCTGACCAGCCTCAGGCGTTTCAGTGGTGGAAAGAAACTGCTTCCCTGAGCCTGGGGCTCAGTAAGGCTGCTGCAGGAGGGTTGTGCCCTCCCTCTGTGCCTCCTGATGCTAACTTCCTTTCCCTTCCCTTCCCTCTCTCCCTGTGCCTGCAGAAAACCCCCCACGGCATCGTGATGTCCAACCCCGCCATCTACCCAGTAAGTCTCTGCTGACTGCCTTGGCTCCTGCCCAGGCAGGCTGGGGGGGGGGCAGAGGGGCAGCTGGGGGCAGGGAGGATCTCTAGCAGCAGGAGCTTGCTGCCCTGCAGCTGCACAGCTCAGCCCTGCTGAGCAGTTCTGCTCTTGCCCTCGGGGCAGAGGCTGCCTCTGGCCCTGCAGCCTCCCCCTGCAGCAGCAGCTGCTGAGAGCAGGGCTCAGCCTGGGGGGGGCACACCAAGCTGGCCTGAGGGGATGCAGATTGCAGCAGCTTGCTGAAGGGGTTTGGGGCTCTGAAGCCTCCCTGAAAGCTTCCCCTGCAGGGACAGAGGGGTGGCTCTGCTTCCCCTGCTGGCAGGAGCAGCAGTTGTCAGGAGCCCTGAGGGGGTTGGTGCTGAGTGGGTCACTTCTGGCCCCACAAGCTTGGTCCCAGGTGTCCCTGAGGGTGATGCCCCCCACACTGAGGTGTCTCCAGGGAGAAAGCCACATCCCCTCAGCCTGGGATCAGCCCCATGAAGTGGAGAGGGTCAGCCTGGTTGATCTTTGCTGTCTTCAGGCTGCTCCTGCAGCTCCTGGGCAAGTTTAGCTCTGCTGTTTCTCCCAGTTCCATAGTTCTGTGGGTTTGGGCTTTACAATACCTGCCCAGTTCTGCTTTAGCTACAGCAAAGGACTGCCAAGCAGCCTCCCAAACAGCCAGCAAGGGGCTGGAGGGCAAGCTGGCTCTGGCTTCAGCCTAACTCACAGGCCAAGGAAGTGCCTGGAGCTGGGACAAGCAGCAGTTGGGCATCAGGTGGGGTTCTGAGTGCTAATGTGAGCCATGGAGGGGCTGGAAAGGACCTCTGGAGCTCCCCCAGCCCAAGCCTTGCTCCAGCAGGGCACCCCCAGCACCCTGCCCAGCAGCACAGTGCCCAGGGGGGGTTGGAAGCTCTCCACACCAGGAGACTCCACAACCTCTCTGGGCAGCCTGCTCCAGGCCTCCAGCAGCCTCACCCCAAACAACTTTCTCCTCCTGCTCAGCTCCAACCTCCTGCCTGACACTTTCTGCCCCTTGCTGTCCCTTCTGCTGGCCCTGGGCAGCACTCAGCAGAGCCTGGCCCCAGCCTCTTGCCCCCCACAGCTCCTTTAGCTCTTGCTGAGCATTGCTCAGCTGCCCTCTGGGGCTGCTCTTCTGCAGGCTCTCAGCCCCAGGGCTCTCAGCCTTTGCTGCAGGAGCAGCTGGGAGCTGTGGGTCTGGGCAGTGGCTCCCAGCTCTGCTGGAGCAGCCTGTGCAGAGCTGCAGGTCCAGTGTGCTCTCCTCACAGCGGCTCAGCTCCAAGCATTTGGCTGCTGTGCTGTGGCTGAGCAGAAGGGGTGAGGCCAGGCAGGCTTGGGTGGCTTGGCTGAGGAGCTGAGGGCACTGGGAGCCTTGGGAGGGAGCTGAGGTGAGGTTGGGCTTGCTCTGGCAGTGGGGACAGTGTCAGCTGGGCTGGGAGGGCTGAGCCTGGGTGTGGGGGGAGATGCTGACCATGTGCTTGCCTTCCACCAGGGGGACAGGATTCTGGAGACAGGAGAAGTCAGGCCCCCCCTGAAAGAAGACCCTCATGAGCACCACTGATGGGCCAGCCCTGCCCAGCAAGCCAAGAACTGCAGCTGCTTCCTCTGCTCCATAAAAGAGTCCTGGCTCTGCTTCTCCTTGGCCCTTCTGTCCTTCCCTTCCCCTCACCCCACACAGTTCTGCTGTGGGAATTTCCTCTGTCTTTGGTGAGCTTCAGTGCTCAGGCTTAAGAGAATGGTTTGGGCTGGCAGAGCCCTCCCAGAGCAGCCAGGCCAGCACCAACCCAACCCCACCATGGCCACCAAACCCTGGCCCCAGCTGCCATGGCCACAGGGTTCTGCAACCCCTCCAGGCATGGGGACTCCACCACCTCCCTGGGCAGCCTCTGCCAGGCCCTCACCACTCTGCCACCAAAGACATTTGGCCTCCTCTCCAACCTCACCCTCCCCTGGCACAGTTTCAGGCCATTGCCTCTCCTTCTCTCCCCTGAGCCTAGGGAGCAGAGCCCAAGCCCCAGCTGGCTGCAGCCTCCTCTCAGGGAGCTGCAGAGAGCAAGGAGGTCTCCCTCAGCCTCCTCTTCTCCAGGCTCAACACCCCCAGCTCCCTCAGCTGCTCCTCCCCAGCCCTCTTCTCAAGTGATCCCCAGCCTCCCTTCCTCAGGTTCCCCCCTGGCCTGCCAGGGCCTGGCAGCAGGACAGTCACCTGCAGGTCCTGGGGGTGGGCTGCCCCAGGCTGTCCCCATCTAGCAAACCCTCTTCCTCCAAGCAGTGCTGAGAGAGACTCCAGGGGCAGCTCAGCTTCCACCAGTATCCTCCCCCCAGTTCTGTGCCAGGGCAGGGGAGCAGAGGTGGCTCTGCTGCCCCAGATTCTTTACAGCCTTCACCCTCCAGCACTTCCTGCTTTGCCAGCAGCCCTCTCATGGTGTCACCTTCCAGGGGAGCTTGGGCTTGGGGCAGAGAGGCCTCCTGGGGGGCAGGGAGCTGCTGATCCTTCTGGATCCCTTCCAGCTCCAGCTGTCCTGGAGGGGCAGTGTGGTGGTGGCTGCCCTGGGGGTGGCAGTGCTTCAGCCAGCAGTGCAGAGGGTGAGGTGAGGCACAGCACCCCAGCAGGGTGGGCTTGGGAGGGAGCCCTGGAGCTCACCCAGTCCTAACCCCCTGCTCCAGCAGGGCACCCACAGCAGCTTGCCCAGCAGGTTCCAGAAGCCCCTGGTGACCTCACTGTGTGTGCCCAGCAGAGCCACTGTGAGGTCAAGGGGGCAGGCAGGAGGCCTCTTGCTGTGCCAGGGGACAGGCAGGAGGCCTCTTGCTGTGCCAGGGGACTGGCAGAAAGCCTCTTGCTGTGCCAGGGGACAGGCAGGAGGCCTCTTGCTGTGCCAGGGGACAGGCAGGAGGCCTCTTGCTGTGCCAGGGGACAGGCAGAGCACTGTGCAGCCAGAGGAGCTGAGGGCAGCCATGGAGCCTGCCTTGGGCAGCCCTGCTCAGCCTGCAGCCCCCAGGGCCCTCCCCGAGCCCATCCCTGTCCTCTGGCAAGAGCTCAGGGTGGGACAGCAAGTGGGGGGCAGCTGTGGGCTGGGAGGGGGCTGCAGGCTCCTGGGGGTCACCACTGGCAGGCTCTGGGGGGGAGCACTGGGGAAGCTGGAGGGCTCCTGGGGAAGCTGGAGAGGCAGGAGTGGTGAGGGGCTGTGGGGAAGGCAGAGTCAAGGGGGGAGGCTGGGGAGCTGCTGGGGGGCTGTGGGGAAGCAGAGTCAAAGGTGGAGGCTGGGGGGCTCTGGGGAAGCAGAGTCAAAGGGGGAGGCTGGGGAGCTGCTGGGGGGCTCTGGGGAAGCAGAGTCAAAGGGGGAGGCTGGGGGGCTGCTGGGGGGCTGGGGGGAAGGCAGAGTCAAGGGGGGGAGGCTGGGGGGCTGGTGAGGGCTGTGAGTGGGGAGAGGGGCATGGGGGTGGCAGGGGGGTGGGGGCTGCAGGGGGGTGGGGGGGCTGCAGGGGGGCTGTGGGGGCTGCAGGGGTGTGTGGGGGCTGCAGGGGTGTGGGGGCTGCAGGGGGGCTGTGGGGGCTGCAGGGGTGTGTGGGGGCTGCAGGGGTGTGGGGGCTGCAGGGGGGCTGTGGGGGCTGCAGGGCTGTGGGGGCTGCAGGGGGCTGTGGGGGCTGCAGGGGGGCTGTGG
The DNA here is from genome assembly GCF_026170545.1 of Melanerpes formicivorus. NCBI lineage: Eukaryota > Metazoa > Chordata > Aves > Piciformes > Picidae > Melanerpes > Melanerpes formicivorus. Next base: position 18,651,872 of record NW_027142366.1, on the reverse strand, counting down.
GGGCTGCAGGGGGGCTGTGGGGGCTGCAGGGGGCTGTGGGGGCTGCAGGGGTGTGGGGGCTGCAGGGGGGGTGTGGGGGCTGCAGGGGCTGTGGGGGCTGCAGGGGCTGTGGGGGCTGCAGGGGGGCTGTGGGGGCTGCAGGGGGCTGTGGGGGCTGCAGGGGTGTGGGGGCTGCAGGGGGCTGTGGGGGCTGCAGGGGCTGTGGGGGCTGCAGGGGGGGGTGGGGGCTGCAGGGGGGCTGTGGGGGCTGCAGGGCTGTGGGGGCTGCAGGGGGGGTGGGGGCTGCAGGGGGGCTGTGGGGGCTGCAGGGGGGCTGTGGGGGCTGCAGGGGGGTGGGGGCTGCAGGGGGGCTGTGGGGGCTGCAGGGGTGTGGGGGCTGCAGGGGGGCTGTGGGGGCTGCAGGGGGGGGGTGGGGGCTGCAGGGGGGCTGTGGGGGCTGCAGGGGGGCTGTGGGGGCTGCAGGGGTGTGGGGGCTGCAGGGGGGGGGTGGGGGGCTGCAGGGGGGCTGTGGGGGCTGCAGGGGGCTGTGGGGGCTGCAGGGGTGTGGGGGCTGCAGGGGGCTGTGGGGGCTGCAGGGGCAGGCTGGGGTCCGGGGGGCTGTCCCACAGCCTCGTTGGGGTCCCTGTCACCACCCTGCCCCATGGGGAGCCTGCCCCCAGCAGTGAGCCCCCAGGGGTGCTGGCACAGCAGGTGGGCACAGGAGCCCTGGTGTATCTGGTGGCTACAGGGGCCCTGGTGTATCTGGTGGGCACGGGAGCCCTGGCACAGCTGGTGGTCACAAGGGCTCTGGCACAGCGGGTGGGCACAGGAGCCCTGGTGTATCTGGTGGGCACAGGGGCCCTGCCTGCCCCTCTCCTGCACAAGGACAGCCCTGAGCCTGGCACCCCCGCCCGGTGAGTGCCCCTGGGGCTGCCCTGCCCTCCCCCAGCGCTGCTGGGGCTCTCCCCAGGCTCCTCTGCAGGGCTTGTGGGGAGCTGGGGGCTGTCAGCTCTCCTGGGGCTGCCCGGGACCCCCAGGCTGCCCCCAGACTCCTCTGCTGAGCCCCCCGCCCCAGCACTGCAGGGAGTTGAGAGTCCCATGGGCACCCCACAGCTCCAGCAGCCCCACAGCCGCCTCTGATCCCCCCCAGCCCTCCCCCAGGAGGCTGCTGCCAGCCACAGGCCCAGTCCCAAGCCTCCAGGAGCAGTGGTGGTGGCCCTGGGACCACCGGGGTGTCATGGAACAGAGGACCCCCCACCCCGGGTGGGTGGAATGGGTCCAGGGAGGGGGTTGAGGCTGCCAGGCAAGGCCAATGCAGGACATGCAACTTACTGCAGGAGGCTTCATCACCACCACTGCCCCTGGGCTGCTGATGGAAGAGCTCCCCTCTGGAACACCTCCAGGGATGGGGACTCCACCACCTCCCTGGGCAGCACATCCCAGTGGTTAACAACTCTCTCTGGGAAGAATTTCTTCCTCCCCTCCAGCCTGAACCTCCCCTGGCACAGCTTGAGACTGTGTCCTCTTGTTCTGCTGCTGGCTGCCTGGGAGCAGAGCCCAACCCCCACCTGGCTCCAACCTCCCTGCAGGGAGTTGCAGAGAGCAAGAAGGTCTCCCCTGAGCCTCCTCTTCTCCAGGCTAAGCAACCCCAGCTCCCTCAGCCTCTCCTCACAGGGCTGTGCCCCAGACCCCTCCCCAGCTCTGTTGCCCTTCTCTGGACACCTTCAAGTCTCTCAATGTCCTTCTTGAGCTGAGGAGCCCAGAGCTGGACACAGGACTCAAGGGGTGGCCTGAGCAGTGCTGAGCACAGGGCACAAGGACTTCCCTGCTCCTGCTGGCCACACTCTTCCTGCTGCAGGCCAGGATGCCCTTGGCCTTCTTGGCCCCCTGGGCACACTGCTGGCTTATATTCAGACAGCTGTCCACCAGCACCCCCAGGTCCCTCTCTGCCTGGCTGCTCTCAGCCACTCTGCCCCCAGCCTGTAGCTCTGCCTGGGGTTGCTGTGGCCAAAGTGCAGCCCCTGGCACTTGGCCTTGTTGAATGCCATCCTGTTGGCCTCTGCCCATCTGCCCAGCCTGGCAAGGTCCCTCTGCAGAGCCCTTCTGCCCTCTGACTGACCAACATCTGCTCCCAGCTTGCTGTCATCTGCTAACTTGCTGATGACTGACTTGACCCCCTCATCCAGACCATCAATGAAGATGTTAAAGAGCACAGGGCCCAGCACTGGTTTCTGTGCTGAGTTGCCAGGGCTGGAGCAGGGAGGGTTTGGTGCTGCTGTGTTTGGTTTGCAGCTGCCTCTGCTGCCTGGGCCAACTGCTGGATTCTCTTCCTGACCCCCCCCTGGCATGGTGGCAACCCTGCTGCCTCCTGCACTGCCCATCCATGGAGAGTTGATGGCCAGGACCATTTCACAGAGTCACAGAACTGGCAGGGCTGGAAGGGAGCTCAAGGCTCAGCCAGCTCCAACCCCCTGCCATGGCCAGGGACACCTCACACCACAGCAGGTTGCTCACAGCCACCTCCAGCCTGGCTGCAAACACCTCCAGGCAGGAGGCTTCCACCACCTCCCTGGGCAACCTGTGCCTCACCACCCTCCTGGCCAACAACTTCTTCCTCACAGCCAAGCTCAATCTCCCCACTTCTAGTTCTGCTCCATCCCCCCCACTCCTATCCCTCCCTGACCCCCTCCAAAGTCCCTCCCCAGCTTTCCTGCAGCCCCCTGCAGATCCTGGAAGGCCACAAGGAGGTCTCCTGGGAGCCTTCTCCTCTCCAGCCTGCACAACCCCAACTCTCTCAGGCTGTGCTCAGCTCCAGCCCTCTGCTCCTCCTCCTGGCCCTGCTCTGGACACCTTCCAGCCCTCAGCTGCTACCTCTAAAAGGAGGTGGCATTAGTGCCAGTGCAGGTGACTCCTATCAGAGCATGCTGGCACTCAGCCCCCACTGGAGATGGCTGTGGCTGGCCAGAGGGAGCTGGAGGTGTTTGCTCTGGGGGTTGTCCTTGTGTTATTTAGGTGGTGTCATTGGCTGAGCAGCTGATGGCATCTCCCTGGGCTTGTGCAGTGCCCCTGTCCTGTGTGGCACCACGGGGCAGAGCAGGGACCTGAGGCCACTGCCTGGGCAAGGGCTTGGCTGGAGAGCTGCACTCAGAGCTGTGGTCAGCAGCTCAGTGTCCAAAGGGAGAGCTGTGATGAGTGGAGGCCCTCAGGGGTCAGTACTGGGAGCAGAGCTGTTGAACATCTCCCTCAGCCCCATGGGCACTGGGGTTGGGGCACCCTCAGCAGGTCTGCAGATGGCACCAAGCTGTGTGGCTCAGCTGGCAGCTGGAGGGAAGGATCCATCCAGAGGGAGCTGGGCAGGCTGGAGGGAAGGATCCATCCAGAGGGAGCTGGGCAGGCTGGAGGGAAGGGATCCATCCAGAGGGAGCTGGGCAGGCTGGAGGGAAGGATCCATCCAGAGGGACCTGGGCAGGCTGGGGGGAAGGATCCAGCCAGAGGGAGCTGGGCAGGCTGCAGAGCTGGGCACAAGGCAGCCTCATGAAGGTCAGCAAAGCCAAGAGCAAGGTCCTGCAGCTGGGGCAGGGCAATCCCAAGCACAAACCCAGGCTGGGTGAGGAGTGGCTGAGAGCAGCCCTGAAGAGAAGGCCTTGGGGCTGTCAGCTGGTGACAAAGTCCCCAGGAGCCAGCAGTGGTCCCTGGCAGCCCAGAGCCAGCTGAGTGCTGAGCTGCAGCCAGAGCAGGGAGAGCAGCAGCACAGGGAGGGGATTCTGCCCCTCTGCTCTGCTCAGCCCCCACCTGCAGCACTGCCTCCAGCTCTGGGGCCCCCAGCACAGGAAGGACCTGGAGCTGCTGGAGAGGCTCCAGAGGAGGCCACAGAGATGAGCAGAGGCTGCAGAACCTCCCCTGTGGGGCCAGGCTGGGAGAGCTGGGGCTGTGCAGCCTGCAGAAGAGAAGGCTCCAGGCAGACCTCAGAGCAGCCTCCCAGTGCCTGAAGGGCTCCAGGAGAGCTGGGGAGGGACTTGGGCCAAGGGCTGGGAGTGCCAGGCCCAGGGCCAATGGCTTTGAGCTGGGAGAGAGGAGACTGAGAGTGGAGAGGAGGAAGAAATCCTTTGCAGTGAGGCTGGGGAGACTCTGGCCCAGACTGCCCAGGGAGGCTGTGGCTGCCTCCTGCATGGAGGTGTTGAGGACCAGGCTGGATGAGGCCCTGAGCAGCCTGTGCTGGTGGGAGGGGTCCCTGCCCATGGCAGGGGCTTGGAGCTGGATGATCTCTGAGGTCCCTTCCAACCCAACCCTTTCTGGTTCTCCAGGCAGAGGGCCAAGCTGGCAGTGCCAGCCAGGACCTCTCCCCTCACGCCAGGAGAGCTGGATGCCAGCAGCTGCTTCTTTCATGCCCTTGCAGCTGGGATGATGCTGAAGCCCACAGGCAACGAGCAGTGACTCCACCACCCCTTCCTTCCTTCCTTCCTTCCTCCACACGGTGCCAGGCAGTCGTGCTTCTCGTGCCTCAATTAGCAGCCATCTGCATAACAAAAGGGCCTTAATTGAGCTGCCCACACAGAAGCGTGCAGAGCTGTTCTGGGTGCTCGCAGGAGCCTTAATTGCCCCTGCTCCTCGGGCAGGGGGAAGGCACCAAGCAGGCAGACATGTGATAGGTCTCCTGTGCCATGTGGCAGCCTTCTGTGGGCACCTCGGGCATCTCCCGTGGCACCTGATGCCAACATGCAGGCAGTGAGTGGAGTCCAGAGGGGTCTCTGTGAGGTGCCACCACGGGCAGCACTCAGGGCTTTGGATGGAGCCAATGGTTTCCTTCTGATCCCACCTTAGAATCACAGAGCTGGCAGGGTTGGAAGGGAGCTCAAGGCTCAGCCAGCTCCAACCCCCTGCCACGGGCAGGGACACCTCACACCACAGCAGCTTGCTCACAGCCACCTCCAGCCTGGCTGCAAACACCTCCAGGCAGGAGGCTGCCACCACCTCCCTGGGCAACCTGGGCCAGGCTCTCACCACCCTCCTGGGCAACAACTTCTTCCTCACATCTAACTTCCCCCTTTCTCCAGGGACCCTGACAGGGTTTTGCCCTTTAGCAGGCTCCACCTGGCATTTTGGGGTGCTGACCCTCTGCCCACACTGGGCTGCACCCCAGGATTCCTGCCCTGGGCTCTCCTGAGGCAAGCACCAAGCCCTCTAATCCCTCCAGTGGAGGAAAGCTCTGCTGTGAGTGAGGGCAGAGGGAGAGCTGCTCTGCCCCTGGGCCACTCCTGCAGAGCAGAGGGAGAGCTGCTCCAGCAGCCTCACAGATAGGCCCCAGGAGAGGGGCAGAGGGAGAGCTGCTTCCAGGAGCCTCTGGAGAAGGTTCACACCTGGAGGGGGGCAGAGGGAGAGCTGCTCCAGCAGCCTCTGGGGAAGGTTCACCCCTGGAGGGGGGCAGGAGCCACAGCTGGCCACGTGGGCTGTGGTCCCTGCATCATCTTGGCAGAAGCCTGACAGTCCCCCAGATGTGGTGCCACCACAGCTGCCCCCACAGAAAGCCTCAGCTCCCCTGTGGGGAGGGTCCAACACCCTCAAAGTGCCCTTTGCCCTGTGCAGCAGCTGTCCTTCACCATCCATCCCCTGCCTAGGCATGGAGGCCTGGGCACTGCTGCTGTTGCTGCAGCAATGACCCTGCAGCCCATGCCTCTGTGTGCTGCCCCAGCTTGGCCAAGTCACCTCTGGCATCCTCCCCCTCTGCTCTGCCCTGAGGAGACCTCCCCTGCAATATTGCATCCAGCTCTGGGCTCCCCAGCTCAGCAGGGACAGGGATCTGCTGCAGAGAGCCCAAGGGAGGCTCCAAGGATGCTGCAGGGCCTGGAGCACTGCCTGGGGAGGAGAGGCTGAGAGCCCTGGGGGGGCTTAGTCTGGAGAGGAGAAGGCTGAGAGGGATCTGATCAATGTCTCTCAAGAGCTGAGGGCTGGGGGTCAGGAAGGAAGGGCCAGGGCCAGGCTCTGCTCACTGTGCCCTGGGCTAGGCCAAGGGGCAGTGGATGGAAACTGCAGCCCAGGAGGTTCCACCTCAGCAGGAGGAGGAACTTCTGCCCTGGGAGGCTCCCAGAGGCCTGGAGCAGGCTGCCCAGAGAGGTTGTGGAGTCTCCTGCTCTGGAGCCTTCCCAGCCCTGTCTGGATGTGTTCTGTGTGCCCTGTGCTGGATTCTCTGCTCCTGCTCTGGCAGGGGGCTTGGGCTGGATGATCTCTTTGGGTCCCTTCCAACCCCTAACATCCTCTGACCTGTGATCTCCCACCCCTGTGCCCCAGGCTCAGCAGGTGCTGCAGGAGCTGCTCCATGTCTCATCTCAGTGGTGGGAGGGTTTCAAGGGGCTGCTGAACAGATGACTCCAGCAGGAGGCTGGGCTTGGATGTCACAGAATCACACAGCTGCTTAGGGTGGAGAAGACCTTTCAGATCATGAGGTTCAACCCTTACCCCAGCACTGCCAGGGCACCACTGAGCCATGGCCCTCAGCACCGCAGCTCCATGGCTTGGAAAACCCCCCAGGGATGGGGACTGCACCACTGCCTTGGGCAGCCTGGGCCAGGCCTGGACAACAGTATCACACAGTCTCACAGTATAGCTTAGGTTGGAAAGGACCTCGAGGATCATCGAGTCCAACCTATCAACACAGACCTCATGACTAGACCATGGCACCAAGTGCCACATCCAATCCCCTCTGGAACACCTCCAGGGATGGGGACTCCACCACCTCCCTGGGCAGCACATCCCAATGACGAACAACTCGCTCGGTGAAGAACTTCCTCCTCCCCTCCAGTCTAAACCTCCCCTGGCACAGCTTGAGACTGTGTCCTCTTGTTCTGCTGCTGGCTGCCTGGGAGAAGAGACCCACCCCTTCCCGGCCACAACCACCTTTCAAGTAGTTGTAGAGGGCAATGAGGTCTCCCCTGAGCCTCCTCTTCTCCAGGCTCAGCAACCCCAGCTCCCTCAGCCTCTCCTCACAGGGCTGTGCCCCAGACCCCTCCCCAGCTTTGTTGCCCTTCTCTGGACACCTTCAAGTCTCTCAATGTCCTTTTTAAACTGAGGGGCCCAGAACTGGACACAGGACTCAAGGGGTGGCCTAAGCAATGCAGAGTACAGGGGCACAATGACCTCCCTGCTCCTGCTGGCCACACTCTTCCTGCTGCAGGCCAGGATGCCATTGGCCTTCTTGGCCCCCTGGGCACACTGCTGGCTCATATTCAGGTGGCTCAAGGCTCAACCCTCAAGGGGAAGAAATTGTTCCTCATGGCCAACCCAAACCTGCCTTGATACAGCTGAAGGGCATTTCCTATTGTCCTGTTGTTTGCTCCTGGGGAGCAGAGCCCAAGCCCCAGCTGGCTGCAGAGAGCAAGGAGGTCTCCCTCAGCCTCCTCTGCTCCAGGCTCAACACCCCCAGCTCCCTCAGCTGCTCCTCCCCAGCCCTCTTCCCCAGACCCTTCCCCAGCTCTCTTGCCCTTCTCTGGCCCTGCTCCAGCTCCTCAGTGTCCTTCCTGCAGTGAGGAGCCCAGAGCTGAACCCAGTGCCTGGGGTCCCCATGAGCTGTGGTGGATGTGGGCTGGGTGAGTGCACAGACCCCAGCTGCCCCTACCCTGGCAGGGCTGAGGGCTGCAACTCATGGCAGCATCCTTGGGGAGGGCACTCCCCAGCCATGCCCTGTGCCCGGCTGCTGGCACGGCTCCTGGATCCCAAACCGGAGCATGGCCTGGAGGCAGGAGGTGACTCCGTGCCAGCCGCGGCCGCGATTCATGCCGTGCCAGGTCATTAGGAGCTGTAATTAGCCGGGTTCAACCCTAATTAGGCGGGCTCGGCGGCTCCTTCCCAGGCCGCCCGCGCAGCGCCGAGGCCGACAGGGCTGCGCTGGGCACCGGGGCTGCGCTGGGCACCGGGGCTGCGCTGCCGCCGGCGGCCCCGGGCTCTCCATCTCCCCCCCCCGCCGCCCGCCCCGGGCTCTCCATCTCCCCCCCGCCGCCCGCCCCGGGCTCTCCATCTTCCCCCCCCGCCGCCCGCCCCGGGCTCTCCATCTCCCCCCCGCCGCCCGCCCCGGGCTCTCCATCTTCCCCCCCCCGCCGCCCGCCCCGGGCTCTCCATCTCCCCCCCCCGCCGCCCGCCCCGGGCTCTCCATCTCCCCCCCGCCGCCCGCCCCGGGCTCTCCATCTTCCCCCCCCGCCGCCCGCCCCGGGCTCTCCATCTCCCTCCGCCGCCCGCCCCGGGCTCTCCATCTCCCTCCGCCGCCGGCCCCGGGCTCTCCATCTCCGCCCCGCCGCCCGCCCCGGGCTCTCCATCTCCCCCCCCGCCGCCGGCCCCGGGCTCTCCATCTCCGCCCCGCCGCCCGCCCCGGGCTCTCCATCTCCCCCCCCCGCCGCCCGCCCCGGGCTCTCCATCTCCGCCCCGCCGCCCGCCCCGGGCTCTCCATCTCCCCCCCCGCCGCCGGCCCCGGGCTCTCCATCTCCGCCCCGCCGCCCGCCCCGGGCTCTCCATCTCCCGCCGCCGTCCGCCCCGGGCTCTCCATCTGCCCCCGCCGCCCGCCCCGGGCTCTCCATCTCCCTCCGCCGCCCGCCCCGGGCTCTCCATCTGCCCCCGCCGCCCGCCCCGGGCTCTCCATCTCCCTCCGCCGCCCGCCCCGGGCTCTCCATCTCCCCCCCGCCGCCCGCCCCGGGCTCTCCATCTCCCCCCCCGCCGCCCGCCCCGGGCTCTCCATCTCCCCCCCCGCCGCTCGCCCCGGGCTCTCCATCTCCCCCCCCGCCGCCGGCCCCGGGCTCTCCATCTCCCTCCGCCGCCCGCCCGCGGCACCGGGACACGCCCGGGCGCTCGCTCGGCCTGCAGGGAGAAGCTGCTCCGCACCCTGCTCCCCGCAACCCCAGCCCCGAGCGGCCGCGCAGCCGCGGCCAGGGCAGGCCCCGCGGATCCCCGCACCCCGCCAGGGCCTGCGAGGACAGCGCCGCCTCCCCCCGCGGCCTCCCGGCCAGGCGGGGGCGCTCTGCCCGGCCGCCTGCCTGCCGCAAAGCACCCTGGGAGCGGTAGTCCTGCCCCCCAGCGCAGCCGCCCGCTGCCGGCCGCGCCTCGCCGCCGCCCTCCGCCGCTCCCTCCGGGCTCTCGCCCACCGGGCAGACCCCGCCGGGTCTCGCTCCGGCCTCCCACCCCCGCTCCCGGTGAGCTCCGTTCGGCCACCGCCTTCCGCTTCCTCCGCGCGGCGCCCCTCGGGGCTTGTAGTTCGCGCGCGCTATTCACGACGGGCTGTGCGCTGTTTGCGCGGCGCAGCGCCCGGGGGCCGCGATGGGACGCTACGCCACGGCGGCGGCGTAAGGGCGGGCTCGGGGACTCCGGGGCAGGCCGGGCCGGCGGCGGAGCGGGAGGAAGGCGCCGGCGGAGCGGCCGGGCGCCGCGGCGGGCGGGCAGGCGGGAGGGAGGAGGTGGAAGTTGCTCTGCCCGGGGGAAAGTACGGGGCCGGGCAGGGACGCGAGCGGCAGCGCGGCCGCCTCCGTGCCCAGGTAAGCGGCGGCGGGGGGCGGCGGGGGCCTCCGGCGGCGCGGGGGAGGCGGGGACGGGCCGCCCGGGGCCTCTCGCCGCAGTCCTGCGGGCCGCGGCTCCCACCCGCGCGGCCGGGTTGCCGTTCCGCCGGCCGGAGCCTCCGGCTGGGCCCCGGCCTCCCCCGGCTGCCCCGCACCACCTGTTGCCGGTGGGCCCGGGCCCGGCTGGCCGGGGAGGGGGCGGCGGGAGCCGGGGCTGGGGGCCGGGGAGGTGGGGGCCGGTGCCGAGGTCCTGCTGCTGGGGCCAGCTGGGGAGCCGGGAATCCGCCTTCGGGGGTCTGTGGCTGTTGGGGCGCCTCATGCGGGGTCTGAGGAGACCCGAGGGCTGCGGCTGCCCTCCTGTTCCCTCAGCCCCGGCGGGGCTCCGGCCGGCTCGGGAGCGCTGCAGCAGCCGTGGGGCACGGAGAGGCTCCGTGCTGCAGCGCCTGACCTGCCCGCACCGAGCCCCGGCACTGCGCTCTGCGCTGGGCACAGGGCGATGGAACCCCCCCGGGCCGGGGAGCCTCGGGCACGGTGACGCCGAGCTCCGGGGCTGCACCACGGCAGAGCCGCCCAGAGAAGCGGGGCCGCCTGTCCTTGAGCTCCGCACTCTAACCTCCAGGCTAGAAACCTCTCTGCTGGCGACTGCGAGGGGCTTCATGCGGAGTTTGTGAAGCGTGTGCCCTGTGGCATCGCTCGGCAGGCTCTTGGACTTGGCTCTCCTAGGGCTGCGGGGGCCCCGGTGCCTCGGCAGGACCCCCGGAGCTGCCCGCACGTCGGCTCCGCTGCCGCCGCGAGCACGCCAGCCTCCAGGTCCCGGCTGCAGACCTCGGTTCCCGTGGAAGGGAAAGGCTCAGCCCGCGGTGCAGCCTCTCCATTTGCCGAGCAGCTCTCCCCTCCCTCCCTGCCCCTGCCTGGGGGGTGCCTCCCTGCCCCCCTCGCCCAGCAGGAAGCACACGTTGCGGGGTGGTCATCTGCTGGGGGCCGGTGGAACAACGTGCCCGTTGTGTGGGGAAGGGCAGGGTGTCTCCTGCCAGCAGCTGTTCCCATGGGAATCTCAGCTGGGGCTCAGCAGTCTGCAGGCCCCGGGCTGCGGCTGGGTCGGCTTTGCATGGGCAGGCAGAAGGTTAGCTGGGAAGTGCTTACTGGGCATGTCCCGGGGTGGTCATGCACGGAGTGTGGTGTGCTGCTGAGCATCAGGCAGGAGGCTGTGGAGAGCAGGAGAAGGGATAGGTTGGACTCGATGATCCTCGAGGTCCTTTCCAACCTAAGTGATACTGTGATACTGTGAAGGACTGAGAGGGAGCTGAGGTGCTGGAGAGGTCAGGCTGTGGCCCCCGTGGAGCTGAACACAGATCTTGTCAGACTTGGAGCGTTTGGCACCTGGGGTGTATAGGGACTTGTGCCTCTGCAATAGGGGCTCCAAACCTGGAGCACTGCATCCAGTGTTGGAGCCTCTGAGCCAGGAAGGATCTGGAGGGGCTGGAAGGTGTCCAGAGCAGGGCCAGGAGGAGGAGCAGAGGGCTGGAGCTGCTCTGCTGTGAGCACAGCCTGAGAGAGTTGGGGTTGTGCAGGCTGGAGAGGAGAAGGCTCCCAGGAGACCTCCTTGTGGCCTTCCAGGATCTGCAGGGGGCTCCAGGAAAGCTGGGGAGGGACTTTGGAGGGGGTCAGGGAGGGATAGGAGTGGGGGGGATGGAGCAAAGCTAGAAGTGGGGAGATGGAGATTGGCTGTGAGGAAGAAGTTGTTGGCCAGGAGGGTGGTGAGAGCCTGGCACAGGTTGCCCAGGGAGGTGGTGGAAGCCTCCTGGCTGGAGGTGTTTGCAGCCAGGCTGGAGGTGGCTGTGAGCAACCTGCTGTGGTGTGAGGTGTCCCTGGCCATGGCAGGGGGTTGGAGCTGGCTGAGCCTTGAGCTCCCTTCCAGCCCTGAGCATTCTTTGGTTCAAGCATTCTCTGTGCAAGCTGCCACCTTCCCTCACTCGCAGCAGAATGGTGGTGGGAGGGTGGCCTGGTGGTAGCAGACCAACCAACCTCCTGTGCTGCTGCCAGCCTGCTGGTGGCTCTTGTGTGGCCCTTCCTCCAGCCCCACTGCTGCCCACACTGGCTTGTGGCTCTGAGTGAGGCAGAGCAGGGCTGGGCTGTGCCCCAGGAGCAAGCTGTGGTTGCCTGACCCTGTGTCAGAGAGGCATGATTCAAACCCCCAGCACTTGGTGTACGTGGGGAGTTGCATCAGCTCTTGTTTGTGTCCAAGGCTGGAAGAGTTGGGAGGCAGAAGGCAAGACCCAACACTGCTCCCTGGCCCGGGTGGGGTGGGAGGGCTGGAGAGCCTTTGAAGGTGTGATGGGACTTGCTGCTGTCTGCTCAGCCCTGCTGCCTTGGCAGGCAGCACGGCAGCCTCCTTCAGCCTGCTGCCTGGGGGGACCCTGGGGCGTGGGCCCAGCCTCCTGCCCTGTGCATTGGAGTAAGTGTGGAGAAAGAGCCCAAAACTGCTCTGAACAAGAGGCAGGCTGCCTGCCCGGGCTCAGAGCTGCCTTGCAGTAGCAGCAGGGCTGAGGCACTGCTTCCACACTGTGCTGTCTGAGCCAGGCCACAGCTGCAGCCCTGGGGCCAGTCCTGGGCTCCCCAGCTCAGGAGAGACAGAGAACTGCTGGAGAGAGTCCAGGGCAGGCTGCAGAGCTGCTGAGGGGCCTGGAGCAGCTCTGGGAGCAGCAAAGGCTGAGAGCCCTGGGGCTGAGAGCCTGCAGAAGAGCAGCCCCAGAGGGCAGCTGAGCAATGCTCAGCAAGAGCTAAAGGAGCTGGGGGGGGCAAGAGGCTGGGGCCAGGCTCTGCTGAGTGCTGCCCAGGGCCAGCAGAAGGGACAGCAAGGGGCAGAAAGTGTCAGGCAGGAGGTTGGAGCTGAGCAGGAGGAGAAAGTTGTTTGGGGTGAGGCTGCTGGAGGCCTGGAGCAGGCTGCCCAGAGAGGTTGTGGAGTCTGCTGGTGTGGAGAGCTTCCAACGCCCCCTGGGCACTGTGCTGCTGGGCAGGGTGCTGGGGGTGCCCTGCTTTGGCAGGGGGTTGGGTGGGTGAGCTCCAGGCTGGAGCAGATGCTCTGCAGTCTGTTCAGGCCCCTGCCCTGTGGGATTCTGTGTGCTGTGGAGGGGCTGAGAGGCCCTGGTCAGAGGCACTGATTTCCACAGCGCTCTGCTGTGTGCCTTTGTCTGAGGATCTCTGGCTGTGCAGGGGCTGTGCCTGGGCCCTGCTGCTGCCTCAGCCAGCTGAGCACGGGTGGCTTTATCTCCTGGAGAGCAGCAGGCTGCTGCCATCCCTCCTGCAGCTCGGGTGGGAGCTTGCCAAGTTTGCAGCCCTGGCACGTGGGGCGGCGGGAGGGAGAGGCTGGCAGCGCCCGGCGGGCACGGCGGTGCCATGCTGGTGACACTGCTGGGGACACTGCCTGTGCTCAGCTGAGCTGCACACCAGGGACCTGCCTGTGCTCAGCTGAGCTGCACACCAGGGACATGCCTTTTCCTCCCTCCCCACTTCACCTGAAGCCAGGCTTTGGCTCGTTCCTGGCTGGGCTCTGATCCTTGCTGTGAGCAGAGGGGGCTGGGAAGGAGCAGGTCCTGCGGCGCTGCTCCCAGCCGGGGCCGTGTGGAGCAGGGGGAGGCTGGGCCCGGGGGCTGTGGCTGGCTGAGGGGGCAGGGAGAGGGGAGGCTGTTTGTGTCCCAGCCCCGTGGTGCCCAGCAGCCTCTCTCCAGGCTCGCAGTGCTGGCAGGAAACTTGTGAAGAGCTGAGCCGCTGGGAGGCCTGGGAGAGGTCAGGCACAGTGCAGCCTCGGCAAAGCTGCTTATGCGGGTGGGATAGGTGAGTCACAGGCTTCCTCCTCCTCCTCCTCGTCATAATCCCACTCTGGAGAGCAGGATGTGCTGTCTGCCTGCTCCCCTGGAGCCTGCTGCATCTGCCTGGCCCTGCCTCAGCCTCGCTGCTGGCGCCGGGCCCCTGCCTGCGGCCGCAGCCCTCCCCAGGCCGTCCGGAGCCGGGCAGGGAGCAGCAGGCTGCTGCTGGGTTGCTGTCCTCCCCTTCTGGCTCTCTGGGGTGTTGGCATTGCCTGGCACTTAGCACTGGCAGCTGAGGAGGCCAAGGGAGGCAGAAGGGCTGTTGTCTGCACAGCAGAAACATTTAACTCTGGCCTTCACAGCTCCCTTCCCTGTGTGTTGGCAGCTCTGAGGCTGGCTGGGGAGGAGAGGCTGAGAGGGACCTCACTGATGTTTGTCTGAGAGGCTGGGGGCAAGAGGATGGAGCCCAGTTCAAGAGGGACAGGGAAGTGCTGGAGAGAGCCCAGGGCAGGCTGCAGAGCTGCTGAGGGGCCTGGAGCAGCTCTGGGAGCAGCAAAGGCTGAGAGCCCTGGGGCTGAGAGCCTGCAGAAGAGCAGCCCCAGAGGGCAGCTGAGCAATGCTCAGCAAGAGCTAAAGGAGCTGTGGGGGGCAAGAGGCTGGGGCCAGGCTCTGCTGAGTGCTGCCCAGGGCCAGCACAAGGGACATCAAGGGGCAGAAAGTGTCAGGCAGGAGGTTGGAGCTGAGCAGGAGGAGAAAGTTGTTTGGGGTGAGGCTGCTGGAGGCCTGGAGCAGGCTGCCCAGAGAGGTTGTGGAGTCTGCTGGTGTGGAGAGCTTCCAACCCCCCCTGGGCACTGTGCTGCTGGGCAGGGTGCTGGGGGTGCCCTGCTGGAGCAGGGGCTTGGACTGGCTCTGCAGAGCTCCCTTCCAGCCCCTGCCATTCTGTGCTGCTCTGTGGTGCTGGTGCTGGTCTCCAGTTTGCTCCTCTTGGGTTGCTTTCAAGGGTGAGGAAGGATTTTGTGTGCTGTTTCCTCTTGCTCTGGGGGGAAAAACCCAACCAACAACCTCCTGGTAGCCTGATGGTTGGGCAGGAGGGAGAAGGGGGAGCCCTGGCGAGGCAGTCAGCTCCACAGCAATGTGTCAGCAGCAGAAAGAGCAATTGTTTGCCTGCCTGTGCAGGGCAGAGCCTCCTCCTGCTGGGGCAGGCAGCCTTTGACAGCCCTGATCGTCCCTTCCCAGCCAGGCAATTAGCAGCACCTCGCAGTCTGTTGGATGGCTCCGGGGGGGCTTTTTCAACCTGACTCCCACAAACAGATCAGGGAGGCTTGGAAAGCTGCTTGGCATTGGCCCCTGGGGCTTCTGGAGGTTGAGTGCCTGAGTGCTGCTGTTTCCCATTGTGCTGTGGCCCTGCTTGCCTGAAGAGAAAATCACTGGAGGGGAGGGGAGGGAAGGGGAGGCTGCTTTTCACCAGCTGGAGCTGCTCAACTTGGCTTTCTAAAGACTGCTGCTGAGCCTCGAGGTTCACACATGACAACCCAGGCTTGGAGCTGGATCTGTGCTCCCCTGGCAAGTGCCTCTGCCGGTGCTGGGGCTCTGAGGAGTGCTCATGGAAAGAGCTTTGCTGTTCCTGCCCCTTCTGCCCTGCTCCATGCCTGCCCTGGGCTGCTCCATGCCAGGGCAGGGGGCTCAGTGGGAGGGAGGCCAGGCTGGCTTCTCACTT
Organism: Melanerpes formicivorus; assembly: GCF_026170545.1. Classification (NCBI taxonomy): domain Eukaryota; kingdom Metazoa; phylum Chordata; class Aves; order Piciformes; family Picidae; genus Melanerpes; species Melanerpes formicivorus. The sequence continues at coordinate 18,636,840 of NW_027142366.1, read as the reverse complement.
GCCCCAGGCACAGAGTCACAGAGTGCCAGGCAGGAAGGGACCCCAAGGACCTCCTGCTCCATCCTCTCTAGGTCCCAGAGCAGCTGGAATGAGCTGGCCCAGCCCCTGCCAAGCTGAGCCTGCACACTGCCCAGCGCTGGGCACTCCCCTGCTGCCCCTGGGAGATGATTCCAGTGCCTGCCTGTGCCCATGGGGAAACATTTCCCTCTGAGCCCTTAGCAGAGCTGCAGGGTTAGCAATACACATCCACAGATTCATGGAAGGGGTTGGGGTGGAAGGGACCTCAGAGATCACCCAGCTCCAAGGGACCCCTCCCACCAGCACAGGCCGCTCAGGGCCTCATCCAGCCTGGTCCTGAACACCTCCAGGCAGCAGGCAGCCACAGCCTCCCTGGGCAGCCTGGGCCAGAGTCTCCCCAGCCTCACTGCAGAGAATTTCTTCCTCCTCTCCACTCTCAGTCTCCTCTCTCCCAGCTCAAAGCCATTGGCCCTGGGCCTGGCACTCCCAGCCCTTGTCCCAAGTCCCTCCCCAGCTCTCCTGGAGCCCTTCAGGCACTGGGAGGCTGCTCTGAGGTCTGCCTGGAGCCTTCTCTTCTCCAGGCTGCACAGCCCCAGCTCTCCCAGCCTGGCCCCACAGGGAGGATCTGCAGCCTCTGATCATCTCTGTGGCCTCCTCTGGCCCCTCTCCAGCAGCTCCAGGTCCTTCTTGCTCTGGAAGGCCCAGAGCTGGAGGCAGTGCTCTGTCTTTGGGTTCACTTTGGTACAATAAAGACCAAGATCTTACTCAAAGCTGTTGTCCCCTGCAGTGCTGTCACACAGCTGCATTTCTGCTGCTGCTCTTCCTGCTGCATCAAAGTTTCCCTTTCAGTGCCTTGTTCCCAGTGCCAGCCCGGGTGAACAGAAGCTGAGGAAGGGTCTGGAGAAGAGGGCTGGGGAGGAGCAGCTGAGGGAGCTGGGGGTGTTCAGCCTGGAGAAGAGGAGGCTGAGGGAGACCTCCTTGCTCTCTGCAGCTCCCTGAGAGGAGGCTGCAGCCAGCTGGGGCTTGGGCTCTGCTCCCTAGGCTCAGGGGAGAGAAGGAGAGGCAATGGCCTGAAACTGTGCCAGGGGAGGCTGAGGTTGGAGAGGAGGCCAAATGTCTTTGGTGGCAGAGTGGTCAGGGCCTGGCAGAGGCTGCCCAGGGAGGTGGTGGAGTCCCCATGCCTGGAGGGGTTGCAGAACCCTGTGGCCATGGCAGCTGGGGCCAGGGTTTGTTGCCCATGGTGGGGCAGGGTTGGTGCTGGCCTGGATGTGCTTGAAGGCTTTCCCAACCCAAACAATTCCATGATTTAGATTTCCTGAGCACCTCCCAGGCAGCCTCCCAGGCTGTGGTGTGTGCTCTGCCAGCAGAAGGTCCTTCTGCTCCTGCAAGCAAAGCATTTGCAGAGCAGCAGTGCCTGGGGTGGCTTTGCTGGCTGTCAGCTTCACTCCCCCACCTTTGTGCTGCTCCTTGGAGCTGGCACAGGGCAGGAGGCTCCTTGTGTGCTGGGCTCTGTCCTCCCCCTCCATGGAGCTCTGCTCTGCAGGTCAAGGTCTTGCTCTCCAGCCTGTGCTGGGCCAGCAGGCAGGGCTGGGGCAGGCCTTGGGTTTCAGCAGAGCTCAGAGGCTTTGTTCTCAGGTGCTGGCTGTGGGCAGCTCCTCTGCCCAGCCCAGGCACTCCTGCAAGAGATATGACTTGGTGCTGCTGAGGCTGAGGGAGGTGCTGTGGGTTGCTCATCCCTCTGCTGTTTGTCTTGCTCCCTCCTTGGCTCCCCTGAGGCTTTCTAGGGAGTGGGAGCAGCTCAGCTCTGCTGAGTGGTGCCCAAGGACAGCACAAGGGGCAAGGGGCAGCAAGTGGCAGGCAGGAGGTTGGAGCTGAGCAGGAGGAGAAAGTTGTTTGGGGTGAGGCTGCTGGAGGCCTGGAGCAGGCTGCCCAGAGAGGTTGTGGAGTCTGCTGGTGTGGAGAGCTTCCAACCCCCCCTGGGCACTGTGCTGCTGGGCAGGGTGCTGGGGGTGCCCTGCTGGAGCAGGGCTTGGGGAGCTCCAGAGCTCCCTTCCAGCCTCACCCTGCCGGGATCCTGTGTCTGAGTGCCTCAGAGCTGCTGTGGGTCTGGAGTTCTCTGCAGTCCTTGTGCTGAAAGGATCAGGTTGGGCCTGAATCAATGCCTTACCTGCAGTGCTCCCTGAGTGGTGGCTCTTGCCCTCTCCCCCACAGCCTCCCTTTGCTGCCTTGACCAGCAGCACCCATCCAGGTGCTGGGCACAGGTGGAATCTCAGTGGTGCTGTGCTGGGAGAGGAAAGCACCCAGGGTGGCTGTGCCAAGGCTCTGTGCACCTGGGGGTGCTCCTGCCCTGCTCCCACAGAGGCTCCCTTCTGGCTGATTCTTTATCAGCTCCCTCCTTACCCACCCCAGGGGAGGTTGGGAGGCCGCTGGTGAGGCAAAGAGTTGTGGGCCAGGGTCTGGAGGCTTCCAGCTGCCCAAAGCCTGTCCTGAACCTGGCAGCGCTTGGGTGAAGCAGGACCTGTATCAGAGGGGTTGGTTGGAGAGCACAGATAGGAAGGAGTGAAGGGAAGAGGCTGAAGGGAGCGAAGGGAAGAGGCTGAGGGGGGCGAAGGGAAGAGGCCGAGGGGGGCGAAGGGAAGAGGCTGAGGGGGGCGAAGGGAAGAGGCTGAGGGGAGCGAAGGGAAGAAGAGGCTGAGGGGAGCGAAGGGAAGAAGAGGCTGAGGGGAGCGAAGGGAAGAAGAGGCTGAGGGGAGCGAAGGGAAGAAGAGGCTGAGGGGAGCGAAGGGAAGAAGAGGCTGAGGGGAGCGAAGGGAAGAGGCTGAGGGGAGCGAAGGGAAGAAGAGGCCGAGGGGAGCGAAGGGAAGAAGAGGCTGAGGGGAGCGAAGGGAAGAAGAGGCCGAGGGGGGCGAAGGGAAGAGGCTGAGGAGGGAGAGGTTTGCTGCCCCAGGGCGGTGCCTGCTGGGCAGGGTGGGCTGGGCAGGGCTGTGCCCTCAGAGGGTGATGTGCCCGGTGCTTAACAGCTGCTCTGTGTTTGAACAGGCCTGCAGTGTGCCCCTGCGGACATCCACAGCCCTGCCGCTGCTCGAGGGGAGCTGTGCAGAAGCCTCCTGCTGCCCCTGCTCCGTGCCTGGCACCGCCGGGGCCGGCCCCGGGAGGCCGAGCAGCCGCCGGCCGCGCAGCCTGAGCCCGGCGCCGCGGACGCAGCTCGCAAGCCTTCCGTGAAGCTGCCGGGAGCCGCAGCGGAGCAGCTGAGCGGAGCCCGAGGCGGATCGGGATCGGGTCCTGCCTGCAGCAGGAGCCAGCTGGATGCTGTGGGAAGCCCTGGGGGAGCCGTGGTGGCAGCGCCGCTGACTGCGGGCGCCGGCATGTGAGGTGGGTCGGGTGCCGGTGCCATGCTCCCCCCACCCCGGCCCCTGGCGGCTCTCTCTTCTTACCTGCCTTTGCTTTCCTCTCTGTTCCCCAGCCTGGGGCTGCTCCTTCCTGCAGGCTTGGTGTGCTGCCAGCAGCCCTCTGCAGAGACCTCCTAGCATGCTCCTGCGGGCGGGCTGCCCGGCCGGTGCCCGCAGCGCCCGTCCCGCCCCGCGCACGCCGGGCTGACCGCGCTCCGCCGGCCGCCGCGCCTCCGCAGCAGGAGCTGCCTTGGGTGAGAGGCTTTGTCTGACTGCCCCTGGGGCTGGGCTGGGCTGGGCTGGGCTGGCAGGGGCTGAGAGGAGGGTTTGTGAGTGTGGTTACTCTGCTCCCTGCCTGCCTGCCTCGTCTGGGTCCCTCCGCTGAGCGCTGTCCTGCCTGGCTGCGGGTGGGGGCCAGCTGCTGGGGGCCACTGCTGCCCACTGCTGCCCTGCTGCTGAGGGAGAGGCTGGAAGAGCAAGTGGGGCCTCTGTGGGAGCAGCCTGCCTGCTCCCAGGCTGGGAAGGAAAGGGGTCTCAGAAGCTCTGCCTTGCTTTGCCTGCCCAGGGTGGGCTCAGGGAGGTGGCTGTGGTGCCCAGCTGGGCTCCTTGCAGCCTGCTGGCTCAGAGCCTGCTCTGCAGGGACAGGGCAAGGGGGTGGGAAGCCACTCTCTGAGCTGCTTGTACCTTTGGGTGACACCTGGGGTGGGCCCTGCAGGAGAGCTGCTGCTGGTGGTGTCCTTTGTGTTCAGCTGAGGTAGGCTGAGGTGGCACTGGCCAGGTCTTTGGGGTTACCAGGTGGGCTCTGAGGGGCTGTGTGAGGCCCACTCTGCTCTGCTTGGCCTTGCCTCAGCCCCAGCAGAAAGCCTGCAGGGATCTCTGACACTTCAGTGAGGTCAGGCCATGAGCTTTTGGGGGAGTGACTGGCACCAGGCAGCTGTCAGCCTCGGTCTGTGCTGTGGGTCCTGCTCCTTAGGGCCTTGGTGGTGCAGCCTTGGGGTGTCTGGGCAATGCCACTGAGGGCCTGCACAGCCCTTGTGCCCCCTTTGCCCAGCCTTGCCACATGGGGGGCTCCAGCAAGCAGAGCCTGGTGGGGTCTGCAGCAGGAGGCAGCTGGCTACCTCTGCAAGGCATTTGAGAGGGACTGCTGGAAGGGCAGCTCCTCTCCAGCTGTACTGAGGCTGCAGGGTGCTGCCAGCTGCCCTGGGTCAAGAGGCCAGCCCAGCACTGGCTCAGGGTGCCTTGGGGTGCCTCAGGTGTGATCTGGAGGTGCAGAGTGGTGAGCAGTGGTGTGGTTCCCCTCCATGAGGGTCTCCCCCTGAGCTGTGCTAGAAGAGGAGCTGTAGAGGAGCTGTCTCTGGCTTCCCTGTGCTCTCAGCAGCCCCTGGGCCATGTTCAGTGCTTCTGCTGGGTGGCTGTGCTGGAAATGCCAAAACTCAGGGCTGGCTGCCAGGCCTTTACCTCTGCTCTTGCCTGAGGCACAGCCAGGTCTCAGTGTGGACCTAGAGGGAATGGATGGAGGCTTGAGGAGGGCAGATTGAGGCTGGAGAGGAGGAAGACATCCTTTGCAGTGAGGCTGGGGAGACTCTGGCACAGATTGCCCAGGGAGGCTGTGGATGTCCCCTCTCTGGAGGTGCTGAAGGCCAGGCTGGATGAGGCCCTGAGCAGCCTGGGCTGGTGGGAGGGGTGCCTGTCCATGGCAGGAGCTTGGAGCTGGAGGAGCTCTGGATGATGTTGAAGGTCCCTTCCAACCCTCCTGTGGTTCTAAAGCCAGGCCAGCTGGGTGGGCCTGAGGCTGTGGTGCCTGCTGACAGCCAGGAAGGGCCAAGCTGCATGGAAATGGCAGGAGGAGCTCCTTGAGTGCTGCTGCCCTTGTGTGGCTCTGGCCAGGGCAGTGCTGTGAAGCCTGGCAGCTGCCTCTAGCAAGGAGTGCAGCTGACTGTGGCCTGCATAGTGAGGCCAGGCTGAGGGAGCTGGGGGTCTGCAGCCTGGAGAGGAGAAGCTCCAGGGAGACTTCAGAGCAGCCTCCCAGTACCCTGAAGAGGCTACAAGAAGGCTGCAGAGAGACTGTTTGCAAAGGCCTGCAGGGGCAGGAGGGGAGCAGTGGCTGAGAGGGGAGCAGTGGCTGAGAGGGGAGCAGTGGCTTGGGAGGGGAGCAGAGCAGATTGAGCTTGGATGTGAGGAGCAAGTTCTGCCCCAGGAGGCTGCTGGAACCCTGCAGCAGGCTGCCCAGGGAGGTGGCTGAGGCTCCAGCCCTGGAGATGTTCCAGTGAGGCTGGAGAGGGCTGTGGGCACCCTGCAGGGGGGTTGGACTGGATGAGCTCTGGAGGTCCCTTCCAACCCATTCAGTAATTCCAGGCCAAGTGGCAGCTGTGCTGTCTGTCTGTCTGTCTGCTGTGGGTAGCATGCAAGCTGTGGCTGCATGCTGAGGGGGCAGCAGGCTCAGGGGGGTGCAGCCCCCTCCTCCATCTGCTCTCCCACACTCTGCTGCCCAGGCCTGTGCCTTGGGGGTTCATGGGGTGTGAGACCCCCAGTGCTGGCTGCACCTCTGCTGCCCTCTTCACCAGCTTGTGTGTCAGCCTGGCATGACCTGGAGGTGCAAGCCCTGGGTGTGAGCTGGGGTTTGTGCCAGGCCTGGGCACCTCCAGCCCTCCCAGTCCAGCCTGGGAGTGGTGGTGAGCAGCTTGCTGGGTCATCAGCTCCTCTGTCCTCCTGCTGAAGGCAGTCACCCTGTGCAGCTCAGGAGCCTGCCCAGGAGCCAGCTGCTGGAACTAACTCTCTGCCTGTTTCTCCTCAGTGCTTCTGGAGCAGCTGGGCCAGAGATCTGCTCTTTGAGAGGTTAGAAACTTCCCTGTGACCTCCAGTGTCCACTCCTGCTGTGCTGCTGCCTTGTCCCTGTGCCACTGCAGATGAGAGATGACTTGCACATTTCTTTCTCCTGCCCTGGTTTGCTGTAACCTCTGTGTCCTGCACTGCTCCTGCCTGTGGATGCAGCCTTGTCCTGAGAGCTGTGTTGGAAGCTGCTTTGGGTTCTTGTCTTTGCTGCTGTGTTGTGCAGGAGGCTGGGCTGGCTCTGTTCATCTCTGTGTTGTGCTGTTCTGAGTGTTTGAAGTGCAGGAGGAGCTCTGAGCTGCACAGCTTGGCAAGAAGAAAAGCCCAGAAGGGCAAATTGTAACCTGGGCTGCAGCCAGAGCAGGCTGGGCAGAGGGCAGCAGAGGGGATTCTGCCCCTGGGCTCTGCTCTGCTCAGACCTCCCCTCCAATCCTGCCTCCAGCTCTGCTCTCCCCAGCAGCAGAAGGACACAGAGCTGCTGGAGAGAGGCCAGAGGAGGCCACAAAGATGCTGCCAGGGCTGGAGCAGCTCTGCTGGGAGCACAGGCTGAGGGAGCTGGGGCTGTGCAGCCTGCAGAGGAGAAGGCTCCAGGGGCTCCTCAGAGCTGCTGCCAGGAGCTGAAGGGATCCTGCAGGAAGGCTGCAGAGGAACTTTTGCTGAGGGGGTCTGAGGCAGGCCCAGGGGGAAGGGTTTGGAGCTGAGGCAGAGCAGGGTTAGAGTGGAGCTGAGGAAGAAGTTGTTGAGTGTGAGGCTGCTGAGGCTCTGGCCCAGGCTGCCCAGGGAGGCTGTTCCCTGGCTCTGGTGTTTGCAGGGGAGCCTGGGCTGGGCACTTGGAGCACTCAGAGCCCAGAGCTCCCTTCCAACCTCAGCCCCTCTGTGAGCCTCACAGGGGGCAACTCCCTGAGCACATCCAAATCCAAGCAGGCTGCTGCTAAAATCCAGGCAGCTGTGCTTGCCCCAGGGCCCAGCCCCAGCTCTCCTGCATGGCCACTGCCCCACAGAGCCTGCCAGGCCTCCCACAGCTGATGCCAGCCTGGAAGCCTGGTGGCTGGGAGTGCCAGGCCCAGGGCCAATGGCTTTGAGCTGGGAGAGAGGAGACTGAGAGTGGAGAGGAGGAAGAAATTCTTGGCAGTGAGGCTGGGGAGACTCTGGCCCAGGCTGCCCAGGGAGGCTGTGGCTGCCTCCTGCCTGGAGGTGTTCAGGACCAGGCTGGATGAGGCCCTGAGCAAGCTGTGCTGGTGGGAGGGGTCCCTGCCCATGGCTGGGGGCTTGGAGCTGGATGATCCTGAAGGTCCCTTCCAATCTGAGGCACTTTTTGATTCTATGATTCAGCATTAGGAGGTTCAAAAGAGCACTTGTGGTGCTCCTGTCCCTTGTGGGGTGTTTGGCCCTGCTGCTTGTGCTCCTCAGGAGCAGCTGAGTCAAGGTGAGGCTGCTGGGGGAGCGCAGGCAGGCAGTGCCTGGCTCTTCCCCGTGGCTCTGTCTGCATGTTTCCCTCTAGCTGGGAATGTGCAATAACAACAGTTCTGTTCTGCACAGGCTGGCAGAGCCTCAGACAGGAGAGATCTGCTGTTTACCAATCAACACTCTGCTGGAAGTGAGAAAGGGGAGGGGAAAAAAAAACCCCCAAAGTGGTTTCTTGCTGCTGAGTAACCCAGAGAGGAGCTGAAGCCTTGGGAGGGGGGCTGCAAAGCAGGGGGAACTCAGGGGACATGTGTTACTCCAGAGGCATTCCTGCTGGCAGGAGGCCCAAAAGTGCCTCTGTTCTCCCTGCAGAGCAGCTCCCATGGAGCCCAGCACAGGCTGGCAGGGAGCTGGGAAGTGCTGCCTGCTGCCCCTGTGTGAGCTGCTGCCTCAGCAGGGGCTGCTGGGGGGCTCAGCACCACTCTGCCCCCAGGCTGAGGAACACAGCCAGGAGAAGATCAGAGTCACAGCATGCCAGGGGTTGGAAGAGAGCTCTGCAGATCATCCACTCCAACCCCCTTGCTCCAGCAGGGCACCCCCAGCACCCTACCCAGCAGCACAGTGCCCAGGGGGGGTTGGAAGCTCTCCACCCCAGCAGGCTCCACAACCTCTCTGGGCAGCCTGCTCCAGGCCTCCAGCAGCCTCACCCCAAACAACTTTCTCCTCCTGCTCAGCTCCAACCTCCTGCCTGACACTTTCTGCCCCTTGCTGTCCCTTCTGCTGGCCCTGGGCAGCACTCAGCAGAGCCTGGCCCCAGCCTCCTGCCCCCCCCAGCTCCTTTAGCTCTTGCTGAGCATTGCTCAGCTGCCCTCTGGGGCTGCTCTTCTGCAGGCTCTCAGCCCCAGGGCTCTCAGCCTTTGCTGCTCCCAGAGCTGCTCCAGGCCCCTCAGCAGCTCTGCAGCCTGCCCTGGGCTCTCTCCAGCAGTTCTCTGTCTCTCTGGAACTGGGGAGCCCAGAAATGGACCCAGGACTGAGCAGAGTCTGGCCCCAGCCTCTTGCCCCCCACCCCTCAGGTATTTATAGACATTGATTTGATGCTCTCTGGACTCTGCCCCAGGCCTCTCAGGCTTTCTTCCTAGCTCATCATCCTCATAGCTTCACCATCCTCTTAGCTCTGCCTTGGACTCTCTCCAGTAGTCCTCCTTGACCTGGGGAGCCCAGAACTGGGCTCAGCATTCCAGGTGTGGTCTCCCCAGGGCAGAGCAGAGCAAAGGGGCAGGAGAACCTCCCCAGCCCTGCTGGCCACACTTCCCTTGCTGCAGCCCAGGCTGCTGTGGTCCCTCTTGGGGAGAGGCAGGGCTGGGCATGAAATGTAGCTCAGTCCAACTCACCTCCTGTCTTTGAGGCTCTTCTGTGTTAAAGCTGAGCCAGAAGGAGTTTGAAGGCAGCTGGCAGAAGGCAGTGATAGGACTAGGGGGAATGGAATGAAGCTGGAGGTGGGGAGGAAGTTCTTTCCCATGAGAGTGGTGAAGCCCTGGAATGGGTTGTGCAGGGAGATGCTTGGGGCCCTGTCCCTGGAGGTGTTTAAGGCCAGGCTGGATGAGGCTCTGGCCAGGCTGATCTAGTGTGGGGTGTCCCTGCCCATGGCAGGGGGGTTGGAGCTGGATGATCCTGGTGGTCCCTTCCAACCCTGATACTGTGATACTATAGAAGGTGAAGATGCTGGAGGCTGCCTTTGCAGGCCCCACTCTGCTGCTGGCCAGAGAGCTGTGCTGCTGCTCTGCCCTTGGCTGAAGCACAGCAGGAAGCTGCTCTGAGCTCCTGCTCCATGCTGCTTCTAGGAGTCCAGGTGAAACCATCCCCTGAGCTCCTCAGCAGCCCCTCTGCAAACCTGTGTGCAGGCAGCTAACTTCATCCCCCAGCAGCTCTGCAGGCAGCACCCCACTCCTGTGTCACCCCATGCCTTGGGGAGCAGCTCAGGGGCAGCTTCCTGTCCCTTGCCTTTCCTCTGAGGCCACAGCACCTGGCTCTGCTCTCAGCCCTGCTGCTGCCCCAGCACAAACCTTTGGCTGGGGAAGGTTTTGCCTTTTCCTCCATTTGTTTTGTCAACAGCAGCTGGAGAGGAGCCAGGGGGTGCCCAGGGGGGCAAGAGGGGCAGCAGCAGCCTGGGCTGGAGCAGCAGTGGGGTGGCAGCAGGAGCAGGGCAGGGATTGTGCCTCTGGGCTGGGCACTGGGGAGGCCACAGCTTGAGTACTGGGTTCAGCTCTGGGCTCATCACTGCAGGAAGGAGATTGAGGAGCTGGAGCAGGGCCAGAGAAGGGCAAGAGAGCTGGGGAAGGGTCTGGAGAAGAGGGCTGGGGAGGAGCAGCTGAGGGAGCTGGGGGTGTTGAGCCTGGAGCAGAGGAGGCTGAGGGAGACCTCCTTGCTCTCTGCAGCTCCCTGAGAGGAGGCTGCAGCCAGCTGGGGCTTGGGCTCTGCTCCCTAGGCTCAGGGGAGAGAAGGAGAGGCAATGGCCTCAAGCTGCCCCAGGGGAGGTTTATGTTTGATGTGAAAAGAGAATTCTCCCCTGGAAGGGTCCTGAACCACTGCCCCAGGCTGTGCCTGGAGGTGGCTGAATCCCCAGCCCTGGAGGTGTTTCCTGCACCAGGGCAGGGTTCAGGTTGGACATTGGGAGAAACTTCTTCCCTGGAAGGGTTCTCAAACTCTGGCCCAGGCTGCCAGGGGGTGGCTGAATCCCCAGCCCTGGAGGTGTCTCCCAGAGGCAGAGCTGTGGTGCTGAGGGCCATGGCTCAGCCCCAGCCTGGGCAGAGCTCAGGAGTGGTTGGGCTGGAGGAGCTGGAAGAGCTTTGTCAGCTCTCCTGAGTCTGCAGTTTTCCCTGTGCTGTCTGGGGCATGCCCACAGCCCAGTGCCTTGTGACCCTGCAGGGCTCTTGGCCCTGGCAGGTGTGGCAGTGCCTCCTGTGTCACAGGAGTGTGCCCCAAAGCCCCCAGGAAGCTCTCTGAGAGAGTTAGAGGCCTCCAAACCCTCCCCCATCCCAGCTGAGTGCCAGCTGCTGGCACATCCTTCCTCCTACCCCTGTGCCTGCTCTGTCCTTGGAGGTACCTTCCCTCCCCTCCCTGCCAGGAGCTCTGCATGGAGCTGGAGCTTGCTGGCACCTTCATGTCCTGCCAAGGCTGCAGCACTCAGGCAGGTGAGGGCAGGAGCAGGGAGCAGCAAAGCTCTGTCCCTGTGGGGACAGCTGGGGCTGTGCAGCCTGGAGAAGAGAAGGCTGCAGGCAGACCTCAGAGCAGCCTCCCAGTACCTGAAGGGCTCCAGGAGAGCTGGGGAGGGACTTGGGCCAAGGGCTGGGAGTGCCAGGCCCAGGGCCAATGGCTTTGAGCTGGAAGAGAGGAGACTGAGAGTGGAGAGGAGGAAGAAATCCTTTGCAGTGAGGCTGGGGAGAGCTGCTGGAGAGAGGCCAGAGGAGGCCACAGAGATGCTGCCAGGGCTGGAGCAGCTCTGCTGGGAGCACAGGCTGAGGGAGCTGGGGCTGTGCAGCCTGCAGAGGAGAAGGCTCCAGGGGCTCCTCAGAGCTGCTGCCAGGAGCTGAAGGGATCCTGCAGGAAGGCTGCAGAGGAACTTTTGCTGAGGGGGTCTGAGGCAGGCCCAGGGGGAAGGGTTTGGAGCTGAAGCAGAGCAGGGTTGGAGTGGAGCTGAGGGAGAAGTTGTTGGGTGTGAGGCTGCTGAGGCTCTGGCACAGGCTGCCCAGGGAGGCTGTGGCTGCCTCCTGCCTGGGGGTGTTCAGGGCCAGGCTGGATGAGGCCTTGAGCAAGCTGTGCTGGTGGGAGGGGTCCCTGCCCATGGCAGGGGCTGGGAGCTGGGTGATGTTGAAGCTCCCTTCCAGCCCAACCCCTGCTGTGACTCTGTGAAGCCCCAAGGCCCCAGCTCAGGGCAGGGCACCTGCCCAGCGTGGAGCATCACATTCTGCTGGGCTGCTTTGCACCAGAGGTCCCACAGGCTGTAGAGCTCCCAGGGGGACAGCACCTGGGATGTCTCCACCCTGCAGCTGCCTGAGGTTGGATGTCTTGTTGCTTGGCAGCTCTTTGGCCTTGTGGAAGCAGAGGGATTGTCCATCCTGCCTCCCCTGGGCTTCCTTCTCTCAGGGCCATCTCAGCCTGGGGAACACAAGGTGCCAGTGCCAGGTGCTGCCACCCTGGCTGTGTGCCTCTTGCTGTGCACACAGAGGCTTGAGCTCCTTGCTTGCTTCACTGGTGCTGTTCCATATCTCCCTCCATGACATTGATGAGGGGACAGACAGACAGAGTTTGCTCAGCAGCTTTGCTGAAGACATCAAGCTGGGAGGCTTGGCTGAGGCTGCTGCAGGCTGTGAGGCCATCCAGAGACTTGGGCAGGCTGAGAGCTGGGCACAGAGGAGCCCAAGGAGGCTCAGCCAGGAGGAGAGCAGAGCCCTGCAGCTGGGCAGGAAGAACCAAGTGCAGCAGCAGAGGCTGGGAGGGGATCTGCTGGGGAGCAGCCCCAAGGAGAAGCAGCTGGCAGTGCTGGGGGGCAGCAAGGTCTGCAGGGCACAGCAATCTGCCCTGGGGGCCAAGAAGGCCAAGGGGGTCCTGGAGGGCATTCAGCAGAGGCTGGCCAGCAGGGCCAGGGAGCTTCTCCTCCCCCTCTGCCCTGCCCTGAGGAGACCTCCCCTGCAATATTGCATCCAGCTCTGGGCTCCCCAGCTCAGCAGGGACAGGGATCTGCTGCAGAGAGCCCAAGGGAGGCTCCATGGATGCTGCAGGGCCTGGAGCACTGCCTGGGGAGGAGAGGCTGAGAGCCCTGGGGGGGCTTAGTCTGGAGAGGAGAAGGCTGAGAGGGATCTGATCAATGGCTCTCAAGAGCTGAGGGCTGGGGGTCAGGAAGGAAGGGCCAGGGCCAGGCTCTGCTCACTGTGCCCTGGGCTAGGCCAAGGGGCAGTGGATGGAAACTGCAGCCCAGGAGGTTCCACCTCAGCAGGAGGAGGAACTTCTGCACTGTGAGGCTGCCAGAGGCCTGGAGCAGGCTGCCCAGAGAGGTTGTGGAGTCTCCTGCTCTGGAGCCTTCCCAGCCCTGTCTGGATGTGTTCTGTGTGCCCTGTGCTGGGTTCTGTGCTCCTGCTCTGGCAGGGGGCTTGGGCTGAATGATCTCTTTGGGTCCCTTCCAAGCCCTGACCTCCTGTGAGCTGTGGTAGCTGTGACACCACCAGGCCCTCACTGGGCATCCTCCTCCATCCCTGCACCTCCCCCATCCCTGCTCACCCTGCCCCCCACCAGCAAGCAGCTCCTGTGGGGACAGCTGGGGACATCTGCCCCTGTGCCTGGTGGCAGGGCTGGGAGAGGATCCTGTCCTCCTGCTGTGTGGAGTGGTCTCCCCCAGCTCGATGCCCCAGGCCAATGCCAGCCCCTCCCCAGCTGCCCCTGAGCTCCTTTGTGCTCAAGGGGTGTGGGTCACATCCTGCAGTGCCCAGAGAGGAGGCTGAGTGAGTGGGGACTGCACCAAGCTCCTTATTTCTCCCTGCAAGCAGCAGGTTGCTGGTGAGGGAGAGCAGAGAGCTCCTCCTTTGCTGTTGGGAGAGGTGCCAGGTGCCAGGCAGAGGGCAGAGAAGGGCTGGGACTGGCAGCTCCAATGGGAGCAGGCAGGCTCCTGCTGCTGGCCTGCAGTGGGCACAGCTTTGAGGGCTGCTTCCCCCCCAGGCCCAGAGGGAGTCCTCTGCAGGCAGAGCTGCTGGGGTGTGTTCTGGCTGGAGCTTGCCTGGAGCAAGGCAGGAGGTGAGAGGGGCCTTTGTTGCCAGGCTGGGGCAGTGGAGGAGCTGATGAAGGGGCAGAGTCTTGTCCCTGAGGCTGGGAAGCAGGAGGGGTTGGAAGGTGAGGCAGGAGCTGTGCTGCAGGGCTGTAGAGAGGGTAAGGAAGGGAGCTGGGGGGGATCCCAGCACAGGGAAGGGGGGACCAGAGTCTGCCTTGCTGCCTTGCTGCCACTTTCCTCAGTGGGCTGGAGCTGCTCCAGAGACCTCTGTGACTTCTTCCTGCTGCCTGCCAAAGGGAAGAGCTTGGGGCTGCTCCTGGGAGGATGCTGGGAAGGATGCTCCTGCAGCTTCCTAGATCCCCTGAGGCACGTGAGCTTAGTTCCCTTGGCTTCTGGGTTCTGCTCTCTTCAGAGCCAAAACCTACTTTGAAGCCAGAGGGAAGGGAAGGAAAGGGGGTTGGGCAGCCCCAGATCCCCACCCTTCCTGCCTGCCTGCCTCACTTTGGGTGGTGTGACAGAGGAACTGGGGCCCAGAGGGTCAGGAGGAGCTCTCTGGGAGCATCCAGGCTGCTGCTCTGCGGCAGGAGGAACCTCCATGGGAAAGCTTTGCCACCCTGACCTGCTGTAAGTGCCTGCTCCTGGGGGGAGACACAGCTTGAGGAAGGGTCTGTGAGTGCCTTGGAAGAGGCCAGATCCACTCTGGGTTTATTTTGGGAGCAGTATTTTGGGAGCAGTTAAGCAGCAGGGGCTGGGAGCCGGTAATTGGTGCAGCTGCAAGGGGCAGAAAGCCCAAACTCAGCAGCTCCCTGAGGGGGCTTCAAGTCTTCATTTCCATGGGTGAGACCCACCCTTCTCCAGACACTTCAATCTGTTCACATTGTTGCTTCCTCTCCTGAGGAGAGAGGTGGAAGCAGTGCTTTAGTAATTAGGAGGAAAACCCTGCTCCTTCCTACCAAGGCAGAGGAGCTCTTGGCAGGATGTTCCCTGTGCACAGCTGAAGCCTGCCCCTCTCCCAGCATCCCTCCCCCAGCATCCCTACCCCTCTCCCAGCATCTCAGTTGGTGACAGAGTCCCCAGGAGCCAGCAGTGGTCCCTGGCAGCCCAGAGCCAGCTGAGTGCTGAGCTGCAGCCAGAGCAGGGAGAGCAGCAGCACAGGGAGGGGATTCTGCCCCTCTGCTCTGCTCAGCCCCCACCTGCAGCACTGCCTCCAGCTCTGAGCCCCCAGCACAGGAAGGACCTGGAGCTGCTGGAGAGGCTCCAGAGGAGGCCACAGAGATGCTCAGAGGCTGCAGAACCTCCCCTGTGGGGCCAGGCTGGGAGAGTGAGACAGCCTAGAGAAGAGAAGGCTGCAGGCAGACCTCAGAGCAGCCTCCCAGTAGCTGAAGGGCTCCAGGAGAGCTGGGGAGGGACTTGGGCCAAGGGCTGGGAGTGCCAGGCCCAGGGCCAATGGCTTTGAGCTGGGAGAGAGGAGACTGAGAGTGGAGAGGAGGAAGAAATCCTTGGCAGTGAGGCTGGGGAGACTCTGGCCCAGGCTGCCCAGGGAGGCTGTGGCTGCCTCCTGCCTGGAGGTGTTCAGGACCAGGCTGGATGAGGCCCTGAGCAAGCTGTGCTGGTGGGAGGGGTCCCTGCCCATGGCAGGGGCTTGGAGCTGGATGATCTCTGAGGTCCCTTCCAACCCAACCCAGTCTATTGTTGTATGATATCCTGGGGCAGGGCACCTGCCCAGGGGGAGAAGCTCCTCAGCAGCAAGGCTGAGTGTTTCCAGAGAGGCTTCCTTCTTCACAGGCTTCCTCAGCTCCCCCTCCCCTTGGGTGTTGTCTCCTTTCTCACCTTTCCCCTCCAGTGCTTGGTGTTAGCCAAAGGTGTTCCCAGCCCGGCCCGGCCTGGCCTGGCCAGCACTCAGCTGCAGAGCTGCCACTCCTCTTTGCTTTCAGACAGGTTCATCCTCTCCCCTCCTTGAGCCAACCTTTCCCCCCCATGCATTGTTTGTCCCTTGGCTGCCCTCCCCTGGTGTGGGGGTGACCCTGGGGGGGAGGATTTGCTGCTTTGCCTGGAGAAAGCCGATTTGGCCCAGCGCTGGCAGCCAGGCAGCCCAGCCAGCCCTGGAGGCTGCTCCAGCTTAGCCAGGTTATCCTCCTCCTATTTATAGATGCCTTCTTCTGCCCAGCTCCACACCCCCCCCTGCTTTAAAGCAGGCCTCCAGCCTCTCCTCTCCCCGCTGAGCTGCGTCTGGAGCCGCGGGGCTGGCAGGGGAGGCTGGGCTGAGGCTCCACGCAGGGAGCCGGCAGGGATGCAGGCAGCAGGGCTGTCTCTCACCTCTGGGGGTGAGCTGGAACTGGCTCACCCGTGGGGAGGAGGAGGAGGAGGAAGCAAAAGGTTCTGCTTTCCCAGCTGGAGAGTCAGCTGAGGAGGTGATCTCCAAGCAGCCTGTGGAGCTGCTTTATTTGGCTCTGCTGGAGGAGGGAGGGAGGCTGTTCACTAACTGAGCATCCTGCCTTCTGCTTCCCTCAGCCTGCCGTGAACTGCACAGGGCTGTTTCTACCCATCCCACCTGTATTTACTCTCTGATGGAGGAGCTGAAGCCTTGAGGTGGGAGGCAGAGCTTGTTCTTCAAGCAGCTCTCTTAGTTGTGGTCCCCATGCCTTTGGAGCAGCTCCTGGGCCGGGGCAGCAGCGTGGTGCCGGCTCCCGTCCCCCGCTCCGCTCCCGCTGCTGCTGCTTGGCAGCGCTCTTCCCCTGCCCTCAGATGGCTTTCATTTAGACAGAAAACTCAGATTTGTTACCAATTATCTGCTTGAGTAGCAGGGAACGAGAGGGGAAGCGCCAGGGATCCACTTTGGCTTGGATCTGCCGAGGCCAGGGGCGGCCTTGCTGCTGGGCAGGCAGCAGGGAGGTGTTGGCTGAGGCACAGCAGGCAGGCAGAGCAATTAAAGCCAGGAAATCCGGGGGGAGGGGGGGAAAATGATGTTCCTGGGCTTTCCTTTGAGCTTGGGTTTGTTAGTCCAGCTCTGCAAGAGATCACCACAGAGCAGGGAACATCCCCCAGCTAATGGCCTAATGCAGGCACATTCCCCATGGTAGGCTGGGAGCAAACTGCACCTGCTCCTCCAGCAGCCTCAGCCCACAGCCTGTGCTCTCTGAGGGCCTCCCTTGATCCCTTAGATCAAGCCTGGGATTGAGAAACTGAATTTCAGGAGCCTCTGCTTCAGCTTTTGGGTTGTTTTTTTTGCCTTCACAGTACAAAGTAGTTTCTTGACAAAGGTCTTTCTCTAATCCATTCATCTCTGTAAATCCTGGTGGCTAATTGAAGCAGCTCAGCCCTGCTCATTCTTCCTTGGTGTCTTCTTCCTACACATTCCTTCCCCTGATCCATTCCCCCTGACATGCATCCAGGCTGCTCTGCCTCTGAGGAGGGGCAAGGCCATGCTCACATTTCTTTGGCTAATGAGAGGGACACCCAATGTTTCTGGAGTTCAGTTGTGGGGATGCTCAAAGAAGGAATTCTGAGGGGTAGGAAAGGGAGAAGGAGAAAAGGAGGAGCAAGCAAAGCCCCAAACCTGCTTCTGTGGGCAGGGCAACGCTCAGCAGCAACCCAAAATAGGCTTGAGATGAAGGCCTTGAGCTCCCTGCTCTGGTGGGAGGTGTCCTTGAGCACCCAGGTCTGCTGGGAGGTGTCCTTCAGCCTTGAGCCCCCAAGTCTGCTGGGAGGTGTCCCTGAGCCCCCAGGTCTGCTGGGAGGTGTCCCTGAGCACCCAGGTCTGCTGGGAGGTGTCTCTAGGCCTTGAGCAACCTGCTCTGGTGGAAGGTGTCCTTGCCCATGGCAGGGGGTTGGAACTGGACAATCTTTAAGGTCTCTTCCAACCCAACCCAGTCTACGTTCTGTGTAAGGCATTCTGTAGCCATAGAATCCATACTGGTGCAGATTCCCAGAGGGTTTTCAGCCTTCCTGCGGTGCTGGTAGGGAACAGGCCAAGAGGGAGCCCCCAGCTCATGCTCCTCAAACCCTGCTGTGCCAGTCAGAGCCCGGGGCTTTCAGAGCAGCCCCTTGGTGGCTGTGATTCCAGGGGCTGCTGCTCTGAGCTCCAGGCAGGGGCTTGCTTGCTTCCCCCGTTTGCTGCTGCTTTCCCGTGGTGGCCCAGGCTTTCTGCTCGGCTCTGCTGTGCTGTCCTTGGGCTGCTTCCCCGCGCCTGCGAGCGGCCGGTGGTGAAGTGCGGAGAGCCGCTGCGGGAGGCAGCCCGCGGGGCGCCGGCGAGCGCCGGCCGCCAGCATGCAGGGAGCGGCTGCTGCGGCCGGGGGGTCGTTGCTCACCTCACACCTTACCTTTCTCTCTCTCTCTTTCCTTTTTGTTTTTGTTCCCCCCCCCTCCTCCTCTTTTATTTGTGTTTGTCCTTTGTTTGCCCCTCTCCCCCTCCCCGGCTCCCGCTCAGAACCGAGCTCCCCTCTGCAGTCGGAGCTTGCCGGCAGCCCATGCCGCGGCGCCTCCGAGCCGCCCCCCGCCGCCGCCGCCGCCCCGGACCTAACCTAGGCTAAACCTTCCCGGTGGGCTGGCTCGGGGCGGGGGCACCATGGGGAGCTCTGCCTCGTCGCTGGCCGCGGAGACGGAGTCGGACCACGGCTTCGCGGGCGCGCCCTACCCGGGGCACCCTGCCGTGAGCTGGTGCCGGAGCAGCCCCGCGGGCCCCGTGTGGGACGGTGCCCTCCTTGCCAGGCAGCACCAGCAGCTGCAGCAGCGGCTGCGAAGGTAAGGAGGAGGGGAGGAGCCTGCTTGCCTGCTTCCCTCGCGGCTTGAGGCCAGGCCCCCTGCTCCAGGGACCGAAGGTGCTTTGCATCCCCGCGGCGGCTTGGCTGCAGTCCCCCTGGCAGTCAGAGCTGCGGCGAGCGATGCCAGGCCTTGGCCTTGGCTCAGGGCTGCTGAGGGCTCCTGCAGAACAGGCTGCAGGACTTGGCCCAGCTCTTCCTCCTCACCTCAGCTGGGAAGTGGCTGCTGGGGAATGGGGTCTCAGGTTGCCTGTGACCTTGTGGCTCCCTTCTGAACTCACCCTGTGAGGCTGCTGGAGGCCTGGAGCAGGCTGCCCAGGGAGGTTATGGAGTCTCCTGGTGTGGAGAGCTTCCAACCCCCCCTGGACATTGTGCTGCTGGGCAGGGTGCTGTGGGTGCCCTGCTTTGGCAGGGGGTTGGGCTGGGTGATGCCTAGAGGGTCCCTTCCAACCCCCTCCACGCTGGGATTCTGTGATTCCATGGCCTGCAGGTGTCCCAGATGGAGAACTGTGACCCCAGGTTGGGTGACAATGAGGAGCAAGAGTTTCTGAACCCAGAAGGACAGGAGAAGCTGGTTTGGAATCATGGAATCTCTTGGGATCACAGAATCATTTGGGATCATGGAATCTCTTGGGATCACAGAATCACTTGGGATCATGGAATCATCCAGGTTGGAAAAGACCTTTAAGACCATCCAGTCCAACCATGAACAACTATTTTCTGGCAGAAGCAGTGAAATGCTTTTGACCATCAGGTCCAGAGGTACAAAACACACCAAGCCAGACAACTCTGAAAGAGAGCTCAGTGTTTCCAGCCCTCAGTTTCCATCTCTTAGGTTGAAGGTTGGACTCTGTGATCTTAAAGGCACCTTCCTTTTCTTCTTAAAGGCCAGTGGGCTGCATCAGAAGATGTGTGGCCAGCTGATGGAGTGAGGAGATTCTGCCTCTTTATTCTGCTCTGTTGAGACCTCCCCTGTAGGGCTGGGTGCAGGGCTGGAGCACTCAGCACAGGGAGGACCTGGAGCTGATGGAGCAGGTCCAGAGGAGGCCATGAGAATGCTCAGGGGGTTGGAGCAGCTCTGCTGTGGGGACAGGCTGAGGGAGCTGGGGGTGATGAGCCTGGAGAGGAGAAGGCTCCAGGGAGACCTTAGAGCAGCCTGCCAGGACCTGAAGGGGGCTACAGGAAGGCTGCAGAGAGACTGTTCCCAAAGGCCTGCAGGGCCAGGCCCAGGGGCAATGGCTGCAAGCTAGAGCAGAGCAGATTGAGCTTGGATGTGAGGAAGAAGTTCTGCAGCAGGAGGCTGCTGGAACACTGCAGCAGGCTGCCCAGGGAGGTGGCTGAGGCTCCAGCCCTGGAGCTATTCCAGGTGAGGCTGGAGAGGGCTCTGGGCAAGCTGATCTGGTGGAGGATGTCCCTGCTGAGTGCAGGGGGTTGGACTGGCTGAGCTTTGGGGGTCCCTTCCAACCCAGCCCATGCTGTGATTCTCTGATTCCAACCAAAGCAATTCCATGATTGTGTCCCTCCTGGATCCCAGCCCCTCACAGGTGTCTCTGAGCCACCCCTCTCTCCCTTCCCCATCAGCCACTTGCAGTGAGGAGTTTCTCTTGGTGCTGGAGGGCTGCTGTCCTGCACTCAGTCTCTGACAGGCTGAGAGGTAGTCAGGAGCACCTCAAAGCCCTGGGCCTGGCTGCTGTGTTCTGTGCTAGTTGTCCTCCAGCCTTCACCTCATGCCTGCTCTGTGGGGGCTGCAGCCTGCCTGGCTCTCTGTCCTTGCTTCAGTCTGTTGGGAGCTGCTGGCCTTTGAGGAGTAGCTGCTTGCTTCTGAGCACCCCCAGCCCCCTGTGGCTTTCACTGGGGGCCTCTGCTGTGGTGGTCTTGTAGGAGCTGCTGTGTAGTCCTCCTTCTGCTGCTGGCAGTGCTGGAATGTGCTTCCTGGGGGCTGGGGCACGACTCTGGGAGCCTCTGAGAGGAGCAGTGTGGTGCTTGGCTCCTGTGCAGCCCTGTCTGGGGCTCCCTTGTTGAGCTGGTAGCAGTGTGGAGCCAAGCAGCTGGCGTGGGCTTGGCGTCCTGGCAGTGCCCAAGAGGCCTTCAGCAAGGCTGCTTTGGGCAGCTCCCAGCAGCTCCTGCTCTCTGCACCGACCTTGGGGCCTGGGGCACAGCTCTGGTTGGTCACCTGCCCTGTGTGAGGTTGTCCTGTGTAGCTCAGAGGGGTCCTGAGACACAGCTGGCTCCTTCCTGCAGGGTTACTCCTTTGGTGGCTTGAGCTTGGTTGCCTTGAGGAGCTGTGGCAGGAGTTGGTGGCTCACAGGTCACTACCTAAGCTGGAGTGGGGCTGTGGTGGTAGGGCCAGGGGGCAATGGTTTGAAACTGGAGCTGGCCAGCAGGAAGAAGTCTTTAGCATGGCTGGGGGGAGACACTGGAGTAGGTCACCCAGAGCAGCTGTGGATGATGCCTCATCCCTGGAAGGGTTGCAAGGCCAGGTTGGATGAGCGACTTGGTGTAGTGGGAGGTGTCCCAGCCTATGGCAGGGGGGTTGGAACTGGAAGGTCTTTAAGAGCCCTTCTAAGCTCTGCTCACTAAGCACCTTTAGCACCTGTAAGGTCCCTTCCAACCCAACCCCTTCCATCAGCCTCTGCAGTCTGTGTGCAGCAAGGCCTTTGACACCATCCACCACAGCAAACTCCTGGCCAAGCTGTCAGCTCGTGGCTTGGACAGCAGCTCTCTGAGCTGGGTGAGGAACTGGCTGGAGGCTGAGCCCAGAGAGTGGTGGTGAATGGTGCCACAGCCAGCTGGCAGCCAGGCACCAGTGGTGTGCCCCAGGGATCAGTGCTGGGCCCTGTGCTCTTTAACATCTTCATTGATGAGCTGGATGAGGGGGTTGAGTCAGTCATCAGCAAGTTTGCAGATGATACCAAGTTAGGAGCAGATGTTGGTCAGTGAGAGGGCAGAAAGGCTCTGCAGAGGGACCTTGCCAGGCTGGACAGATGGGCAGAAGCCAACAGGATGGCATTCAACAAGTCCAAGTGCCAGGGGCTGCACTTTGGCCACAGCAACCCCAGGCAGAGCTACAGGCTGGGGTCAGAGTGGCTGAGAGCTGCCAAACAGAGAGGGACCTGGGGGTGCTGATTGATAGCTGCCTGAATATGAGCCAGTAGTGTGCCCAGGTGGCCAAGAAGGCCAAGGGCATCCTGGCCTGCATCAGGAAGAGTGTGGCCAGCAGGAGCAGGGAGGTCATCCTGCCCTGTGCTCAGCACTGCTCAGGCCACCCCTTGAGTCCTGTGTCCAGCTCTGGGCTCCTCAGCTCAAGAAGGACATTGAGAGACTTGAAGGTGTCCAGAGAAGGGCAACAAAGCTGGGGAGGGGTCTGGGGCACAGCCCTGTGAGGAGAGGCTGAGGGAGCTGGGGTTGCTTAGCCTGGAGAAGAGGAGGCTCAGGGGAGACCTCATTGCCCTCTACAGCTACCTGAAAGGTGGTTGTAGCCAGGTGGGGGTTGGTCTCTTCTCCCAGGCAGCCAGCAGCAGAACAAGAGGGCACAGTCTCATGCTGTGCCAGGGGAGGTTTAGACTCGAGGTGAGGAGGAAGTTCTTCACCGAGCGAGTCGTTCATCATTGGGATGTGCTGCCCAGGGAGGTGGTGGAGTCCCCATCCCTGGAGGTGTTCAGGAGGGGATTGGATGTGGCACTTGGTGCCATGGTCTAGTCATGAGGTCTGTGTTGATAGGTTGGACTGGATGATCCTCGAGGTCGTTTCCAGCCTTAGTGATACTGTGAGACTGTGATAGTGTGGAGGAGCCTGGGGGCTGGAGCTGAGCCCTTGCCCCGTGTAGGGCCCTGGGCAGCAGGCCTGGTGCTGCAGCTGATGCTGGGCAGGGGCAGGAAGCGGAGGGGTGGCTGCAGATGCAGCACTGCCTCAGCTGGGCCTGGTGCATTTCCCCTGCTGCAGGCTGAAGAGCTCATCCCTGCTAAGTGCTGCCTGAGTCCTGGAGACAGGGAGGTTGCTGGCTGTGACTCAGGGAGCGTGGGAAGAGCTGGCTGCAGGCACTGGTTGTGGCAGTGGGTTCAAAAGAGCTGCTGAGATGAGGCCAGGCTGGCAGGCATCAAAGGCCCTGCTGCTCCCATGGCCAGCTGGGCAAGGCAGAGCCTGGGGCTTGGTTTCCAGAGGGTGAGAGAGGACTAGATCCCTTCCAAGGGTTTAAGAAGTGAATAGGAGAAGGCAGGGGAGGTTGCCCTGCCTCTGAGGGCCCTGGTGCCTGGAGTCCTGCGGTGCAGGAAGGAAGTGGAGTACTGGGGAGTCAATTTGAGGCTGGACAGGAGCTGTGGGATAGACTTTGATTTCCTGCTGCTTTCCTGTCCCAGCCCTCCCAGCTGAGAGTGCTTTGGCTGCTCTGCAGCAGCACAGAGCCAGGCTGCCCTGGCCTGCCCCAGGGCTGAGCAGAGACCTTCCCTGGCAGGCAGCTGGCAGCTGCTTCACCGCTGACTTTGCTCTCTGCTGGGTGGGCAGCTGGGAAGGGCTTCCCTCATGGTGTGCTGGGAGCTGGGGAAGGAATCAGCACTGTTTGGCTTGCAAGGAGCTGAGAGCAGGCTGCAGGGTCTCCTGCTGCCTGGCTGGAGCTGGTGGTCTGGAGTTCCCTGTCTGCTGAAGGCAAGTGGACAGGAGGGAGAAGAAGAATGGCCTTGGTGGTAGAGGCAGCAGGCTGGTGACATCCAGAGCTGAGGCCCTGGGCCCTGCTGGGCCCAGCTGCAGTCTCTGCCAGCAGCCCACCTTTGGAAGAGGAGCAGCCCTGCCTTTCCCATCCTGCCATGGCCTGAGCTCCTTCAAAGAGCAGAGGTACAGCTGCATGGCACTGAGGTCTTTCTGCTGAAATCCCTGCTTAGGGCACAGATGTTTCCAAATCCAGTCCTGGGAGCCTCTTGTTGCCAAATTCTGCCTTAGTTGCAAGTCCCCCTGGGCTCCTCCTTGCTTAAAGGTGCTTGGCTTGGGCTGTTGTTGGAGGACAGTGTTCAGCTGAACCTACAGAATCATCATGGCTGAGCTTCTTGATCTGCCAAACCCCTCATGAATGATGTGTGGAGTGGTCTCCTCCAGCTGCCCCTGAGCTCCTTTGTGCTCAAGGGGTGTGGGTCACATCCTGCAGTGCCCAGAGAGGAGGCTGAGTGAGTGGGGACTGCACCAAGCTCCTTATTTCTCCCTGCAAGCAGCAGGTTGCTGGTGAGGGAGAGCAGAGAGCTCCTCCTTTGCTGTTGGGAGAGGTGCCAGGTGCCAGGCAGAGGGCAGAGGAGGGCTGGGACTGGCAGCTCCAATGGGAGCAGGCAGGCTCCTGCTGCTGGCCTGCAGTGGGCACAGCTTTGAGGGCTGCTTCCCCCCCAGGCCCAGAGGGAGTCCTCTGCAGGCAGAGCTGCTGGGGTGTGGGGTGGTTGTGTTCTCCTGGCTGGAGCTTGCCTGGAGCAGGGCAGGAGGTGAGAGGGGCCTTTGTTGCCAGGCTGGGGCAGTGGAGGAGCTGATGAAGGGGCAGAGTCTTGTCCCTGGGGCTGGGAGGCTGGGAAGCAAGAGGGGCTGGAAGGTGAGGCAGGAGCTGTGCTGCAGGGCTGCAGAGAGGGTAAGGAAGGGAGCTGGGGGGGATCTGTACTGAACATCATCTTATTTGTAACCTCATCAGCCAGCAGGCTACCAGGTGGTGGAGTCCCCATCCCTGGAGGTGTTCCAGAGGGAATTGGATGTGGCACTTGGTGCCATGGTTTAGTCATGAGGTCTGTGGTGACAGCTTGGACTTGGTGATCTTTGAGGTCTCTTCCAACCTTGGTGATGCTGTGAGACTGTGGAAGGAAGACCTTTGGAGGTCCCTTCCAATCCAGAGCATTCTGTGATGGGACTCTGCACCATCTCCCAGAGGAGGTCTGAGGGAGGTTATCTGTTCACCTGCTCCTCAGTCCCCAGGGTTTGTAAGGAGGGACAAGAGGATCCTGCTGAGAATGGAGAACTGCTTGAGCTCACTCTGCTCCAGAGAGGCTTCACAGAGTCCTACAGTGGGTTGGGTTGGAAGGGACCTTCAAGCTCCTCCAGCTCCAAGCCCCTGCCATGGGCAGGGAGCCCTCCCACCAGCCCAGGCTGCTCAAGGCCTCATCCAGCCTGGTCCTGAACACCTCCAGGGAAGGGAAAGCAGTGCAAGGTCTGTGCAGTGTCCCCACTCAGGCTGGCTGCAGCTCCCTGAGCTTCCTTTGGCAGAGCAGATGTATTGCTGGGCTTCCCCCCAGCACTCTGCAGAGGCTTTGTGGTTTCTTCCTCCCTCAGAACCTCTTCAGAATGAAGCACCTCTGGGCCTGTGGCTGTGGAGGGAGGAACAAGCTCTATTTAATGCTAAAAATAGCTAAATCCCTCTGCTTTGAGAGGGCAGCAAGGAGCTTTGGTTGTTGGCAGCTGGTGGGCAGGCATCTGCTGTGGCAGAGCCCCTTGCTCCCCACCAGCACCACTGCTGGAGGAGAAAGCCCTGGGGAGCCCCCCCCAGCCTTGGCCTTTGGCAAGCCTGCATTGAAAGCAGCAGGTCACAGCTGCTGGGGAGCAGCACCCAGCCCCATCCTGGGGGCTTTGAGTGGTCTGGAGCCTGGGGGAGCTGTTGCTCACAGGCCACTGGCATCCTGAGTGGAGGGAGGGGGGGAGGTGGTGGTGTGCAGCTCCTTCCCTCCCTTCTGTGTCCTGGCATTCCCTCCAAGTGTGGCCCCAGCAGCAGTGGTGTCTGGAGGAGGAGTTTCTTGTTGGAGGAGGCAAGAGGCAGAGGAGAAGGGGCTGGCTGGGCTGAAGAGCTACAAGCACTGAATGGGTTGGGCTGGGGGAGACCTTCAGGATTCATGGAATGATTTGGGCTGGAAGGGACCTTCAAGATCATCCAGCTCCAAGCCCCTGCCATGGGCAGGGACCCCTCCCACCAGCACAGGCTGCTCAAGGCCTCATCCAGCCTGGTCCTGAACACCTCCAGGCAGGAGGCAGCCACAGCCTCCCTGGGCAACCTGTGCCAGAGTCTCCCCAGCCTCACTGCACAGAATCTCTTCCTCCTCTCCAGTCTCTCACCAGGCTTCCAGGCTGGCATCAGCTGTGGGAGGCCTGGCAGGCTCTGTGGGGCAGTGGCCATGCAGGAGAGCTGGGGCTGGGCCCTGAGGCAAGCACAGCTGCCTGGATTTTAGCAGCAGCCTGCTTGGATTTGGATGTGCTCAGGGAGTTGCCCCCTGTGAGGCTCACAGAGGGGCTGAGGTTGGAAGGGAGCTCTGGGCTCTGAGTGCTCCAAGTGCCCAGCCCAGGCTCCCCTGCAAACACCAGAGCCAGGGAACAGCTGGGGATAACCAGGACCTTGCCACCATCCCCCACAGCAAACTGCTGGCTAAGCTGTCAGCCCCTGGCTTGGACAGCAGCTCTCTGAGCTGGGTTAGGAACTGGCTGGAGGCTGAGCCCAGAGAGTGGTGGTGAATGGTGCCACAGCCAGCTGGCAGCCAGGCACCAGTGCTGTGCCCCAGGGATCAGTGCTGGGCCCTGTGCTCTTTAACATCTTTATTGATGATCTGGAGGAGGGCATTGAGTCCATCAGCAGTGAGTTTGCAGATGACAGCAAGCTGGGGGCAGGAGTTGATCTGCTGGAGGGTAGAGAGGCTCTGCAGAGGGACCTGGACAGGCTGGGCAGATGGGCAGAGGCCAAGGGCAGGAGATTGAACACATCCAAGTGCCAGGTGCTGCACATTGGCCACAGCAACCCCAGGCAGTGCTACAGGCTGGGGTCAGAGTGGCTGAGAGCAGCCAGGCAGAGAGGGACCTGGGGGTGCTGGTTGGCAACAGCTGAACAGGAGCCAGCAGTGTGCCCAGGGGGCCAAGAAGGCCAAGGGCATCCTGGCCTGCATCAGGAAGAGTGTGGCCAGCAGGAGCAGGGAAGTCCTTGTGCCCTGTGCTCAGCACTGCTCAGGCCACCCCTTGAGTCCTGTGTCCAGCTCTGGGCTCCTCAGCTCAAGAAGGACATTGAGAGACTTGAAGGTGTCCAGAGAAGGGCAACAGAGCTGGGGAGGGGTCTGGGGCACAGCCCTGTGAGGAGAGGCTGAGGGAGCTGGGGTTGCTTAGCCTGGAGAAGAGGAGGCTCAGGGGAGACCTTCTTGCTCTCTGCAACTCCCTGCAGGGAGGTTGTAGCCAGGTGGGGGTTGGGCTCTTCTCCCAGGCAGCCAGCAGCAGAACAAGAGGACACAGTCTCAAGCTGTGCCAGGGGAGATTCAGGCTGGAGGTGAGGAGAAAGTTCTTCCCAGCAAGAGAGATTGGCCACTGGGATGTGCTGCCCAGGGAGGTGGTGGAGTCCCCATCCCTGGAGGTGTTTAGGAAGAGCCTGGCTGAGGCCCTTGGTGCCATGGTTGAGTTGATCAGATGGAGCTGGGGGAGAGGTTGGACTTGGTGATCTCTGAGGTCTTTTCCGACCTGGTCTGGTCTGGTCTGGTCTATTCTATTCTATTCTATTCTATTCTATTCTATTCTATTCTATTCTATTCTATTCTATTCTACTCTACCTCAGCCTCCTGACATTGTCTGGCTGCAGAGGCAGGAGCCTGGTCTGCTGTTTCCTGAGCTGCCCCCCTGAGAGGTGTCAGGCATGGAGCTGTGGAGGCCTCAGGAAGGAGCTGATGGATGGCTGTGACAGCAGCAGGAAGCCCAGAGCAGGGGGAGGGAAGGAAGGAGCCAGTGTGGAGAGTGTGGGGGAGGGGCTCAGGGCAAGCAGCTGGGGTGGAAGCTCCAAGCTCATCCACCTCGCACACTGCAACGTCTCTGCTGGAGGCAGCTGGGCCTGCAGCAGGCTCCTGGGCTTGGGAGAAGGGAGGGAAGGCAAGCAGCAGCCTCCTGCTTTCCAGGGGGCTCCTTCCCCTCCCCAGCCAGCTGCTCCTTGGCTTCCTGCTGGAGCTCTTTGCCTTCCTCCTGGCTGCTGCTGAAGCCTTGGGCTGGGTTCCTCCAACCAGGAGCTTGATCCAGTTGGCCACTGGTGGCTCTGGGCTGGACTCTCTGACTAACATAGTTCAGAAGCTGTGCTGGGCAAAGGGGAACCTAATGAGGTCCAACAAGAATGAGTGCAGGGTCCTCCTCCTGGGGCAGGGCAGGTGAGGGGTGGCTGCTGGCAAGCAGCTCTGTGGAGAAGGACCCAAGAGTGCTGGGGGACAAGAATGTGACCTTGTGGTGAAGAGGCCAGTGGTGCCCTGGGGCTATGCAGAAAGGCAAGGGAGGTTCTTCTCCCACTCTACTCTGCCTGGTGAGGTCACACCTGGAAACCCGGGTCCAGTTCTGGGCTCCCCAGTTCCAGAGGGACAGGGAACTGCTGCAGAGAGTCCAGGGGAGGCTCTGAGGATGGTGAAAGGTCTGGGACATCTGTGTGATGAGCAAAGGCTGAGAGCCCTGGGGCTGAGAGCCTGGAGAAGAGCAGCCCCTGAGGGCAGCTGAGCAATGTCTGTGAGTATCTGAAGGGTGGGAGGCAGGGAGGGGCCAGGCTCCTGGCACTGCTGTCCTGTGACAGGACAAGGGGCAGTGGGCAGAGGCTGCACCCCAGGAGGCTCCTCCTCACCACGGGGAGAAACTTCTTTGGTGTGAGAGTGCTGGAGGCCTGGAGCAGGCTGCCCAGGCTGTGCAACCTCCTTCTCTGGAGACTTTCAAGCCTCCCCTGGATGTGCCCTGCCCTGGGTGCCCCTGCTCTGGCAGGGGGTTGGACTGCATGAGCTCCAGAGGTCCCTTCCAGCCCCCTGGCATGCAGTGATTCTAGAGGAAGGCACAGGGCTGCAGTCTCCACCTTCCCACCTCTGCCCCCTGCCTGGCTCCTTCATCTGCCTCAGGCTGGCCCTGGCACTGAGAGGCTGTGTTGGTGCCAGCTGGGCTGGAGGCTGGGGCCTGTGCATGGAGGGGACAGAGGGGAGCTCACAGATGAACCTCTGCAGGCCTTTGTTCCCTGGGCTGGAAGAGGGAACAGAGGAGCAGCTGTGCAGGGGCACAGGGAGGGAAGCTAAGCCCTGGCTGAATGCTGCTGGCAGCTGCAAGCTGGGGCTGCATCTGTTCCCAGCCAGGGATCCACAACACCAAGTGGCCAAGAAGGGCAGCAGCAGCCTGGGCTGGAGCAGCAGTGGGGTGGCAGCAGGAGCAGGGCAGGGATTGTGCCTCTGGGCTGGGCACTGGGGAGGCCACAGCTTGAGTGCTGGGTTCAGCTCTGGGCTCCTCACTGCAGGAAGGAGATTGAGGAGCTGGAGCAGGGCCAGAGAAGGGCAAGAGAGCTGGGGAAGGGTCTGGGGAAGAGGGCTGGGGAGGAGCAGCTGAGGGAGCTGGGGGTGTTGAGCCTGGAGCAGAGGAGGCTGAGGGAGACCTCCTTGCTCTCTGCAGCTCCCTGAGAGGAGGCTGCAGCCAGCTGGGGCTTGGGCTCTGCTCCCTAGGGACAGGACAAGAGGCAATGGCCTCAAGCTGCCCCAGGGCAGGTTCAGGTTGGACATTGGAAGAAACTTCTCCACTGGCAGGGTTCTCAAGCCCTTGCCCAGGAGGTGGCTGAATCCCTCCCCTGGAGGTGTTTCCCAGAGGCAGAGCTGTGGTGCTGAGGGCCAGGGCTCAGCCCTAGCCTGGGCTGAGGTAGGGAAGGGTTGGACTGGAGGAGCTGAGAGGGCTTTGCCAACCCAAACGGTTCAGTGCCCCCCACCCAGGTCCCTGTGTCTGGTCAGCCACCCTCCTCACAAAGCACCTTGCTGGACACCTCCTGCTCACCCTGCTGCCAGCCAGCACTGCAGCCTGCAGCCCCTGCCAGCTGCTGCATCTCACAGCATCTGTGCCCACAGGCATGGCTGCATCCCTGCCAGGGGTGGGTGCTGAAGGTCACTGTGAGAAGAGAGGGAAGCTGCTGGTGCTGCAGAGCAGGGGGCAGTGAGGGGACTGCAGCAGCAGCTTCAAGCCAGCAGGGAAGCAGAACTATGGAGGCATTCTGCAGCCCTTCTGGCTGCTGGTGGCACCATCAGGGGGTGAGGAGGAGAGCTTGGGCTGCAGGAGCTTCAGGTCTGCCAAGCTGGCAGCTGGCTGGAATCTGGAGGGCCCTTGGCTGCCCTTGCCCAGGGCAGGGCAGTGCAGAGCTGAGCTGAGCTTGGTCTCCAGCCCTGCTGCTGCCAGTGCTCAGTGTGGCAGTGCCTGCTGGGTGCTGGAGCTGCCCAGAGCTGGAGCTGCCCAGAGCTGGAGCTGCCCAGGGCAGGCCTGCACAGAGCTGGGGCTGCACAGAGCAGGGCTGCACAGAGCAGGGCTGCCCAGAGCTGGAGCTGCCCAGAGTTGGAGCTGCACAGAGCTGGAGCTGCCCAGAGAAGGCCTGCACAGAGCTGGGGCTGCCCAGAGCAGGGCTGCCCAGAGCAGGGCTGCCCAGAGCAGGGCTGCCCAGAGCTGGGGCTGCCCAGAGCTGGAGCTGCCCAGAGCTGGGGCTGCCCAGAGCTGGAGCTGCCCAGAGCTGGAGCTGCCCAGAGCAGGGCTGCCCAGAGCTGGGGCTGCACAGAGCTGGAGCTGCACAGAGCAGGGCTGCACAGAGCTGGGGCTGCCCAGAGCTGGGGCTGCCCAGAGCAGGGCTGCAGCATTTGGAGGGTAGCAGGTTCAGCAGTGCAGCAGGAGCTGCTGGCAGGCCCTTGCTGCTTTTAGGCTGGGAGAGGGCAGTGTGGCCACTCCTGGCCTTCCATTTGTGTTCCTCATCTGTGGTGTGGGCAGAGGGTGGACACAAGCAGGAGCTTCTGCCTTGCTGGGATCTGCACACCTGGGGAGGTGCAGCTGCATGTGGGAGAGGCAGAGGTGGCTGTGGCTGGTTGTGTTTTTCCTCCCAGGTTCATAGAGGGGTTCCTCTGCAGATCAGTGAGTCCAAGCCACTGCCAGTGCAGCCTCACCCAGCACAGGGCACACAGAACACATCCAGCTGGGCCTTGAAAGTCTCCAGATCAGGAGACTGCACAGCCTCTCTGGGCAGCCTGCTCCAGGGCTCTGCCACCCTCACACCTGAGAAGTTTCTCCTGCTCAGGTGGAACCTCCTGGGTTGCAGTTTGTGTCCATTGTCCCTTGTCCTAGCACAGGACAGCACTGCCAGGAGCCTGGCTCCCTGCCCCCCACCCCTCAGATATTGATAGGCATTGCTCAGATCCCCTCCCAGCCTGCTCCAGGCTCAACAGCCCCAGGGCTCTCAGCCTTTCCCCCTCACACTGCTCTTCCACTCCCTTCATCATCCTCATGGCCTCCACTGGACTCCCTCTGGCAGTTCCCTGTCCCTCTTGCACTGGGGGGCACGGAACTAGGCACAACTCTCCAGATGTGGTCTCATTAGGGCAGAGGACAGGGGGAGGAGAACCTCCCTTGCCCTGCTGGCCACACTCTTGCTCCTGCAGCCCAGAATGCACTCCTGCTGCCCTGGCACACCAAGGAGAGCACAGCTTCTGCTCCTGGTGCTGCCTGCTGCATCACCCCTGCAGCACTGGGACTTGCCAGCAGCTCTGTGCCACCAACTGCAGGCTGCTCTGTGAGCTTCCCTGCTGTGGGGCTGAGGCTGCAGCTGCTGCCCTGCCCACAGCTGCTGTGGCTGCCTGCAGGGAGGGCAACTGTGGCGACATTTGGTGCCACAGCACAGGCAGGGAGCTGCTGGAGCAGGGCCAGAGGAGGCCACAGCAGTGCTGGGGGGCTGGAAGCCCTCTGCTGGGAGGCCAGGCTGGGAGGGTTGGGGAGAGGAGAAGGCTCCAGGGAGGCCTCAGAGCAGCCTTCCAGTACCTGAAGGGCTCCAGGGAGACCTCAGAGCAGCCTTCCAGTACCTGAAGGGCTCCAGGAGAGCTGGGGAGGGACTTGGGCCAAGGGCTGGGAGTGCCAGGCCCAGGGCCAATGGCTTTGAGCTGGGAGAGAGGAGACTGAGAGTGGAGAGGAGGAAGAAATTCGTGGCAGTGAGGCTGGGGAGACTCTGGCACAGGCTGCCCAGGGAGGCTGTGGCTGCCTCCTGGCTGGAGGTGTTCAGGACCAGGCTGGATGAGGCCTTTGCACCTCCCTTTGCAGGAGCTGCAGGGCTGCAGCCTGTGGCAGAGAGCAGAGCTGTGGCTGGCACTGCTGCTGTCCTACCCAGCAGCCTCCCTGCCACACAGTGAGGTGGCACTGGGCACAGCATCACTGTGCAGGTCCCCCAGAGGAGCTCCTGCAGGGCAAGGCTTGGTCTCCTTTCCTTGGCTTGGGGTGCAGGTGTCCCTTCTGCTGTTCTCTGGGACCTAACCAGAGCTGGAATGAGGAGGTAGAAGGCAGGGGAATGACCTCTGGGGTGCAGGTGTCCCTTCTGCTGTTGCCTAGGACCTAACCCCAGGCAGCAGCAGGGCCTGAGCCTGCTCCCCAGGCAGCAGTTTGCTCTCCTCTGCAGGGGGTGCTTCTGAAGTGCTTGTTCAGACAGACCTGAACTGGGGGGAATCAAATGTCCTTTGGTCCCTCGAGTCTGATCTTCTTGCTGAAGCTGTCAGCAGCTGCTCAGATGAGAGAGCAGCTTCATGACTTGAGTCTCTTTCTCCTGTGCCTTGCCTCCTGCCCTGCCTGCTGCCAGCAGCTTCATGACTTGAGTCTCTTTCTCCTCTCCCTTGCCTCCTGCCCTGCCTTCTGCCAGCAGCTTCATGACTTGGGTCTCTTTCTCCTCTCCCTTGCCTCCTGCCCTGCCTGCTGCCAGCAGCTGGGCTGTGTTGTGGAAGGTGAGCAGAGTCCTGGGCCCCAGCAGTGCCTCCCTCCTCCCTCTCTCAGCTCCCTAGGGCTCCTTTCTCTGCCTCCATGCTTGGGTCCTCCCTCAGAGCAGGCTGTGCTCTGCTTCTCCAGGCCCATCCCAGGGGCACCTGGGGATTGGTGATCAGGAGGATCAGCTGCTGATCCTGATCCTTGAAGGATCCCCACGCCTGGGGCTGTGACTCCTGCAGTGGTGCTGTGGCTGCTGGTTTTGCAGCTGGGCCCAAGGGCAGCTTCTTGGGACAGCTTCCTACCTGTGGGAGGCTTCCAGAGTAGCAGGGGGCATGGAGCTCAGTGCCTGCTGCCTTGGAGCTGGTGTGTGGGCAGTGCCAGGCACAGAGTGTCCTCAGGCAGGTTGGAGGGGGAGGTGGCACAGCTGCCTCTGGCACAAAGGCTGTTTGCAAGGGCTGAGTGTCTGCTTCAGCTCCTGCTCAGCTCCTCTTTCAGCTCCTCTCTGGCTCTGGCCATGTCCTGGAGGCTGAACCTTCATCCTGTTCAGGTGGCAGCTGCTCTGGAAAGGGGAGAGGAGTCCTGATGACCTCCTGAGCCGTTGGGAGTCTCCTCCCTGGCACCAAAGGACCTGATGTGGTGTGGGGAGCTGCAAGCTCACTCCAAGGGCTGGTGTTTGCAGGCAGGAGGGGTTCTCTGCTGCCCTGTGGTGCTGCAGTCTAGAGCCTGGCTGCTCAGAGCTCCAGGTAACTGAGTGCCAGGCTCAGCTGCCTAGAAGTTTTGGCTGGCAAAACCCTTTCAGCTCCTCCAGCCAAAGAGTTCTGTAGCTCCACCAAGGCTGGGGCTGAGCCCTGGCCCTCAGCACCACAGCTCTGCCTCTCTGAAACCCCTCCAGGGATGGGCATTCAGCCACCTCCCTGGGCAGCCTGGGCCAGGCCCTGAGAACCTTTCCAGTGAAGAAGTTTCTTCCAATGTCCAACCTGAACCTCCCCTTGAGGCCATTGCCTCTTGTCCTGTCCCTAGGGAGCAGAGCCCAAGCCCCAGCTGGCTGCAGCCTCCTCTCAGGGAGCTGCAGAGAGTAAGGAGGTCTCCCTCAGCCTCCTCTGCTCCAGGCTCAACACCCCCAGCTCCCTCAGCTGCTCCTCCCCAGCCCTCCTCCCCAGCCCCTTCCCCAGCTCTCTTGCCCTTCTCTGGCCCTGCTCCAGCTCCTCAGTGGCACTTGGTGCCATGGTTTAGTCATGAGGTCTGTGGTGACAGGTTGGGCTTGATCTTTGAGGTCTCTTCCAACCTTGGTGATTCTGTGAGTGTCCTTGGAGTGAGAGCCCAGAGCTTGAACACAGCACTCAAGCTGTGGCCTCCCCAGTGCCCAGCCCAGAGGCACAATCCCTGCCCTGCTCCTGCTGCCACCCCACTGCTGCTCCAGCCCAGGCTGCTGCTGCCCTTCTTGCCCCCCTGGGCACCCCCTGGCTCCTCTCCAGCTGCTGGCCCCCAGCACCCCCAGGGCCTTCTCTGCTGGGCACTTTGCAGCCACTCTGCCCCCAGCCTGGAGCCTTCCTGGGGCTGGGCTTTGTTCTCCTCCAGTCCCTCCTCCATTCCCACACCAGCCCTTTAGAGGCTGTGAGAAACCAAATGTCCCAGCAAAGCTGGGAAAGCCTCCCAGGAGCAGCTGGAGCTTCCCCACCTGTGGAAATCAGCAGCTGAAGAAGCTGTGTGAGGAGAGAAGAGAGAAGAGAGCCCCCAGAGTGTCAGCAGACAAGGAGCAGTGTCTGGAGCCTTTCATCTTCCCCTGGGCAGCACTCAGGTCTGACTCCAGCTGCTTTCTGTTCTGGGGTGCAGGCAACTTTGTGCTCCCAGGCTTGGTTGGTGCTGCTTGCAAAGAGCAGGTTTGGGTTGAGGCAAAGGTTTGGAGGTCATTGTGCTGTGAGCCAGAGGATGGTGAAGGAGCATTGCCAGGGCTTGAGAAATTCATGTCTGGTGTGCTGTAGATTTCGTGGTGGGGCAGGGCCTGTGGTCTGGCAGTGCCTTGGTTGCTGGCCAAGTTCTCCTCCCCCTCCACTCAGCCCTAGGGAGGCCACATCTGGAGCCCTGGGGCCCAGCTCTGGGCTTCCCAGCTCAGGAGGGACAGGGAACTGCTGGAGAGAGCCCAGGGCAGGCTGCAGAGCTGCTGAGGGGCCTGGAGCAGCTCTGGGAGCAGCAAAGGCTGAGAGCCCTGGGGCTGAGAGCCTGCAGAAGAGCAGCCCCAGAGGGCAGCTGAGCAATGCTCAGCAAGAGCTAAAGGAGCTGTGGGGGGCAAGAGGCTGGGGCCAGGCTCTGCTGAGTGCTGCCCAGGGCCAGCAGAAGGGCCAGCAAGGGGCAGAAAGTGTCAGGCAGGAGGTTGGAGCTGAGCAGGAGGAGAAAGTTGTTTGGGGTGAGGCTGCTGGAGGCCTGGAGCAGGCTGCCCAGAGAGGTTGTGGAGTCTGCTGGTGTGGAGAGCTTCCAACCCCCCCAGATGTGTTCCTGTGACCTGCCCTGGATGATCCTGCTCTGGCTGGGACTTGGACTGGGTGAGCTCCAGAGCTCCCTTCCAATCCCTAACATTCTGTGAGTCTGTAATAGTGTGGTCAGCAAGATCAGGGAAGCAATGGTGTCCCTGTGCTGGGCACTGGTGAGACCACACCTTCACTGCTGGGGTCAGCTCTGGGCTCCTCACTGCAGGAAGGAGATTGAGGAGCTGGAGCAGGGCCAGAGAAGGGCAAGAGAGCTGGGGAAGGGTCTGGAGAAGAGGGCTGGGGAGGAGCAGCTGAGGGAGCTGGGGGTGTTGAGCCTGGAGCAGAGGAGGCTGAGGGAGACCTCCTTGCTCTCTGCAGCTCCCTGAGAGGAGGCTGCAGCCAGCTGGGGCTTGGGCTCTGCTCCCTAGGCTCAGGGGAGAGAAGGAGAGGCAATGGCCTGAAACTGTGCCAGGGGAGGCTTAGGTTGGAGAGGAGGCCAAATGTCTTTGGTGCCAGAGTGGTGAGGGCCTGGCAGAGGCTGCCCAGGGAGGTGGTGGAGTCCCCATGGCTGGGGGGGTTGCAGAACCTGCTCTGGGAGCAGCAAAGGCTGAGAGCCCTGGGGCTGAGAGCCTGCTGGGAGGTTGTGGAGTCTCAGTGCCTGGAGGGGTTTCAGAGCTGTGGTGCTAAGGGCCATGGCTCAGTGGTGAGCTGGCAGTGCTGGGCTGGATGACCTTCAAAGCCTCTTCCAACCAAATCAGTTGCATGGATCTGGGATCCTCAGTGCCTGATCTCTCCCTCCCTGAGCACTGCTCACCTCAGCTGCCCGCTGCTGCCCTCCCCCTCTGCAGCAGGGCAGGCTCTGTGCTGCAGCAGCTCTGGCAGCAAGGGGCAGCCCTGCTGCCGGCTCCCACCCTGTGTCAGGAGGCATTGCTCCCTCCTGCTGCGTGGGGGAGTTGCTGCTGCCCTTGCCCTGAGTCCCAGCAGCACCTCAGGCAGCTTCTCCCCCCTTGCTCTTCCCCCCCTGAGCCTGCCCGGGGAGCAGAGCCTGCAGGCTGCGGCCCCACAGCAGCTCCCACGGCAGCTCCTCTGCAGCCTGGCACTCGTCTGCTTGACCTGACATAACCTGGAGAGGGCAGGGGAGCTGCAGGAGCTGCAGATGATGCAGCAGCAGGAGGGGCTGGGGCCATCTGGGAGCTGTAGTGGGGCTGCTGCTGTTTGAAGGCTCTGCTCTGCCTGGTGGCCCAGGCAGCCCAGCTGGCCAAGCTCTCAGCCCTGCTCCAAGCCAGCTCAGCAAAGCGTGGAGGGCTGTGGAGCTGCCCCAAGCCTTCCTGCATGGCTTCTCCAGCAGCTGGCAGGGACTGGGAGTGCAGTGTGTGCAGCCAAAGCCTTGGTGGGAAGGGTGAGTGTGTGTGTGTGTGTGTGTGTGCCAGCTCCCAACACCCAGCTCCTCTGGGACCTCACTTGGTGCCTTGGGATCCTCCTCTGGGATCCGTGTGCTTGGGAGGGGCTGCAGAGTGAAGCAGGAGAGAGGACACTGAGGTTTGCCTTCTGATCTTCTGCCAGCAGCAGAGCTGCCCCAGTGTGTCAGGAGGGGGCAGGGCCTGAGGGCTGGTGGCACTGCCTCTGGAGGAGCCTGCATGCCACCGTGCTGCCAGGGGGCATTTGTGGGGAGCTGCAGTGCTGGCTGTATCATAGTATCATAGCATCAGTCAGGGTGGGAAGGGACCCCAAGGATCATCCAGCTCCAACCCCCTGCCATGGGTAGGGACACCCCACACTAGATCAGCCTGGCCACAGCCTCATCCAGCCTGGGCTTAAACACCTCCAGGGACAGGGCCCCAACCACCTCCCTGGACAACCCATTCCAGGGCTTCACCACTCTCATGGGGAAGAACTTCCTCCTCACCTCCAGCCTGAATCTCCCCACCTCCAGCTTCATTCCATTCCCCCTAGTCCTATCACTGCCTGAGATCCTGAGCAGTCCCTCCCCAGCCTTCCTGTAGCCCCCTTCAGATCCTGGAAGGCCACAATGAGGTCACCTGGGAGCCTTCTCTTCTCCAGACTGAACAGCCCCAACTCCTTCAGTCTGTCCTCACAGGAGAGGTGCTCCAGCCCTCTGCTCATCCTCCTGGCCCTGCTCTGGACACCTTCCAGCACCTCCAGATCCCTCTTGTGCTAGGGGCTCCAGAACTGGAGGCAGGACTCCAGGTGGAGTCTCCCCAGAGCTGAGCAGAGGGGGAGAATCACCTCCCTTGCCCTGCTGGCCACACTTCTCCTGATGCAGCCCAGGCTCTGATTGGCTTTCTGGGCTGCAAGTGCACACTGAGAGCTCCTGGTGAGCTTCTCCTCCCCCAGCACCCCCAAGGCTCTCTCCTCAGGGCTGCTTTCCAGCCAGTCCCTGCCCAGCCTGGATTTGTGCCTGGGATTGCCTCCACCCAGCTGCAGGACCCTGCCCTTGGTCTTGTTGAAACTCATGAGGTTGGCTTGTGCCCAGCTCTGCAGCCTGTCCAGGTCCCTCTGGATAGATCCTTCCCTCCAGCCTGCCCAGGTCCCTCTGGATGGATCCCTTCCCTCCAGCCTGTCTGCTGCACCACACAGCTTGGTGCCATCAGCAAACCTGCTGAGGGTGCCCTGATCCAACCTCAGGCTGAGCTCCAGGGCTCCTCTGCCCCTTGGCAACCTCCCTTGCTCTCTCAGATCAGCAGAGGGCTCCCTGGCTGGGCTGTGGGGCAGGAGCAGCTCAGCTTTCCCTGAGGGTCTGTTCCTCACCCCCAGAGCAGAGCCTGGCAGCCGCTGGTGCAGCCCCACGGTGCCCTGCTGCCCACGCCAGCAGGAGGCTGGGCTCCTAGCAGCCTCAGGAAGGGCCTTGGTGGGGCTCTGGGGTGGGACAGGGACACTGCAGAGCTTGGCAGCCCGGCCTGGGGCTCTCAGAAGTTTCCTGGTTCGCAGGAAGAGCTCCCAGCAGCAGCTCTGCCAGGAGCTGGGCTGGTGGCCAAGCTAGAGCCCTGGCAGAGGAGGAGGCTGGGAGCTCTGCTTCCCCTCTCTCTGCCAGGCTGCAGCCTCCTCAGCCTCAGGCCTAGTGGCAAGGGCAGTCTTTCTCTCTGCTTCCATCCCAGATGGGGCCAAGCTCTTGATTGCTGCTGGTTTTCCTTAATTGCCCCTTGGAGCTGTGCTTTGCTTTCTCTTCCCAAGGAGAACTTAGAGAGAGAGTTGTGCCTGCAGCAAACAGCAGCCCAGGGTGGGCAGGGCTGGCAGCTGCTGAGGCCAAAGCACAGAGGGGCTCAGCAGGGTCCTCCCACCTCCTTCCCCATGCCTCTGCCTGTGTGGTGGTAGCTTCCACAAGCCCTGCAGGGCCACCTGAAGAGGCCCCTGGCCCTCTCCACACTGCTTGGCATCCTCCAGCAGCAGCAGTTTGCCTTTCAGGCCTCAAAGGCAGCAGCCAGCTTTGAATCCCCTTTTCATCCTGGGAAGCAGGGACTTCATTTCCTCTCTCACAGCAGAGTGTGCTGCTTTGAAGCTGAGCTGTGAGACAGAGGTGGGGGTGTGGAGCTGCTCCCAGAGCATCACCCCCAGCTCCTCCATCCTGTCTCGTGCTCTGCAGGCAGGAGACATCCCAGGGGATGGCCTCCAGCCCATTCCCTCCTGCACTGCAGCTGAAGTGCTTCCACTTGGAGGCCTTCTGGCCACCCACCCCACTTGAGTCTGCCATCACAGACAGAATCACAGAGTTGTTTGGGTTGGCAAAGCCCTCCCAGAGCACCCAGCCCAACACCAACCCAACCCCACTCTGCCCACCAGACCCTGGCCCCAGCTGCCATAGCCACAGGTTCTGCAACCCCTCCAGCCATGGGGACTCCACCACCTCCCTGGGCAGCCTCTGCCAGGCCCTGACCACTCTGGCACCAAAGACATTTGGCCTCCTCTCCAACCTAAGCCTCCCCTGGCACAGTTTCAGGCCATTGCCTCTCCTTCTCTCCCCTGAGCCTAGGGAGCAGAGCCCAAGCCCCAGCTGGCTGCAGCCTCCTCTCAGGGAGCTGCAGAGAGCAAGGAGGTCTCCCTCAGCCTCCTCTTCTCCAGGCTCAACACCCCCAGCTCCCTCAGCTGCTCCTCCCCAGCCCTCTTCTCCAGCCCCTTCCCCAGGTAATCACTGACTCAAAGCTGTCCCCATCCTGTTGTCCATGTGCAGGCAGCATGCAGGCAGCCAGGCCAGGCTCCAGGTGTGGAGAGCAGATGTCCCTCCAGGCCTGGGGGGAAGGGCTGGGGACATGGGCTGGGGCCTTGCAGTCCTGCAGTGGAGGCAGCTGAGAGGCAGCAACACAGGAGGGAGCTTGGGGGAAGACTCCTTGGCCACTGGGTGTGAGGGAGTGGCACAGATCCCTGATGGAGTGAGCAAGGACTCCTCTGCC
Organism: Melanerpes formicivorus; assembly: GCF_026170545.1. Taxonomy (NCBI): domain Eukaryota; kingdom Metazoa; phylum Chordata; class Aves; order Piciformes; family Picidae; genus Melanerpes; species Melanerpes formicivorus. The sequence continues at coordinate 18,598,131 of NW_027142366.1, read as the reverse complement.
AGGTGTGCCAACCTCACTTAGGTCTCAGCAGTGCATCTGAGACAGCAAATTCTTGCCCCTCTTCCTGTCTGGGCAAAAGCCATGCTGAAGGGGATGGTCTGGATGAGGGGGTTGAGTCAGTCATCAGCAAGTTTGCAGATGACAGCAAGCTGGGAGCAGATGTTGGTCAGTTAGAGGGCAGAAGGGCTCTGCAGAGGGACCTTGCCAGGCTGGGCAGATGGGCAGAGGCCAAGAGGATGGCATTCAACAAGGCCAAGTGCCAGGGGCTGCACTTTGGCCACAGCAACCCCAGGCAGAGCTACAGGCTGGGGTCAGAGTGGCTGAGAGCAGCCAGGCAGAGAGGGACCTGGGGGTGCTGATTGACAGCTGCCTGAACATGAGCCAGCAGTGTGCCCAGGGGGCCAAGAAGGCCAAGGGCATCCTGGCCTGCATCAGGAAGAGTGTGGCCAGCAGGAGCAGGGAAGTCCTTGTGCCCTGTGCTCAGCACTGCTCAGGCCACCCCTTGAGTCCTGTGTCCAGCTCTGGGCTCCTGAGGTCAAGAAGGACATTGAGAGACTTGAAGGTGTCCAGAGAAGGGCAACAGAGCTGGGGAGGGGTCTGGGGCACAGCCCTGTGAGGAGAGGCTGAGGGAGCTGGGGTTGCTTAGCCTGGAGAAGAGGAGGCTCAGGGGAGACCTTCTTGCTCTCTGCAGCTCCCTGCAGGGAGGTTGGAGCCAGGTGGGGGTTGGGCTCTTCTTCCAGGCAGCCAGCAGCAGAACAAGAGGACACAGTCTCAAGCTGTGCCAGGGGAGGTTTAGATGCGAGATGAGGAGAAAGTTCTTCCCAGAGAGATTCATTTGTCATTGGGATGTGCTGCCCAGGGAGGTGGTGGAGTCCCCATCCCTGGAGGTGTTCAGAGGGGATTGGATGTGGCACTTGGTGCCATGGTCTGGTCATGAGGTCTGTGTTGATAGGTTGGACTCGATGATCCTCGAGGTCTCTTCCAACCTTAGTTATACTGTGAGACTGTGATCTGTGACCTCCCTGAGTGCTCTTCATCATCCCAGGAGGCATTAGCCCTGTGCTGCTCTTCCCTGGGGGTCTTCTGGTTCGTTGCTGTTGCCACCTTCTGTGCCCTTATCAAAGGGCACCGATCCTGCTGGGTTTTAAACTAGATCTCCTTGCTCTCTGCAGCTCCCTGAGAGGAGGCTGCAGCCAGCTGGGGCTTGGGCTCTGCTCCCTAGGCTCAGGGGAGAGAAGGAGAGGCAATGGCCTGAAACTGTGCCAGGGGAGGCTTAGGTTGGAGAGGAGGCCAAATGTCTTTGGTGCCAGAGTGGTCAGGGCCTGGCAGAGGCTGCCCAGGGAGGTGGTGGAGTCCCCATGGCTGGAGGGGTTGCAGAACCCTGTGGTCATGGCAGCTGGGGCCAGGGTTTGGTGGCCATGGTGTTGGGCTGGGTGAGCTTGGAGGCCTTTCCCAACCCAACCAATTCCTTTTCCAACCCAACCAATGTTGTGACTCTTTTCCTCACCTAGTGGCACACTTGAGTGCAGCTGGAACTTGGTGGTGTTTGCTCTTAATGCCTTCAGGTATGCCAAAGACCAGAGGAGGAGGCTGAAGTAGCTGAGGGCAGGAGTGGTGGCAGCAGCAGCAGCCCTGTGCTGATGTGGTTTCTCCGAAGGGAGCTGTGGTTGCAGCTGCAGAAGCTTCCCCTGCTGGCATGTGGGGAGGCAAGATGGGCTGGAATTGATCCTGATGAGGAACAGTGGAGCTTGAGAGGAGCTGAGGGTGTGCAGGTGGCTGTCCTCAGGGCTGCAGCTCCAGGGAGACCTTCCTGGGTTGTTCTCTTGCCAACTTGTCTCATGATGATGCCATGCTGCTGAGTGCCAGTGTGGCACATTCCCTGCACCTCTGCTCTGCTGTTGGCCAACTCCTCTGCACCCTGGAAACCTTGGCCAGGCACAGGAGGGGCTTTGTAGGGTGAGACAACTGGTGGTCCTTCCTTGTGGGATCCAGAGCTTGCAGCCCCCTGGTCCTGTGGGATCCAGAGCTTGCAGCCCCCTGGTCCTGTGGGATCCAGAGCTTGCAGCCCCCTGGTCCTGTGGGATCCAGAGCTTGCAGCCCCCTGGTCTTGTGGGGTCCAGAGCTTGCAGCCCCCTGGTCCTGTGGATCCAGAGCTTGCAGCCCCCTGGTCCTGTGGATCCAGAGCTTGCAGCCCCCTGGCCCTGTGGGCCCAGAGCTTGCAGCCCCCTGGTCCTGTGGGATCCAGAGCTTGCAGCCCTCTGGTCCTGTGGGATCCAGAGCTTGCAGCCCCCTGGCCCTGTGGGATCCAGAGCTTGCAGCCCCCTGGTCCTGTGGGATCCAGAGCTTGCAGCCCCCTGGTCCTGTGGATCCAGAGCTTGCAGCCTCCTGGTCCTGTGGGCCCAGAGCTTGCAGTCCCCTGGTCCTGTGGATCCAGAGCTTGCAGCCTCCTGGTCCTGTGGGCCCAGAGCTTGCAGTCCCCTGGTCCTGTGGATCCAGAGCTTGCAGCCCCCTGGTCCTGTGGGTCCAGAGCTTGCAGCCCCCTGGTCCTGTGGGCCCAGAGCTTGCAGCCCCCTGGTCCTGTGGGTCCAGAGCTTGCAGCCCCCTGGTCCTGTGGGCCCAGAGCTTGCAGCCCCCTGGTCCTGTGGGTCCAGAGCTTGCAGCCCCCTGGTCCTGTGGGCCCAGAGCTTGCAGCCCCCTGGTCCTGTGGGCCCAGAGCTGCCACACCTCATGACATCTGAGCAAAGCTAGAACCTGGCCTTTGCTGTCCTCCCTCTCAGGACTCTGCCTGCCTCTTCCTGTCTTACCCCTGGCTGCCCTGGCAGGGCTTGGGGCAGCTGCTCATTAGCAAAGGAGCCTTTGAGAGTGCTCCTGTCTCAACTTGCCTCTTCCACACGGGGCTCTGCCCGCCAGACTGGTTTTCTCCTGCCAGCTGGTGGCTTCCACCACTGCAGCAGTGGAAGGACATGAAAGGCTGAAGACCCAGGGGGTGCTTTCCTCAAGGCAAACCTTCCAGGTGCTGCAGCTGCTGCTGCTTGCTTCGAGGATTGGGCATGAGGAACAAGAGCCTCCAGTCCCCAGTCCAGAGCTTGCAGCCCCCTGGCCCTGGGATCCAGAGCTTTCAGCCCCCTGGCCCTGTGGATCCAGAGCTTGCAGATCCCTGGTCCTGGGATCCAGAGCTTGCAGCCCCCTGGCCCTGTGGATCCAGAGCTTGCAGATCCCTGGTCCTGTGGGTTCAGAGCTTGCAGCCCCCTGGTTCTGTGGGTCCAGAGCTTGCAGCCCCCTGGCCCTGTGGGTTCAGAGCTTGCAGCCCCCTGGTTCTGTGGGTCCAGAGCTTGCAGCCCCCTGGCCCTGTGGGTTCAGAGCTTGCAGCCCTCTGGTTCTGTGGGTCCAGAGCTTGCAGCCCTCTGGCCCTGGGATCCAGAGCTTGCAGCCCTCTGGTTCTGTGGGTCCAGAGCTTGCAGCCCCCTGGTCCTGTGGATGCAGAGCTTGTGGGGGTCTCTGCTGCCTTGGAACAAAGGTAGTACAGGGCTTGCTCCTTCCAGGTGGGTGTCACTTGGCATCTGTGCAGGGCCAGCAGCTCCACTGAGCCTTCTCTTTAGATGGGCAAAGCCCTTCTAAGACTCTGCTCCTCTCCTTTCCCTGGACCAAACCCTGCCAGGGATTTCACTCTCCAAGGCTCCTCAACTTCATTTAAGTCATCACAGGCAGACCTTGGGACATGTGGCAGGAGCTTCCAGGGTGCTTCTGTCCCAGTTGTGTCTCTACCTTTCTTCTGTTTCCCACTCCACTCTTGCCTGTCTCCCTCTCCTTTCCTGGGTCAAACCCAGCCAGATTTTGCTCCCCAGATGATCATGGTCTCCTCAACTTCCTTTAGTCATCACAGCCAGACCCTGGGGCTTGCTGCAAGAGCTTTGGGCTGCTTCTGCCCCAGCTGTGCGCTCCTCATGGCCAGAGAAGGGTAGAGGACCATGTTCCCTGTCCCACTTGCACCCTTTGCAAGCAGCTGAGCATTGCCTTGAAGTCCTGCAGCCCCTCTCACCCTTCACCTCTGCCTCAAGCCAGGCAAGCTCTGTCCTGGGGGAGGTGAGGACAAAGCCAGCAGCAGGGAAGGCTGCAGTCTGAGAGCCTGTTCTGTGGCTTTGCTGGCTGCCAGAGGCCCCTGCTGCTGCCTGCCAGCAGAACATGCTGCTGGGTGAACTCCATGCAGCTGAGGCCAGGCTCTTTGTTTTTTCTTCCCCTCCCAGGCTTCTCATTAGCAGAGTTTAGTTTTCTCCTGGGAACTTCTCATTAAAACCCACAGCTTCTTCTCTCCCTGGCTGCTGGAGCACATCTGAGCTGGCAGAGTGTTTTGTGAGCTGTGGCCACTGTGAGAAAGAGGAAGCTAAAGAGAAGCTGTGCAAGAAGCCTGCTGAGGACTGAGAGGTTCCCAGGAACTGGGGAGTGTCACCAGCTTGGCAAGCTCAGTGTCTGCTTGAGCCTCTGGGCACCACCTGGGGGGGGTTGGGGTGTTGATGTGTCTTTACTGGCCTCATTCCCCCTGGACTGCTCAGCATTGCAGGGTCTCCCACAGCAAACTGCTGGCCAAGCTGTCAGCCCCTGGCTGGGACAGCAGCTCTCTGAGCTGGGTTAGGAACTGGCTGGAGGCTGAGCCCAGAGAGTGGTGGTGAATGGTGCCACAGCCAGCTGGCAGCCAGGCACCAGTGGTGTGCCCCAGGGAGCAGTGCTGGGCCCTGTGCTCTTTAACATCTTCACTGATGAGCTGGATGAGGGCATTGAGTCCATCAGCAGTGAGTTTGCAGATGACAGCAAGCTGGGGGCAGATGTTGGTCAGTCAGAGGACAGAAGGGCTCTGCAGAGGGACCTTGCCAGGCTGGACAGATGGGCAGAGGCCAACAGGATGGCATTCAACAAGTCCAAGTGCCAGGGGCTGCACTTTGGCCACAGCAACCCCAGGCAGTGCTACAGGCTGGGGTCAGAGTGGCTGAGAGCAGCCAAACAGAGAGGGACCTGGGGGGTACTGGTGGAGAGCAGCTGAACAGGAGCCTGCAGTGTGCCCAGATGGCCAAGAAGGCCAAGGGCATCCTGGCCTGCATGAGGAAGAGTGTGGCCAGCAGGAGCAGGGAAGTCCTTGTGCCCTGTGCTCAGCACTGCTCAGGCCACCCCTTGAGTCCTGTGTCCAGCTCTGGGCTCCTCAGGTCAAGAAGGACATTGAGAGACTTGAAGGTGTCCAGAGAAGGGCAACAGAGCTGGGGAGGGGTCTGGGGCACAGCCCTGTGAGGAGAGGCTGAGGGAGCTGGGGTTGCTTAGCCTGGAGAAGAGGAGGCTCAGGGGAGACCTTCTTGCTCTCTGCAACTCCCTGAAGGGAGGTTGGAGCCAGGTGGGGGTTGGGCTCTGCTCCCAGGCAGCCAGCAGCAGAACAGGAGGACACAGTCTCAAGCTGTGCCAGGGGAGGTTCAGGCTGGAGGTGAGGAGAAAGTTCTTCCCAGAGAGAGTTGTTGGCCATTGGTATGTGCTGCCCAGGGAGGTGGTGGAGTCCCCATCCCTGGAGGTGTTCCAGAGGGGATTGGATGTGGCACTTGGTGCCATGGTCTAGCCATGAGGTCTGTGGTGCCAGCTTGGACTCCATGATCTTTGAGGTCTCTTCCAACCTTGGTGATTCTCTGATACTGTGAATGAGATTTAGTTGCTTCCCTGCCTTCTGCTTTGCTGAGTCTCCTCTGCCACCACTGCTTGATTCAACAGATCAAATCCCCTGGGAGCCAACACCAGTGGCAGCCTCTGGCTGCTGCACCAAGGTGGTTGTCCTGCCCCAGGGAGTGGTGAGGAGCACTGAGACCGTGCTGGGGCTGGGAGGAGGTAAACCTGCAGGCAGAAGAGGGCTCCTGCCCAGAGGAGAGTTTGGCAGGGATGCTGTGGCTGCCTCCTTCCTGGAGGTGTTCAGGACCAGGCTGGATGAGGCCCTGAGCAAGCTGTGCTGGTGGGAGGGGTCCCTGCCCATGGCAGGGGGCTGGAGCTGGGTGAGCTTGAAGGTCTCTTCCAACCCAACCCATTCTGGGATTCCCTGGCAGAGGCCCAGGCTGGGCCCTCCTGCTTTCCCCTTCCTGCCTGCAAGCTGTGTGCCTGGCAGAGTGTCCTGGCTTGACTCTGAGGAGGGAGAGCAGATATAAATACCTGCTACAGCTCTGGAGCACTTGGGAATGAATATTTCAGGGTCTAGGAAGCTCTATTTCATCAGCTGCTTCACCAGAAGGAGCAATTGGTGTAGTGGTTGCTGTTGTGGTTCCCTTCAACCAGACTGAGGGAGTGGAGGCAGTGGAGTGGCTCAGAGCAAGGAGCCAGGAGGTGGAGGTTGCATGCAGGGGGTGCTGCCCTCTGGGGAGCTGAGGTTCATTTCCTCCTCTGACCTGGGTGTGATGATTAGATCCCGGTGCTGCTGGCTGGAGAGGAGCCAGGGGGTGCCCAGGTGGGCAAGCAGGGCACCAGCAGCCTGGCCTGGAGCGGCAGGAGCAGGGCAGGGGTTGTCCTCCTGTGCTCAAACCCTGGCTTCAGTTTGGAGCTCCTCACTCCAAGAGGATCCTGAGTTCTCCTGGATCCCTCCCCCCTTGCTCTTGTGGAAGTGGGGTGCTGCTTTCTCTTAGAGACAGAGGGGTCCAGCAAGGGCCCCTGGGTGCTGGGCACATCTGTGCCACTGGGCCTGCCTGGCATGGCCTGCCCTGGTTGCTGCAGGGGAGCCTGGGTGAGTGTCAGGGAGGCTTTCTTTGCTGCCTCTGCCCTTGCTCAGCAGCTCTGTGCCGGGGCAAAGGGGGAGAAGAGGCCAGAGGGACTCACCCCTTGTGGTGCAGAGCATCTGCCTGAGGCTGGGTGAGGGCTGCTGCTCCTGAAGCCAGCTTCATTTTCTTGTCTGGCTGTGGAGGGGTGCAAGAGGCAAGGTCTGGGAAGGCTCCTGTGAGCTGCCCTGCCTGGAGGGTGCCAGCAGCGAGCTGGGGAGGCTGGAGTGGCCTCGGGCTGGGACCCAGAGGCTCTTTTTCTCCCCGGATGCTCCTCCAGAAGTGAGTGAAAAACGGGAAGCCCCAGCTGCTGGTGCTTCCCTGCCAGGAGAGCTGCTGCAACCTTCCCTGGTCCAGCCTCCCAGCCTTGCCTGGCTCTGCAAGAGTGAGTCAGCTCAGGCAGCAGCAGCTCCTCGCCTGGCCTTCGCCAGCTGTGGGCCCCCCAGCCCCAGCCCCTGCCTCCGGAGCCGAGCCCTGCGGCGCCTGACCTGCCCCAGCCCTCCTGGCCGGGGCTCGGCAGCTGCCTTCTGCTCCGCGGGCCCTGGAGATGTGGTAGGTGCAGGGGGGTGAGGGCTGAGCGGGTCAGGGCGCTCTGTGCCGCTGGAAGAAGGAGTTAAAGAGGGAAGAGCTGGCCGGGGAGGAGCGGAGGGGAGGGGAGGGGAGGGGATTCGCAGGCAGCTGGGGCAGGGATTTTTCGGTGCGGTTCTCTTTTGTTCTTTCCCCCAAGCCGTGCTGGGTTTGCTGGGCTTTGGCAGGCAGGGCTTTGGCAGGCAGGGCTTTGCTACAGCCTGCCCCGAGAGCTGAGGGTTTGTGCGTTGCTGAGCAGCACAACTGAGCTTTCTGTCTGTCCTGCGGGGGAGAAGCTGGAGCAGGAAGTTTGAAGCTGTGGCTGCTCTGGAGCACTCTGCTGTAGGGGAGCAGCCTCCTGCTGTCGCTGGCTGCCGTTGACACCAGCTCCTGCGGCCCTGGGGGCTCTGCAGTGGTGTGCTGGGAGCTCGGCTGCAGGGCCCAGGCCACCTCAAGCTGCTGCTGGCCAGGGCTGGTTGCCATCTCTTGCCCTGGGGCTCGGCTGCACGCCCCGGAGCCTTGGCACACCACCAGCTCCCTGCCGGCAGGAAGGATGCAAGCTGCAGCTTTGGGGGCACTTCCCTGCTCCTGCACCCTGCCCTGTTCCTTCCTGTCCTGCTCTGCTGAGCCTCCAGAAAAAGCCTTTGGTGCCAGGGGTGGTGGAGGCAGACCCCAGGCCATGTAGGAGCCAGGACCCTGTAGCAAGAGGACACAGAAGCTCAGCAGAGGCTCCTGAAGGCATTGCTCAGCAGAGGCTCCTCTCAGGGACTGAGATGTGACTGTCCCATGGGGGGGGGTTGGAAGGTGACCAGCTGGTGCCTTCCTAATCTCCTCCTTGTCTTGTCCTGACAGTTCTGCCCTGCTTCAGTCAGGAGGGTTCCTGAGGGAGCTCAGAGGTTCAGAGGGAGTTGGGGCTGTGCAGCCTGCAGAAGAGAAGGCTCCAGGCAGACCTCAGAGCAGCCTCCCAGTACCTGAAGGGCTCCAGGAGAGCTGGGGAGGGACTTGGGCCAAGGGCTGGGAGTGCCAGGCCCAGGGCCAATGGCTTTGAGCTGGGAGAGAGGAGACTGAGAGTGGAGAGGAGGAAGAAATTCTTAGCAGTGAGGCTGGGGAGACTCTGGCCCAGGCTGCCCAGGGAGGCTGTGGCTGCCTCCTGCCTGGAGGTGTTCAGGACCAGGCTGGATGAGGCCTTGAACAGCCTGTGTTGGTGGGAGGTGTCCCTGCCCATAGCAGGGGTTGGAGCTGGATGATCTTGAAGCTCCCTTCCAACTCAAACCACTCCAGGGTTCTGTGATCCTGCCTGTGAAGCTGCCTGGGGATCCTGGCCATCCTCTCTCCCCAGAGGTTGTCCCTTCAGTGGTGGGCTGGCCTTGGCACTCTGCAAAGCAGTGAGGCTCCCTGGGCCCTGATCAGTGTGCTGACAGCTGCTGACTTGGCTGAGAACCCTCCCCAGTCTTTGTTAAATGTTATAATGATGCTCTCATGCTTGCCAAGGCAGGTGCAGTGCTGCCAGCATGGTGGTGTCCCCTGCCAGCTGCCCTGCACCCTGCCCTGCTGGAGCTGTGCTGGCAAGCAAGGCTGCATGGGACCTGTCCTGTCCATGCTGCTGGAGCTCTGGGGTCATTCAGCTCCTGAACTTTCACAGCACCCCAGCAGGGTGAGGGTGGAAGGCAGCTCTGGAGCTCCCCCAGGCCAAGCCCTGCGCCAGCAGGGCACCCCCAGCACCCTGCCCAGCAGCACAGTGCCCAGGGGGGGTTGGAAGCTCTCCACACCAGCAGACTCCACAACCTCTCTGGGCAGCCTGCTCCAGGCCTCCAGCAGCCTCACCCCAAACAACTTTCTCCTCCTGCTCAGCTCCAACCTCCTGCCTGACACTTTCTGCCCCTTGCTGTCCCTTCTGCTGGCCCTGGGCAGCACTCAGCAGAGCCTGGCCCCAGCCTCTTGCCCCCCACAGCTCCTTTAGCTCTTGCTGAGCATTGCTCAGCTGCCCTCTGGGGCTGCTCTTCTGCAGGCTCTCAGCCCCAGGGCTCTCAGCCTTTGCTGCTCCCAGAGCTGCTCCAGGCCCCTCAGCAGCTCTGCAGCCTGCCCTGGGCTCTCTCCAGCAGTTCTCTGTCCCTCTGGAACTGGGGAGCCCAGAACTGGACCCAGGACTCCCTGGAGCAGAGTAGAGTGGGAGGAGAACCTCCCTTGCCCTGCTGGCCACACTCTTCTCAGTGCCCTTGTCCTGTCCCTGGGCACCACTGACACATCTGTGCTGCCAGCCCCTCTTGCTGCTGGGGGGTTCCATCCTTGTGCTCCCTCTTGGGTCCCCTTGCAGGGGAAGCCCTTCTGGGGTGCATGGCTTGGCCAACTCACTGCCTTCTGAGAGGAGCTCCCCTGTGCACAGGCCCCTGGGGAGGTGGCAGATGAGTGTCTGAGTTGGGTTGTCTGGGGCTGAGGAGCATGTGTGTGTTTGCAGAGGGCAGCAGGGCCTCCTGAGGGGTGGTGGAGACAGCTCCAGCTCCTCAGGCAGCCTTGGTGCCTGCAGGGAAAGGAGCCAGCCAGGCTGTGCTGGGGAAAGCACAGAGCTTGGGCAGGCTGTGGTTGGGGTTCTGCTCCTGCCTGCTCACTTTGGAGAGCTGGCTCAAGGTGTGGCCCAGAGGCTCCTGCTGCTGGTAGGGTGCTGCTGGGGGTTGTACCATGGGGGATGGACCAAGAGGCAGCCTTCAGCACTGCCCCCCCCAGCCTTGTGCCCTCTGTGATCTTTGGACCCTTATATTGAGCTTGATGAGAGCACACCTGGAGTATTGTGCCCAGTTCAAGGGGGACAGGGACCTGCTGGAGGCAGGGGAAGCTATGAGGATGATCAGGCTGCATCAGAAGTGTGGCCAGCAGGTCAAGTGAGGTGATCCTCCCCCTCTACTCAGCCCTGGTGAGACCCCACCTGGAGTACTGCCTCCAGTTCTGGAGCCCCTAGCACAAGAGGGATCTGGAGGTGCTGGAAGGTGTCCAGAGCAGGGCCAGGAGGATGAGCAGAGGGCTGGAGCACCTCTCCTGTGAGGACAGACTGAAGGAGTTGGGGCTGTTCAGTCTGGAGAAGAGAAGGCTCCCAGGTGACCTCATTGTGGCCTTCCAGGATCTGAAGGGGGCTCCAGGAAGGCTGGGGAGGGACTGCTCAGGATCTCAGGCAGTGATAGGACTGGGGGGAATGGAATGAAGCTGGAGGTGGGGAGATTCAGGCTGGAGGTGAGGAGGAAGTTCTTCCCCATGAGAGTGGTGAAGCCCTGGGATGGGTTGTCCAGGGAGGTGGTTGGGGCCCTGTTCCTGGAGGTGTTTAAGGCCAGGCTGGATGAGGCTCTGGCCAGGCTGATCTAGTGTGGGGTGTCCCTGCCCATGGCAGGGGGGTTGGAACTGGATGATCCTTGTGGTCCCTTCCAACCTTGACTGATACTATGATACTATGATGAAGGCACTGGAACAGCTGTGTGCTGAGAAAGGGTTGAGAGCCCTGGGGCTGTTTAGTGTGGAGAGAAGACTGAGTGCTGAGGGCTTGGGTGTCAAGGAGCAGGGGCCAGGCTCTTTGCACTGGTGTCCTGGGATGGGACAAGAAGCAAGGGACACAAACTGGAACCCAGGAGGTTCCACCTCAACAGGAGGAGGAAGTTGTTTAGTGTGAGGGTGCTGGAGGCCTGGAGCAGGCTGCCCAGAGATGTTGTGGTCTCCTCTGCAGACATTCAAGCCCCTGCTGGATGTGTTCCTGTGTGACCTGCCCTGGGTGACCCTGCTCTGGCAGGGGGGTTGGACTGGATGACCTTAAAGGTCCCTTTCCAACCCCTACCCTTCTGTGATGCTATGAAAGTTCTTCCCAGAGAGAGTTGTTGGCCACTGGGATGTGCTGCCCAGGGAGGTGGTGGAGTCCCCATCCCTGGAGGTGTTCAAGGGGGGATTGGATGTGGCACTTGGTGCCATGGGTTAGTCATGAGGTCTGTGGTGACAGCTTGGACTTGGTGATCTTTGAGGTCTCTCCCAACCTTAGTGATACAGTGAGGCTGTGATTCTAGTGCTCCACACAAGGGCTTGAGCTCTGTCAGTCCTCAGGAGGAGCCTGGTGGGAGCAGGCTGCAGCCTGCTGAGCCAGCACTGCTCAAGGGTGGGCAACCAGTGCCTTGTGGAGGACAGCAGAAGATGCTTGTCCCATGTCCTGCCCCATCTCTGTGTATCTCCCACTGGCTTGCAGGCAAACAGCCTTGCTGCTGGGACAGCCACCCTGAGCAGGCAGGAGCAGAACCCCAACCACAGCCTGCCCAAGCTCTGTGCTTTCCCCAGCACAGCCTGGCTGGCTCCTTTCCCTGCAGGCACCAAGGCTGCCTGAGGAGCTGGAGCTGTCTCCACCACCCCTCAGGAGGCCCTGCTGCCCTCTGCAAACACACACATGCTCCTCAGCCCCAGACAACCCAACTCAGACACTCATCTGCCACCTCCCCAGGGGCCTGTGCACAGGGGAGCTCCTCTCAGAAGGCAGTGAGTTGGCCAAGCCATGCACCCCACAAGGGCTTCCCCTGCAAGGGGACCCAAGAGGGAGCACAAGGATGGAACCCCCCAGCATCAAGAGGGGCTGGCAGCACAGATGTGTCAGTGGTGCCCAGGGACAGGACAAGGGCACTGAGAAGAGTGTGGCCAGCAGGGCAAGGGAGGTTCTCCTCCCACTCTACTCTGCTCCAGGGAGCCACCCTGAGCAGCCACCCTGACAGCTCACCCTGAACAGCTCACCCTGAGCAGCTCACCCTGAGCAGCCACCCTGAGCAGCTCACCCTGAGCAGCTCACCCTGAACAGCTCACCCTGAGCAGCCACCCTGAGCAGCTCACCCTGAGCAGCTCACCCTGAGCAGCCCACCCTGAGCAGCTCACCCTGAGCAGCCCACCCTGAGCAGCTCACCCTGAACAGCCACCCTGAGCAGCTCACCCTGAGCAGCTCACCCTGAACAGCTCACCCTGAACAGCTCACCCTGAGCAGCTCACCCTGAGCAGCCCACCCTGAGCAGCTCACCCTGAGCAGTCACCCTGAGCAGCCACCCTGAGCAGTCACCCTGAGCAGCCACCCTGAGCAGCCACTCTGAGCAGCCACTCTGAGCAGCTCACCCTGAGCAGTCACCCTGAGCAGCCACCCTGAGCAGTCACCCTGAGCAGCCACCCTGAGCAGCCACTCTGAGCAGCTCACCCTGAGCAGTCACCCTGAGCAGCCACCCTGAGCAGCTCACCCTGAGCAGCTCACCCTGAGCAGCCACTCTGAGCAGCTCACCCTGAGCAGTCACCCTGAGCAGCCACCCTGAGCAGCTCACCCTGAGCAGCTCACCCTGAACAGCTCACCCTGAGCAGCCACTCTGAGCAGCTCACCCTGAGCAGCTCACCCTGAGCAGCCACCCTGAGCAGCTCACCCTGAGCAGCCACCCTGAGCAGCCACCCCGAGCAGCTCACCCTGAGCAGCCACCCTGAGCAGTCACCCTGAGCAGCCACCCTGAGCAGCTCACCCTGAGCAGCTCACCCTGAGCAGTCACCCTGAGCAGCCACCCTGAGCAGCTCACCCTGAGCAGCTCACCCTGAGCAGCCACTCTGAGCAGCTCACCCTGAGCAGCTCACCCTGAGCAGCCACCCTGAGCAGCCACTCTGAGCAGCCACTCTGAGCAGCTCACCCTGAGCAGCCACCCTGAGCAGCTCACCCTGAGCAGCTCACCCTGAGCAGTCACCCTGAGCAGCCACCCTGAGCAGCTCACCCTGAGCAGCTCACCCTGAGCAGCCACTCTGAGCAGCTCACCCTGAGCAGCTCACCCTGAGCAGCCACCCTGAGCAGCCACTCTGAGCAGCTCACCCTGAGCAGCTCACCCTGAGCAGCCACTCTGAGCAGCTCACCCTGAGCAGCCACTCTGAGCAGCTCACCCTGAGCAGCTCACCCTGAGCAGCCACCCTGAGCAGCCACTCTGAGCAGCCACTCTGAGCAGCTCACCCTGAGCAGTCACCCTGAGCAGCCACTCTGAGCAGCTCACCCTGAGCAGTCACCCTGAGCAGCCACCCTGAGCAGTCACCCTGAGCAGCCACCCTGAGCAGCCACTCTGAGCAGCTCACCCTGAGCAGTCACCCTGAGCAGCTCACCCTGAGCAGCTCACCCTGAGCAGCTCACCCTGAGCAGCCACTCTGAGCAGCTCACCCTGAGCAGCTCACCCTGAGCAGCCACCCTGAGCAGCCACTCTGAGCAGCTCACCCTGAGCAGCTCACCTTGAGCAGCTCACCCTGAGCACAAGCAGGCAGCAAGGCTGCTGCCAGAGCTTGCCGTGCTGGTGGCCCTGCCACTGCAAAGGACCTTTGAGGGAAGGGCTGCTGGCCTCTCTGGGAGGCTTGCTGCTTTTCCTGGGAGAGATCCCAGCAGTGGCCAGGATGGTGTCCCAGGAAGGGGCAGTGTTGGGATGGAGCCTGGGGAGAGGAGGGGAGCAGGAGGGGGACAGTGTGACCAGGGAGTGTCGCAGCTCCTGAGGGCTGGTGTTGGAGCTTGGAGGAGGGCACTGCAGTGTCCTGGCTTCCACCTCCCTGCTTGCTGCCTGGAGCTTTGATCTCCTACCTGACCAAGTCCCTCTGGGGACCTTCCAGCCCTCTGGAGCAATTTCATCTCTATGGTCTAGCAGTTAATCCTTACCCTGCAGCAATGGTGCTGCCCTCCCTGAGCCCACAGCTTGCTGCTGATGCCACCCCAAGCAGGTCTGCTGCTGCCCCTCATCCTGCTGTCCCCTTGAGTGGTACCTCAGCTTTTGAGGCTCTCCTGGTTCTCCCTTCTTTCCCCAGGCACAGGAAGGGGCAGGGAGGATGCCTTCTTTCCATGGTGCTGTGGTTGCATGGCTGGGCAGTGACCTGGCTGTGAGAGTGAATTGTGCAGCAGGAAGGCTGGAGGCTGCTGAGCTGCATCTGGGGAGGATTGGGATGTGAGGAACACGTTCTGCAGCAGGAGGCTGCTGGAACACTGCAGCAGGTTGCCCAGGGAGGTGGTTGGGGTCCTGTCCCTGGAGATATTCCAGGTGAGGCTGGACAGGGCTCTGGGCAGCCTGATCTGGTGGAGGATGTCCCTGCTGTCCCTGCAGGGGGTTGGACTGGGTGAGCTTTGGAGCTCCCTTCCAGCCCAGAGCACTCTGTGAGTCTGTGATGCTTAGGAGGCAGTGGAGGGAGGGCAGCAGCATGGAACACTGCAGGAGCCTGGCCACAGCTGGTGCAGGATGCTGACAGCCTCTGCTTTGCCTTTTGCTGATGCCTGTGGTTTGATCAGCCTCATCCAGGGAGAGAAATGGATGCCACAGGCTCAGGCTGCCCTTCCTGGCCCTGTTTGCTTCCCTGGGCACACAGCTCCTGCCCTTGCTTGGCTGAAGGGTAGGCTCCCTCCCTGGCGCTGCCACGGGGGGAGAGGCCACAGCAGCTCCCAGCTGGAGGGCTTGATGCAGAAAAATCAATGTTGGTATTTCTCTTGGAGTCTTTCAGTAGCTGCAGTAAATACAAAGCTGGCCAGGCTGGGCTGGGGGAGGCCTGGCAGGTGCAGCAGAATGGAGCTGCAAGCTTCTCCCTTGCAAGGCAATGGATTCCCTGGGCTTTATTCAGAGAAAGGCTTGGTTTAGGGAGGGAGTTGGAGGTTGGATCTGATCTCTCAGTGAGGAGGAGCTGCTCCTCCAGCTTCTCCTGGCTGGACAGGTGCTTGGATTGCTGCTGCTGCTGCCCCAGGAGCCTGTCTCAGGTCCCCAGCCAAACCAGGAGTCACTTTCCCCCTCCCCAGGGTGGTTCCTGCTGCATCTTCAGTCCCCTCCAGCCCCTGCTGCTGCAGTGCAGCCTCGAGAAGCTTGTGGTGCAGGTGCTGCTGCTGGGGATGCTGGAGACCAGCCAGGACCTGGTTCCCTCTGCAGCCTGCACCAGCATCCCCTGCCCTCCCTGGCACCAAAGGCTTTCTTTCCCTCCTTTGCTGCAGCTGGTGGTGTGGTTGGACCTGGCTGTTGAGCTGAAGCAGCCAGCGGTGAGCCTGCTGGGGTGCTGCTCCCGTGGCTGGAGCTGCTCTTTCCTCCAGACAAGCTGGGACTTGGTGTTCCCCAAAAGAGCTGAGGGCATGGGGGGGGCTTAGAGGCTCCCCCTGCAGAGCTGGCCCTGCCCAGAGTCTTGTGCAGGCAGCGCAGGTTGGAAGGGGGTGGGAGGGGAGCGGCTGAGCTGGAGAGAGGCAGAGCCGGCCTGCAGCTGGGGGTCAGGGCTGGGGCTGCCTTATCTGGGAGCAGGAGCGCAGGGGGGGCAGGGCTCTGGGCTCATGCTGCACATTACCTGCAGGAGATCTGTTGTGCCCTTGGGGAGGGAGGAGGAAGCAGAAAGCTCTGTTTCAGCCCCACCTTTGCTGGAGACTCCAGGAAATGAGCCCGAGCAGGGGACAAAGGGCGGCGTGCAGGGCCAGCATTCCTCCTTCTTGCCACCGGCAAGCGCGGCAGCGCTTCCTGAGAGCACCTGGAGGGCTGCTCCCTGCTAGCCCAGAGGCTGCCATGAGCTGTGGAGCTGCTGCTGTGCTGCTGCCAACTGACCTTGCCTAGAAAGAGCTGGTGTGGCCTTCTGCCCTGCAAGGGGGGTGGCTCTGGTGTGCCTTGGACCTCTTCCCCAGCAGGGTCCCGGGCTGAGGGCTGGTGCTGACAGCAGGGCTCAGCGGCCTCTTTGCTCCCCAGGTGAGTGGGGCAGGAGCTGGGGCATGGTGCCCCCCAGAGCCTGCTGATCTGAAATGCCTCTGCCAGAGGCTGGGGAGAGTCAGGAGCTGCTGCTGAGCTGCCCTGGCTCTGGCTGGCCGTGAGCTGTGGAGCTGCTGCTGGCAGGATGGGCAGGCCCCGGAGCCCATAGCCAGGTGGAAGCACCAGCAGAGAGGTGGTGGAGTCTCCTCTGGAGACATTCCAGACCTGCCTGGAGGTGTTCCTGTGTGACCTGCCCTGGGTGATCCTGCCTCAGCAGGGGGGTTGGACTGGCTGATCTCCAGAGGTCCCTTCCAACCTCTGTGGTTCTGTGAGATGCAGGCTGCTTTGCTTTGCTTGGTGCTGCCTGGTCTGGGGTGGCACAGATCTCCCAGTGTGGGCAGCATGGTGGTGAGCCAGGAGAGGACAGAGACAGGGACACCAAAGGAGGAGAGAATTGACCCTGACACCAGCAAAGAGGCAGAGCAGGGTATCACCTCCTCCAGAGAGTGACCAACAAGTTGCAGCTGTACAGAAGTGCTGAGGTGGAGCACAGAGGCTGGGGGCTTGCTCACCAAGGTGCAGCTCTGCCTTCAGAGAGGGGTCAGCAGGGTTGTGGGGCTGCCTCTTGTGCCCTTCCTGCAGTGCTTTGGGGGGAAGCCATCGCCATGCACTTGGAGAAATAGGTTGTCAGTGTTAGAAGCTGTGCCTGGAGGGCAGTGACTGGACTAAGGGTTGTCCCTTTCCTGCAAGGAAGGTCCTGGCTGTGCCAGCCCAGGAAGTGTGTGGTACCCTGGAGTGTGGCCAGCAGGCCTGGGGAGGTTCTTCTCCCCCTCTGCTCTGCCCTGCTCAGACCACAACTGAAATCCTGTGTCCAGTTCTGGGCTCCCCAGCTCAAGAGAGACAGAGACCTGCTGGGGAGAGTCCAAGGGAGAGCCAGGAGGATGATTTGGGGACTTGAGCATCTCCCCTGTGAGGAGAGACTGAGAGCCCTGGGGCTGTTTAGCCTGGAGAGGAGAAGGCTGAGAGGGATCTGATCAATGTCTATCAATAGCTGAGGGCTGGAGGGGGCCAAGCTCTTTTGGGTGGTGTGCAGTGGTAAGTCAAGTACCAAGCTGGAACATAGAAGGTTTCAGCTTAACATGAAGAGAAACTTCTTTGGTGTGAGGCTGACAGAGCCCTGGAGCAGGCTGCCCAGGGGGGTTGTGGAGTCTCCTTCCCTGGACACATTCAACCCCCCCTGGATGCATTCCTGTGCAGACTGCCCTGGGTGCTGCTGCTCTGGCAGGGGGCTTGGACTGGATCACAGCTCACAGGACGTCAGGGGTTGGAAGGGACCTTCAGAGATGATCAAGCCCAAGCCCCCTGCCAGAGCAGGAGCAGAGAACCCAGCACAGGTCACACAGAACACATCCAGACAGGGCTGGGAAGGCTCCAGAGCAGGAGACTCCACAACCTCTCTGGGCAGCCTGCTCCAGGCCTCTGGGAGCCTCACAGTGCAGAAGTTCCTCCTCATGTTGAGTTACAGTATCTCACAGTATCACCCAGGATCACTCGAGGATCATTGAGTCCAACCTATCAACACAGACCCCATGACTAGACCATGGCACCAAGTGCCACATCCAATCCCCTCTTGAACACCTCCAGGGTCGATGACTCAACCACCTCCCTGGGCAGCACATTCCAATGACGAATGACTCGCTCGGTGAAGAACTTCCTCCTCACCTCGAGTCTAAACCTCCCCTGGCACAGCTTGAGACTGTGTCCTCTTGTTCTGGTGCTGGGTGCCTGGGAGAAGAGGCCAACCCCTTCCTGGCTACAACCTCCCTTCAGGTAGTTGTAGAGGGCAATGAGGTCACCCCTGAGCCTCCTCTTCTCCAGGCTAAGCAACCCCAGCTCACTCAGCCTCTCCTCACAGGGCTGTGCTCAAGGCCTCTCCCCAGCCATGTTGCCCTCTGGACACCTTCAAGTGTTTCGATGTCCTTCTTAAACTGAGGGGCCCAGAACTGGACACAGTACTCAAGGTGCAGCCTAACCAAAGCAGAGTACAGGGGCACTATGACCTCCCTGCTCCTGCTGGCCACACTCTTCCTAATGCAGGCCAGGATGCCCTTGGCCCTCCTGGCCACCTGGGCACACTGTTGGCTCATATTCAGGTGGCTGTCGATCAGCACACCCAGGTCCCTCTCTGTTTGGGAGCTCTCCAGCCACTCCGACCCCAGCCTGTAGCTCTGCAGTTGATGATCTCTGGAGCTCCCTTCCAACCTCTGACGTCCTGAGCGGTGCCCTCCCGTCCCGGGTGGCCTCATCCTGACGCTGCCTTCTGCTCTCTTGCAGCCACTCTCACTCTCCCGGCTCCATGGCTGCCGTCCGCGAGTGGTCCTGCGCCCGCTGCACCTTCCTGAACCCCGCGGGCCAGCGGCAGTGCTCCATCTGCGAGGCCCCGCGCCAGAAGCCCGACCTCAACCACATCCTGCGGCTCAGCGTGGAGGAGCAGAAGTGGTCCTGCGCCCGCTGCACCTTCCGCAACTACCTGGGCAAGGAGAGCTGCGAGGTGTGCGGCTTCGCCCCGGAGCCGGGCCCCGGCGCCGCGCCCCTGCCCGTCCTCAACGGCGTCCTGCCCAAGCCCGCCGCGCCGCCGGAGCCCAAGGCCGCCGCCAAGGAGGAGGCCGCCAAGGCGGAGAGCGGCGGCGAGGAGGCGGAGGGGAAGAGCCCGGAGGAAGCGGAGCCGGAGAGCGGCTGGGCCTGCCAGCGCTGCACGCTGCACAACACCCCCGTGGCCAACTCCTGCTCGGCCTGCGGCGGCCCCCGCAAGCTCTCCCTGCCCAAGATCCCCCCAGAGGCGCTGGTCGTCCCTGAAGTCATCACCCCCGCCGGCTTCCACATGGCCCCCTCCGCCCCGCAGCCTTCCGGCTCCGCGGAGGCCTCCGAGGGCGACGCCGCCGCCGCCGCCGCCCAGGGCCCGGCGGCCATGGAACAGGAGCCCCAGAAGATGCCGCCCTTCAGCCCCTTCTCGCCGGGGCTCCAGAACAACCCCGTGCCCCGAAGCCGGCGGGAGGTGCCCCCGCAGCTGCAGGTGCCCTGCCCCGAGGCCGGCCAGCCCGCGGGGCAGGGCGCGCAGAAGGGCTCCCCGCAGGGCCAGGCCAGGCCCGCCCCGGCCGCCCGCTTCCAGGAGCTGCTGTCCAACAAGCGGCTGAGCGTGCTGGAGGAGGAGATGGAGGTCAGCCCTTCCC
The DNA here is from genome assembly GCF_026170545.1 of Melanerpes formicivorus. NCBI lineage: Eukaryota > Metazoa > Chordata > Aves > Piciformes > Picidae > Melanerpes > Melanerpes formicivorus. The sequence goes on along the minus strand of NW_027142366.1, from coordinate 18,578,868 downwards.
ACTGGAAGTGCAGCTCCTGCTCCCTGCTCAACTCCTCCGGGGCCAGCAAGTGCGAGGCCTGCGGCGCGCAGAAGGGCAGCGACACCATCAACCTGACCGGGGACTCGGTGCGCTTCACCCCCTGCAGCCCTTCCAGCCCCGACTTCACCACCTGGTCCTGCTCCAAGTGCACCCTGAAGAACCCCACGCTGGCCCAGAAGTGCAAGGCCTGCGGCTCCTCCAAGCTGCACGGCTTCCAGGAGCACGGGGCGCAGCCCGAGGCCGCCCCGCGCGGCGCCGACTGCGGGGGCTGCGAGCGCGGCGGCTGCCCCTGCGGCGCCAGGGCCCCCTCGGCGCGCAAGGTGGCCAGGCTCTTCCCCTGCCAGCTGCCCGGCGGGCAGGAGCGGCCCGGCCAGTGGGCCTGCCCCGCCTGCACCCTGCTGAACGAGCTGAAGGCCAAGCACTGCGCCGCCTGCCACACCCCGCAGCAGTACGTGGCGCAGCGCCGCGGGCTCAAGCCGCTGAAGCGGCGCGAGAGCATGCACGTGGAGAAGCGGCGCCAGACCGACGAGGGCGAGGCCAAGGCCCTCTGGGAGAACATCGTCACCTTCTGCCGTGAGGTGAGGCACGGCCCCCGCCCGACGGCCCCCGCCCGACGGCCCCCGCCCGCGGCCCCCCGCCCGATGGGCCCCGCCCGACGGCCCCCGCCCGCCCCACCTGCCGGGACAGGGAGGATCTCCTTCCACCCTGCCCTGCTGCGCTGAGGTCACCTCAGGCATGCTGTGTCCAGGGACTGGGTGGCCTGTGGAGGTCCCTTCCAACCCAGCATGGTTCTGTAGGGCAAGGGAGGTTGTCCTCCCACCCTGCCCTGCCATGCTGAGGTCACCTCTGGAGTGCTGTGTTCAGTGACTGGGTGCCCTGTGGAGGTCCCTTCCAACCCAGCATGGTTCATATAGGGCAAGGGAGGCTGTCCTCCCACCCTGCCCTGCCATGCTGAGGTCACCTCAGGAGTGCTGTGTCCAAGTGACTGGGTGCCCTGTGGAGGTCCCTTCCGACTGAGCATGGTTCTATAGGGCAAGGGAGGTTGTCCTCCCACCCTGCCCTGCCACAGTGAGGTCACCTCTGGGGTGCTGTGTCCAGGGACTGGGTGCCCTGTGGAGGTCCCTTCCAACCCACACCATTCTATGGTTCTGTAGGGCAAAGAAGGTTCTCCTCCCACCAGAACATTCTGTGGTTCTGTAGGGCAAGGGAGATTCTCCTCCCACCCTGCCCTGCCATGCTGAGGTCACCTCAGGAGTGTTGTGTCCAGGGACTGGGTGCCCTGTGGAGGTCCCTTCCAACCCACACCATTCTATAGTTCTGTAGGGCAAAGGAGGCTCTCTTCCCACCCTGCCCTGCCACAGTGAGGTCACCTCAGGCGTGCTGGGTCCAGGGACTGGGTGCCCTGTGGAGGTCCCTTCCAACCCAGCATGGTTCATATAGGGCAAGGGAGATTCTCCTCCCACCCTGCCCTGCCAATGTGAGGTCAGCTCTGGGGTGCTGTGTCCAGTGACTGGGTGCCCTGTGGAGGTCCCTTCCAACCCAGCATGGTTCATATAGGGCAAGGGAGATTCTTCTCCCACCCTGCCCTGCCAATGTGAGGTCAGCTCTGCAGTGTTGTGTCCAGGGACTGAGTGCCCTGTGGAGGTCCCTTCCAACCCAGTATGGTTCTGTAGGGCCAGGGAAGCTCTCTTCCCACCCCGCCCTGCCCTGCTGAGGTCACCTCAGGAGTGCTGTGTCCAAGTGACTGGGTGCCCTGTGGAGGTCCCTTCCAACCCAGCATGGTTCATATAGGGCAAGGGAGATTCTCCTCCCACCCTGCCCTGCCAATGTGAGGTCAGCTCTGGGGTGCTGTGTCCAGTGACTGGGTGCCCCGTGGAGGTCCCTTCCAACCCACACCATTCTATGGTTCTGTAGGGCAAAGAAGGTTCTCCTCCCACCAGACCATTCTGTGGTTCTGTAGGGCAAGGGAGATTCTCCCACCCTGCCCTGCCATGCTGAGGTCACCTCTAGAGTGCTGTGTCCAGGGACTGGGTGCCCTGTGGAGCTCCCTTCCAACCTAGTACGGTTCTGTAGGGCCAGGGAGGCTCTCTTCCCACCCTGCCCTGCCACAGTGAGGTCACCTCAGGAGTGCTGTGTCCAAGTGACTGGGTGCCCTGTGGAGGTCCCTTCCGACTGAGCATGGTTCATATAGGGCAAGGGAGGCTCTCCTCCCACCCTGCCCTGCCACAGTGAGGTCACCTCTGGGGTGCTGTGTCCAGGGACTGGGTGCCCTGTGGAGCTCCCTTCCAACCCACACCATTCTATGGTTCTGTAGGGCAAAGAAGGTTCTCCTCCCACCAGACCATTCTGTGGTTCTGCAGGGCAAGGGAGATTCTCCTCCCACCCTGCCCTGCCACGCTGAGGTCACCTCTGGGGTGCTGTGTCCAGGGACTGGGTGCCCTGTGGAGGTCCCTTCCCACCCACAGCATTCTGGTTCTGTAGGGCACTTTGTGTCCACCCTAACAGATGTGAGGTTCTCTGTAGCAGAGGGCCCCTGGTTCTGCTTCTGGCCCTCTTGCAAGTGAGTGAGTAGCCTCTTCTGAAGGCAGGGAGCATTTGCTGCATCCAGTGGGATCAAGCCTGAACGATGAGTTTTGGTCAGGGCCTGGCAGAGGCTGCCCAGGGAGGTGGTGGAGTCCCCATGCCTGGAGGTGTTGCAGGACCCTGTGGCCATGGCACTTGGGGCCAGGGTTTGGTGGCCATGGTGGGGCTGGGTTGCATGATCCTGGAGGACTTTTCCAGCCCAAACAATTCCATGATTCTATGAATTCTGAGAGGTGGCCAGGCTGAGTTGGCAGCTCTGTATGGCCAGGAAGGGGACTCTGCCTTGCCCCATCCTGCACTGTGCTGGGCTGGAGCCTTGGCTAAGCACCTTCAGCTCCCTAAGCCAGGCTGCTGGATCAGTGGGGGCTGTCTCCTGAAAATTCCACCAGAACAAAACCTCTTCTGGGTCCTGAGCCTGCTTGTGGCCAGGCAGGGGCTCTGCAGGGCTGGGAGCAGGACTGGTGAGTATGTGAGGCTGGGCCCTGTGGAGGCACAGCAGAGGCCATGCTCCTCAGCTGCACGGAGCAGAGGCTCCCCTGGAGATCTGCAGCAGGCCCTGGGACCTGCCCTTTGGGCCCACCCTGCTGTTTGAACAGTGACAGCAGCTAGGTGACAAAGAGCCTGCTGCAGCTGGGGTGCAGCTGGAAGTGCTGATTGAGGCAGCAGGTGGGAAACATCCAGGTAGGACTGCAGCAGAAGGGGAGGACACCTGCAAGCTGGGTGTGCTGAGCAGCTGCCTTGCCACTGAGCCATGGAAGGGTTTGGGTTGGAAGGGACCTTCAAGATCACTCAGCTCCAAGCCCCTGCCATGGGCAGGGACACCTCCCACCAGCCCAGGCTGCTCAGGGCCTCATCCAGCCTGGCCTTCAGCACCTCCAGGCAGGAGGCAGCCACAGCCTCCCTGGGCAGCCTGGGCCAGAGTCTCCCCAGCCTCCCTGCAAAGGATTTCTTCCTCCTCTCCAACCTCAGCCTCTCCTCTCCCAGCTCAAACCCATTGTCCCTCATCCTGATTTACACCAGGGCTGCCTTCTGCTGCAGGAATCTCATTTGGTGTAATGAACAGTGACAAAGAGATCCTGGTTCTTACTGCACCCCTTGTGAAACCACCTGGAGAAGTCACCCTCCTCTCCGTGGGGAAGTTCCTGGAGCCATCCTGCCTCTGTGCCTGATGCCTGCAGGATTATCTGCCCTTGGAGTGGTACAAGTGGTGAGGTGGGAAGAGCCCTTGGAGCTCATCCAGCCCAACCTCTCACCCAGAGCTCACAACCCAGCACTGCTGCTGAGCCCCTGCCACCAAACCACCTCCAGGAGGCTTTAAACACCTCCAGGGGTGAGGTCTCCACCACCTTCCTGGGCAGCCTGGGACAGTGCCTGAGAAACCTTGCTGGGAAGAAATAGTTCCTCCTGCCCAACCTGAACCTGCCCTGGCACAGCTTGAGCCCTTCTGCCCAGCAGCTGTGGCAGGAGGGCTGGGGCACAGAACACTCCCAGTCTGCCTTTTTGTGCCAGGCTGAATCCAGCTGTGAAAACTGCCCCTCACCTCCTCCCTGGCTGTGCCTCCACAGTGGCTCAGCACTTTCAAGCCCAGTGTGAGCAGGGACAGCTCAGCCTGCACCACAGGGGTCAGGTTAGCAGCGTTTGCTTGCCAGGTGGCTCCTCACAACCTGCTGCTGCCATGCTGTGCCACTTAGAAGCAGTCAAGGTCCCCCATGGTCCAGCTTTTAGCACCAGCAGAAAGTGTGAGACATTCCCTGCCCAGGGAGGCTCCTGTGAGACAGAAAAGGGCAGAATTGAGTCACAGTCCTGAGCTGGGGGTGAGCTGGCTCATGGCAGGGCTGAATGCTGGACCTGGTGCACAAAATCCCCCAGTGCTGGGGGGTTGGAAGGGAGCTCTGGAGCTCCCCCAGCCCAAGCCCTGCTCCAGCAGAGCACCCCCAGCGCCCTGCCCAGCAGCACAGTGCCCAGGGTGGGGTTGGAAGCTCTCCACACCAGCAGACTCCACAACCTCTCTGGGCAGCCTGCTCCAGGCCTCCAGCAGCCTCACCCCAAACAACTTTCTCCTCCTGCTCAGCTCCAACCTCCTGCCTGACACTTTCTGTCCTTTGACCCTGGGCACCACTGAAAATGCATCTGGGCCATTGCCAGCAAGCAGCTGGTCCCAGACCTGCTCCCTGACACGTCAGAAGGGGCTCAGTGGGGCAGGCAGGAGGGCTGGGGGCCACAGGCGGGGGGCAGGGGGAGGCTCTCCTGGGCAGCCGGGAGCCGCAGCCTGAGGCTCTGCTCGCCTTTTGCAGTGTGCCCAGGCAGCCAGGAGGGCCAATGGCATCCTGGCCTGCATCAGGAAGAGTGTGGCCAGCAGGAGCAGGGAGGTCATTCTGCCCCTGTACACTGCACTGGTTAGGCCACACCTCGAGTCCTGTGTCCAGTTCTGGGCCCCTCAGTTTAGGAAGGAGGTTGACTTGCTGGAATGAGTCCAGAGAAGGGCAACAAAGTTGGTGAGGGGTTTGGAGCACAGCCCTGTGAGGAGAGGCTGAGGGAGCTGGGGTTGCTCAGCCTGGAGAAGAGGAGGCTCAGGGGTGACCTTCTTGCTCTCTACAACTACCAGAAGGGAGGTTGTAGCCAGGTGGGGGTTGGTCTCTTCTCCCAGGCAGCCAGCACCAGAACAAGAGGACACAGTCTCAGGCTGCACCAGGGGAGGTTCAGGTTGGATGTTAAGAAGAAGTTCTACACAGAGAGAGTGATTGCCCATGGGAATGGGCTGCCTGGGGAGGTGGTGGAGTCCCCATCCCTGGAGGTGTTCAGGAGGAGACTTGCTGGGGTGCTTGGTGCCATGGGTTAGCTGTTTGGGTGGGTTGGATTGGTTGATGGGTTGGACTCGATGATCTTGAAGGTCTCTTCCAGCCTGGTTTGGTTTGGTTTATTCTTTTGCTCTCCCAGAACAAGGTCAATTTCGTGGATGACAGCTTCCCCCCCGGGCCCAAGTCGGTGGGGTTCCCTGAGGGGGACAGCGTGCAGCAGAGGGTGAAGCAGTGGCTGCGGCCCCAGGAGATCAACTGCAGCATCTTCAAGGAGCGGGCGGTCAAGTGGTCGGTGTTCCGCACGCCCCGGCCCTCCGACATCCTGCAGGGCCTGCTGGGCAACTGCTGGTAAGGAAGGGGAGCCGGTCTGGCACCCCCCTGTCCCTCCTCCTTCCCCCCTCCTCCATCCAACCCTCAGCCCTGCTCAGCCCTCTTCGCCCCGTCCCCTGCCTCCCCCTTCCCCGGCAGCCGCGGGGCCGGGCAGCTGCCCGCTGCCTTCCCCTGCCCTGCCCAGGCTGTGGCACGTCCCACCTGTGCCCCCCGCAGGTTCCTGAGCGCCCTGGCCGTGCTGGCCGAGCGGCCGGAGCTGGTGGAGCGGGTGATGATCACCCGCAGCCTGTGTCCCGAGGGCGCCTACCAGGTGCGGCTCTGCAAGGACGGCACCTGGACCACGGTGCTGGTGGACGACATGCTGCCCTGCGACGAGTGCGGCTACCTCCTCTTCTCACAGGTCAGCAGCCACGGCGGCGCGGCCGGGGGCTGGGGGCTGGCCCCTGCCTCCCCTCGGGAAGGGTGGGGGGAGGTGCTGCTGGGGCAGTGTGAGGCTCCCGTGCTGGGCTGTCCCGGGCGTGGTGGTGGTGGTGAGACACTGGGACAGGCTGCCCCGGGGAGGTGGCAGAGGCCACGTCCCTAGAGACGTCCCAGGGCAGGCTTGATGTGGCCCTGGGTAGCCTGAACTAGTTGGAGGTGTCCCTGCTGACTGCAGGGGGGGCAGGCAAGGTGACCTTGGAGGGTCCCCCCCAGCCTGATGCAGGCAGTGCGTGCAGCTCAAGACCTGCTGTTTGCTGTGCCCTCAGGACAGCTGAGCTCTCTGAGGCCACAGTGGAGAAGCAAAGAATCCCAGACTGGGTTGGAAGACGCCTTCCAAGCTCATCCAGTCCAACCCCCTGCAGCCAGCAGGGACAGCTGCAGCCAGAGCAGGCTGCTCACAGCTCCAACCAACCTGCCCTGCACTGCTGCCAGCTCTACCTCTCTAGGCAGCCTGGGACAGGCTCTCCTCACCCTCACAGTGAAAAAGTTCTTGATATCTCAGCTAAATCTACCCTCTTTCTGTTTAAAACCATGACTACAAACCTATTTAGGCCCTCTTGGCATCTGGATTCCATAGCCAAATCCATTTTTCCTGTGGGGGAAGCCAGCCTCATCCTGCACAGCTAAAGGCAAATATTTTGACCTGTGTATTTTGTGCTGCCAGGGGCTGAGGCCAAGCTGCTTCTCCCCTCTGCAGGGAGCTTTGGCAGCTTGGCTCTGCCAGGCAGGGACAGTGGAGGGGGAGGAGATGGCACAACAAATGAGGCTGTTTCGAGCCACTGCCCACCCAGTTGCTCTGAGCACGCTCAGGTGGCATCTGCTAGGCTGAAGGAAGCTTTGGGATGGTGCTGAGCATCCTGCCCTGCCCTGCCTGCCAGGCCTGGGGGCACCTGCTGGGATCATGTCCATGAAGGAGACTGAGAATGTCTTCATTGCAACTCAGGCAGCAGAATCTGCCAAAGTCCCACAGGCAGGAGGGGACAGGGACCCAGGGCTGTTGGGTTGGACTTTGTTCTGCAAATCCCAGAATGCCACCCAGCCCAAGCCCTGCTCCAGCAGGGCACCCCCAGCACCCTGCCCAGCAGCACAGTGCCCAGGGGGGGTTGGAAGCTCTCCACACCAGCAGACTCCACAACCTCTCTGGGCAGCCTGCTCCAGGCCTCCAGCAGCCTCACCCCAAACAACTTTCTCCTCCTGCTCAGCTCCAACCTCCTGCCTGACACTTTCTGCCCCTTGCCCCTTGTGCTGGTCCTGGGCAGCACTCAGCAGAGCCTGGCCCCAGCCTCTTGCCCCCCACAGCTCCTTTAGCTCTTGCTGAGCATTGCTCAGCTGCCCTCTGGGGCTGCTCTTCTGCAGGCTCTCAGCCCCAGGGCTCTCAGCCTTTGCTGCTGCCAGAGCTGCTCCAGGCCCCTCAGCAGCTCTGCAGCCTCCCCTGGGCTCTCTCCAGCAGTTCCCTGTCTCTCCTGAGCTGGGGAGCCCAGAGCTGGATCCAGGACTCCCCAGAGCAGAGCAAATTGGGAAGAGAACCTCCCTTGCTCTGCTGGCCACACTCTTCCTCATGCCCCCCAGGACACCTTTGGCCTTCTTGACCCCCAGGGCACATTTCTGGCTCCTGGGGAACCTGTCCCCAGCACTCCCAGCTCCTTCTCCATGGAGCTGCTTCCCAGCAGGTCTCTCCTCAGCTGCCCTGCTGCAGGAGGTTGTTCCTCCCCAGGGGCAGGACCCTACACCTGCCCTGCTTGAACCTCATGAGGTTCCTTTTCCAGTCCTCTCCTCTACATCAGGCTCAACCCCAGACCCCCGTGGGCACTGAGGAGGACAAAATGATTGCTGGCAGTGCTGGAGGCTGCTCCTGTGAGGGAGAAGTTTTGGAGTGGGGAAGAAGGGAGGAATCTGTGCCTGCATTTTGCCTCCAAGCAGGCAGAGAAGCCCCAGCTGCCTCTTTTCAGCATCAGACTTACCTGACTTGGAGTATTTATTTTCCCTCCACTTTCCCTGCTGTGGTCATTTCCTCTCCACCTTTGGGTTTGAGTTTGATGAGATTGAGAGGTTTGCTTTCAAAGCTTGGAGGTTTTGCACAAGGTCTGGCCTTGCTCTGCCTCTTTTTGTTTTTCCTTCCCCCAGGGGCTTCTGAATCCTGGCAGGAGCTCTCTGCTGAGGTTGTAGCTGTGTGAGGGCTACAGGAGGAAAAGCAGCTTTAAAACTGAAGGCAGATCAGGTTCTGTCCAGCAGCAGAGGCTCTAGATGAGGGAGGGACTCACCCAGCAGTGTAAAGCTGTAAGCTTTACCCAGCAGAAGGAAATCTCCACTGCTCTGCCTTCCTCTGCCAGCTCTCCACTGCCACCTGTGAGTCACACAGCCACAGTGTCCCAGTGCCCTTCCCCTGCTGCCATCCAGGCACTGAGTACAGAGCTCCCTTTGCTGGGGATGCAGAGAACAGCAAACATCTCCTTCCCTTCTGTCCTCGTTCTCCTCCCTGGCTTCTCCCCACCCCAGCCTCGGTGTGCCCAGGGTGAAAGGCAGGGCACAGCTGGTGCCAGCACCCTGTGCCACAGATGCACAGAATGCACCAGGTTGGAAGGGAGCCTCCAAGGTCATCTTGTCCAACCCCCCTGCAGGCAGCAGGGACAGCTCCAGCCAGAGCAGGCTGCCCAGGGACACAGCCAGGCTGAGCTTCAATGGCTCCAGGGATGGAGCCTGCACCACCTCCCTGGGCAGTCTGGGCCAGAGTCTCCCCAGCCTCACTGCCAAGAATTTCTTCCTCCTCTCCATTCTCAGTCTCCTCTCTCCCAGCTCAAAGCCATTGTCCCTGGGCCTGGCACTCCCAGCCCTTGGCCCAAGTCCCTGCCCAGCTCTCCTGCAGCCCTTCAGGTACTGGGAGGCTGCTCTGAGGTCTGCCTGGAGCCTTCTCTTCTCCAGGCTGCACAGCCCCAGCTCTCCCAGCCTGGCCCCACAGGGGAGGTTCTGCAGTCTCTAAGCATCTTTGTAGCCTCCTCTGTCCCCTCTCCAGCAGCTCCAGGTCCTTCCTGTGCTGGGGGCACCATATCTGGCCCCAGCCCTGCAGGGGAGGTCTCCCCAGAGCAGAGCAGAGGGCAGGATCCTCTCTCTCCAGCTCTGGCCACCCTGCTTTGGATGCAGCCCAGGCTGCCCTTGGCCTCCTGTGCTGCCAGTGCCCATTGCTGGCTCCTGCCCAGCTCCTCCCCCACCAGCACCCCCAAGCCCTTCCCTGCAGGGCTGCTCTCAACCTCATCCCCCCCAGCCTGGATTGATATCAAGGGTTGACCTGACCCAGGGGCAGGACCTTGCCCTTGGCCTTGTTGAACCTCAACAAGGCAAAATGCAGCTGAGGTAAGGACCTGCAGCAGAGGCCTGGACGTGGTGCTGAAGGTTGTGCCCTGAGCTGGGGCTGAAGGAGGCTTTGCAGACCTCTGGGTGCATTTGTGCAGCTTCTACATTCCTTTCTGAGTCCAGAACCAGCCTGGCAATGCCCAGAGCAGCAGCCTGGCACCAGAGCAGCAGCCTGGCACCAGAGCAAAGGCACTCCAGGCAGAGCTTCCCCCTCTGCAAAACTCCTGGGATGTGATTACATCTTGCTGCTGTCCCTGGGCTGTGGGAGAGGATTTTGCCCCTCTGGCAGAGGGCTTCTGGAGGTGTCCTTGAAATGGTGTCCCTGTTCCATGGGTGAAATGCAGTCAGCCCCATGGTTGTGTTGGCTCTAGGCAGCCTCCTTTGCCAGAGGTCTCTTGGGTTTGGGTTACCTGGAAGGCCACAAGGAGGTCTCCTTGTGAGACCTCTCCTTTTGAGAGCCTTCTCCTCTCCAGCCTGCACAACCCCAACTCTCTCAGGCTGTGCTCACAGCAGAGCAGCTCCAGCCCTCTGCTCCTCCTCCTGGCCCTGCTCTGGACACCTTCCAGCACCTCCAGAGCCTTCCTGGCACAGAGGCTCCAGAACTGGCCCCAGAGCTCCAGCTGTGGGCTCAGCAGAGTGGAGCAGAGGGGCAGAATCCCCTCCCTGGCCCTGCTGGCCACACTTCTCTTGCTGCAGCCCAGGCTCTGCTTGGCTCTCTGGGCTGCAAGTGCTCACTGCTGGCTCCTGCTGAGCTTCTCCTCCCCCAGCACCCCCAAGTCCCTTCCTTCAGGGCTGCTCTCCAGCCAGCAGGGGCTCCAGAGCCAGACGCAGGGCTCCAGAGCCAGACGCAGAGCTCCGGCTGGGGTCTCACCGCAGCCGCCGCGCAGCCTCTCCTCCCAGAGCGGCCGAGGGTGCAGCACATGCCCTGCTGGGGCTGCTGGTGACCTGTGTCTCCCTTTTCCCGCAGGCCCAGAGGAAGCAGCTGTGGGTTGCCCTGATCGAGAAGGCTCTGGCCAAGCTGCACGGTTCGTACTTCGCCCTGCAGGCCGGGCGCGCCATCGAGGGCCTGGCGACGCTAACCGGCGCCCCCTGCGAGAGCCTGATGCTGCAGGTCAGCTCCACTAACCCTCGCGAGGAGCCCATTGACACTGACCTCATCTGGGCCAAAATGCTGAGTTCTAAGGAGGCTGGGTAAGACCAGGCAGGAGAGAGCACCGTGCCAGGAGCACGGATGCTCGGAGAGGGGGCGGGAGAGGGGGGCTGCTTGCATTCGATCACAGAGTCACAGCATGGGCTGGGTTGGAAGGGACCTTCAAGATCATCCAGGTCCTGAAACCTCCTCCAGTTCCTGAAACCTCCTCCAATTCCTTTAAACCTCACCCCATTCCTTCAAGGAGCCAGCTGGGAAGCTAGGGCTGTGCAGATCAGGGAGCTGGAAGCTGGCCTGCTTCTCATCACCTCCAGAGCTGTGGTGCTGGGCCTGGGGCAGGTTTGCCTCCCCCAGCCCCTGCCTGTGCAGGAGGCAAAGTGAATCTTCCTCTCCCAGCTTATGCCTGCCAGGACCCCAAGCTTCTGCAGTGGCTCAGCTAGGGAGGGAGGGGATGCAATGGCCTTGTTGCCTCAGGCTCTGTGTCCCAGGGCCACAAGCCCTGCTGGTGCTGAGGAGCTCGGTCTGTCACCAAGCCAGCCCCTGTGTCCCCAGTCTTTACCAGGCAAGCTTCCTTGCTGCAAGGTGGGAGAAGGGCCTTGGCTCACACTCTGCAGCTTGCACTGCTTGCTCCTCACTATGGACCATGGGGGTGGGATGGGAGCCTGGCACTAGAAGCTGTGCAGTCATAGAATAGGATGGTTTGGAAGGGACCTTCAGGATCATCCAGCTCCAAGCCCCTGCCATGGACAGGGACCCCTCCCACCAGCACAGGCTGCTCAGGGCCTCATCCAGCCTGGTCCTGAACACCTCCAGGCAGGAGGCAGCCACAGCCTCCCTGGGCAGCCTGTGCCAGAGGCTCCCCAGCCTCACTGGGAAGCATTTCTCCCTGCTCCCCAGTCTAATCCCCATCCCTGTTTGTAGGGGCTCAGAGGTGAGGAACCAGTGCTTTACCTAGGCTGGGCTCCACCACCCCTGCTGCTCACCTGGAGCATTGGTGGAGCTCCCCCTCAAAGCTCTCAGAAATGATTCCTCCTCCTTGTCCTTTTCCTGTGAAAGGAAGCTCCTGCTGACCTTCCCTGTGCATGCTGCCTGCTGCCTTGCAGGAGTTGGGAAGTGGCTGCATGGAGCCTGCTTGCTTTGCTCTGAGGGGTGTTTGACCCTGTGCCTCCCACCCAGACGCGGCATCTCTGCTGGCCATGACTGCCTTCAGCCTAGAGGAGGCAAAGCAAAAGCAAAGACCTCTCGCTCCTGCCTCAGGCAGGGGGGCACTTAGCTGGGCTGAAGGCAGGCTTGCTCCTGCCAGCCACACAGGAGGCTGATAGGACACCACAGCCATGGTGTTCCCCCCAAGCCTGGCTGCTGCAGACCTCCTGCCCCCACAGCCTGTCCTGAGCCCTGCAGCTGCCTCTGAACCGCAGGAGAACTGGAGGCAGACCTCCTGCTTGCTTCCCTGTGGGGCTGACCCCTGCCAGCCAGCAAAGCTGGGCAGGGCCTCAGGGCCTGGCAGAAGATGGGTGGGGTGTGGGCAAAGCTCCACAGAGCCTTCAGCAGTGCTTGGTGAGGCTGGCCAGGGAGCCTGGGCTCCCACATGCATGTGAGCAGGCGCAGGGAGCTCTGCCCAGGGGGTTTAGTGTTGTGGCAGAGAGGGACTACCCAGCAGCCTCCTGGGGGGGTCTGTCCTGTGGCTCAAGGAGCAACAGGGACAAGCTTCCCCCCCCAGCAGGGCTGGCAGGACATGAAGGCTGTGCTGTGCCCTGTGCAGGTTCCTGATGGGGGCATCCTGTGGTGGAGGCAACATGAAGGTGGACGACGTGGCCTACGAGAGCAAGGGGCTGCGCCCCCGGCACGCCTACTCCATCCTGGACGTGAGGGATGTCCAAGGCTTCAGGTGAGCCACAGCTGGGCCTGCCAGCAGCCTCAGCAGAAGCTCTGAGACCCTGGGGCCTCTTGGGTGTCCCATCCTCCTGGCTGACAAGGGCTCTTCCTGCATCCCAGAGCGCCACACGAGTGCCGTTGTCACCCGAGCTGTCCTCGCCTGGCGCTGGCCCCGTGCCCAGGGCCACTCTGCTCCGGGAGGCTCTGTGCTGCAGAATGGTTCACTTGGGTCTCACAGGATGCAGGGGACTGAGCTGAGCTCTTTCAGCTCCTGAGGCTGTCAGGGCTTGCTTCTGCCTTTGGAAGGTGGAGGAAACAGAAGCAGATGCTGTTTCCCACAGCCTGGATGCCTTCCAAGCCCTATCTCCAGCCATGTCGAACTCGGGAGCCTCTTCCCTGCTGAGCTCCTCCCTGCAGCACCTGGCTGGAGGCCCTCGGGGCAGGGAAGGGCTGCAGCAGGTCCAGAGCTGCTTGTCCCAGTACAAGGGCATGTGGGGCCACGGTGAGGGTGGCAAATCAAGTCTAGGATGTTGTGAGACCTTGGAAACACCAGGCAGAAGTGGCTTGGTGCCCTCTGTGAGGGGGCTGGCTGGGGCTGGAGAGGTGGCAAAACATCTCAGAGGTCATCTTCCTTGTGCTGTCCTTCCCCCTGGGCTCTGAGCCGGCTCTCCCGGCTTCTCACCCTGCTCCCCCTGGGCTCTCTCCCTGTTCCCCCTGGGCTCTCACCCTGCTCCCCCTGGGCTCTCACCCTGCTCCATTTCCTCTCACCCTGCTCCTTTTCCTCTCACCCTGCTCCCCCTGAGCTCTCACCCTGCTCCTTTTCCTCTCACCCTGCTCCCCCTGTGCTCTCACCCTGCTCCTTTTCCCCTCACCCTGCTCCCCGTGGGCTCTCATCCTACTCCCCCTGGGCTGTCTCCCTGCTCCTTTTCCTCTCACCCTGCTCCTTTTCCTCTCACGCTGCTCCTCTTCCTCTCACCCTGCTCCTTTTCCCCCCTCACCCTGCTCCCCCTGAGCTCTCACCCTGCTCCTTTTCCCCTCACCCTGCTCCCCGTGGGCTCTCATCCTACTCCCCCTGGGCTCTCACCCTGCTCCTTTTCCTCTCACCCTGCTCCTTTTCCTCTCACCCTGCTCCTTTTCCTCTCACGCTGCTCCTCTTCCTCTCACCCTGCTCCTTTTCCCCCTCACCCTGCTCCCCCTGAGCTCTCACCCTGCTCCTTTTCCCCCTCACCCTGCTCCCCCTGAGCTCTCACCCTGCTCCTTTTCCCCTCACCCTGCTCCCCGTGGGCTCTCATCCTACTCCCCCTGGGCTCTCACCCTGCTCCTTTTCCTCTCACCCTGCTCCTTCTCCTCTCACCCTGCTCCCCCTGAGATCTCACCCTGCTCCTCCTGAGCTCTCACCCTGCTCCTTTTCCCCTCACCCTGCTCCCCCTGAGCTCTCACCCTGCTCCTTTTCCTCTCACCCTGCTCCCCCGGGCTCTCACCCCGCTCCCCCCCCGAACTCTCCTCACCCCTCTCCCCCCGGGGTCTCCTCACCCCGCTCCCCCCGGGCTCTCACCCAGGCCCTCACCCAGACTCTCCCCCCGCTCCCCCCGGGCCGTCTCTCACCCCTCTCCCCCCGGGCTCTCCCCCCGCCTCCCCCGGGCCGTCTCTCACGCCGCTCTGCCCTCCCCCAGGCTGCTGCGGTTGCGCAACCCCTGGGGCCGCTTCTCCTGGAACGGCAGCTGGTCTGACGAGTGGCCGCACTGGCCGGCGCCGCTGCGCCACGACCTGATGCCCCATGGCAGCAGCGAGGGAGTCTTCTGGATGGAGTACAGCGATTTCATCAAGTATGGAGCTGCCCAGCCTGTGGCTGTGGGGCAGGGGGCCTGGGGGGACCTGGGCATCCTCAGGGAGGTGTGGGTGTGCTGTTGGTGCCTGCTGCCCCCAGCTGTGTGAGCTGCAGCGTGTGCAGGGCCAAAGGGCAGAGCAGAGGACCCCACAGGGCTGATTCCAGCTCCCTCTGTACTGCTGAGGCCACACCTTGAGTCCTGAGTTCAGTTTTGGGCTCCTCATTCCAAGAAGGCCATTGAGGAGCTGGAGCAGGTCCAAAGAAGGGCAATAGGGCTGGGGAGGAGCAGCTGAGGGCCCTGGGGGTGTTGAGCCTGGAGAAGAGGAGGCTGAGGGAGACCTCATTGCTCTCTACAGCTCCCGGAGAGGAGGCTGGAGCCAGGCAGGGGTTGGGCTCTGCTCCCAAGGAACAAGGGACAGGACAAGAGACAATGGCCTCAAGTTGGACACTAGAAGAAACTTTTTGACTGGAAGGGTTCTCAGTGCCTGGCCAGGCTGCCAGGGGAGGTGGTTGAATCCCCATCCCTGGAGGGGTTTCCAGGAGGCAGAGCTGTGGTGCTGAGGGCCATGGCTCAGCCCCAAGCAGTCAGAAAATGGTTGGCCTGGATGACCTTAAAGGGCATTTCCACCCCAGCCAGTGGTGTGGAAGTGTCAGAGCAGCTGAGCTCATCTCCTGCTCCTCCCAGCACAGCAGAAGGCTGCAGCCTGGCTCTTGCTCTGTGTCCTGGCCAGCCAGAGGGTGGCTTCCCAACAGCTCCTTGTGCCAGTCCTGCCAGGAGAGCAGTGGCAACTCAGGAGCTGTTATTTGTCAGTGCTGCAAAGGAAAGCTGCAGCTGCTGCTCAGCAGAGTCCCTCAGCCCCTCCTGCAGCACCACATCACCCCTGGGCGCTGGCTGGAGGCGAAGGAGTGGTGCCGAGGGGCAGGGGTGAGCGGCAGGCTGGCAGTCCTGGGCTGGTGGCTGGGCTCCAGGGGCTCAGGGGGGTGGTGCAGGCTGACCCCTGCGTGGCTGCCCGCAGGTACTTCGACTCAGTGGACATCTGCAAGCTGCACTCGGACTGGCACGAGGTGCGGGTGCAGGGCATGTTCCCCAACAGGGCCAACGGGCCGGTGACCGTCACCTCCCTCACCGTGCTGGAGCGGGCAGCGCTGGAGTTTGCCCTCTTCCAGGAGGGCAGCAGGTGAGCTGGGCAGCACAGGGGCACTGACCCGCACCCAGGGCACACCATAATCCCAAGCACTGCTAGAGGCTGGGCAGGAACTGGCTGGAGAGCAGCCCTGAAAGAAAGGCCTTGGGGGTGCTGGGGGAGGAGAAGCTCAGCAGGAGCCAGCAGGGAGCACTGGCAGCCCAGAGAGCCAAGCAGAGCCTGGGCTGCAGCGAGAGAAGTGTGGCCAGCAGGGCCAGGGAGGGGGTTCTGCCCCTCTGCTCCACTCTGCTGAGCCCACAGCTGCAGCTCTGGGGCCAGTGCTGGAGCCTCTGTGCCAGGAAGGATCTGGAGGGGCTGGAAGGTGTCCAGAGCAGGGCCAGGAGGAGGAGCAGAGGGCTGGAGCTGCTCTGCTCTGAGCACAGCCTGAGAGAGTTGGGGTTGTGCAGGCTGGAGAGGAGAAGGCTCCCAGGAGACCTCCTTGTGGCCTTCCAGGATCTGCAGGGGGCTCCAGGAAAGCTGGGGAGGGACTTTGGAGGGGGTCAGGGAGGGATAGGGCTGGGGGGGATGGAGCAGAACTAGAAGTGGGAAGATGAAGATTGGCTGTGAGGAAGAAGTTGTGGCCCAGGGAGGTGGTGGAAGCCTCCTGCCTGGAGGTGTTTGCAGCCAGGCTGGAGGTGGCTGTGAGCAACCTGCTGTGGTGTGAGGTGTCCCTGCCCATGGCAGGGGGTTGGGACTGGCTGAGCCTTGAGCTCCCTTCCAGCCCTGAGCATTCTATGATTCTACAAGCACAGGGCCCTCTCACCCTGTGCCACCCTGCAGGGTCACACAGCTCAGCTGTGGGCACCCATCACTGCTCCAGTCCTCTCAGGGCCTGCTCCTGCCAACAGTCCAGCCCTTAGGGCATGCTGGCTGCTGGGGCATCATCCCTGGGGCAGTGCAGGGCTCTTCTTCTGGATCTGCCACCCTGACCAGGGCCTGCACTTGCTCTGTGGGGTGGTGCTTGGATGGCTTTGATGGTGCCCAGCTGGGAAGGGTGGCTGATGCCTTGCCAGGCTATGCTGCCATTCAGAGAGACCTGGCCAGGCTGAGCTGGGCAAAGGGGAACCTCATGAGGTTCAAGCAGGGCAGGTGTAGGCTCCTGCCCCTGGGGAGGAACAACCTCCTGCAGCAGGACAGGGGAGGGGGGACCTGCTGGGAAGCAGCTCCATGGAGAAGTAGCTGGGAGTGCTGGGGACAGGTTCCCCAGGAGCCAGAAATGTGCTCTGGGGGCCAAGAAAGCCAAGGGTGTCCTGGGGGGCATGAGGAAGAGTGTGGCCAGCAGGGCAAGGGAGGTTCTCCTCCCACTCTACTCTGCACTTGTGGGGTCACATCTGGAGTCCTGGGTCCAGTCCTGGGCTCCCCAGTTCAGGAGGGACAGAGAACTGCTGGAGAGAGCCCAGGGCAGGCTGCAGAGCTGCTGAGGGGCCTGGAGCAGCTCTGGGAGCAGCAAAGGCTGAGAGCCCTGGGGCTGAGAGCCTGCAGAAGAGCAGCCCCAGAGGGCAGCTGAGCAATGCTCAGCAAGAGCTAAAGGAGCTGTGGGGCAGAAAGTGTCAGGCAGGAGGTTGGAGCTGAGCAGGAGGAGAAAGTTGTTTGGGGTGAGGCTGCTGGAGGCCTGGAGCAGGCTGCCCAGAGAGGTTGTGGAGTCTGCTGGTGTGGAGAGCTTCCAACCCCCCCTGGGCACTGTGCTGCTGGGCAGGGTGCTGGGGGTGCCCTGCTGGAGCAGGGCTTGGGCTGGGGGAGCTCCAGAGCTCCCTTCCAGCCCCTCCCTGCTGGCACTCTGGGGTGTGTGACCCTGCCCCTCCTGGCACAGGCGGTCAGACACGGTGGACAGCCACCTGCTGGACCTCTGCATCATGGTGTTCAGAGCCACCTTCAGCAGTGGGAACAAGCTGAGCCTGGGCCGGCTGATGGCTCACAGCAAGAGAGCCGTCAAGAAGTTCGTCAACTGCGACGTGATGCTGGAGCCTGGCGAGTACGCCGTGGTCTGCTGTGCCTTCAACCACTGGAGCACTGCCCTGCCAGGCCCTGCCAGCACCCAGGGTAAGGGCCCAGCTGGGGCAGCCTGCGGGGGGGGGGCAGAGGTGACGAAGTCTTTGGTGCTCCCCGTGGGGACCTTGCTGTGGGCAGAGGTTGGCTGCAAGGGTGGCAGAGTGCTCCCGGGGAGCGTGGGCTTAGGGTGGTCTGCCTGCCCCTGCCTGATCCTGGCCCTGCCTGATCCTGGCCCTGCCTGACCCTCCTGCCCCTGCCTGATCCTGCCCCTGCCTGATCCTGCCCCTGCCTGACCCTCCTGCCCCTGCCTGATCCTGCCCCTGCCTGATCCTGCCCCTGTCTCACCTTCCTGCCCCTGCCTGATCCTGCCCCTGCCTGATCCTGCCCCTGTCTCACCTTCCTGCCCCTGCCTGATCCTGCCCCTGCCTCACCTTCCTGCCTCTGCCTCGCCCTCCTGCCCCTGCCTGATCCTGCCCCTGCCTGACCTTCCTGCCCCTGCCTGGCCCTCCTGCCCCTGCCTCACCCTCCTGCCCCCACCTCGTCCTCCTTCCCCTGCCTGACCCTCCTGCCCCCGCCTGACCCTCCTGCCCCTGCCTCACCCTCCTGCCCCTGCCTCACCCTCCTGCCCCCGCCTGACCCTCCTGCCCCTGCCTCACCCTCCTGCCCCTGCCTCACCCTCCTGCCCCCGCCTGACCCTCCTGCCCCTGCCTCACCCTCCTGCCCCTGCCTCACCCTCCTGCCCCTGCCTCATCCTCCTGCCCCTGCCTCGTCCTCCTTCCCCTGCCTCACCCTCCTCTCCCTGCCTGTCTCCACAGCCTCCAGCCCCACCAGCAGCCGCCCAGCCAACGATTCTTCCAGCTACATCCTGGCCATCTACAGCTCCCGGCTGGTGATGGTGGAGCAGGTGGAGGCCCAGCCCACCACGCTGGCCGACGCCATCATCCTGCTGACCGAGAACAAGGGCGAGCGCCATGAGGTGGGTGCAGGGGCAGGGGGCCGGAGCTGCCCTCCCCGCGGCTGGGCTGGGGAGGGAGCTGCTGCCAGCAGCAGGAGCCTGCACCCTGCCTCTGCTGTGCCCTCCTCACCCCGGAAGGGCTGTGCCAGCTACGGCTGCCCCTCCTACCCTACTGATGCCAACCTCCTCCCCTCGGTGGGGCAGCCTGAGGGGGGGGGTCCCAGCGGACGGGCAGCCTGTGGCTGGACGTGGGAGGTGCCGGTCCGGGGGTGGAGCTGTGGAGCCTGGGGTGGCCCTGACTTGCTGTTTGCCCCAGGGCCGTGAGGGGATGACCTGCTACTACCTGACCCACGGCTGGGCAGGGCTGATCGTGGTGGTGGAGAACCGGCACCCCAAGTCCTACCTGCACGTCCAGTGCGACTGCACCGACAGCTTCAACGTGGTGTCCACGCGCGGCAGCCTCAAGACGCAGGACAGCGTCCCCCCCCCTGCACAGGTCTGGGGTAGGCAGGGCTGGGCAGCTGGGGGCTGGCAGCAGGCCTGGCATGAGCCAGGGCCTCAGTCTGCCAGGGAACTGTAGAGCATCCAGCCCAACATCAACCCAACCCCACTCTGCCACCAGACCTTGGCCCCAAGTGCCATGGCCACAGGCTTCTGCAACCCCTCCAGGCATGGGGACTCCACCACCTCCCTGGGCAGCCTCTGCCAGGCCCTGACCACTCTGCCACCAAAGACATTTGGCCTCCTCTCCAACCTCAGCCTCCCCTGGCACAGTTTCAGGCCATTGCCTCTCCTTCTCTCCCCTGAGCCTAGGGAGCAGAGCCCAAGCCCCAGCTGGCTGCAGCCTCCTCTCAGGGAGCTGCAGAGAGCAGTGAGGTCTCCCTCAGCCTCCTCTGCTCCAGGCTCAACACCCCCAGCTCCCTCAGCTGCTCCTCCCCAGCCCTCTTCTCCAGCCCCTTCCCCAGCTCTCTTGCCCTTCTCTGGCCCTGCTCCAGCTCCTTAGTGTCCTTCTGGGAGTGAGGAGCCCAGAACTGAACCCAGCAGTGAAGGTGTGGTCTCACCAGTGCCCAGTACAGGGACACCATCACTTCCCTGATCTTGCTGACCACACTATTACAGACTCACAGAATGTTAGGGATTGGAAGGGAGCTCTGGAGCTCACCCAGTCCAAGGCCCTGCTCCAGCAGGAGCACCCAGGGTAGGCCACAGGAACACATCCAGGCAGGTTTTGAAAGACTCCACAACCTTTCTGGGCAGCCTGCTCCAGGCCTCCAGCAGCCTCACTCCAAACAACTTTCTCCTCCTGCTCAGCTCCAACCTCCTGCCTGACACTTTCTGCCCCTTGCTGTCCCTTCTGCTGGCCCTGGGCAGCACTCAGCAGAGCCTGGCCCCAGCCTCTTGCCCCCACAGCTCCTTTAGCTCTTGCTGAGCATTGCTCAGCTGCCCTCTGGGGCTGCTCTTCTGCAGGCTCTCAGCCCCAGCCTTTGCTCTCAGCCTTTGCTGCTCCCAGAGCTGCTCCATGCCCCTCAGTATCTTTGCTGGACCCCTCCCCAGCACTTCCCTGTCCGTTCTGTCCTGGGCAGCCCTGCTCCAGACCAGGCACCACTGCCCCACCAGACCAGGATGCTGTTGGCCGCCTTTGCCACTTGGGCACCGTGCTGGCCGGGTGGGCAGAGGGTGGGCAGCGGGCAGGGGCTGGTGGTGCTGAGCAGAAGCAGTTGGTGGTGCTGAGCCCCTGGCTCTCTTTGCAGGCAGGTGTTGGTGATCCTCTCGCAGCTGGAGGGCAACGCCGGCTTCTCCATCACGCACCGCCTGGCACACCGCAAGGCCACCCAGGCCTTCCTCAATGACTGGATGTCCACCAAGGGCACCCACAACCCGCTGCTGACGCCCGAGGTGGCAGGGCTGCACGGCCCCCGGCCCCTATGACCAAGTGCCCAGCCCTGCCCCTGCGCTGCCCCTCGACCCTCACCGAGCCGCCGGCCTGGGCTCCCCCCCCGAGCCGTGGGCACTGAGCCGCGGGGCACAGCCTGAGCAGTGTGCCCTGAGCCACGGGGCAGAGCCTGAGCAGTGTGCCCTGAGCCACGGGGCACAGCCTGAGCAGTGTGCCCAGCACTGTGCCCTGAGCCACGGGGCAGAGCCTGAGCAGTGTGCCCTGAGCCATGGGGCACAGCCTGAGCAGTGTGCCCTGAGCCATGGGGCACAGCCTGAGCAGCGTGCCCAGCACTGTGCCCTGAGCCACGGGGCAGAGCCTGAGCAGTGTGCCCTGAGCCGCGGGGCAGAGCCTGAGCAGTGTGCCCAGCACTGTGCCCTGAGCCACGGGGCAGAGCCTGAGCAGTGTGCCCTGAGCCGCGGGGCAGAGCCTGAGCAGTGTGCCCAGCACTGTGCCCTGAGCCACGGGGCAGAGCCTGAGCAGTGTGCCCAGCCCTGTGCCCTGAGCCACGGGGCAGAGCCTGAGCAGTGTGCCCAGCCCTGTGCCCTGAGCCACGGGGCAGAGCCTGAGCAGTGAGCCCAGCACTGTGCCCTGAGCCACGGGGCAGAGCCTGAGCAGTGAGCCCAGCACTGTGCCCTGAGCCACGGGGCAGAGCCTGAGCAGTGTGCCCAGCCCTGTGCCCTGAGCCACGGGGCAGAGCCTGAGCAGTGAGCCCAGCACTGTGCCCTGAGCCACGGGGCAGAGCCTGAGCAGTGAGCCCAGCGCTGTGCCCTGTGCCACGGGGCAGAGCCTGAGCAGTGAGCCCAGCGCTGTGCCCTGAGCCGCGGGGCAGAGCCTGAGCAGTGAGCCCTGAGCCCCGGGGCAGAGCCTGAGCAGTGTGCCCAGCACTGTGCCCTGTGCCACGGGGCAGAGCCTGAGCAGTGTGCCCAGCACTGTGCCCTGTGCCACGGGGCAGAGCCTGAGCAGTGTGCCCAGCACTGTGCCCTGAGCCGCGGGGCAGAGCCTGAGCAGTGTGCCCAGCACTGTGCCCTGTGCCATGGGGCAGAGCCTGAGCAGTGAGCCCTGAGCCCCGGGACACAGCCTGAGCAGTGTGCCCAGCGCTGTGCCCTGTGCCACGGGGCAGAGCCTGAGCAGTGTGCCCAGAGCTGTGCCCTGAGCCACGGGGCAGAGCCTGAGCAGTGTGCCCAGCACTGTGCCCTGTGCCACGGGGCAGAGCCTGAGCAGTGTGCCCAGAGCTGTGCCCTGAGCCACGGGGCACAGCCTGAGCAGTGTGCCCAGAGCTGTGCCCTGAGCCACGGGGCACAGCCTGAGCAGTGTGCCCAGTGCTGTGCCCTGTGCCATGGGGCACAGCCTGAGCAGTGTGCCCAGACCTGTGCCCTGAGCCACGGGGCAGAGCCTGAACAGTGTGCCCAGCGCTGTGCCCTGAGCCACGGGGCAGAGCCTGAGCAGTGAGCCCAGCACTGTGCCCTGAGCCACGGGGCAGAGCCTGAGCAGTGAGCCCAGCACTGTGCCCTGTGCCACGGGGCAGAGCCTGAGCAGTGAGCCCAGCACCCTGCCCTGTGCCACGGGGCAGAGCCTGAGCAGTGAGCCCAGCACCCTGCCCTGTGCCACGGGGCAGAGCCTGAGCACTGTGCCCAGCACTGTGCCCTGTGCCATGGGACAGAGCCTGAGCAATGAGCCCAGCGCTGTGCCCTGTGCCATGGGGCCTGGCCGAGCTCTCGGGGCCAGCCTCAGCTCTGCTTGCTGCCCCTTGCCCTGGCACTGCCAGCCTCCCCCAGTCACTTTAGGAGGGGGGGCTGTGGGCACAGGGCCATCTCAGGATCCCACCTGCCCTGTACCCACTGGGGCCCGGTGCCCTCTGCCTGCCCGCGGGCGGGGGGGGGGGTGCTGCAGGTTGCTGCCAAGGCCCTTCCTAGGCACCACGCTCAGCGCCCTGCCCCCTCCCGCGGTGCCAGGGCCCTGGCACTGCAAAGCAAATGAATATACCTCTGACATCTGTCCGTCTGTGTGCCCCCACTCTGTCCCCGGGCCCTCTGCTTCCCCCCCATCATCCACCACCAGCACCCAGCTGGCACCGAGGTACCAGGGTGGCCAGGCCGGGCGGTGCCAGGGTCACCCTGCCGCGGCTGCCCGCGGCGGGGATGCGCCGTGGGGTGACCTCCTTGCTCCGCCTCAGCTGTCCTGGGCAGGAGGAGGCGCTGGGTTGCTTTAGGAAGCTGCTGCCAAGGGGGTTTGCCACCCCCGGGGGTCAAACGCTGAAGGTCCTCCTGCCCCGCTGCTCCGGGGGGGGGGGGGAGCTGGGCCTCGGGGCGCTGCTGAGGCTGGGGGCGCCGCGGCAGGGACCCCCCCAGACTGTGTCACACAAATGTTACTATGCAAAGGCGGCCGCTGAGAGCAGTGCCTGGAGAGAAGCCATGGCCCGGGCGGGGCTCAGCGCCCCGGGCACCGCCCCGGGCACCGCCCCTGGCGCAGCCGGGCCCGAGGCACCCCCCGGGGCAGGGGGCAGCTCCCGCGGCTGTAGCGCTGCCCCGCGGCGGGGCTGGGGCCGGTGCGGGGCAGGGGAGGTGGCGAGCCCCATCCTGCAGAGCCCGCATCCTGTGGAAGGTGCTGAGCACAAGGCCAAGGCGTGCTAGAGCCTGGGGGTGCCCCCTGCGGGGCTGGCCCAAATGATTTTAGGGCATGGTGGCTCTTGGGCTTGGCATGGGGGGGTGGTGTGTGTGTGTCTGTGTGTGTTCTGGGGGTATCCCCCCCGTGCTGCCCACCCCTCCCCAGGCTATGTGGACCTGCAGCTGTGTTGGGGGAGGGGGGCAGTGGGAGATGCTGTTACCCTGTTCTGTTAGGGACCATGCTGGGGGGGGGGGCAGCCTGTGCCCCAAACCCTGCACTGGCAGCAGCTGGGCTGGGCAGGGGGCTGTGGGGTTTGCCCTCTGTGTCCCCTGGGGGTGGGCAGGGGCCCGTGGGGTTTGTCCTCTGTGTCTCTCCTGCCGTGGGTGTGGGCAGGGTGCCATGGGATTTGTCCTGTGTCCCCCTCTCATAGGTGTGGGCAGGGGGGAGTGGGGTTTGCCCTGAGTGTCCCTCTGTGTCCCCTGGGGGTGGGCAGGGTGCCATGGGGTTTGCCCTGTGTGTCCCTGTGCGTCCCCCCGGGGGTCCCCCCGCCGGCCCCGCAGCCGGGGGGGCTCTGAGCCAAGCTCCGTCTGTCTTTCTGTCCGTTGCTCTGGTTTCTTTCCCTCTCCTCCTGGCTCCTTCCCCCTCGGGATGGTTTTGTCCTTCCTTCCCCCCTCGGGATGGTTTTGTCCTTCCCCTTCTCCCCTGCCTCCTGTCTCCGTCTCCCGGAGCTGTGGATATTTTTAACCCTGTACATAGCAGCCGGCTCCGCGGGGCAGGAGGTCTCTGTCGCCCCTGTACCATACGGATCCCCCTTGGGTGGTTTTCAAACTCAGGTTCTGACGGACCAAATAAAAGTTTTGTTTTGTACTGAAGCCGCTGGATCGATGGGGGAGGGGCAAGGCTGGGCTGGGAGCGTTTGGGGTTCGTTTTGGGTAGGGGTCGTCCAAGCGCTGAGCTCCCTGCAGCTCACCCCCGGGGTCCTGAAAGGGAGCTGAGAACAGCAACGAAAATATGGATTTGGGTTTTTTTCAGCTGAGCTTTGGAGGAGAGGAGGCTGCAAGGGGCTCGAGAAGCAAAAGAAAAGGAGGATGTGGGGACTGGGGAGGCAGGGGAGGGAGAGGGGGGCCGGGAGGGGCCGCGCAGGGGAGCAGAAATGGGCGAAAAGCGAAGGAAAGGCAAAAGCTGCCTGAAGCGAGGCCTGAGCAGTGCTGCGCTGCGGCCGCTAGAGGGCAGCCGCTGCCCGCACCGGGCCCGTGCTGCCTGCCCGGGCTGCCCGTGCTGCCCCCACTGCCCATCCTGCCTGCCCCTGCTGCCCGTGCTGCCCCCACTGCCCATCCTGCCTGCCCTTGCTGCCCGTGCTCCCCCACTGCCCATCCTGCCTGCCCTTGCTGCCCGTGCTCCCCCACTGCCCATCCTGCCTGCCCTGGCTGCCCGTGCTACCCCCACTGCCCATCCTGCCTGCCCTTGCTGCCCGTGCTGCCCCTACTGCCCATCCTGCCTGCCCTTGCTGCCCGTGCTCCCCCCACTGCCCATCCTGCCTGCCTGTGCTCCCCCCACTGCCGATCCTGCCTGCCCTGGCTGCCCGTGCTACCCCCCCCTGCCCATCCTGCTTGCCCGTGCTGCCCCCACTGCCCATCCTGCCTGCCCCTGCTGCCCGTGCTCCCCCTACTGCCCATCCTGCCTGCCCGTGCTGCCCGTGCTGCCCCTACTGCCCATCCTGCCTGCCCGTGCTGCCCGTGCTGCCCCCACTGCCCATCCTGCCTGCCCTTGCTGCCTGTGCTACCCCCACTGCCCATCCTGCCTGCCCGTGCTGCCCGTGCTGCCCCTACTGCCCATCCTGCCTGCCCGTGCTGCCCGTGCTCCCCCCACTGCCTGCCCTGCCTGCCCCTGCTGCCCGTGCTACCCCACTGCCCATCCTGCCTGCCCGGGCTGCCCGTGCTGCCCCCACTGCCCATCCTGCCTGCCCTGGCTGCCTGTCCTACTCTCACTGCCCTTCCTGCCTGCCCTTGCTGCCCGTGCTCCCCCCACTGCCTGCCCTGCCTGCCCCTGCTGCCCGTGCTACCCCACTGCCCATCCTGCCTGCCCGGGCTGCCCGTGCTACCCCCACTGCCCATCCTGCCTGCCCGGGCTGCCCGTGCTGCCCCCACTGCCCATCCTGCCTGCCCTGGCTGCCTGTCCTACCCTCACTGCCCATCCTGCCTGCCCTTGCTGCCCGTGCTCCCCCCACTGCCCATCCTGCCTGCCCGGGCTGCCCGTGCTGCCCCCACTGCCCATCCTGCCTGCCCTGGCTGCCTGTCCTACCCTCACTGCCCATCCTGCCTGCCCTTGCTGCCCGTGCTGCCCCTCTGCCCATCCTGCCTGCCCTTGCTGCCTGTGCTACCCCCACTGCCCATCCTGCCTGCCCCTGCTGCCCGTGCTCCCCCCACTGCCCATCCTGCCTGTGTGCTGCCCGTGCTGCCCCCACTGCCCATCCTGCCTGCCCTGGCTGCCCGTGCTCCCCCACTGCCCATCCTGCCTGTCTTTACTGCCCGTGCTCCCCCCACTGCCCATCCTGCCTGCCCGGGCTGCCCGTGCTGCCCCCACTGCCCATCCTGCCTGCCCTGGCTGCCCGTGCTCCCCCCACTGCCCATCCTGCCTGCCCGTGCTGCCCGTGCTCCCCCCACTGCCCATCCTGCCTGCCCTTGCTGCCCGTGCTCCCCCCACTGCCCATCCTGCCTGCCCTTGCTGCCCGTGCTCCCCCACTGCCCATCCTGCCTGCCCTGGCTGCCCGTGCTCCCCCACTGCCCATCCTGCCTGCCCTTGCTGCCCGTGCTCCCCCCACTGCCCATCCTGCCTGCCCTGGCTGCCCATGCTGCCCCCACTGCCCATCCTGCCTGCCCTTGCTGCCTGTCCTACCCTCACTGCCCACCCTACCTGTGTGCTGCCTGCCCATTGCTGCCTCTTCTGCCCACACACTGCCTGTGCTGCCTGCCCATTGCTGCCTCTTCTGCCCACACACTGCCTGTGCTGCCTGCCCATTGCTGCCTGTTCTGCCCACACACTGCCTGTGCTGCCTGCCCATTGCTGCCTGTTCTGCCCACACACTGCCTGTGCTGCCTGCCCTTGCTGCCCATCCTACTCGCCCATGTTGCCTGTCCATACTGCCTGTCCTGCCCACATGCTGCCCACCCTGCTCACACACTGCCCACCTTGCCTGCGTGCTGCCCAACCTACCCACTGCCCTACCTGCCCACAGCCTGCCTGCATACTACCTACCCTGCCACAAAGCTGCCTGCTGCCCACCCACTTCCTGCCCACTGCCCACCCAGCTGGGGCAGCAGTCCTGCCCCCCCAGGAGTGGTCCTGGGCCAGTGTGTGGTGCTCCAGATCCTCCCCAGCGTCAGCCGGCGGGGCACCTCCTGCCTCAGTTTCCCCATCTGCGTCACACCGGTCTCGGAGAGGGTGCCAGGATGCCGCCTGGTGCACCACCAACCCGGCGCCGAGGCCGAGGAGCAGCTCCTGCATCCTCCCCACCACCCGGGGTGGCACCCATCCTCCCTCCCACCTCCCGGCGCGGGCCGGGGGCGAGGCAGGCTGGCGCCGGGCAGAGCTTTTCCGGCTGAGCGGAGGCGGCCGGCTGCGTGCCAGCCCGCTCTCGCCCGGGGTGGGCACCTTGAGACCAGTCGGGAGAGACAGAAGGAGAGGATTTGGGTCTTTCTTACAGCAACTTGTGAGAGATGTCTATTTTTTTTTTCCCGGGCAAAACATCTTTGCATTCAGGAGGCTCTGTCACAAGCCATCAGCCTCAGCCGCCGAGGAACAGATGGAGAGCTCCTTTCGGCGGGGAGGGCGCTGCCACCTCCCCTGGCTCCCCTCGGTCTGCTCGGGGAGAGGAGCCGTGCTCAGCCCGGCTTTAACCCTCACGGCCACCCAGCCCCTTGCCCCTGTCCTGCTCCCTCCTGGGGATGCTGAGCGAGTTGTGCAGCCGAGAGCTGCTGCCCCTCGCTGTCATGGGGCTGCCCCATGTGCCCGCGGAGATGCCCACCCCCCCCGTGCTGCTCAGTGCCAAGGACAGGGTTGGACCAAGCACAGATCCAGGCTGGGTGAGGAGTGGCTTGAGAGGAGCCTGCAGGAAAGAACTTGGGGGTGTCAGTGACAAAGTCCCCAGGAGCCAGCAGTGGTCCCTGGCAGCCCAGAGCCAGCTGAGTGCTGAGCTGCAGCCAGAGCAGGGAGAGCAGCAGCACAGGGAGGGAATTCTGCCCTCTGCTCTGCTCTGCTCAGCCCCCACCTGCAGCACTGCCTCCAGCTCTGGGGCCCCAGCACAGGAAGGACCTGGAGCTGCTGGAGAGGCTCCAGAGGAGGCCACAGAGATGATCAGAGGCTGCAGAACCTCCCCTGTGGGGCCAGGCTGGGAGAGCTGGGGCTGTGCAGCCTGGAGGGGAGAAGGCTGCAGGGAGACCTCAGAGCAGCCTCCCAGTACCTGAAGGGCTCCAGGAGAGCTGGGGAGGGACTTGGGCCAAGGGCTGGGAGTGCCAGGCCCAGGGCCAATGGCTTTGAGCTGGGAGAGAGGAGACTTGAGAGTGGAGAGGAGGAAGAAATCCTTTGCAGTGAGGCTGGGGAGACCCTGGCCCAGGCTGCCCAGGGAGGCTATGGCTGCCTCCTGCCTGGAGGTGTTGAGGACCAGGCTGGATGAGGCCCTGAGCAGCCTGTGCTGGTGGGAGGGGTCCCTGCCCATGGCAGGGGCTTGGAGCTGGATGATCTCTGAGGTCCCTTCCAACCCAACCCATCCTAGGACTCTAACTACCCGATCCCAGCCCAGTGACCTGGTGGTGGCCCTTGTGGTGGTGGCCACATCACCATCCCACACTGGCAACTGCATCCTGCCTTCCCCACAGACCACAGCTCCTCAGAGCCCTGCACCAGCCAGTGTGCTAGGGGTAAACCCTGCCCTGCTGCCAGCTGAGCAAGGCAGTGCCCAGTGCAGCTGGGGATGCCTGGGCACTGGGTTGGGTGATGCATGGAGGGGTCGGCAGCTCCCAGCAGCATGTCTGTGGGTGGCAGAGATGCTGCCTGTGAGCCACTGGGACACTGTGGACAGCCCACAGGACTCACCCCAGGGTCAGCAACTGGGTGTGAGCAGTGGGGTGACCATGGAGGGGGCTGAGGTGGCATCAGGCTGTGAGTGTGAGAAGGCTTTGGCAGCTCTGTAGTGACACTGAGGGTCTGCCAAGGACAGCAGCATCTGAGACACAGCAGCTTCAGAGCTTCGGTGGGCACCAGGGACTCTGTCACCTCCTGAGGCAGAGGTGGGGACAGGCAGTGAGAGTGGTGGGTCAGAAGGGAAGGGTGGGCAGGAGGATGGAGAGAAGGGTGGACAGGAGGATGGAGAGTAGGGTGGACAGGAGGATGGACAGCAGGACGAGGGGAGATGAAGGCCTGGTGCTGATGTGTGAGCAGCAGTGAGGCTGGAGCCTGTGTGTGACACAAGGCAGCAGGCATGCAGGGGGCATCCTCCTGGCTCCTGGCACAGCTGGAAGCTGTGGCTACAAAACCAAGTGACGGTGCAAGCCACCCTGGGGATGCCAGGATGCCAGCTGGCTGGTGGTGGGACAGGGCAAACCGGGCAGGCTGGCTGCCCTGGGCAAAGATCTCACCCTGCTGCTCATCACACCGCTCCCCTGCGTGCCCTGCTCCTCCCTGGGCAGCCAGGAAGATGCTCAGGCAGGAGAAGGCACTCAGCATCCCTTCAAGCTGCTGAGCCTGGGAGAGCTCTCCAGGGCTGGAGGTGGAGGGTCCTGGCTGTGGGATGCAGGCTCTGGCTGCTCTGGGCACCAGATCCCACCCTGCTGCTCCTGCTGCTCCTCACACTGCTCCCCTGCATGCCCTGCTCCTTCCTGGGCAGCCAGGAAGATGCTCAGGCAGGAGAAGGCACTCAGCATCCCTTCAAGCTGCTGAACCTGGTGGTGATCTCCCGGGCTGGAGGTGGAGATGTGGGTCCTGGCTGTGGGATGCAGGCTCTGGCTGCTCTGGGCACAAGATCCCACCCTGCTGCTCCTGCTGCTCATCACACTGCTCCCCTGCATGCCCTGCTCCTCCCTGGGCAGCCAGGAAGATGCTCAGGCAGGAGAAGGCACTCAGCATCCCTTCAAGCTGCTGAGCCTGGCGGTGCTCCCCCGGGCGGGAGGTGGAGATGTGGGTCCTGGCTGTGGGACGCAGGCTCTGGCTGCTCCTCAGGCCCTGGCATGGGCAGCACGGGGGCAGCACGGGGAGGGGGCAGGCCGGGCTGGAGCTCTCTCCGTGATTCACTCTGACTATAATGGGAGCTGCTGGTGAATATTTTATGGCTCCCAGAGGGCAGGTAGAACATATTGTGCATTTTACGCCACAAATCTCCGCCTGGAGACAGAGCCACGCTGGGGGGGGGAGAAAAAAGCAAGCAGGGAAAACAGAGCAGCACCAGCGCCGTGCGGGCTGGAGGGGGGCAGAGCTGCAGTGCCAGGTCTGCGAGGGCACCGCTGCCCCCACCCGTGCCGCCCTTCCCCTGGGCTGCCCCGAGCCCGCCGGCATCCTGCCCGAGTTGGGTGGTTTGCAGCCGCAGAAGGGAAGCCGCTCCGGGGTGGGGGGGGAGGCTCTGCGGTGGCTGCGGCTGCCCCGGGCCAGGCCCGGCTGCTCTGCGGCTCTGCGGCGTGGGCCGAGTGCTTTGCCCGGGGCTGGGGGCTGCGGGAGGGGCAGCGCCGCTGCCTGCGCCGCCTCTGCCTGCCCCGCTCGTCAATAATGCAGTCCCTGCCCCGGACCCCCCGCCGGCGCTGCCCGCAATAATGGATCGGGAATGGGAGCGACCGCCCCGAGCGGGAGCCTCTGCACCCCCAACCCGCCCCCGGCCCCCTCCTCATCCTCGCCGAGGCTGCCAGGAGCTGGGGAGCGACTGAGGAGCCTTCGCCCATTGCATTGCGGCAGCCGCTGCCCAGCTTGCAGCCAGCAGGATGGTGTTTGGGGGGTGTGGGGGTGGGGGTGTATGCCCGGGGGGTAACCCCCCCCATGCCCACCCTGGGACTCCCAGGGGGAGCAGACTGCTGGGGCTGGGGCCCCTGGCTGGTCCCACGCAACAGGGACACACGGCCTGGCTGTCACCTAGTGCCGGGGGGGGCTCAGGCTGGGGTCCTGGCCCTGCTGCAGCACCATGATTGCACGAGTGAGCTCTGGGTGCTGGGGTGCTGGTCCTGCCCCCCTCAAGGACCCACAGTGCCTGGCAGGCAGGGAGCCCCTGGAGACATCACCAGCAGCTGCCTGCACCAACCTGGGCTGGAGCTGGGGTGAGGCAGCTGGGAGGAGGAAGAGGAGGAAGAGGTGCCTGCAGGTGCCACTGTGGGTGCTGAGAAGCCCCTCACCCTCCACCCTAGAGACCCCCAGCTGTGTCTCCATCCCAAGTACAAAGCCACCACCCAGCAGGGTGAGGACCTGATGCCTGGGAACCACTGGACCTTTAGATGGGGGAGAAACCCACCCTGAGGTCTAGGAGCAGCCTGAGCTCCCCAGTCTGCCCTGGGAGCAGCACCCAAGCTCCTGGCATGGCTGTGCAGGCAGCAGAGGGCTGGGGGTGTGGGGGCGGGGGGGATGGGGGGGTGTGGGGGTGACCCACACAACCAGCAGAGAGAGCCAGGCTGGGTCCCCACCGTATCATGTGCCCCTCCTCCTGCACCCCCAGCTCTGGAGGGTGACAGGAGCCCTCTGGCATCTCCCCCACCTCAAAATAGGGATGCAGAAGAGCTCCAACCTCTTCTGGGGGGTGGGAGGGAAGCTGCTGTGGGGTCCTCACTGGGGAGTCACAGTGGCACCTGGCTGAGTGGCTTCAGAGCAGGGGGCTGAGCTGGCATCCCCTGTGCTGGGTGTCCCAGGGGCAAGGCTCAGGGGGTGGCATGGGGGCTGAGCTGGCATCCCCTGTGCTGGGTGTCCCCAGGGGCAAGGCTCAGGGGGTGGCACGGGGGCTGAGCTGGCATCCCCTGTGCTGGATGTCCCCAGGGACAGGGCTCAGGGGGTGGCACGGGGGCTGAGCTGGCATCCCCTGTACTGGGTGTCCCAGGGGCAAGGCTCGGGGGGTGGCACGGGCACTTGCCCCATCTGCACCGTGAGCATGGATGCCTCATCATGGCCATGGAGAAGAATTTGCTGGATGGAAGGGAGAGCCTCAACCCAAGAGGGCTCTGCACATCCTGCCCATCCTCTGCATGCAAAGGTGGCCGGGTGAGGGCTGGCAGAGGTGCGGGGCTGGCAGAGGTGCGGGGCTGGCAGGGGTGCGGGGCTGGCAGAGGTGCAGGGCTGGTGGTGGTGCGGGGCTGGCAGAGGTGCAGGGCTGGCAGAGGTGCAGGGCTGGCAGTGGTGCAGGGCTGGCAGTGGTGCGGGGCTGGCAGAGGTGCGGGGCTGGCAGAGGTGCGGGGCTGGCAGCGGTGCGGGGCTGGCAGGGGTGCGGAGCTGCCGGCGGTGCGGGGCTGGCAGTGGGGCTGGCGGTGGTGCTGGCAGCGGTGCGGGGCTGGGTGGCACAGCTGCGGCCGCAGCGGCCGGGCTGTCACGGGCTGGGCTATCGAATCTGAAAGCAATTAAAGCCATCATCAGCGCTCGCTCGGGGCTGGCTCCAGGCTGCAGGGAAGCTGCCACAACACATCATGTGCTCGGTGCTGCTGGCCCGAGGACCCTGCTCAGCCCCGCGCCGGCTCCCACCCGCGCCCCGGCGCGCCCCGGTGCCGGCCCCGCCAGCACCCACGCCGGGCAGGGCCGGGCAGGGCCGGGCAGGGCAGGGCGAGAGGCCACGGAGAGGCACCAAGTGGCAGCCCCGGCGGGCAGCTGCTTGCTCTTGGCGCATCTGGGGTGGAATTCCGCCGCTGAGCGGCTGGGCCACCAGCTTTGGTGACTGCCACAGGCTTGTTGTGACAAGGAGATGGCAGCGCCACGTGGCAGCCCCAGCAGGCAGCCACTCGCTCCTGGTGCAGCTCGGATGGAATCCCTCACCCCGGGGCTTGGCCACCAGCTTTGGTCACTGCCCCCGCTGCCACGTGCTTGCTGTGACAAGGAGATGGCAGTGCTGGGCAGCAGGACAGGATGGCACAGGGGCATTGCCGCGGTGCTCATCCTCCTGGCACAGTGGGGCTGGACCGGGCACGGCTGGCAGCTGCCTGCCCCGATGGCTTTTCCCAGCAAGGTGGCTGGAGCCCCTGGCCCACACTTTGTCCGGTGAGGTGACCATGGGGACAGCCCCAGCGAGTCACAGCCATCCCTGCAGTGACCATGGGGACAGCCCCAGTGGGTCACAGCCATCCCTGCAGTGACCATGGGGACAGCCCCAGCGGGTCACAGCCATCTGTGAGGTGACCATGGGGACAGCCCCAGCAGGTCACAGCCATCCCTGCAGTGACCATGGGGACAGCCCCAGGGGGTCACAGCCATCCCTGCAGTGACCATGGGGACAGCCCCAGTGGGTCACAGCCATCCCTGCAGTGACCATGGGGACAGCCCCAGCAGGTCACAGCCATCCCTGCAGTGACCATGGGGACAGCCCCAGCGGGTCACAGCCATCCCTGCAGTGACCATGGGGACAGCCCCAGCGGGTCACAGCCATCCCTGCAGTGACCATGGGGACAGCCCCAGTGGGTCACAGCCCCATATGGTGACCATGGGGACAGCCCCAGCAGGTCACAGCCATCCCTGCAGTGACCATGGGGACAGCCCCAGCAGGTCACAGCCCCATATGGTGACCATGGGGACAGCCCCAGCAGGTCACAGCCATCCCTGCAGTGACCATGGGGACAGCCCCAGTGGGTCACAGCCATCCCTGCAGTGACCATGGGGACAGCCCCAGCAGGTCACAGCCATCCCTGCAGTGACCATGGGGACAGCCCCAGCGGGTCACAGCCATCCCTGCAGTGACCATGGGGACAGCCCCAGTGGGTCACAGCCCCATATGGTGACCATGGGGACAGCCCCAGCAGGTCACAGCCATCCCTGCAGTGACCATGGGGACAGCCCCAGCAGGTCACAGCCCCATATGGTGACCATGGGGACAGCCCCAGCAGGTCACAGCCATCCCTGCAGTGACCATGGGGACAGCCCCAGTGGGTCACAGCCATCCCTGCAGTGACCATGGGGACAGCCCCAGCAGGTCACAGCCATCCCTGCAGTGACCATGGGGACAGCCCCAGCGGGTCACAGCCATCCCTGCAGTGCCCATGGGGACAGCCCCAGTGGGTCACAGCCATCCCTGCAGTGCCCATGGGGACAGCCCCAGTGGGTCACAGCCCCATATGGTGACCATGGGGACAGCCCCAGCAGGTCACAGCCATCCCTGCAGTGACCATGGGGACAGCCCCAGCAGGTCACAGCCATCCCTGCAGTGACCATGGGGACAGCCCCAGCAGGTCACAGCCATCCCTGCAGTGCCCATGGGGACAGCCCCAGCGGGTCACAGCCATCCCTGCAGTGACCATGGGGACAACCCCAGCGGGTCACAGCCATCCCTGCAGTGCCCATGGGGACAGCCCCAGTGGGTCACAGCCATCCCTGCAGTGCCCATGGGGACAGCCCCAGCAGGTCACAGCCATCCCTGCAGTGCCCATGGGGACAGCCCCAGCAGGTCACAGCCATCCCTGCAGTGACCATGGGGACAGCCCCAGCAGGTCACAGCCATCCCTGCAGTGACCATGGGGACAGCCCCAGCAGGTCACAGCCATCCCTGCAGTGACCATGGGGACAGCCCCAGCGGGTCATACCCAGCTGGGGAGCAAGAAGGAGCTGCTGCAGGCAGGGTGGGCGACTGCATGGGGCTGGGAGGGGTGCAGGGCTGGTGGTGGTGCAGGGCTGGCAGAGGTGCGGGGCTGAGGGTGGTGTGGGGCTGAGGGTGGTGCGGGGCTGGCAGAGGTGTGGGGCTGGGGATGGTGCAGGGCTGGCAGAGGTGCAGGGCTGGTGGTGGCGCAGGGCTGGTTGGGGTGCAGGGCTGGCAGAGGTGCAGGGCTGGCGGTGGTGAGGGACTGGGGATGGTGCAGGGCTGGCGGTGATGCAGGTCTGGCGGTGGTGCGGGGCTGGCAGAGGTGCGGGGCTGGCAGAGGTGCGGGGCTGGCAGAGGTGCGGGACTGAGGGCGGTGCAGGGCTGGCAGAGGTGCGGGGCTGGCAGAGGTGCGGGGCTGGCAGAGGTGCGGGGCTGGCAGAGGTGCGGGGCTGGCAGAGGTGCGGGACTGGGGGCGGTGCAGGGCTGGCAGAGGTGCGGGGCTGGCAGAGGTGCGGGGCTGGCAGAGGTGCGGGGCTGGCAGAGGTGCGGGACTGGGGGCGGTGCAGGGCTGGCAGAGGTGCGGAGGTCTCATCCCCGGCCTGAGGACGGGAGTCTCACCGAGCCCCTTCCACCCCGGCGTTCCCGCTGACAGGTCGCAGCGTTGGGACCTGCCGTGCCCCCAGCCCCCTTCAATCATTTCGGTGGGGCCGCAGCCTCCTGCCCACCGTTTCCCCCAACCCCCCCCCTCGGCCGAGGGCCGGCTCCGGGGGCTGGGGGCGCGGCGGGGGGCGGCGGGGGGCGGCGCTGCCGGCGGGGCGGGGGTGCCCCCTCCTCGGGCAGCGCACAGTTAAGCAGAAGTTTGCTGGTACGGAAGCTGCACATTGTCTTGAGGCACATTTTCTGTTTTTTCACTTGTGAAATATTTCTGTCAGAACCACTTAATGTACAAATTAGCAGCGGTGGTCTCTCTTACGTCTTCTGACTCACTAATTTGACAGGGGGTGTTGGGCTGGCGGAGCTCGCTCCTGACAGGCAAACGGGAGGTCAGGCGCCCCCAGGGGTAGGAGGCACCGAGCCGCTGCTTCCCGGGGGGTCTCCTCCTGCCCACCCCACCGCTGCCGGCAGCTCAGCCCCGGCTGAAGGATTTAAGCTTGGGATTGGGTGCTTGGTTGCTTTGGTTTCCCCCTCCAAACCAGGGTTGTATTTTCCCTCCTGTGCTCAGTAAGGAAAGGGGAAGGGACCCCCAGTGATGGGGGGGTAGGGGGGTGACACTTGTGGGGGTCCTGCAGGCAAGCCTGAGATGCTGTTAGGGGGGAAGCCAGCATGGGAAGGGGACCTGGGCATGGAAAAAACTCTCTGTTTGCTTCACCTCCCTCAAGCCAGGTCGCTTCTGGGACTCCAGCTCTGCGTTCTCCAGCCCCCATTCTCCTCCTGCCGTTAGAGGGAAGCTCTAATGATGCTCACAGTGTCCCTCCTCCCCATTATTGATGAGCCAGGGGGCTGCACTGACCCTTTCTTCTGCTTAATGGTTCATCGTTGGGGGGGTGGGGGGGGGACACGACACACACCAGCCCTGCCTGGGGGGCTGGAGGCACCGCTGGGCACCGTGGCAGTGGAGGGAAACATCCAGACCCAGCCATGCCTGGCAGACAGGGCCCCCGTGTTAAGCAATGCTCAGGACCATGCCATGCAGCCTGTCCCCAGGCAAGAGGCTCAGCGACAGATGGACCTTGTGCTGTGCCTGGGAGGTCAGCAGCTCCGTGAGCTGTGGAGGGTTGTGTGCTAAGCCCCACCAGCCTCTGCTCCTGCCACCCTCCTCTGACATGCAGGGGCCCATGGGGGCTGCAGGGAGGGGGCCCAGGACAGGGCTGGAGAGACGTGGCCCTCTCCTGACCTGGGGGAGGAGAAGGAGCTTGGTGGTTGCTCTCTGCAGCCACGGTCTCCTGCCTGGATGGCTGCCAGGATCTGGAAATGAACCCAGGAAGGTGATCACCACTGCAGGAGAGGTAGCTCCAGATCACGCTCACACAGCCCCAAGTCCTCCTCAGTTCCTCTCCTCCCACTGCTGTCAGCTGGGGGCTTTGTTTGGGGCTGAACTCTCCCTGCTTGTTGAGTTTACTCTTAAAGACATAAACCCTCTCCCAGATGCTGGTGGTGCATCCCATGGCCTGCACCCACTCATGTGTGGCAGACCCCTGCAAAATCCTCCCTTTTTGGGTCAGGCAGGATGCCTTGGGGGCCACATCTGCTGTGTCATACCAGGGTAGCACCCTGAAGAGGTTCTGAGCTGCTGCATCTTGCTGGAGTCTCAAACCAGCCAGAGTGGTCCTCACCCACCCCGAGATCCAGCTCCATTTCCAGACATTCTCTTCCCAGGCTGGAGCCCTGAGAGACTACCACGGAATCATGGCCTGGTTGGCTTGGGAAGGACCTTCCAAGCTCACCCAGTCCAAGCTCCTGCAGCCAGCAGGGACAGCTGCAGCCACAGCAGGCTGCTCCCAGCCCCAACCAACCTGCCCTGCACTGCTGCCAGCCATGGGGCAGCTCCACCTCTCTGGGCAGCCTGGCACAGGCTCTCCCCAGCCTCAGCACCAAACATTTCTCCTTCTCTCCACTCTCAGGCTCCCTCTTTCAAACCATCAGTCCTGGCACAAGAGGTCTATGTCAGGGCAAAAGCTGTGCTCAACAGCCCTGGTTTATATCACACCCACAGCTGGCTCAGTTCAGCCTCTTCAGCAGCCCCTGGCAGCAGCAGGGAGTCTGGAGAGGAGCTGGGAATTCCTGGGTCCCCTTTCTGAAGGAGAGATGGAAGCTTGCTTTTCAGAGATGAATCTGTGCCCAGCTGGCAGAGACAAGCAGTCTGTGGCCATGCTGCTGAGGATGCCCAGCTGGCAGCACACCCAGCCCCACACCAGGACCTGCTGCAGCATCAGGCTCCTCTTTCTCCTGCCATGCCCAACTTCACCTTGAGGCTGCCCACACCAAACTGCACAGCACCACTCAGCACCTTCCTGGAGATGATGGAGTCATTGAGAGTGGGACAGACCTTACCCAGCCCTTGGCTGGGAGAGGTCAGCTTTGGCACCTGCCTTTCCTCCAGGGCTGAGCAGCTCCCACCCTCCACCACTGCTCCAAGCCCTTCCCTCACTGCTGCACCAGGCAGCAGCACTCACCCCCACCCCCAGCCACCTCTCTGCTCCCCCAGGCACCTCAGCAGCAAGCAGCTCCACCAAGAGCCTCCCCCAGGGATGAAAAGGGGCAGGTAAAGCCTCCTAGCTCTCTGTGGTCACCAGAGAGATGTTTTAGCTGGAAGAGACCTTTCAGATCATCCAGTCCAAGCCTTCCCCCAGCACTGCCAGGGCACCACTGAGCCATGGCCCTCAGCACCACTGAGCCATGGCCCTCAGCACCACAGCCACACAGCTCTGGAACCCCTGCAGGGATGGGGACTGCACCACTGCCCTGGGCAGCCTGGGCCAGGCCTGGACAACCCTGGCACAGTTTCAGGCCATTGCCTCTCCTTCTCTCCCCTGAGCCTAGGGAGCAGAGCCCAAGCCCCAGCTGGCTGCAGCCTCCTCTCAGGGAGCTGCAGAGAGCAAGGAGGTCTCCCTCAGCCTCCTCTTCTCCAGGCTCAACACCCCCAGCTCCCTCAGCTGCTCCTCCCCAGCCCTCTTCTCCAGACCCTTCCCCAGCTCTCTTGCCCTTCTCTGGCCCTGCTCCAGCTCCTCAATGTTCTTCCTGGAGTGAGTGGCCCAGAACTGACCCCAGGATCCGAGGTGTGGCCCGGCCAGGACAGAGGCAAATCCTCCACCACCCCAAGCCCAGTCCAGCTCCCCGCTCCCCCCTCCCCGTCCCCCACCATGTAGTACCACGGCCAGGACCAGGGCTGGTTTGCAGGGCTCCAGATGGGACTGCTGGGGCTGCAGGAGGCGCCAGTGCCGAGCACCAGCCTGGCACTGCCTGGGAGGGAGCCGTGGCTGCAGAGGCTGCCGGGGCGCAGCCGCTGAGGCAGCACAAATCGACTGTGACAGCCCCAGAAAGGCTGAGCCCGGGGCTGCGGAAAAGTACAAGAGAGTTTCCTTTTCCTTACCATATGCTGCCCTTCAGCTGGGGGCACAGGGTAATTACTGCATCCCCCACGCTGCCCTGCCTGCCACACAGCCTGCCCAGAGCAGCCAGGGCTGCGGGCACGGCTGGCACCGCCCTGCCTGGGCAGGCTGCTCCCCTGCTTTGCTCCTTCCCAGCAGCAGCCTGAAGGCAGCAGAGGTGGGGAGCAAGCTGCACAGTCCCCTTCCCTGGCACTGCTGCTGGTGCCACTTCTCCACCAGTCACAGCCCAGCTGCATTTGAATGTCTGCAGCCCTGGGTCCAGTCCTGGGCTCCCCAGTTCAGGAGGGACAGAGAACTGCTGGAGAGAGCCCAGGGCAGGCTGCAGAGCTGCTGAGGGGCCTGGAGCAGCTCTGGGAGCAGCAAAGGCTGAGAGCCCTGGGGCTGAGAGCCTGCAGAAGAGCAGCCCCAGAGGGCAGCTGAGCAATGCTCAGCAAGAGCCAAAGGAGCTGTGGGGGGCAAGAGGCTGGGGCCAGGCTCTGCTGAGTGCTGCCCAGGGCCAGCAGAAGGGCCAGCAAGGGGCAGAAAGTGTCAGGCAGGAGGTTGGAGCTGAGCAGGAGGAGAAAGTTGTTTGGGGTGAGGCTGCTGGAGGCCTGGAGCAGGCTGCCCAGAGAGGTTGTGGAGTCTGCTGGTGTGGAGAGCTTCCAACCCCCCCTGGGCACTGTGCTGCTGGGCAGGGTGCTGGGGGTGCCCTGCTGGAGCAGGGCTTGGGCTGGCTGAGCTCCAGAGCTCCCTTCCAGCCTCACCCTGCTTGGACAGAATGGGTTGGGTTGGAAGGGACCTCAAAGGTCATCCAGCTCCAAGCCCCTGCCATGGGCAGGGACCCCTCCCACCAGCACAGCTTGCTCAGGGCCTCATCCAGCCTGGTCCTCAACACCTCCAGGCAGGAGGCAGCCACAGCCTCCCTGGGCAGCCTGGGCCAGAGTCTCCCCAGCCTCACTGCAAAGGATTTCCTCCTCCTCTCCACTCTCAGTCTCCTCTCTCCTAGCTCAAAGCCATTGGCCCTGGGCCTGGCACTCCCAGCCCTTGTCCCAAGTCCCTCCCCAGCTCTCCTGGAGCCCTTCAGGTCCTGGAAGGCTCCTCTGAGGTCTCCCTGGAGCCTTCTTTTCTGCCAGAACATCACAGCAGTGTGGTCCAGCCTCAGGCTGTGTTTTCCATCCCCACAGCAGCTCCTTCTGTGGCTGCTTTGGTGCAAGCAAAGCCAGCAGCTCCCTGACACTCTTAAACCCTTCCATCCTGCCTTTGGATCACAACATGTGCTCAAGCATCTGCCCCTGCCTCAGTTTCCCCCTCACATCAGCTCACTTTCTGTGGCCTCACCAGCACCCCCCAGGTGCAGGGGGGTGGGAAGCAGAGGGGACAATCTCAGTGGAGATGCTGGGAGATGTAACAGCTGGAGTAAACAACCCAGCCTCTCTCAGCATGCCCAGGATCACAGACTCATAGAATCATTAAGGTTGGAGGAGACCTCTAAGGTCATTGAGTCCAACCATCAACCCAACAGCACCATGGCCATCTAACCATGTCCCCAAGTGCCGTGGCCTCAGGGTTCTTGAATACCTCCAGGGAGACCCCACCTGGAGTACTGCCTCCAGTTTTGGAGCCCCTATGGCAAGAGGGATCTGGAGGTGCTGGAACGTGTCCAGAGCAGGGCCAGGAGGATGAGCAGAGGGCTGGAGCACCTCTCCTGTGAGGACAGACTGAAGGAGTTGGGGCTGTTCAGTCTGCAGAAGAGAAGGCTCTGAGGTGACCTAATTGTCGCCTTCCAGTATCTGAAGGGGGCTACAGGAAG
Source organism: Melanerpes formicivorus (assembly GCF_026170545.1). Taxonomy (NCBI): domain Eukaryota; kingdom Metazoa; phylum Chordata; class Aves; order Piciformes; family Picidae; genus Melanerpes; species Melanerpes formicivorus. Next base: position 18,539,157 of record NW_027142366.1, on the reverse strand, counting down.
GCTGGGGAGGGACTGCTCAGGATCTCAGGTAGTGATAGGACTAGGGGGGATGGAATGAAGCTGGAGGTGGGGAGATTCAGGCTAGATGTGAGGAGGAAGTTCTTCACCATGAGAGTGGTGAAACCCTGGAATGCGTTGTCCAGGGAGGTGGTCGAGGCCCCGTCCCTGGAGGTGTTTAAGAGCAGGCTGGATGAGGCTCTGTCCAGCCTGATCTAGTGTGGGGTGTCCCTGCCCATGGCAGGGGGGTTGGAACTAGATGATCCTTGTGGTCCCTTCCAACCCTGAATGAAACTATGAAACTAAGCTGTTCAGCCCTTGGAGACTGCGATGGAGTGAGGAATGGATCTGGCTCCTCACCGAGCTGTCCTTGCCCAGCCTTGCCCTGAGGACTCAGCTTTGCAGGGCACACACATAGTGAAACAGGGCTTGGGAGATCTGAGCTGCCACAGGCTTGCCACCACCTCCAGGCCTTGTTTGGAAGCTGAACTTTCCCACATCACAAGTAGGGATTCACAGAACCCCAGACTGGTCTGGGCCCTTCCAGCCTGGCCCTCAACACCTCCAGGCAGGAGGCAGCCACAGCCTCCCTGGGCAGCCTGTGCCAGGGAGAGCCCCACCCCCACTGCGAAGACTTTCTTCTTCACTTCCCCTTCCACATTTCAAAAGGGAAAAAAAAACCCTCAGCCCTAACCCCCACCCCTGAGGAGCCCTGGTGCCCAGCAGTGCCCTGTGGTGCCTGTGCCACCCTGGCTCTGCACCACCTCCAGGGCTTGTTTGGAAGATGCCCTTCCCCACACACTCAGCAGGGATCTCACTTTCCCTTCCACATTTCAAAAGGGAAAAACCTCTCAGCCCTAAACCCTGTGCCTGAGGGGTCCCAGTGCCCAGCAGTGCCCAGCAGTGCCCGGCGGTGCCCGGCGGTGCCCGGCGGTGCCCGTGCCACCCCGGCCTCTGCCCAGCTGGTTGAGCGGGCGGCCGCCTCTCTGCCCAGCCCTGCGGCGCGGGGCCCTAGCGGAGCGGGCGGGAGGCCGATGCGTTGGGGCAGGCTCCCCGCACACCTCCCGCAACGCTGCCGCTCGGGGCAGCGACCAGCCTGGCCCCCCCGCTGCCAGCCGGGCCGCGGGCAGCACCGCGCTGGGGGGCACCCAGCGGGGCGGGCTGGGGGTAGGGGCTGGGGGGGCCGGGAAGCGAGGCGGGGGGTAGGCAAGGAGGGGAATCCTTCCCCATCAGCTCAGGCAGCCCTGACGTCAGCGGGAGGAGGGCTGGCACCGGCGGGGGGCACGGAGAGCAGCGCGGTTGGCCGCAGAGCCGGCTCCCCACGCCCCCCCAGCTGCCTGTCCTAGTTTGAAGGGCTCACCGTGCCGGCGCTAATGGAAGCGACAGCCGTGCAGGGCCGCTCCGTGGGGCCACCACCCGCCCCGCTGACGGCTGGTGCTCGCCGTTAACTCTTTGAGAGTCCAGCCAGAGGCCACGGCGGGGCCGGCAGCGCCGCCGAGCTCGGCTCTGCCGGGACCCGGCGTGCTCAGCACCCTGCCCGGGGCTGCCATGGCCGGAGCCGGGCGCGGGGTGGTCTCTTCTCCCAAAGAAGAAGGGATTAGGAGAAGAGGAAAGAGCCTTGAGACCCTTCTGGGGGAAGAGATTGTTCCTCGTGGCCAAGCTGAAGCTGCCCTGGTGCAGCCTGAGGACATTGCCTCTCATCCTGGCACTTGTTCCTGGGGTGAAGACCCCAACCCCCACCTGGCTCCAACCTCCTTTCAGGGAGTTGTGGGGAAGCAGGAGGCCTCCTCTCAGCCTCCTTTCCTCCAGACTTTGCACCCCAGATGTCCTGCAGCAGGGGAGGGTCAGGTTGGCCATGAGGAACAATTCCTTCCCCAGAAGGGCTGTCCAGGCCTGGCCCAGGCTGCCCAGGGCAGTGGTGGAGTCCCCATCCCTGCAGGGGTTCCAGAGCTGTGTGGCTGTGGTGCTGAGGGCCATGGCTCAGTGGTGCTGAGGGCCAGGGCTCAGTGGTGCCCTGGCAGTGCTGGGGGAAGGCTTGGACTGGATGATCTCAAAGGTCTCTTCCAGCTAAAACATGTCTCTGGTGACCACAGAGAGCTAGGAGGCTTTAACTGCCCCTTTTCATCCCTGGGGGAGGCTCTTGGTGGAGCTGCTTGCTGCTGAGGTGCCTGGGGGAGCAGAGAGGTGGCTGGGGGTGGGGGTGAGTGCTGCTGCCTGGTGCAGCAGTGAGGGAAGGGCTTGGAGCAGTGGTGGAGGGTGGGAGCTGCTCAGCCCTGGAGGAAAGGCAGGTGCCAAAGCTGACCTCTCCCAGCCAAGGGCTGGGTAAGGTCTGTTCCACTCTCAATGACTCCATCATCTCCAGGAAGGTGCTGAGTGGTGCTGTGCAGTTTGGTGTGGGCAGCCTCAAGGTGAAGTTGGGCATGGCAGGAGAAAGAGGAGCCTGATGCTGCAGCAGGTCCTGGTGTGGGGCTGGGTGTGCTGCCAGCTGGGCATCCTCAGCAGCATGGCCACAGACTGCTTGTCTCTGCCAGCTGGGCACAGATTCATCTCTGAAAAGCAAGCTTCCATCTCTCCTTCAGAAAGGGGACCCAGGAATTCCCAGCTCCCAGCAAACTCCCCTGGTAACCAGGAAGGCTCTGTGGCCATTTGGGATGGAGAGTTCCCCAGGAGGGCTTTGCAACCAGCTGCCACCAGCTGCTGAAGAACTAAAAGCATCTCAGAGTCCCTCCTGCAACGTTCCTGGGGTTCATCTCCCTCCTTTGCCTCACCACTGGTGTCATGGGAACTGGGGTAACTCCCATGCCAGCAGAGCTGCCCATGGGAGCTCAGTGAGACCTCAGGGGGCCTCCAAGTTCTGGACCCAGTTGGTTGTGGACTCGTTGCAGGGCTGAGGGGGGGCTGGTGGTGCACAGCCTGCAGAGGACACTCACATTAGCATGAGAACATCTCCTTGGGGCTGCACCTCAGCAACCAGTGAGTGTGGTCATGAAGAAACCAGCTGAGAGGCTGGCACAGCAGCCTTGGCACCACACAGGCTGCCAGTGAAGGAGGGGCAGGAGAGCTGTACTGGGTCCAGGGACACCAGGCAGCAGTTCCAGCAGCTCCTCTGGAGGTGCAGCACTGGCACTAACAGCCCAGGGAGAGCACAGCCTGACTCTGCACCAACATCTCCCCAAGCTTTGAGGGAGCTGGCATTCACCTGAGGGCTTCCTGGCTCTGCCATGGGCTGTGCAGGAGCAAGGCTCTGAAGGGCAGCAGAGCAGTTGCAGGTCATGCTCCTTGTGTTTACCAGGAGGAGAACACCTCACCACCAGCCTCTGGTGAGGATGTGAGGGGTTTTGGCAGGCTCCCCTGCCCCTTCCAGAGCTGACTGCTCCTCTCCAAAGCCCTCCTCTAATTGGATGCATTTAAAGATGCCTCCTGAGCTGCCTTTGTCTGCTGGCAGCAGGACACAGGGCCCTAAAACCACACCAGCTAATTAAAGCCCTGGAAGCCCAAGGACTCTTCTGTGCCTTGTTTGTTATCTGAGAGCCCCAGGCAACGCTGAGGCCAGTAGGACCCTGACAGGCAGCTGGGGAAACCTGGTAATGACAGGGCCACCAAACCAGTCAGGGAGAAAGAGGAGGAAGAGTGGAGGGATCAGCAGTGACAACAACAACCACCAGCCAGGCTAATGGTGCCCAGGCGCCTGCTGTGCCTGCCAGAGGTGGGAGCACTCAACCAGAGAGCTCCCTCCCTGCTCCTCACCTTCTCCCAGGCACCTTCCAGGCTGGAGGGGATGGAGGGTGGGGGTGGCAGTGGGGAGGGCACTGGGGATGAAGCCTGCTGCGTGGAGGTCAAGGGATGAGTCTCTTCTCAGGCTGGTCTCATGCTGGCTGGGTCATGGCACCTCCCTGCTTTGGCTCCCTGCACCAGCTGCCTGGGTGCTCACAGGACCACAGTCACAGAGTGGTTTGGGTTGGAGAAGCCCTCCCAGAGCCTCCAGTCCAACCAGCAACCAAACCCCAGGATGGACACCAAACCCTGGCCCCAGCTGCCATGGCCACAGGGTTCTGCAACCCCTCCAGGCATGGGGACTCCACCACCTCCCTGGGCAGCCTCTGCCAGGCCCTCACCACTCTGCCACCAAAGACATTTTGCCTCCTCTCCAACCTCAGCCTCCCCTGGCACAGTTTCAGGCCATTGCCACTCCTTCTCTGCCCTGAGCCTAGGGAGCAGAGCCCAAGCCCCAGCTGGTTGCAGCCTCCAAGATGCAGCAGGCCCAGCTGCTGGGTGATGAGTTCACAATGACTTCCCCAAGTGAGTCAGACAAGGACCAGAGTCAGGATCCTGGATTTCAGGGAGGCAAACCTCCAGCTCTTCAGGGAGTCAGTCAGCAGGACCCCCTAGCAAGCCAGCCTCAGGGAGAGGGGAGCAGAGCTGGCAGATCTTTGAGGAGCTTGAACAAACCCAAATCTCTGGGACCTGACGAGATGCATCCCAGAGCCCTGAGACTGGAGCTGTCAAGCTGCTCTCCACGAGACCTGAAAAGCCCTGGCAGCTGGGTGAAGGTCTTGGAGCCTGGAAGAAGGGAAACATCCCACCCATGGGCAAAAAGGGTAGAAAGGAGGAGCCTGGGCACTACCAACCTGGCAGCCTCACCTCTGTGCCTGGGAAGATCATGGAACAGATCCTCCTGGAGGCTCTGCTAAGGCACATGGAGGACAGGGAGGTGATTGGAGACTGCCAGCCTGGCTTCACCAAGAGCAGATCCTGCCTGGCTTCACCAAGGGCAGGTCCTGCCTGGCTTCATCAAGGGCAGGTCCTGCCTGGCTTCACCAAGAGCAGATCCTGCCTGGCTTCACCAAGAGCAGATCCTGCCTGGCTTCACCAAGGGCAGGTCCTGGCTGGCTTCACCAAGGGCAGGTCCTGCCTGGCTTCACCAAGGGCAGGTCCTGGCTGGCTTCACCAAGGGCAGGTCCTGGCTGGCTTCACCAAGGGCAGGTCCTGCCTGGCTTCACCAAGGGCAGGTCCTGCCTGGCTTCACCAAGGGCAGGTCCTGGCTGGCTTCACCAAGGACAGGTCCTGCCTGGCTTCACCAAGGGCAGGTCCTGCCTGGCTTCACCAAGGGCAGGTCCTGCCTGGCTTCACCAAGGGCAGGTCCTGCTTGGCTTCACCAAGAGCAGATCCTGACTGGCTTCACCAAAGGCAGGTCCTGCCTGGCTTCACCAAGGGCAGGTGCTGCCTGGCTTCACCAAGGGCAGGTGCTGCCTGCCCAACCTAGTGGCTGTCTGGAATGGAGTGACTGCAGCAGTGGACAGGGCAATGGATGTCATCCCTCTGGAGCTCTGCAAGGCCTTGCACATGGTACCCAACAACACCTTTCCCTCTAAGGTGGGGAGATATGGATTCAAGTCTCCTCTGGAGACATTCAGGACCCATCTGGATGTGTTCCTGTGTGACCTGTGCTGGGTTCTATGCTCCTGCTCTGGCAGGGGGGGTTGGACTGGGTGACCTTAGGAGGTCCCTTCCAAGCCCTAACATCCTGTGGTCCTCTGATCTTTCTCTCTAAGCTGGGGAGATATGGATTCAAGGGGTGCAGTAGGTAAGGAATGTTGGATGGTCATATCCAGAGGGGAATGGTGAGTGGCTCAATGTCCAGATGGATGTGGGTGGCAAGTGGTGTCCTGCAGGGGTCCAGGCTGGGCCCAGTGCTGTGCAATATCTTCATCAGTGATGCAGACAGAGGCATCAAGGCTCTCTCAGCAAGTCTGCAGTTGACACCAAGCTGAGTGGTGTGGTTGGTGTGCCAGAGGAACGGGATGGCATCCAGAGGGACCTGGGCAGGCTGGAGAAGTGGGGTCATAGAATCATAGAACCATGGAATTGTTAGGGTTGGGAGGGAGCTCAAGACTCAGCCAGCTCCAACCCCCTGCCATGGCCAGGGACACCTCACACCACAGCAGGTTGCTCACAGCCACATCCAGCCTGGCTGCAAACACCTCCAGGCAGGAGGCTTCCACCACCTCCCTGGGCAGCCTGTGCCAGGCTCTCACCACCCTCCTGGGCAACAACTTCTTCCTCACAGCCAATCTCAATCTCCCCACTTCTAGTTCTGCTCCATCCCCCCCAGTCCTATCCCTCCCTGACCCCCTCCAAAGTCATTCCCCAGCTTTCCTGGAGCCCCCTGCAGATGCTGGAAGGCCACAAGGAGGTCTCCTGGGAGCCTTCTCCTCTCCAGCCTGCACAACCCCAACTCTCTCAGGCTGTGCTCAGAGCAGAGCAGCTCCAGCCCTCTGCTCCTCCTCCTGGCCCTGCTCTGGACACCTTCCAGCCCCTCCAGATCCTTCCTGGCACAGAGGCTCCAGCACTGGCCCCAGAGCTGCAGCTGTGGTCTCAGCAGAGTGGAGCAGAGGGGCAGAATCCCCTCCCTGGCCCTGCTGGTGAACTCCCAGAGAGGTTGAGGAGTCTCCTTTAGAGGATTTCAAGCCCCACCTGGCTGTGTTCCTGTGTGACCTGCCCTGGGTGACCCTGCTGTGGCAGGGGGTTGGACTCAATGGTCTTCAGAGGTCCCATCCAAACCTTACCAGTTTGTGATTCCATGATTCTATGATTCCAAGCTCAGGAGGTGCAGCAAGGCCAAATGCAGTCCTTGATATCAGTGCAGGCTGGGGGGGATGAGGCTGAGAGCAGCCCTGCAGGGAAGGGCTTGGGGCTGGTGGTGGGGGAGGAGCTGGGCAGGAGCCAGCAATGGGCACAGGCAGCACAGGAGGCCAAGGGCAGCCCTAGGGCTGCCCTTGGCCTCCTGTGCTGCCAGTGCCCATTGCCAGAGCTGGAGAGAGAGGATCCTGCCCTCTGCTCTGCTCTGGGGAGACCTCCCCTGCAGGACTGTGTGCAGATATGGGACCCCCAACACAAGAGAGACCTGGAGCTGCTGGAGAGGAGCCAGAGGAGGCCACAGAGATGCTCAGAGGGCTGCAGAACCTCCCCTGTGGGGCCAGGCTGGGAGAGCTGGGGCTGTGCAGCCTGGAGAGGAGAAGGCTGCAGGGAGACCTCAGAGCAGCCTCCCAGTGCCTGAAGGGCTCCAGGAGAGCTGGGGACGGACTGTTCAGAAGGGGCTGTGGTTGGGCAAGATGAGTTATGAGGATCCCTTCCATCCCAGTGCATCCTGTGATCTGCAGGGCCCTGCTGGGCCATGGAGCCCTCCCAGCTGTTATCATTTCTTTAACTCCTAATCCTGGCTTGTGCTGGGGGTGTTTTCTCCCTCCTCTCAAGAAGCAGTGGAGGTGCTGAGGAGGAGGAGCAGCGCAAGAAGCTGCAGCAGGGTGGTTGCCTCAGCTCTGTGTGCACCCCTGGGGATGCTCTGAGGAGCCTGCAGCCCTCCCTGGCACCAAGCTACCTTTCTGCCTTTCTCCTTCCACTTGCTTGTGATTCTCTGAGCATCCAAAGCCTGGAGTTCACATCATATGACAGAGCCAAAGTGTCCTTTGGGCAGGGGGTCTGGGAAATCACACCAATAGCAGCTCTCTCATTTCCTGCTGCCCACAGCCAGCTTGGGGGCCTGGGGGGTGGGGTGTGTGTGCTGGGGATGGGCTGTGGAGCTTCTCTCTTCTGGGGCAATTAGTTTCAATCCAGCTTATCTAATGACTGAAGGTTCTTGCTTGCCTGGAGGCACTTCAGTGGCCTGCAGGAAGAGGGACAAGGTCTCTGTGTCGCTGAGGTCTCTGGATCATCAAACCCACCTCCAGCAGCTGGGCTGCCGTGGCCAGCTGGAGGCTTTCACCCTTGAAACCAGGGCAAAGCTTCACAGAATCCCAGAGGTTGGAAGGGGCCTCCAGAGCTCATCCAGTCCAAGCCCCCCTGCCCAAAGCAGGGTGACCCAGGGGAGTGCAGACAGGAGGGTTTGGAAAGCCTCCAGAGAAGATTTGTGATGAAGGTGGAGCAGGGGGGGATGAGCACGAGGAAGATGCAGCATGAGGAAGATGAGGCAGGCAACCAAAGGTGTGGAGGAACCTCAGTGCCCAACCTTTGCCTGGAGATTGTGGGACTGCACAGGCTGCTCAGGGGCTTGGCTGCAGCACCCTGCAAATAATCTTCACCCAGACACCACCAGAACCAATGCAACAACCAGAGCCCATCCAACAACCATAGCAACCTGCCCCGATACAGCAGGGAGCTTCTGCTGAGCCAAAGCTGCTGATCTCCCCCTCCTAGGAGGCTCAGAGTCTGAGTCCTCCCTGCATGGACAAGGACCTTGCTGCTTGCCTGGGCCATGAGGGCTGTTTTGGTGGGGAAGGTGAGCAGGAGGAGTCAGTGTGTTTGTGCCTCACAGCACCGGGACAGCACGATGTAGATGAGGGCATGGAGGCAGCCTGCAGATGGCACCAAATTGGGTGGCAGAGTTGATCTGCTGCAGGGCAGGAGGCTGTGCAGAGGGCCCTGGCCAGGCTGCAGCCATGGCTGAGGCCAAGGGGATGAGGTTCAACAAGGCCAAGGGCTGGGTCCTGCCCTTGGGTCACAACCACCCCAGGAAGGCTCCAGGCTGGGGGCAGAGTGGCTGCAAAGTGCCCAGCAGAGAAGGCCCTGGGGGTGCTGGGGGCCAGCAGCTGGAGAGGAGCCAGGGGGTGCCCAGGGGGGCAAGAAGGGCAGCAGCCTGGCCTGGAGCAGCAGTGGGGTGGCAGCAGCAGCAGGGCAGGGATTGTGCCTCTGGGCTGGGCACTGGGGAGGCCACAGCTTGAGTGCTGGGTTCAGCTCTGGGCTCCTCACTGCAGGAAGGAGATTGAGGAGCTGGAGCAGGGCCAGAGAAGGGCAAGAGAGCTGGGGAAGGGTCTGGGGAAGAGGGCTGGGGAGGAGCAGCTGAGGGAGCTGGGGGTGTTGAGCCTGGAGAAGAGGAGGCTGAGGGAGACCTCCTTGCTCTCTGCAGCTCCCTGAGAGGAGGCTGCAGCCAGCTGGGGCTTGGGCTCTGCTCCCTAGGCTCAGGGGAGAGAAGGAGAGGCAATGGCCTGAAACTGTGCCAGGGGAGGCTGAGGTTGGAGAGGAGGCCAAATGTCTTTGGTGGCAGAGTGGTCAGGGCCTGGCAGAGGCTGCCCAGGAGGTGGTGGAGTCCCCATGCCTAGAGGTGTCCCAGAGCCCTGTGGCCATGGCAGCTGGGGCCAGGGTTTGGTGTCCATCCTGGAGTTGGGTTGCTGGTTGGCCTGGATGCTCTTGGGAGGTCTCTTCCAACCTTGATGATTCTCTGATTCTCTGATCATGTGGATTTTGACTCAGACTTCCAAGGGGGTCCAGCTTTCTGGTGACACCCAAGTGATGTGGTCCTGTGCATAGCAACAGGATGGGAGAATAGAATAGAATAGAATAGAATAGAATAGAATAGAATAGAATAGAATAGAATAGAATAGAATAGAATAGAATGGAATGGAATGGAATAGAATAGAATAGGGTTAGAAAAGACCTCTGAGATCACCAAGTCCAATCTCTCACCCAACACCATCTGATCAACTCAACCATGGCACCAAGGGCCTCAGCCAGGCTCTTCCTAAACACCTCCAGGGATGGGGACTCCACCACCTCCCTGGGCAGCACATCCCAGTGGCCAATCTCTCTTGCTGGGAAGAACTTTCTCCTCACCTCCAGCCTAAACCTCCCCTGGCACAACTTGAGACTGTGTCCTCTTGTTCTGCTGCTGGCTGCCTGGGAGCAGAGCCCAACCCCCACCTGGCTCCAACCTCCCTGCAGGGAGTTGCAGAGCAATAAGCTGGGAGCACCCAGCCAGGGGAGGCTGCTGCCCTTCCCACACCCCCTGACACATCCCACAGGCATGGGGTGCTCAGGCTGACCCTGCTGGCTTTGCCTCACCCTCCTCCTCCTCCTTCTCCTTCCTTTCATCCTCCTCCTCCTCTTTCCCTTCATCCTCCTCCTCCCCCTCCTCCTCTACCTCTTCCCCAAACCCACTCTTTCCTCTCATCAGCTTCATCCATCCCAGTCCACAACGAGCCACCACCGTGACAAAACCCCAGGGCTCACCCCCTGCCCTCAAGGACCCCCACTCACCACCGGGAGCCACGAACGTCCCTCCCCACCCCTTGCTCGCAGCACGGCCGCCACCTTGCGCGCTCCCGCGGCGCGGGCGCTCTCCCGGTGCCCGTCAGCGGGGGCCGGCTGATGCCCCCTGACAGCGCTGCTCTTTTTCTCACGCCCCGGCGGCTGGCTGCGAGCTTTGGGGGGGGGGGTTGGGGGGGGGGGTGGTGCCCGGGCTGGGCGGCTGGCACGGTGCCCCCCCGCCGCTCCCCGCGGGAGGTTGCGTTGCGCGGAGCAGATGTTCCACATCACTTCGCGGCCCGCCGCCCGCCGCGATGCGCCGCCGCCCGCCACAGCCGCAGCCGCCGGGACGGACGGCACCCTGATGGCTCCGGCTGCCGCGCCCCCCCCCCGGGCGGCAAGGTGCGGCCCGAGGTGCAACAGGAGCGGGCAGGGGGCTGCTCCTCGCCGCCGCTGCTGCGCGGGTCCCAGCTGCCCGCTGAGCCGCGTCCCCGCCCGGCGAAACTCTGCCTCCCTCCTCTGCCCCCCCCGGGAGCTGCTCCGACTCCCGCAGAAAGGAGCTGGGAGATGATTGTCCTTTCAGTCCACATCCTGAGCAGGAGGATGGGGTGTGAGGGGGTGGGTGCAGGTCCCACAGCCCGTGGGGAGCTGCACAGGAGCAAGGACACGAAGTGCAGGCTGCTGCCTCATGTCCATGCTCATCCCTCCTGACCTCCCGTGGGCAGCAGAACCTCCTGTCCCTGGTGCAGCAGCTCTGCAGCCTCAGCACCCAGCTGCTGTGTGGGTCCCGCCCTCTGGCCCCAGCCTGCCTGCTGGCCCTCATCCCTGCCCTACAAAGCTCTGCCTCCTTCCTCTGCCTCCTCGGGAGCTGCTCTGTCACCTGGAGAAAGGAGCTGGGAGATGATTTTCCTGTCAGTGCAGACCCTGGGCAGGACTAAGCTGGTGTGATGGGGTGGGTGCAGGTCCCACAGCCTGTGGGGAGCTGCACAAGAGCAAGGACACGAAGTGCAGGCTGCTGCACCCCTCCTGACCTCCCGTGGGCAGCAGAACCTCCTGTCCCTGGTGCTGCAGCTCTGCAGCTCACCCAGCTGCTGTGTGGGTCCAGCCCTCTGGCCCCAGCCTGCCTGCTGGCCCTCATCCCTGCCTTACAAAGCTCTGCCTCCTTCCTCTGCCTCCTCCATCTCCAAAGCTGCCCCCAGCTCGCTGCACCTTGGCTTTGCTATTCTTGGCTCATGCAGCCTAGGGCCAGTTCTGGCCTGCAGCATCTTGCTGCTGAAGGTGGAGGGTGTCCACTGCTCCTCTGCTTTGCACCCAAGCAGACTCCTTTCTTGGCCAGCCCTCCTCTGCAGGGAGCAGCCACTTTGCAGAGCCAGCACTGGGCTCACCCCCACCACAGTGGCCCCTCAAGAGGGGTCAGACATGAGCCTGGTCTCAGGAGCTGCTCTGTCACCTGGAGAAAGGAGCTGGGAGATGCTTTTCCTTTCAGTGCAGACCCTGGGCAGGACTGAGCTGGTGTGATGGGGTGGGTGCAGGTCCCACAGCCCGTGGGGAGCTGCAGAGGAGCAAGGTCATGAAGTGCAGGCTGCTGCCCCATGTCCATGCTCACCCCTCCTGACCTCCTGTGGGCAGCAGAGCCTCCCATGGCTGGTGCCTGTAGGAGCTCTGCAGCCTCACCAGGCAGCTCATCCATTTTTAAAGAGCACTCCTCATGAATACTTTGTGAGGCACCTTCCAGCCAACGTGCTGCTCTTCATTGGGCTGCTTCTTCCCCCACCTGCTTGGAAGGGTTGCTGGCTCCCCCAGCCCTCTCTGCTCTGCAGCTCTTGCTCCTTACCTGCTACAGGGTTGCTGCTTTGAAGGTCCCAGAGCTCTGCCTTCAGCACTGCAGGTGAGCTCTGTGTGGTGCTGCATGCTGTCCCCCAGGGAGGGTCACAGAGCCATGGAATCATAGACTGGCTTGGAAGGGACCTTCAGGATCATCCAGCCATGGGCAGGGACCCCTCCCACCAGCACAGCTTGCTCAGGGCCTCATCCAGCCTGGTCCTGAACACCTCCAGGCAGGAGGCAGCCACAGCCTCCCTGGGCAGCCTGGGCCAGAGTCTCCCCAGCCTCACTGCAAAGGATTTCTTCCTCCTCTCCACTCTCAGTCTCCTCTCTCCCAGCTCAAAGCCATTGGCCCTGGGCCTGGCACTCCCAGCCCTTGTCCCAAGTCCCTCCCCAGCTCTCCTGGAGCCCTTCAGCTACTGGGAGGCTGCTCTGAGGTCTGCCTGGAGCCTTCTCTTCTGCAGGCTGCACAGCCCCAGCTCTCCCAGCCTGGCCCCACAGGGGAGGTCCTGCAGCCTCTGATCATCTCTGTGGCCTCCTCTGGACCTGCTCCAACAGTTCCTTGTCCTTCTTGTGCTGGGGGCTCCAGACCTGGACTCCAGCTGGGGTCTCACCAGGGCAGAGCAGAGGGACAGAATCACCTCACTCATGTTACTGCTCACTCCCAGCACATTTCCCAGCACCGTGCAGGCACCATCAGGGCCTCCATCATCCACATGGAGCACTGAGATCAGCCCAGGTGAGGGGCTGTGAGCCCCTCCAGGGTCCTCATCCTTCTGCTCCCATGGGTCCTCCTTGCCTGCTGTCCTTCTTGCTCTGCTAGGAGGGCAGGACCTCTCTTCTTCCCTCACTACTGCTCCCACATCTTCACACTTCCCTCCAGCTCTGCCATTTCTCAGTTGATTTCCATCTTCAGTTTCAAAAGCAAGCAAGTGATGGAGCAGGAGAAGATGACAACCCAGACACAGCTTGCCAGAGCTGACTCCCTGCTTGGGAGACCTTCCCAAGTCCAGGTTTGGCTTGTCCAGGGTGCAGCAGGTGATCCTTAGCTTTCCCTCTTCTCTGAAGCACTCTCTTGCACACTACCAGAGCAGCCACTTCCAAAGCAGCTTCCCACAGAGCTGTTCCTCATCTCCAGAGGGGTGGCAGATGGGCTGGAGGAAGCCTCTTCTCCTCAGATCTTAGAATCACAGGATCACAGAACTGTCAGGGTTGGAAGGGACCTCAAGGCTCAGCCAGCTCCAACCCCCTGCCATGGCCAGGGACACCTCACACCACAGCAGCTTGCTCACAGCCACCTCCAGCCTGGCTGCAAACACCTCCAGCCAGGAGGCTTCCACCACCTCCCTGGGCAACCTGGGCCAGGCTCTCACCACCCTCATGGGGAGCAACTTCTTCCTCACAGCCAATCTCCATCTCTCCACTTCTAGCTCTGCTCCATCCCCCCCAGTCCTATCCCTCCCTGACCCCCTCCAAAGTCCCTCCCCAGCTTTCCTGGAGCCCCCTGCAGACCCTGGAAGGCCACAAGGAGGTCTCCTGGGAGCCTTCTCCTCTCCAGCCTGCACAACCCCAACTCTCTCAGGCTGTGCTCAGAGCAGAGCAGCTCCAGCCCTCTGCTCCTCCTCCTGGCCCTGCTCTGGACACCTTCCAGCCCCTCCAGAGCCTTCCTGCAATAGGGGACTGTCCTCTCATTCCTTGTTCTATGGCTCCAGCAACCCTTGGCTTCCCCAGGTGCTGATGTCTGAGGAGCAGCCAGGCAGCTCCTGACAGTTCATCCCTGTTCCCAGTTCCTGCTGGTCCCTCTTGCAGTTTGAATGCAGAGTGGTGGTTTAGTCTTGCTGCCAGGGAGGAGCAAGGCTCATGGGGCCACGCTGGCCTTCAGCTGCCCAAGCCTTGCTTCAACCAGATCAGACAAAACAGTCACAGTCACCAAGTGGCAAGAAGCTCTGAGAAGCCTCTTGGCCCCCTGGGTGGTGCAAAGGGGTCCTGCCTGTGAGGCCACCACTGCCCTCTGCATGTGGATACAGTGCTGAGGGATGTGGCTCAGTGGTGATCTGGCAGGGCTGGGTTAAAAGTTGGAGCTGATGACCTTAAAAGCCTCTTCCAAACACAGCCATTTGTAATGGCAGGAGGCCCAGCAGGCCTCCCAGCAATGCCAGCCAGCACCAGTGCCCCAGGAGGTGCTGCCTCATAGCACCATGCAACTGTTGGGGTTGGAAAAGCCCTCCAAGCTCATCCAGCCTAACCCCAACCCAACCCCACCACGGCCACTGAACCCTGTCCCCAAGTCCCATGGCCACACAGCTCTGGGACAGCTCCAGAAAGGAGGCAAGAGTGGGTTTGGAGAGGAGAAGGAGGATGGGGAGGAGGAGGATGAAGAAGAGGAGGAGGGTGAGGCAAAGCCAGCAGGGTCAGCCTGAGCACCCCATGCCTGTGGGATGTGTCAGGGGGTGTGGGAAGGGCAGCAGCCTCCCCTGGCTGGGTGCTGCCATCCTGTGCCAGGCACAGGACCACATCACTTGGGTGTCACCAGAAAGCTGTCCCCATGGTGGAGTCCCCAGCCCTGGAGGGGTTTAGGAAGAGCCTGGCTGAGGCCCTTGGTGCCATGGTTGAGTTGATCAGATGGTGCTGGGGGAGAGGTTGGACTTGGTGATCTCAAAGGTCTCTTCCAACCTGGTTAATTCTATTCTATTCTATTCTATTCTATTCTATTCTATTCTATTCTATTCTATTCTATTCTATTCTATTCTATTCCGTTCCGTTCCGTTCCGTTCCATTCCATTCCATTCCATTCCATTCCATTCCATTCTCCCATCCTGTTGCCATGCACAGGACCACATCACTTGGGTGCCTCCCAGAAAGCTGGACCCCCTTGGAAGTCTGAGTCAAAATCCACATGATCAGAGAATCACAGAATCATCAAGGTTGGAGGAGACCTCCCAGGAGCATCCAGGCCATCCAGCAAACCAACCCCACCCTGGCCCTAGCTGCCATGGCCACAGGGTTCTGCAACCCCTCCAGCCATGGGGACTCCACCACCTCCCTGGGCAGCCTCTGCCAGGCCCTCACCACTCTGGCACCAAAGACATTTGGTCTCCACTCCAACCTAAGCCTCCCCTGGCACAGTTTCAGGCCATTGCCTCTCCTTCTCTCCCCTGAGCCTAGGGAGCAGAGCCCAAGCCCCAGCTGGCTGCAGCCTCCTCTCAGGGAGCTGCAGAGAGCAATGAGGTCTCCCTCAGCCTCCTCTTCTCCAGGCTCAACACCCCCAGCTCCCTCAGCTGCTCCTCCCCAGCCCTCTTCTCCAGACCCTTCCCCAGCTCTGTTGCTCTCATGGCAGTGACCAGGGATGGGGAAGCCCTGCTGAGAGCTGAGGATGTGACATGAATGAGGCTGGAGGACATCAGTGTGCCCTGGGGTCAGAGGCAAAGGTAAGGTGGGAGAAGAATGGGATGTGGAGCCACAGCATGGCATTTCCTCTACTTTGAAGCCTTTCAGTGTCCTCTGAGCCTGGTTTCTGCCTCTGCTCCTTCCCACCTAGGTGATGAAACCATCCCAGGCAGGCTGGGGGGGGGGGGGGGGGGCACTGCCATGTTTCTGTCTGTTGAGCCTGGAAAAGAGGAGGTGAAGTCTTGTGAATGCTTACAAATGTCTAAGGGGTGTCAGGAGGCTGGGGCCAGACTCTTCTCAGTGGTGCCCAGGGACAGGACAAGAGGCACTGAGCCCAAACCTGACCATAGGAAGCTCCATCTAAAGATGAGGAGGAACTTCTGCCCTGGGAGGGTGGCAGAGCCCTGGGACAGGCTGCCCAGAGAGGCTGTGGAGTCTGCTTGTGTGGAGAGCTGCCAACCCCCCCTGGCTATGTTCCTGTGTGCCCTGGGTGCTCCTGCCCTGGCAGGGGGCTTGCCCTGGATGCTCTCCAGAGCTCCCTTCCAGCCCCTGCCGCTCTGTGATGGTTTTTTTTTGGTGGGGGTTGTTCTTATTCCTCAGCTCCTGGACTCTCACTTCCGTGCTGCCAGCCCAGGGAGGACTTTCCCAGGGCTGAGGGGGGCAGGCTCGGTGCCTTTAGCTGCGGCTCTCTGCCTGCCTGGGTGCTAATGGCAGCTGAAGGCAGCCGCAGTCCATCAGGCAGCGCGCAGGGAGCTGCGCATCGAGCGGACACCGCGGCCCCGGGCAGGCCCTGCCGCCGCACGGGGACAGGAGCACAGCCCCACACAACCAGCCAGGCTGGGAGAGACCTCAGACATCATCACGTCCAGCCTACGACCTCACACCTAACACCTCCTGACAGCTAACCCATGGCTCCAAGTGCCACATCCAATCCCCTCCTGAACACCTCCAGGGGTGGGGACTCCACCACCTCCCTGGGCAGCACATCCCAGTGGCCAATCTCTCTGGCTGGGAAGAACTTTCTCCTCCCCTCCAGCCTGAACCTCCCCTGGCACAGCTTGAGACTGTGTCCTCTTGTTCTGCTGCTGGGTGCCTGGGAGAAGAGACCAAGAGGCCTGCATCAGGAAGAGTGTGGCCAGCAGGAGCAGGGAACTCATCCTGCCCTGTGCTCAGCACTGCTCAGGCCACCCCTTGAGTCCTGTGTCCAGCTCTGGGCTCCTCAGCTCAAGAAGGACATTGAGAGACTTGAAGGTGTCCAGAGAAGGGCAACAAAGCTGGGGAGGGGTCTGGGGCACAGCCCTGTGAGGAGAGGCTGAGGGAGCTGGGGTTGCTTAGCCTGGAGAAGAGGAGGCTCAGGGGAGACCTTCTTGCTCTCTGCAACTCCCTGCAGGGAGGTTGGAGCCAGGGGGGATTGGGCTCTTCTCTGAGGCACCCAGCAGCAGAACAAGAGGACACAGTCTCAAGCTGTGCCAGGGGAAGTTCAGGCTGGAGGTGAGGAAGAAATTCTTCCCAGCCAGAGAGATTGGCCTTTGGGATGTGCTGCCCAGGGAGGTGGTGGAGTCCCCATCCCTGAAGGTGTTCAGGAAGAGCCTGGCTGAGGCCCTTGGTGCCATGGTTTAGTTGATCAGATGGTGTTGGGTGAGAGGTTGGACTTGGTGATCTCAGAGGTCTTTTCTAACCCTATTCTATTCCATTCTATTCTATTCTATTCTATTCTATTCTATTCTATTCTATTCTATTCTATTCTATTCTATTCTATTCTATTCTATTCTATTCTATTCTATTCTATTCTATTCTATTCTATTCCATTCCATTCCATTCCATTCCATTCCATTCCATCCCATCCTATTCCATTCCATTCCATTCCAGGCAGGGAGGTGAGACCTGAGCTTAGGCCCTCATTAGGAAACCAAGCTGTGTGAGATCCCTGCTCTGGGAGGGGGAGGGCAGGCTGGGGGAGGCTCTGTCCATGCTGTTTAGAAAGACACTGAGTGTCCCTGGGCTGGTGAAAAGCACCTTCCCAAGGGCAGGGCTGGCAGGATGCAGCCAGGGTGCTGCTGCCAAGCTTCAGTGGGAGTGGTGGCACCAGCCCAGCAGGCAGAGTCCTGGAAGCTGGTGGCTCCATCTCTCCCAGCTGCCCACAACAGCAACAACAAAAAGTGGCCAGGCCTGCACACACAGCCCAAAGCTCAGTGCCAGGAGAGCTTTGGGGAGAAAGGAAGAGCAGGCAGTTAACAGAGCTGCCAAGAGGAGGCTGCTTGGTATGCAAGTCACAGGGCCCCAGGACACTGCCAAGCAGAGACCTGTGGCAAGCAGGACATCTGTGACACCAAACAGGAGATCAGATGGGCAAAAATGCTTCGGCTCCCTCTGTCTCCACCCCGTCTTTTGGAAGGCATGGGGCAGGTGATGATGCAAGCAGGTGAGCTGAACTGGAAAGGAGCAGACTGGAGCTTGTGCAGAGCCTCTCAGGGCTCCTGTGCTCCTGGAGGGGCTTGAAGAGACCCAAAGCCAACTGCTCCTCTCTCCACACCACTGAGCACTCTGTACCTGTGCTGCTCAGGCACTCCCTGGGCAAGGCTGTGCTCTCTGCTGGCCTTGGCTGCCCAGATTTCATCATGAGCCACCTCTGGATGCCTTTGACACAGGGGCAGGATGGGGCAGCTTCATGCAAGGCTGCCATTCCCCACAGCACCCTCAGGGGCCAGCTCAGGCAGTGTGGGGCAGACCAATGGACTCTGGGGTGGGTTAAGAACGGGCTGAAGGGCAGAGCTCAGAGGGTTGTGATCGCTGGGGCAGAGTCTAGTTGGGGGTCCCCAGCAAGTGGTGTTCCCCAGGGGCCTGCACTGGGTCCAGTCTTGTTCAGCATCTTCATCAATGACCTGGAGGAAGGGACAGAGGGGACCCTCAGCTGACCCACAGCACTGGGAGGGGTGGCTGAGACCCCTCAGTGAGATCTGGCCAGGCTGCAGAGCTGGGCAGAGGGAACCACATGAAGCTCACAAAGGACAAGTGTAGGGTCCTGGCCCAGGGGAGGAACAGCCTCCTGCAGCAGGACAGGTGAGGAGTTGACCTGCTGGGAAGCAGCTCCATGGGGAGGGACCTGGGAGTGCTGGGGGTCAGCAGGATGCCCATGGGCCAGAAATGAGCACTTGTGGCCAAAGGAGCCAGCAGTGTTCTGGGGGGGCATTAAGAAGAGTGTGGCCAGCAGGGCTAGGGAGGTTCTTCTTCCCCTCTGCTCTGCCCTGGTGAGGACATATCTGGAGTCCTGGGTTCAGCTCTGGAATCCCCAGTTCAAGAAGGACAGGGAACTGCTGGAGAGGGTCTATGAAGATGCTGAGGGGAGGGGAACAGCTCTGTGATGGGGAAAGGCTGAGGGGCTTGGGGCTGTTGGGCCTGGAGAAGAGCAGCCTGAGGGGCGATTTGCTCATAGTCTATCGACACTTCAAGGGTGGGTGTCAGGAGGGTGGGACCAGCCTTATTTCAGTGGTGTCCAGGGGCAGGACAAGGGGCAGTGAGCACAAACATGAGCATAGGAAGTTCCATCTGAACAGGAAGAGGAACTTCTGTACTGTGAGGCTGGCAGAGCCCTGGTGGATTCCAAACCCTGCTGGGCACTCCCCTGTGCAACCTGTTCCAGGTGCCCCTGCTTTGGCAGGGGGGTTGGATTGGATGATCTCCAGTGGCCTCCTCCAGCCCCATGCTGGAATCAGAGTCAGGAGTGGGGTTGGAAGGGAGCTCTGGAGCTCCCCCAGCCCAAGCCCTGCTCCAGCAGGGCACCCCCAGCACCCTGCCCAGCAGCACAGTGCCCAGGGGGGGTTGGAAGCTCTCCACACCAGCAGACTCCACAACCTCTCTGGGCAGCCTGCTCCAGGCCTCCAGCAGCCTCACCCCAAACAACTTTCTCCTCCTGCTCAGCTCCAACCCCCTGGGTTCCAGCTGCTTTCCATCAGGCCAGCCCCTAACCCATACTGCTCCAGACTTCAGCTTCCAGTTTCTCACTGCTCAGAGGTTCAGCTCTTGCCACCTCTGCTCAGTTTGGAGTCTCAGACACCCCTGAGTAGTTTAATACAGTTAGGAGTGCTCTAATGATGTCCTTTCTGCTTGAATGCTCCTACACTGTCCTCATCCTTCTCTGGAGAGCTTCCAACCCCCCCTGGGCACTGTGCTGCTGGGCAGGGTGCTGGGGGTGCCCTGCTGGCTGAGCTCCAGAGCTCCCTTCCAACCCCTACCACGTTCTTCCATCCCCAAATCAAGACACCAGTGGCTGCTGTTTGGGAAGGCCCCCAGAGGGCTGCATTTCTGTTCTTTGAGCCATCTTTGAGGAGCAAACAGCTGCACAGAATCACAGAATGTGAGGGGCTGGAAGGGACCTCTGGAGAGCACCCAGAGCAAGCCCCTGCCAGAGCAGGAGCCCCCAGGGCAGGGCACCCAGAACACAGCCAGGGGGGGTTGGAAGCTTCCACCCCAGGAGACTCCACAACCTCTCTGGGCAGCCTGCTCCAGGCTCTGCCACCCTCACAGGGACAAAGGTTTCCCTCCTGGCCCTCTGGCAGCTCCTCTGCTCCAGCTTGCCCCCAGTGCCCCTTGTGCTCTCCTTGGCCAGCCCTGAGCAGAGCCTGGCTCCAGCCCTGCACATCTTTAGCCCCAGCACTGAGGGCAGCCCTCAGGCTGCTCTGCTCCCAGCTCCCAGCCCCAGCTGCCTCAGCCTGGCCTCCCAGGGAGATGTTCCACTGCCTGCAGCAGCTCTGTGCCTCTGCCATGGACTCTCTCAGGCACTTCCCTGAGGTCCTTCTTGAGCTGAGGGGCCCAGAACTGGAGACAAGATTCCAGAGGTGGCCTCAGCAGGGCAGAGCAGAGGGGCAGGAGAACCTCTCTGACCTCCTCACCACAGCTCTGCAGGAATCTTGCCACTGATCCCATCCAGCAGTGCTCCAGATGAGGGCAGGGTGGGCTCTGGGTGCCAGTGAGGCAATCAGAGGAGCTGCAGCTTTAATGACATGGAAGAAGCTCCTTGTTTAGAGCCTGATCCACGATGCTCTATTACCTGTGACAGCTGATGCTGGGACTACATTTGCTTCTGCTCTCACCCTCCCATCTCTCCCTGGACAATTTGTATTCCACAGCATGCTTTAACTCACCTGCCCTGATTTCCAGCTGCCCTGTGTTGGCTAAGAAATGCAGGATTAACCCTTTGGCTGTGGCACAGAACTGCACAGAGCTGCCCACACTGGAGGAGACCTTTAAGGACACTGAGTCCAACCATCAGCCCCACACTGTCCTCACCTAAGCCACATCCTCAACACCACATCTGCATAACTCTTGAACACCTCCAGGGATGGGGACTCCACCACCTGCCTGGGCAGCCTGGGACAGTCCTGAGACCTCTTTCAGTGAAAAAATTCTTCCTAATGTCCAACCTGAAGTTCCCTTGGCACAACTTGAGGCCATTTCCTCTTGTCCTGTCACTTGTTACTGGAGACACTGGCCCAGGCTGCCCAGGGAGGCTGTGGCTGCTTCCTGCCTGGAGGTGTTGAAGGCCAGGCTGGATGAGGCCCTGAGCAAGCTGTGTTGGTGGGAGGGGTCCCTGCCCAGGCAGGGGCTGGGAGCTGGATGATTTTGAAGGTCCATTCCAACCCAACCCATTCTGTCCAAGCAGGAAGGGAGCTCTGGAGCTCCCCCAGCCCAAGCCCTGCTCCAGCAGGGCACCCCCAGCACCCTGCCCAGCAGCACAGTGCCCAGCAAGGGTTGGAAGCTCTCCACACCAGCAGACTCCACAACCTCTCTGGGCAGCCTGCTCCAGGCCTCCAGCAGCCTCACCCCAAACAACTTTCTCCTCCTGCTCAGCTCCAACCTCCTGCCTGACACTTTCTGCCCCTTGCTGTCCCTTCTGCTGGCCCTGGGCAGCACTCAGCAGAGCCTGGCCCCAGCCTCTTGCCCCCCACAGCTCCTTTAGCTCTTGCTGAGCATTGCTCAGCTGCCCTCTGGGGCTGCTCTTCTGCAGGCTCTCAGCCCCAGGGCTCTCAGCCTTTGCTGCTCCCAGAGCTGCTCCAGGCCCCTCAGCAGCTCTGCAGCCTGCCCTGGGCTCTCTCCAGCAGTTCTCTGTCCCTCCTGAGCTGGGGAGCCCAGGGCTGGACCCAGGGCTGCAGACATTCAAATGCAGCTGGGCTGCGACTGGTGGAGAAGTGGCACCAGCAGCAGTGCCAGGGAAGGGGACTGTGCAGCTTGCTCCCCACCTCTGCTGCCTTCAGGCTGCTGCTGGGAAGGAGCAAAGCAGGGGAGCAGCCTGCCCAGGCGGGGCGGTGCCAGCCGTGCCCGCAGCCCTGGCTGCTCTGGGCAGGCTGTGTGGCAGGCAGGGCAGCGTGGGGGATGCAGTAATTACCCTGTGCCCCCAGCTGAAGGGCAGCATATGGTAAGGAAAAGGAAACTCTCTTGTACTTCTATGACTGCACAGCTTCTAGTGGCACGCTCCCATCCCACCCCCATGGTCCGTAGTGAGGAGCAAGCAGTGCAAGCTGCAGAGTGTGAGCCAAGGCCCTTCTCCCACCTTGCAGCAAGGAAGCTTGCCTGGTAAAGACTGGGGACACAGGGGCTGGCTTGGTGACAGACCGAGCTCCTCAGCACCAGCAGGGCTTGTGGCCCTGGGACACAGAGCCTGAGGCAACAAGGCCATTGCATCCCCTCCCTCCCTAGCTGAGGCACTGCAGAAGCTTGGGGTCCTGGCAGGCATAAGCTGGGAGAGGAAGATTCACTTTGCCTCCTGCACAGGCAGGGGCTGGGGGAGGCAAACCTGCCCCTGGCCCAGCACCACAGCTCTGGAGGTGATGAGAAGCAGGCCAGCTTCCAGCTCCCTGATCTGCACAGCCCTGGAGGACAGCAGCCAGGGTGTTTGTAATGAGGACAGCACTGGGGGGGTATGGGGGGCTGAAGGAGTCACTGCTGTGGTTTCACAGAATCAATAAGGTTAGAAAAGACCTCAAGGATCTCAAGTCCAAGCTGTCACCCAGCACCTCCTGACTACTAAACCATGGCTCCAAGTGCCACATCCAATCCCCTCCTGAACACCTCCAGGGATGGGGACTCCACCACCTCCCTGGGCAGCACATCCCAGTGGCCAATTCCTCTTGCTGGGAAGAACTTTCTCCTCACCTCCAGCCTGAACCTCCCCTGGCACAGTTTGAGACTGTGTCCTCTTGTTCTGCTGCTGGCTGCCTGGGAGCAGAGCCCAACCCCCACCTGGCTCCAACCTCCCTTCAGGGAGCTGCAGAGAGCAAGAAGGTCTCCCCTGAGCCTCCTCCCTTTGGGGGGACTGTAGAGTTGGGCAGAGTCTGTATGGACCTCTTGCCCTGTCACTTTTTACTTGAGACTCTGGCACAGGCTGCCCAGGGAGGCTGTGGCTGCCTCCTGCCTGGGGGTATTGAAGGCCAGGCTGGATGAGGCTTTGAGCAGCCTGTGCTGGTGGGAGGGGTCCCTGCCCGTGGCTGGAACTGGATGATCTTGAAGGTCCCTTCCAACCTGCACCATTCCATGGCTCTGTGGTTGAGCAGACCAACCCCCACCTCCCTTCAGCCTCTTCTCAAAGCTCTCCTCCCCTCCATTCCTAAGTGGAGCCTCAGCTGTGCCAGTCAGGGGTGACTTTTGGGAGCTCATCACTGCACTTACTGAGTTATGGAATTAAAGAAGGAAAGGACCTTCAAGACCATCCAGTCCCAACCTCCCCAGCATGGGCAGGGACTCCTCCCAGCAGCCCTTAGCAGTGTGTAGGAGAGAGGCTGGAGCTGCCAATGCACAGGAGCAGCAGATCCATCACCCCTGCAACCATCCCAATCCAGCAGCAAGAGTCTTCCACAGGACCATGGTCTGGGATGGATAACCCTCAGCTGCAACCCTCTCTCCAACCCCCCCTGGGAGCTGGAAACCACCTGAGTGGCCTGCCAGGCTTTCCCTCTGGAAACACCTTCCACCAGCTCTGTCTTCTGGCAGGTTCTCCCCTCCTAGCCAGGGGGCTGGACCTATGTTCAGAGGGTGGTTTGGTGTCGAGCAAACGCTGCTGGAGGGCTTTGTGCTCGGCCCCAGCCAGCGGAGGGTCACGGTGCTTGTTCTGGCATTTAAACTGAAGGGTGAGGAGCTGCAATTAGCCCTAATTGCCTTCAGATTGCAGCGGCTGCTGTGACTTCACATCCAGCGTCGGGAGCAGTGCTCCTCACCCTGCTGCTGCCTTTTCCCAGCCGGTGGGCTCCTGTCCCTGGGCAGCCCAACACCCTCCTCCCTGCCATCAGCACTCCCAGCCCGCTGCACAGGGCTGCCAACATGCAAATGTCACTGCCTGTGCTTTGGGGGCTCCCTGGCCAGTGCCAGAGCGTGGGGGAGATGTCCAGCTCGGCCTGCCTGGTGCCAGGCATTTCATGCCTCCTCTGCTGGAAACTTTGCCTTGGAACTCCACTGAGTGCAGGGGGGAAAGCAGCTCTGGGGGATGCAAGGCTCAGCTTGTGAGGATGATCCTCAGAAAGGGCTGCAGATGGAAGAGATGGGCACTGCTGCCCCTTCCCTTCCCTTCCCTTCCCTTCCCTTCCCTTCCCTTCCCTTCCCTTCCCTTCCCTTCCCTTCCCTTCCCTTCCCTTCCCTTCCCTTCCCTTCCCTTCCCTTCCCTTCCCTTCCCTTCCCTTCCCTTCCCTTCCCTTCCCTTCCCTTCCCTTCCCTTCCCTTCCCTTCCCTTCCCTTCCCTTCCCTTCCCTTCCCTTCCCTTCCCTTCCCCTCCTCTCCCCTCCGAACCTCTCCTCTCTGAACCTCTCCTCTCTGAACCTCTCCTCTCCTCTCCTCCCCAGTTACAGAAGGAATCCTCCAAGGAGCTTTCCCTGAGGAAGGCAGTGGTAATTCATTAACTTAGCAGACAAGGAGCAGTGGATGGAAACTGCAGCCCAGGAGGTTCCACCTCAGCAGGAGGAGGAACTTCTGCACTGTGAGGCTCCCAGAGGCCTGGAGCAGGCTGCCCAGAGAGGTTGTGGAGTCTCCTGCTCTGGAGCCTTCCCAGCCCTGCCTGGATGTGTTCTGTGTGCCCTGTGCTGGGTTCTCTGCTCCTGCTCTGGCAGGGGAGTTGGGCTGGAAGATCTCCAGAGGTCCCTTCCAACCCCTAACATCCTCTGATCCTATGACAGCTCCTCCAAGTGGGTTTGTTTTGTGCCCATGGTCAGTTTGCAATAGAGTTTCTCACAAGGTATGGCTGGGAAAGCATCAAAAGCTCTGCCAAGTGAGGTCAGCTGATGTTCTTGGCATCATCTAGAGGATGACTGAGTGGTCTGCAAGTAGCAGGCCTCTTCCAGCCCAAGAAATCACTTCTGCAAGCACAAATCATAGAGTCATAGAATGGTTTGGGTGGGTAAAGCTCTCCAAGCACATCCAGTCCAACACCAACCCAACCCCACCATGGGCACCAAACCCTGGCCCCAGCTGCCATGGCCACAGGGCTCTGCAACCCCTCCAGCCATGGGGACTCCACCACCTCCCTGGGCAGCCTCTGCCAGGCCTTGACCACTCTGGCACCAAAGACATTTTGCCTCCTCTCCAACCTCAGCCTCCCCTGGCACAGTTTCAGGCCATTGCCTCTCCTCCTATCCCCTGAGCCTAGGGAGCAGAGCCCAAGCCCCAGCTGGCTGCAGCCTCCTCTCAGGGAGCTGCAGAGAGCAAGTGAAGGCAAGGGGCAGCTTCTCCTTGTCAACCACAGCCCACCTGCTCCAGAAGAACTGTGAGACCCCAGCAGGTCCCATGGCTGCCATCTGCCCTCTCAGGGTGAAGGGCTCAGTGTGATGGAAAGGACAAGAGGGGAAAGGAGGAAAGGGGAAGGTGATATCCACAGGTGGAGAAGAGGGAACAGCTACTCAGTGTCCTCGGTGCCTGGCCTGTTCCTTGGCCCTGAGCAGCAGTGAGCAGCAGAGGTGGTGCTGGGACTGCTGCATCCCCTTCCCAGGGCAGCTGCACCTTCAGCTGTGCTCTTGGAGGAGTCCATCCATCCTGCTTCCTCCACCAGTGCCAGTAACAGAGCCACAGAATCCTCTTGGCTGGAAGAGACCTTTCAGATCATCCAACCCAAGCCTCACCCCAGCACTGCCAGGGCACCACTGAGCCATAGCCCTCAGCACCACAGCCATACAGCTCTGGAACCCCTCCAGAGACTTCACCACTGCCCTGGGCAGCCTGGGCCAGGCCTGGATAACCCTTCTGGGGAAGAAATTGTTCCTTGTGTGTGCTGGGTCCAACCTAAACCTCCCCTGGTGCCACTTGAGTCTGTTTCCTCTTGTCCTGTCACTTGCTCCCTGGGTGAGGAGACCAATCCCCACCTGGCTCCAACCTCCTTTCAGGGAGCTGTAGAGAGCCAGAAGGTCTCCCCTGAGACTCCTTGTACTCCAAGCTGAACAACCCCAGCTCCTCCAGCCACAGGACCTGCACTCTTCTGAGGCAGCTTTTTGACATCCTTACTGCTCATGGAGAGCTTTGACCTTCTCAGCTTGGGCCACCAAAGGGCCACTGTTCATTGGACCCCTCCACAGGACCCATCAACCCCAGCACACATCAACCCTTTGCCTTTCTCTTCCAAGACCACTCAGGACACTTGGCATGGCTGAGTTAAGCTCTTCACAGGCTCACAGGATGTTAGGGGTTGGAAAGGACCTCTGAAGATCATCAAGTCACCTCCCAGTAAGAAGCTGACCCCATGGCCTCTCCCAGTAAAGCTGGGCCTTGTCCCAGCACACTCTGAAGCCCTAATCCTGCCCCAGTACAGACTGGGTCCTTTCCAGTACAAACTGGATCCCTTCAGCTTTGGGGCTCCCCAGTTCATGGGAGACCAGGATCTGCTGGGGAGACTCCAACAGAGGCCATGAGGATGATGAAGGGCCTGCAACATCTCTGCTGTGAAGAAGGGCTGAGAGCCCTGGGGCTGTTTAGCCTGGAGAGGAGAAGGCTGAGAGGGATCTGATCAATGTCTATCAATAGCTGCTTGTGGGGGTGTCAGATGAAGGTGCCAGGCTCTTCTCAGTGGTGCCCAGTTCTGGGCTCCTCAGGTCAAGAAGGACATTGAGAGATTTGAAGGTGTCCAGAGAAGGGCAACAAAGCTGGGGAGGGGTCTGGAGCACAGCCCTGAGAGGAGAGACTGAGGGAGCTGGGGTTGCTTAGCCTGGAGAAGAGGAGGCTCAGGGGAGACCTTCTTGCTCTCTGCAACTCCCTGCAGGGAGGTTGGAGCCAGGTGGGGGTTGGGCTCTGCTCCCAGGCACCCAGCAGCAGAACAAGAGGACACAGTCTCAAGCTGTGCCAGGGGAGGTTTAAGCTGGAGGTGAAGAGAAAGTTCTTCCCAGAGAGAGTTGTTAGCCACTGGGATGTGCTGCCCAGGGAGGTGGTGGAGTCCCCATCCCTGGAGGTGTTCCAGAGGGGATTGGATGTGGCCCTTGGAGCCATGGGTTAGTCATGAGGTCTGTGGTGACAGCTTGGACTTGATGATCCTTGAGGTCTCTTCCAGCCTTGGTGATTTGATTCTGTGAATGGGTGCAAGCTGGAGCACAGCAGGTCCCACCTCATCCTGAGGAGGCTCTTTGGTGCTGTGAGGGTGCTGGAGCCCTGGAGCAGGCTGTTGTGGAGTCTCCTCCTGTGGAGACTTTCAAACCTGCCTGGAAGTGCTCCTGTGTGACCTGCCCTGGGTGATGCTGCTGGGGGATCTCTAGACTCTGGGGGGACTGGGGGGATCACTAGACTCTGGAGGTCCCTTCCAGCCCCTAACATTCTGTGATTCTGTGACTCCAACCCCCCGGCCAGAGCAGGACCACAGCACCCAGCACAGGTCACAGAGGTCTTCACCCCTGTTGCTGCTGCTTTGCCACCTCCCTCCCTACACACACACTCACTCACTCACTCAGTCCCCTTGCCCTCTCCTGCTGCTGCTGCTGCTGCTCTGGCAGCTCCGTGGCAGTTTCCTGGGGAGTGCTCAGCTAGCTGACACATTTGCCACAGATGGATGGTGCGCAGGGAGACAGCTGTCACTCCCGATTTGCGGCGGGCTGCCTGACAGCAGGACTGATGCCTTCTGAAAGGCCGCCTCGCACAGCACATGCACTCTGACATTCTTGGAGATGAGCCCTACAGACACCTCTCGGTGGACCTCAGGAGGAGCTGGTGAGCCAAGGCCCCCCCCCCCCCCAGCCCGCCCCCTCCCCGCGGCAGCCTGCGGGCGGGCAGAGAGCAGCCAGGGCTGCTGCGCAGGGACGCGGCCGCCCCGGCCGGCTCCGAGCCGCTGCCGCTCCGCACAGGTCCCAGCCCGGCTGTTGGCTCCTGATGCTGGTGTCTGAAGTGAGGAGGGCTGAGATTTGCAGGAGGGAAAGGTCACCACAAGAGCTGCTCCTTCCCCCCTCCTCCTCCTCCTCCTTAATTGCAGCAGGGAGGGAGGTGGGCAGGGGCTGCATTCTGTCAGAGCAGCTGGCTGCTGAGTTCCTCTGCCACAGCAGGAGCTGGGAGGCTTTGCAGCTACGGCCCTGACAGACCTCTGTCTTCTCCATCACTTAGAGGATCATGGAATTGTTTGGGCAGGAAAAGCCCTGTAAGGTCATCCAACCCAACCAGCAAACCAGTGGCACCATGGCCACCAAACCCTGGCCCCAGCTGCCATGGCCACAGGGCTCTACAACCCCTCCAGCCATGGGGACTCCACCACCTCCCTGGGCAGCCTCTGCCAGGCCCTGACCACTCTGCCACCAAAGACATTTGGCCTCCTCTCCAACCTAAGCCTCCCCTGGCACAGTTTCAGGCCATTGCCTCTCCTCCTATCCCCTGAACCTAGGGAGCAGAGCCCAAGCCCCAGCTGGCTGCAGCCTCCTCTCAGGGAGCTGCAGAGAGCAATGAGGTCTCCCCCAGCCTCCTCTGCTCCAGGCTCAACACCCCCAGCTCCCTCAGCTGCTCCTCCCCAGCCCTCTTCCCCAGACCCTTCCCCAGCTCTCTTGCCCTTCTCTGGCCCTGCTCCAGCTCCTCAATCTCCTTCTTGCAGGGCAGTGTCCAGAACTGAGCACAGGACTCAAGGTGTAGCCTCCCAGTGCCCAAACCAGAGGCACAATCCCTGCCCTGCTGCTGCTGCCACCCCACTGCTGCTCCAGGCCAGGCTGCTGGTGAACAAGATGTTGGGAGTCTCAGGTCAGCTGCAGGGGGGCCCAGATGATGTCCTCTAGTCCTGCTTCAGCATTTCTCTTTCTCTTTCTCTTTTGGGGAAGAGTTATTCTCTTGACCACAGCCTTCCAGAAGCCAGGTGCACACTCACCAGCTGTGCATTACCCAGCTTTTGGAATGATGTTTTTTTTGCTCTGAGGACCAAAGGACCACTTCCCAATCCCTTGGATCCAGCATATGGAAGATGCTGTTCCTGTTCCCACTGCTACAGACTCTGTCCTCTGTTTTCCTTTGTCTGTCCAACTGAAAGCCTCACCAGAAGGGTTGTGTTGAGGGCCTCAGAGCTGAGTTGCAGACACTCACAGATGTGTGCAGGGCAGATGTGGGTAGTTAGGACCTGAAGTGAGGAACCTCAGCCTGGATAGGGGCAGAGGGTTTTGCCCCCTAAGGAGCCATCCTTGCCAAAGTCCACCTTACCTTTGCAGCTGGTGTCAAGCTGGTGACTGGAACCTCCCTAGGGAATGGCAGAGTCCTCTTAGGGCAGCCTGCCCCCACTGCAGGCTGTGCTGATGGGGTAGAAGGGTTGGGGAACCCCCTTGCCAAGAGGGGGAATTTCCATAGTGCTGTGAGTCAGGTGATGGAAACCATCATCAGTGAGAGAGGCCACAGCAGGAGAAGGGAAGTGATTGCCCCCCCTGGACTGGGCACTGGGGAGGCCACACCTTGAGTGCTGAGTTCAGTTTTGTGCCCCTTGATCCAAGAAGGACCTCATTGCTCTCTGCAGCTCCCTGAGAGGAGGCTGCAGCCAGCTGGGGCTTGGGCTCTGCTCCCTAGGAACAAGGAACAGAAGGAGAGGCAATGGCCTGAAACTGTGCCAGGGGAGGCTTAGGTTGGAGAGGAGGCCAAATGTCTTTGGTGGCAGAGTGGTCAGGGCCTGGCAGAGGCTGCCCAGGGAGGTGGTGGAGTCCCCATGCCTGGAGGGGTTGCAGAACCCTGTGGCCATGGCAGCTGGGGGCATGATTGGGTTTCCATGGTGGGATTGGGTTGCTGGTTGGCCTGGATGAGCTTGGAGACCCTTTCCAACCCAAACTATTCTCTGGTTCTCTGATTCTTTATTGCACAAGAGCCTGGTGGCTGCACAAGGTCATGACTAAACTCCTTCTAGATAGGTCTCTGGGTGGTGTTCAAGAGAGGAAGCCCAGAGGAGGGGCCAAAAGCAGAGCAAAAACCTACAGGAGGCGTCTCTTGGATGCTCCCCAAGCCTTCCAACAGGCTCATGAAGCAGCCAGGATTCCTTGGTGCTCAGTCACTCCTGGTGGGGTTTCCACCCCAGCAGTGCTAGCTGTGCTCACCTATGCCCTTCCAGAGGCTTTTCAAGCCCTAAACCAGGCAGGTTCTGGAAGATTTCTCCCATGAGCCAGGAGCATTTGCAGAACCTCAGGGACATTCCTCACCCTGCTTGCTCCCAACCCCTCAGAGCAGCCTGAGTCTGGTGGGTGGGAGCCTGCTGAACAGCACACAGAGGAAGGTTGAGTTTGCACCAGGACTCAGCTTTCCTGGGTCCTTCAAAGCCAAATGGATGTCCCCCATGAAGCCAGGCATGAAGGCTGTGTGGAGGTCCAAGGTGGTCAGCAGATGACAGGCACAGAGGAGTCATGCTGCAGGTGTGCTGCCTTGCAGCTTTAAGGCTGCCTGCAGCTCTGGCACCTGGGCAAGGACAACTCCAAGCACACCAAGCTGTCATCAGCATGAGAGGAAAGTTTGTACTCAGGTGGGATGGTCCTGACAGGGACAAAGGGACACTTACCCCATGGGAAAGGTGACAAAGCATCTCCATCGTCTGGGCTCCTCAGGCCAAGAGAGAGAGAGAACTGCAGGAGGGGTCCAGGAAGCTGCTGTGGGGCCTGGAGCAGCTCTGGGAGCAGCAAAGGCTGAGAGCCCTGGGGCTGAGAGCCTGCAGAAGAGCAGCCCCAGAGGGCAGCTGAGCAATGCTCAGCAAGAGCTAAAGGAGCTGTGGGGGGCAAGAGGCTGGGGCCAGGCTCTGCTGAGTGCTGCCCAGGGCCAGCAGAAGGGACAGCAAGGGGCAGAAAGTGTCAGGCAGGAGGTTGGAGCTGAGCAGGAGGAGAAAGTTGTTTGGGGTGAGGCTGCTGGAGGCCTGGAGCAGGCTGCCCAGAGAGGTTGTGGAGTCTGCTGGTGTGGAGAGCTTCCAACCCTTGCTGGGCACTGTGCTGCTGGGCAGGGTGCTGTGGGTGCCCTGCTGGAGCAGGGCTTGGGCTGGGTGAGCTCCAGAGCTCCCTTCCAGCCTCACCCTGCTGGGGCTCTGGGATGTGTGACCAAACTTTAAGAAAGGGATGGATCCTGCAGCAAACTCCATCATCAGAACTGCACCTTCAGGATTGCTGAAGAGTCACTGAAAGGCTTTAGAAGAGGCTGAAGTGGACCCAAGTGCAGCTGCAACCAAGGAGGAAGGATCAGTGCCATTTCCCTTTGTAGCAGAGCTCCCCAGGTGAAGTTATGGAGGCTCCATCCCTGGAAGTGTTCAAGGCCAGGCTGATGGAGATTTGAGCAGCCTGATCTGGTGGGAGGTGTCCCTGCTCATGGCAGGGAGTTGGAACTGGATGATTTTGAAGGTCCCTTCCAACCCAAACCAGCCTGGGATCCTGTGAAAGGCAAAGGCTTCCTCTGCCTCTGGAATGAGTCACCTGTGCCTCTGCACAAAGCCATCTCCAAACACTCCTCTCTGAGCCTAGAAGATCACAGAATCACAGAATTGTTGAGGCTGGAAGAGACCTCTGAGATCATCAAGCCCAGCCTGTGACCTAACACCACCACAACAACCAGACCCTGGCACTGAGTGCCACATCCAATCCTTCCTTAAACACCCCCAGGGACAGCAACTCCACCACCTCCCTGGGCAGCCCATTCCAGTGCCTAATTCCCCTTTCCATCAGGAATGTTTCCTAACATCCAACCTGAACCTCCCCTGGCACAGCTTCAGGCCAGGCCCTCTCCTGGGAGCCATGAGAAAGGCTCCTGAGAGGACTTGGTGCTCCTTTGCTGCAGAGAAGGAGCCACAGGCTCTGACAGGATGCCAGGAGGTGCTGGTCTCAGCTGGCACCTTCAGCCTGGTCACGCAGCAGTGAGTCCCTGGGGTGGTCCAGGGTCGCAACCTTTACTCCAGCACAGCTAGCTGAAATGAGCTTGGGAAGCTCAGCTGGTTTGGTGTCCCCATGGGCCCTCAGCAGCGGCATTGCAAGGCTGCAGAACACACAGGGACCTGAGAAGCAATCAGGGAGCGAGCAGGAGGCTCTCTGGGGAAGTCAGTGTCCAACTGCTCAAAACATGAGGCCAGAAAAGGCCTCTCCAGGGCAGGAGGATGGCAACTGCTGAGGCTGGGCTGCCTGAGGAATCCTAGAGAGGCTCAGGTTGGAAGTGACCTCAGAGATTATCTACTCCAACTTCCCAGCCATGGGCAGGGACAGCTCTCAACCAGCCCCAGGTTGCTCAAGGCCTCATCCAGCCTGGCCTTCAGCACTCCCAGGCAGGAGGCAGCCACAGCCTCCCTGGGCAGCCTGTGCCAGAGTCTCCCCAGCCTCACACTCAACAATTTCTTCCTCAGCTCCACTCTAACCCTGCTCTGCCTCAGCTCCAAACCATTCCCCCTGGGCCTGCCTCAGACCCCCTCAGCAAAAGTTCCTCTGCAGCCTTCCTGCAGGATCCCTTCAGCTCCTGGCAGCAGCTCTGAGGAGCCCCTGGAGCCTTCTCCTCTGCAGGCTGCACAGCCCCAGCTCCCTCAGCCTGTGCTCCCAGCAGAGCTGCTCCAGCCCTGGCAGCATCTTTGTGGCCTCCTCTGGCCTCTCTCCAGCAGCTCTGTGTCCTTCTGCTGCTGGGGACAGCAGAGCTGGAGGGAGGACTGGAGGTGAGGGCTGAGCAGAGCAGAGCCCAGGGGCAGAATCCCCTCTCTTGACCACACTCCTCCGGATGCAGCCTAGGACATGGGATGGATAAGCTCCATGAGAGGAGACCTTAACTCAGTCCATCCCTGATGAGCCAAAGGCAGTAGGCACAACCCCTGCTAGATGCCTTCTGCCCTGGGAAAGAGCTGCCCTAGGGAACCACCCTGCTGTGCAGGCACATTCCCAACCTGCCCCTTGGCCCTTCAGCTCCTAAGGTTAGGTTATAAGGAAGGCTTTGCTCAGGAGGCTCAGCTGCAGACACCACATCATGGGTGGTCCTACCAGGTGCCACCTCAAAGTCCCATTCCCCATGCTGTGCCAGCTGGAGAGTCCCTGTCCCAAGGGTCTAGATTGGGGTTTGATAGCACCTCAAGAGGTTATCTCTTCCCAAATACTTCTGGAGGAGGTGGAAAGGGAGGTCGGAAGATACCAGTTGGCAAGCAGGGCCTTGGACCTTGTCCTACCAATCCAGGCTGAGGTGGTTTGGGAAGGGAGCAAACCAAGTTTTTAACCCAAGATTCCTCATTTTTGAACCTTAACAAAATAAAAATGAGAAGGAAACAAAAAAAGGCAAGGAGAGGGCAAAGCAGGAACCCATTCTTATGGGCAGAGAAAGAATTCAGCTGTGCCCTGCAGGACCAAGCCCACCACAAGACTCTGGCCCAGGCTGCCCAGGGAGGCTGTGGCTGCCTCCTCCCTGGAGGTGTTCAGGGCCAGGCTGGATGAGGCCCTGAGCAAGCTGTGCTGGTGGGAGGGGTCCTTGCCCATGGCAGGGGGCTTGGAAGGTCTTCAGTGCCCCCTTTTTGAGGACAGACTTGCTGGACATGGAGGCCAAGTCACCCCCATGGCTGCTGGGAGCACCAAGCCATGGTGCAGGGCTGGCAGTCCCTGTGCTGTGCCATGGGCATCACCTGGGGGATGCTGTTCTGGGAGCTCCTCATCCATGCCAGCTCCTGCTCCAGCTGGGAATGCTCTACCCAAACCAGATGTGCTCCCCTTGGATCACAGCTGTGATGCTGAGAAGGAGAGCAGAGAAGCAGGAGTGGTGCCATGGGGAGCTGGAGGGATGGTGGCAGTGGTACCAAGGGCTGAGAAGCCACCAGGGAAGATTTGCAGGAGAAATGAGGATGAAGTGAGGATTTCTGCCCTCAAATCTGCAGCTCCCATTCCCCACAACCAGCTGGGCACTTGGGAAGCCTTTAGATGGAGAAAAGGGTGGAAACCTCTCTGCTGCTGCTGGAGAGATGTCCTCAAACCACTGGGGACATCCGTGGAGGTGTTCAGGGCCAGGCTGGATGAGGCCTTGAGCAAGCTGGGCTGGTGGGAGGTGTCC
Organism: Melanerpes formicivorus; assembly: GCF_026170545.1. NCBI lineage: Eukaryota > Metazoa > Chordata > Aves > Piciformes > Picidae > Melanerpes > Melanerpes formicivorus. Next base: position 18,505,503 of record NW_027142366.1, on the reverse strand, counting down.
CTGCCCGTGGCAGGGGCTTGGAGCTGGATGATGTTGAAGGTCCCTTCCAGCCCAAACCATTCTGTGGTTCTATGACATGTGGCAGGACATTAGGAGCATCACCCTCCTGCCTGCCCTTATTGTCCCCAGGTGTCCTTATTGTGCCAGCCTCCTGCCTGCCCTTATCATCCCCCCCATGGTGGTGGCACACACCTGACTATGCGCCAGCAGCTCCCCACCAACACCCATATCCCCTGGATGGGTGAAAGATCTTCCCCAGCACCAAGCAGCGCGCAGAGCTCCTCCTGCCCCTCACCCCCGCTCCAGGAGCTGCCCTCTCAGCAGCTTGGCACCGGTGTGGTGGCCCTGATGCCCCAGCCCCAGCGCTCTGGGCACCTCCAGGGAAGCCCTGGGAGGCCTTGATCCCTGCCCATTCCCGAGGAGGGATAAATGTTGTGCAGCAGGAGAGCTAGCTGCAGCTGGCTGGGGGCTTTGGGGAGCCCCTCACCTGCTGGGCAGCGAGGCAGGAGTGGGATCAAGGCGAAAGAGCCTTCACATCTCGGCTTGGCCTTGAACAGCAGATGAAAGGGGGCCAGTGGGAGCAGGGAAAGTTGGGGGGCAGGCAGGGGTTTCTGGCTGGTGGGTTTTCCACTGAGAAATTCTCTCTGGCTGCCTCTTTCATGAGGATGAAAACCTTTTACATTTCTTTCTTTCTTTATTATTTTTTTCCCTTTTTTTTTCCCTTTTTCTTTTCTTCCCCCCCCCCCCAACACCCCCCCTTCTCCCCCCCCCCCCCCTTGTTGTTGTTGCTTCCCCCCCTTTCTCCTCTCCTTCTTCTTTTTCCCCCCTTCCACCAGGCTGATCGCTGGGAGCCGTGGAGCATGTGATGCATCTTCCATATAGGGGCAGGAGCAAAGCAAGACCAACTGATGGACGCCCTAGGGCCAGACTTGCAGACAATATATAACCTACTGCAGGATCTCAAACGCTTCCCACTTCCCACACAGCCAACATCAGGCAGAGCCGAGCCGCCAGGAGGCCAGAGGAGTCCTGCCTGCAGGTAAGTCCTGGGCACCTCCTGCCCCAGGAGGTTGTCCTGGGGAGGGGAGAAGGCACTAAGGGAGCTGGCGAGCAGCCCTGCCTGGCTCTTGGGGGGCAGTTGGTGGTGGTGGGGATTTATTCAGCCCTTTTTTTGTGGTGCCTGTGAGGGTTGGGGATGGCAGGTGGGTGAGGAGGAGATTGGGTCAGGCAGAGCCCAGCCTCAGCCCCATTCCTTGTGGACACTGATGGTATGAGCTGGAGAGCATCCCAAACGCGGCCGCGCATTCCTCTGCTCTCGTTTCTCGCTCTCGACGGCTGCCTGGGCTGTGCACGGCTGCTCCGAGACCGGGGATCTATCCCAACCCACCCATTCCGTCCCATTCCACCCCACCCCATCCCACCCATCCCACCCATCCCATCCCACCCCACCTCACCTCGAAGCTCCTTTTGCCTTTCACAACGGAGCACAAACAATTCCCCAACAACTTTAAGAGGCACTTTGGCTGCGGCTCGCCGCTGCCCTGCGCTGCCGGCACCTGCCTGCGCCGGAGCCTGCCTCGCCGCGGAGCTGCTCCCAGCCGGGCTGAGCAGGGACAGGGCTTGGGGACACCGCGGCGGCGACGTGCGGCACAAAGCCCGTGGGGGCCACCCTGCCTGTGCGTGTCGGGGGGTGTATGGAGGGGACACGAGGGGGTCTGTACAGCCCAGCCGGTGCCACGGAGCCGTGGGGGCGGTCGGGGCAGGGGTTTGGTGCCCCTGGATAGTTTGTGTCCTACTGCAGGGAAAAGAATCCCAGCGACGGCCCCGAGGTCCCCGCGGAGTTTAGGGGGAGGTTGTTTTGTGCTTTTCCTTGGGGTAGCGACGGTGCCTGATGGGGAGGTGGGGACTGAGGAGCCCCAGCTGTGTTTTGGGGCTGGGAATGGCTGGGAAGTGCCAGGCTTGAGCAAGCTCCCCCCGCGCCTGACTGCTGTAGTTGTGAGTGTAACGAACCCGCACCTGGGGATGGGGTAAAGAGGGAGGAAATCAGGACGATGAATCTTGGGGGGCATTTCTGCTTGTACCCCCCAGCTGATAATGCTGCTCAGTGTGTGCCAGGGGAGCCCAGGGTTTTTTCCCTTCTCCAGTGCCTCAGTTTCCTCATCTGTGCCCTTCCCCTTTCCTCCTTCCCTGCCCCGGCAGCCCCCAGCAGCGGCAGCGGTCGCTGCTGTCCCTCCCCACCGTCGCAGGGGTCAGCCCAGGGGAGCAGCTTTTCACGGGGGCAGCAGAATCCAGCCACAGATCGCAATTAAGATTGTAATTAGATGAGGGAGAACCTGCAACGCTCAGTCAGAGGCACCTCTGCCAGCAGAGCCAGTTCTGCAGGGTGCTGCCAGGGGGGGACAGGGACGCACCAGACTGGGGCTGGGGGACACCCCGGCAGCAGCCTGCCCCCTGCCCATAGGAGCCAGGGGGTCCAGGCATGGCTGCAGCTGCCCATCCTGAAGGCAACTCCGTGTGACCAAGTTGGGTTCCAGATATGCAGGGGCAGAGATGTGCCCAGGGGTGGGGTTGGCAGCGGTGGGCAGGGTGCCAGGGGGCTGTGCTGGGTGTCTTGCCATGCAGTCAATGGTTTGGGCCAAACTGGCTCTCTGCTGCCATGAGCTTTTCCTGGGTGGGGGACTGCTCCCAACAGCTCAGTGTCAGTGCAGGAAGAGCTGGCAGGGGCTCAGGGGGTCCTCTGTCCACGGCTTGGACCACAGCCCTGGGAGAGGAGAGAGGAAGCCAGCAGCCAGCAGGTGCTGGTGGCTGTGTCCCTTCAGTTCTGGGACAGGGACAGCTGATGGATCTCAGCAAACCTTTGCTGGTAGCAAAGGGTCTGAGCTTTGCCCCTGGTGAAATGAGACCCTCCCCCCTCTCCCCCTGCCCCAGTCAGCTCTTTGGAGGCCTCTTCCCAACCATGCTTGTTGTGCTCAGCTGCCCACTGCAAAATCCCAGCCAGGAGCAGAGCACTGAGCTGTGCCCCCAGGCTGGGGGGCTGGGAAGGGGGGTGGGGGGGGTAGGTGTGTGCACATATCTCAGGAGCACAGCAGAATCAAGGTGGCAAAGCAGGTAGAGCAGGGTGCCCCCATCCCAGTGCCCACTGGTGAAGCTGGAGGTGTCCAGCCAGAGCATGAAGCACAAACATCAGGGAGTCTTTTTTCCACCCCCCTTCATGAGACCAGAGCCTCCCCAGCTCCCACTGCTGCTCTCCTGGCTGCTTTTCTCCTCCCCCCCTCTTCCCACATTGCAAATTTGGGACAAATTTCGGGGCATTTTCGGTCAAGCTGAAGCCTAGAGCCAGCCCTGCCCTTCTGCCAGGCTGGTTTCAGCTGGCACTGTTGGTTTGGATGGTGGAGACACCAACAGCACAAAGCATCCACTCCAGCACCATCCCTTGCTGTTCCCACTGCTGCTGAGCACCATCTGGAGAAGCTTTTGCCCCTGCAATGCTTTGCCCAGCTGCGGGGATCATACCCAGGGTTTCGTGGTGGCACTCAGCTCTTCAGGGACCAGAGGTGGGAGCTGGGACCTGTGTCCTCGGTATCCTGCCAGCACCAGCACTTGCTGGACCCAGAGATGCTCTCCTCGTGCCGGGATGTGGGTTTGGTTGCCCACCTTGGAGCCTGGGCTGGGGTCTGTGCTTGCCTCGGGCTTGGGTTCAATCTTATTAGCGATCAGCAGCAGCACTTCTGACCTGCCAGAGCAGAGCAGCACAGAGGGGTAGGGCTGGCAGGAGGGTCGATGGGCACAGAGGGCAGAGCCTTTGCTCTGTAGGTCCTCACTGGGGTCCTGCAGAGCCTGGGAGAAGCATCCCTTCAGATCTGGGGCGAGGAGGGCTCGTCCCCATTCCCGACGTGCCGCGGCGCACGGAGCCGGCTGCCAGCCCGGCCCCGGGGAGCCCCAGGCAGGGCAGGGCTTGATCATGGAACCATGGAATCAGGGAGCCATGGAACCAGGGAATCACACAGCCACGGGGGTCACAGACCCATGGGATTAACAGAATCATGGAATGAATAGAATCAGGGAATTGTTAGAAGCAGGGAATCAGGGAATGCCAGGACCACAGAGTCGTGGAGTCATGGAATGAGAAGAGTCGTGGGGTCCTGGAATGATGGAATGACAGACTGGTGGGGATCATGGAATGAGTAGAATATGGAGTCATGGAATGATGGAATGACAGACTGGTGGGGATCATGGAATGAATAGAGTCATGGGGTCATGGAATGATGGAATGACAGACTGGTGGGGATCATGGAATGAGTAGAGTCATGGGGTCATGGAATGATGGAATGACAGACTGGTGGGGATCATGGAATGAGTAGAATATGGAGTCATGGAATGATGGAATGAATAGAATCATGGGGTCATGGAATGATGAAATGACAGACTGGTGGGGATCATGGAATGAGTAGAATCAGGGAATGAACAGAATCAGGGAATCAGGGAGCCAGGGAATCAGAGAACTACAGGGTGGTAGAATCAGGGAACTGTAGACTCAAGGAATTACAGAATCATGGAGTCATAGAAGCATGGAATGAGAGAATCATGGAGTCAGGGAATCACACAGCCACAGGGCCATAGAATCGTGGGATGAATAGAATCATGGGATTAATAGAATCATGGAGTCCATCAGGGAGCCAGGGAATCAGGGAATCAGAGAACTACAGGGTGGTAGAATCATGGAACTGTAGACTCAAGGACTTACAGAATCATGGAGTCACAGAAGCATGGAATGAGAGAACCATGGAGTCAGAATGATGGAACTAGAGAATCATGGAGTCACAGACTCACAGAACTAATAGACTCATGAGAGGAGCATGGAATTGGAGAGTCATGGAACCATGGAATCATGGCATTAACATAATCATGGGGTCAGAGAATGATGGAACTAGAGAAGCATGGAATGATGGAATCATGGAGTCAGAGAATGATGGAATGACAGACTGGTAGGGGTCGGGAGGGACCCCTGCCAGAGCAGGATCACCTAGAGCAGTTCACACAGGAACGCATCCAGATGGCTCTTGGAAGTCTCCAGCCTCGATGCTCTTCAGAGTCTTTTCCAGCCAAACCCACTGTGTGATTCCATGGATCACAGAGGCATCTGATCACTCCTCCTCTCCAGGATGCTCTGCACAGGCTCAGCCTCCCCAGGCCGAGACCCGAGCGGGCACCGAGCCCGGCACCGGGCGCACCGGGAGGGGCTGGTAGAGGTGTGGGGTGGGAGGGAGGGGGGGGGGGAGGGGGCCTGGCACAGCTGTGTGGCTTTCAGAGATGCTTGATCGATAGCTTCTTCCTCCCACTCCCCCATTCCCCCAATCCCCACATGCATTTTTCATGCTCACCCCTCCTGGGCAAAGGCTGTCTGTGCAGGAAAAGGAAAGAAGGGGAGGGCGGGGGGGGGGGGAAACAACCAACAACCAAACACAACAAACCACAGCCCACTTCTACTTCTGCTTCTCTGCTCCCCAGAGCTTGCTTTAGTTTAAGGCCAATCTATAGATCCAGGGCTGGGAATATCTTTGCTCAACAAACAAAGAGGCATGAAAAAAACACCCCAACCAAACACCTCCCCGGGGCTTTTCTGAAGCCTCTTCAGGTTGGCCCAGAGCTGGAAGAGGCTGAACTCGGCACAGAGAGGCTGGGGCTGATGGTACAGCACCGGTTGGGCAAGCTGGGAAGGCTGGAGGTGGGAGCTGGGCTCCTCTGCGGCTCCTTCTGGGGTTCCCAACCCTCCCAAGATGTGCTGGGGTGGAGCAGGTGGCAATGGGGGTCCCCAGCTGCCCTCGCCAGGGTTGGAAGGGTCTCCAGGGCTCCTCCTATGGTCTGTGAGCTGAGCTGAGCCCTGGGTGAGCCCAGGGTGCTGCAGATCCCTGGGCTGCCCCTGGCTGGCCCCCAGGAGGAAAGAGCTCAGGTGAAGGTTTGGATATTGCTCAGCACTAGGAACAAACCTGCAGGGCTTGGGCAAAGGGCAATTTTCAGGGTGGATCTCCTTTTCCTGTCTCCTGTTTGTGGGGGGCAGGGGCGTGGGGGGGGGGTGTCCTCTTTTTGTTCCCTGTCTTTGAGTGGCACCAGTAAGACCCAGGAGCATCCCACAGCCTGTGCTTCAGCAGTGGTCCTACCACTCTGCCTCTCAACACCAGTTTCAGCCCAGCCTGTGCTGGGATGCTGGCAGCCCCTAGCAGCTGCCTGCCAGTGTGTGTGTGCCGAAGGACTGATCCCCTGGGTGAGGGCCTGGCACTTCCCGGGGTCCCTCCAGACCCACGCCCCCCACTGCACCCCTGGCACCCCTGACCAGCACGGCACCAGCTGCCTCAGCCCCGTTACCCTGGCAGCATGTCTGTGCCCGTGACACCTGGGGCCAGAGCCCCCACCCATGGGTGTCCCAGCCAGGAGACTCCAAGTGGGGAGACTCCAGCAGTGAGGAGATTGCAATGAGGAGACTCCAGCAGGGAGGAGATTCCCACAGAGAGGAGACTCCAGCAGGGAGGAGACTCCAGCAAGGAGACTCCAGTGAGGAGGCTCCAGCAGTGAGACTCCACTGAGGAGACTCCAGCAGGGAGGAGGCTCCAGCAGGGAGGAGACTTCAGCAAGGAGACTCCAGTGAGGAGGCTCCAGCAGGGAGAAGACTCCACTGAGGAGACTCCAGCAGTGAGGAGGCTCCAGTGAGGAGGCTCCAGTGAGGAGGCTCCAGCAGTGAGACTCCAGTGAGGAGACTCCAGCAGTGAGACTCCAGTGAGGAGGCTCCAACAGGGAGGCGAATCCAGTGAGGAGACTCCAGTGAGGAGGCTCCAGTAGGGAGGAGACTCCAGTGAGGAGGCTCCAGCAGTGAGACTCCACTGAGGAGACTCCAGCAGTGAGGAGACCCCAGCAGCACCCCCCCCCTTGCCTGCATGCCCAAACTCCCAGCCTTTCCCTGCGCCGGGCTGGAGCTGGCAGCAGCTCTCATGGCCCCGCAGCAGCTGCGCGGAGCCCTGCAGAGCCCAGGCGGCGTGGGCAGGAGGAGCAGAGCTTCCTCCCCGAGGCCCTGCCACATGTGCCCAGCGCCGTGGTGGCAGGGCCGAGGGGGCAGAGCCGTGGGGGCACGGAGATGCCACGTCCGGGGTCCAGCGGCCGGCAGCTCTTCCCCGCTCCAACGGAGAAAGGGCATGGGCCAGAAATAGCAGGAGGAGGAGGAGGAGGAGGACACTGTGACCTTTCCAGCAGCTGGTGACAAATAAAACTTTCCAGCTACCTGTAGGAAGGAGCAGGGCAAGGCTCTGCTGTTGTCTCATCCAAGGACAATGTCCCCGTGAGCAGCACAGCCACAGCCACGGCGCCCAGAGGGCTTCCTGCAGGAGCCTGCTGGCCCTGGCTGCTCTGCACGGTGGGGTCTGGCCACAGCTGAGAGGATTGTCCCCTCCCTGGAGGTGTTCAGGACCAGGCTGGATGAGGCCTTGAGCAAGCTGTGCTGGTGGGAGGGGTCCCTGCCTGTGGCAGGGGGTTGGGGCTGGATGATCTTGAAGCTCCCTTCCGAACCATTCCAGGATTGCATGAGCAGGGAGGGAGGAGGAGATGGCCACCGGCAGAAGCAGCAGAGCCAGCTCCAGCTCAGTGTGGGGCTGCTCCACCACTGGGGTAGTTGGGAATGGGCCCCCAAGCCATGCTCAGCCCCTGAGCTGGATGTCCCCCAAAGTCACACCTCAGCACGAGAGGATGGGGACCCCCATGCTCAGCCATGAGCACAGTATTGGGGCTGGGGGGGGAGGGCTTGTCTCAGACCCATCACTGCTCCTGTGCACAGGGGACATCCAGGGGCAGTAAGAGAGGATGAGACCCCCCCCGTGGGACCCCTGCCATACACACAGTGTTGGGGGGTCCAGATTCAAGATACCCCCAAAGACACACTTTGGGGGGGGGGGGGGGGTCATCTCTGCTCCTGGGCACAAGGGGACATCCAGGGGCAGCTGGAGGGGATGAAACCCCCCCCTTGTGCTCAGCTATGTGCAGAGCCAAGGGGGGTCTGAATCTGAGAGACCCCCAAAGACACCCCTTGGCTGGGGGCCACTACCACTCCCATGCACAAAGGGGCAGTGGGAGCAAGGAGGACCTTGGTGCAGCCCATCCCCACCTAGGCACAGAAGCCTCCCACCCCCCTGGCAGGAGGGACCTGAGTGGGGGCTGTGGCCATCCCCTCCCCTTCCTCCTGCCGGGCGCGGGTGGCAGTGCCAACACCCTGGGATGGAGCGAGTCAGCCGTGCCCCCCCCCCGGCTGTCCCCCTGCTCGCTGACCCGGGCTGGGGCGGGGGGGGGGGGACAGCAGGCGGCTCCCCCTGGCCTCCCCCCCGCGCAGATGGCACAGGCAGCCAGCACAGGTGGCCCTGAGCCACGGCAGATTGGGGCCGGCTGCCTGCAACGTGCCCGCGAAGGGCTGCGTGGCCCTGGCACCGCTCGGGGACAGCAGCCAAGGCGCTGCCCCCCCACCGTGGCACGGGGCGGGGGGAGGCCGAGCTGGGGGGAAGGGGGGGCGCCAGAGATGGGTCTTGGGGTCTCTGTGCTGTCGTGCCCAGGGCTGGAGCCGGTGCTCTGTCCCTGGCACCAGAGCCCTCTATCAGTGTCTTGTCTCTTCGGTGTCCTGCAAAAGGCAGGATGCGACCAGGGGACACTGGTGGGGGTGAAGGGCGAGGCGACACGCAGGGTGCTCTTGCCTGGTCCCCAGAGAGAGCAGCCAGGCCCTCAGGCAGGCTGGGGAAGGCTCCCGGTTCAAGGAATGACATCAAACAACGCAAATTGGGATCAGCCCGGGCCGGACCCAGCGCCTTGCAAGGAGCTCCTCAGGCTGAGCTGTCCCTGGTCCTCCCTGCGAGCCTGGGTACCAGCCCCCGAACCCGGGGGCCTGAGGGTCACTGCTGTAGGAGAAAGGGATCTGCAAGAGGCCAAAGGGACACCCGAGGTCTCAATCACCCCCGCGAGGGGCTTCTGCCTCTCCACGGGTGACGATGCTCAGCCCCACGCAGGCATGAGCTCCAGGGTGGGCACGGGGTGAGGATGATGGCAGGAGCTGCAGGGTGGGCACAGAGTGAGGATGATGGCAGGAGCTCCAGGGTGGGCACAGAGTGAGGATGATTGCATGAATTACAGGGTGGGCACGGGGTGAGGATGATGGCAGGAGCTCCAGGGTGGGCACAGAGTGAGGATGATGGCAGGAGCTCCAGGGTGGGCACGGGGTGAGGATGATGGCAGGAGCTCCAGGGTGGGCACAGAGTGGGGATGATGGCAGGAGCTGCAGGGTGGGCACGGGGTGAGGATGATGGCAGGAGCTCCAGGGTGGGCATGGGGTGAGGATTATGGCAGGAGCGCCAGGGTGGGCACGGGGTGAGGATGATGGCAGGAGCTCCGGGGTGGGCATGGGGTGAGGATGATGGCATGAGCTCCAGGGTGGGCACGGGGTGAGGATGATGGCAGGAGCTCCAGAGTGGGCACGGGGTGAGGATGATGGCAGGAGCTCCAGGGTGGGCACAGAGTGAGGATGATGGCAGGAGCTCCAGGGTGGGCACGGGGTGAGGATAATGGCAGGAGCTGCAGGGTGGCCACAGGGTAAGGATGATGGCAGGAGCTCCAGGGTGGGCACAGAGTGAGGATGATGGCAGGAGCTCCAGGGTGGGCACAGAGTGAGGATGATTGCATGAATTACAGGGTGGGCACGGGGGTGAGGATGATGGCATGAGCTCCAGGGTGGGCACAGGGTGAGGATCATGGCAGGAGCTCTGGGGTGGGCACGGGGTGAGTATGATGGCATGAGCTCCGGGGTGGGCACAGAGTGAGGATGATTGCATGAATTACAGGGTGGGCATGGGGTGAGGATGATGGCAGGAGCTCCAGGGTGGGCACAGAGTGGGGATGATGGCAGGAGCTCCAGGGTGGGCACGGGGTGAGGATGATGGCAGGAGCTCCAGGGTGGGCACGGGGTAAGGAGCTCCAGGGTGGGCACGGGGTGAGGATGATGGCAGGAGCTCCGGGGTGGGCACGGGGTGAGGATGATGGCAGGAGCTCCGGGGTGGGCACGGGGTGAGGATGATTGCAGGAGCTCCGGGGTGGGCACGGGGTGAGGATGATTGCAGGAGCTCCAGGGTGGGCACAGAGTGAGGATGATGGCAGGAGCTCCAGGGTGGGCACAGAGTGAGGATGATGGCAGGAACTTCAGGGTGGGCACGGGGTGAGGATGATGGCAGGAGCTCCAGGGTGGGCACAGGGTGAGGATGATGGCAGGAGCTCTGGGGTGGGCATGGGGTGAGGATGATGGCAGGAGCTCCAGGGTGGGCACAGAGTGGGGATGATGGCAGGAGCTCCAGGGTGGGCACGGGGTGAGGATGATGGCAGGAGCTCCAGGGTGGGCACAGAGTGGGGATGATGGCAGGAGCTCCGGGGTGGGCATGGGGTGAGGATGATGGCAGGAGCTCCAGGGTGGCATGAACTCCAGGAGGATGGTGTGGCTGTGCCCGCTCAAGAGGAGCCCTCATGTCTTACCAATGGGGACACCTTGCACTGGAGATGTGATGCAGAAGCTGTCAGGGCAAGGGTGGTGGCTGAAGCAGGTAAATGATTAATGCTGGAGAAAACCAGGCTGGCACCGTGCCCATCACTCACCAACAGGACGAGTTGATGCTGGGAGGGGAATTTTCACGTCTAACCTTCCCCTCCTGCCTCTGCCTCCCCCCGCGGCGGCAGGGGGCTGGAGCAAGGAGCCAGCCCCGAGCCAGGCACGCAGCACCCAGCCCCGGAGCAGCCTGGCGCCGAGCACGTTCTCCTCCAGCCCGGCTGGTTTTGCTCCCAGCCCGCTCCGTCTGTGCACATTAAAGCCTTTGCCGGGTCTGAACTGCTTTTGGCAAGCCAGGCTCCTGTTGGCCTCTCCCCGCCGCCCTCCCCATGGCAGGCTCCCCCCCGATCCGCTCCCCGCCGGGCTCCCGCTCCCCCTCCCCGGTCGAAGCCCTGCCAGGGACATGGCAAATCAGCGAGAAGCCTGCGGGGTAGATCGGTACAAATGAGACCAAGCAAGAGGGTGGGGAGGGACAGCGAGGTGGTGGGGGGGTGGGAACGGCTCCTGGGTTGGTGCTTCTGCTCCCGAGTTTGATGTTTCCTGCAAACAACCCTGCAAATGCTCGGGAGCAGCTCTGGAAGTCACCTGCCCCCTGCCTCGGCCAGCTTCGGGTGCCAGCCGGGGGGCACAGCCCCTGCCCCATCCTCCAGGCTGCCTGCAGGGACAGGAAAGGGACCCAGCTGTAAGTGCTGCCATTTCAATCTGTTTGGGGGCTGGAGGGGGTGGGCAAGGGGTGGGTGGTGCTGGGGGTGGCTCCAGGTTAAGGAACAAAAAGCCACCAAGGGAAGCCTCCCCCTGCTAAAGGCTGCCTTCTCCTGGCACTTTTACACTCTTGGCCTCTTGTGCCCGGTGCTGTGCCACAGGCAGGGGCTTGGCAGGGGGACAGGAGCTGGGACCCAGTCAGGGGCTGTGCAGCCTGGGGGAACTGGCAGCAAAGCTGCTGGGTGCAGGCTTGTAGAATGATTTGGGTTGGAAAAGCCTTCCAGGATCACCCAGTCCAACCAGCAACCCAAGCCCACCATGGACACCAAACCATGGCCCCAGGTGCTCATGGCCACACAGTTCTGGAACACCTCCAGGGATGGGGACTCCACCACCTCCCTGGGATGGGGACTCCACCACCTCCCTGGGCAGCCTGTTTAGAATCATACAATCCCAGAACTGTCAGGGCTGGAAGGGAGCTCAAGGCTCAGCCAGCTTCAAGCCCCTGCCATGGCCAGGGACACCTCACAGCACAGCAGGTTGCTCACAGACACCTCCAGCCTGGCTGCAAACACCTCCAGGCAGGAGGCTTCCACCACCTCCCTGGGCAACCTGGGCCAGGCTCTCACCACCCTCCTGGGCAACAACTTCTTCCTCACAGCCAATCTCAATCTCCCCACTTCTAGTTCTGCTCCATCCCCCCCAGTCCTATCCCTCCCTGACCCCCTCCAAAGTCCCTCCCCAGCTTTCCAGGTGATGCTCTTTGAGCCTCCTCACCCAGCTTTGCCCAAGCCTCTGAATTCCTTCTCATTGGAGCTGCTGGGCACTGGGGAGGTCATACGGAGCCTCTCTGCTTGAGTTGCTCTCAGGAGGATAGATCCCACGGCCTCCACCAGGGGTTTGCTCTGACAACAGCAACTCTGTGGCAGGTTTTGGAACAGTTTCTCCTGTGCCTCCGTGGCAGGTGGGCAGGGTCTGACTTCTCTTCCAGCCAGCAGGGTGAGGGAAGTGATTCTGCCCCTCTGCTCCACTCTGCTGAGACCACAGCTGCAGCTCTGGGGCCAGTGCTGGAGCCTCTGTGCCAGGAAGGATCTGGAGGGGCTGGAAGGTGTCCAGAGCAGGGCCAGGAGGAGGAGCAGAGGGCTGGAGCTGCTCTGCTCTGAGCACAGCCTGAGAGAGTTGGGGTTGTGCAGGCTGGAGAGGAGAAGGCTCCCAGGAGACCTCCTTGTGGCCTTCCAGGATCTGCAGGGGGCTCCAGGAAAGCTGGGGAGGGACTTTGGAGGGGGTCAGGGAGGGATAGGAGTGGGGGGGATGGAGCAGAAGTAGAAGTGGGGAGATTGAGATTGGCTGTGAGGAAGAAGTTGTTGCCCAGGAGGGTGGTGAGAGCCTGGCCCAGGTTGCCCAGGGAGGTGGTGGAAGCCTCCTGCCTGGAGGTGTTTGCAGCCAGGCTGGAGGTGGCTGTGAGCAACCTGCTGTGCTGTGAGGTGTCCCTGGCCATGGCAGGGGGCTGGAGCTGGCTGAGCCTTGAGCTCCCTTCCAGCCCTGAGCATTCTATGGTTCTATGATTCTATGATGTGTTTGGCACAAGTTAATGTCAACCTCCTTCCCTCTCCCTGTTCTTCATCCAGAAGAGAGGTTGTTTTCTGCAGGCTTGGAGGTGTGAGAAGCATTTGCAGTTGTGGAAAAAAATAAATAGAAAGGGAGGGGAATCAGAGAACTGCCAGGGCTGGGAGGGAGCTCAAGGCTCAGCCAGCTCCAACCCCCTGCCATGGCCAGGGACACCTCACACCACAGCAGCTTGCTCACAGCCACATCCAGCCTGGCCTTAAAACCCTCCAGGGATAGGGAAGGGAGAAATGGAAGCAGTAAGGCAACACTGTCTATATGAGGACTTTTTTCATCCCCTCTAAGTCCTTCTTAGTGGAAGTGTAAAGCCAGCTGAGCTGCTGGACTGTTGGAGGAGGTTGGTTGCTTAATGGTCTTGATGAGGAGCAGAGCCTGTGTGTTTAGAGGAACTTGAGCAACTCATTCAAGAGGTGATGGGACAAGGAACTGCTCAGAGCAGCCAGAGCAAGGGAAAGGAAGTCAGGTCAGCAAGTCCCAGATGTCTGTCATGGTGCTGGCAAATCCTGGGACTGGGATGGGGAGAGGTTTGGAGCACGGGTCAGGTGCTGCATGGGGGAGTCTTGCTCTCAGCCCATCCTCACCATCCTCCACAGGGAGGATTTGGGTTCCCCTCGGTGGCAGTCTGGGATGGGAGGTTGTGGATGTGTCGTCTCCCATCCCTTTGGGTCCCCTCACCCCTTCCTGGACCACCCCCAGGCATTTCAGAGCCCTGCCTGACCCCAAGACAGTTCAGGAAGGAGCCAGGCTGGATGTGGGGGGCAGCAGAAAGTCACCCCCTATGCTGTGCAAGCAGCTCAGAGCCTTTCACAGTGGCTGCTCCAGCGAGGTCTGGCCTGGGAGCCTCGGGTGGTGCCGCTGCCCGGCAGCCGGGGCCAGCAGCAGGGTGGCTGTGCTGCCGTTTGGCACGGCAGGGGTTAACGAGCTGCCTTCCTGCTCCACCAGCTCAGAGCAGCCCCCCCGTGGGGACTTCCCGGTGGCTCTGCCTCAGGCCCTTATTCCTCCTCCTGGTCATTCCTTGGCCCGTAGAGCCCTCACTGGCTGAGTTGGTGGCCCAGTGCTAGCCGTCCGCTCGGCATCTCGCCTCTGCCTTCAGAGCTCCTGGCCCTCTGCTGCACAGAATCAGAGATGTCCTTAAGATGTCCCCTCCCTGGAGGTGCTGAAGGCCAGGCTGGATGAGGCCTTAAGCAGCCTGGGCTGATCACAGTATCACAGTCTCACAGTATAACTTAGGTTGGAAAGGACCTCGAGGATCATCGAGTCCAACCTATCAACACAGACCTCATGACCAGACCATGGCACCAAGTGCCACATCCAATCCCCTCTGGAACACCTCCAGGGATGGGGACTCCACCACCTCCCTGGGCAGCACATCCCAGTGGCCAATGACTCGCTCGGTGAAGAACTTTCTCCTCACCTCGAGTCTAAACCTCCCCTGGCACAGCTTGAGGCTGTGTCCTCTTGTTCTGCTGCTGGGGGCCTGGGAGCAGAGCCCAACCCCCACCTGGCTCCAACCTCCCTGCAGGGAGTTGCAGAGAGCAAGAAGGTCTCCCCTGAGCCTCCTCTTCTCCAGGCTAAGCAACCCCAGCTCCCTCAGCCTCTCCTCACAGGGCTGTGCCCCAGACCCCTCCCCAGCTTTGTTGCCCTTCTCTGGACACCTTCAAGTCTCTCAATGTCCTTCTTGAGCTGAGGAGCCCAGAGCTGGACACAGGACTCAAGGGGTGGCCTGAGCAGTGCTGAGCACAGGGCACAAGGACTTCCCTGCTCCTGCTGGCCACACTCTTCCTGATGCAGGCCAGGATGCCCTTGGCCTTCTTGGCCCCCTGGGCACACTGCTGGCTCATATTCAGACAGCTGTCAATCAGCACCCCCAGGTCCCTCTCTGCCTGGCTGCTCTCAGCCACTCTGACCCCAGCCTGTAGCACTGCCTGGGGTTGCTGTGGCCAAAGTGCAGCCCCTGGCACTTGGACTTGTTGAATGCCATCCCAATGGTGGGAGGGGTCCCTGCCCATGGCAGGGGCTTGGAGCTGGATGAGCTTGAAGTTCCCTTCCAACCCAACCCACTCTGTGAGTCTATGATTCTGTGATCAAGTCCAACCATAACCTAACATCTCCCTGTCCCTGGCAGCCCACACACTGCCCACAGAGTGGGGCCAGGGGCTGAGCTGCTCTGCCTTTGCTTTTGGGGGAGCTGCAAAGACAGGGAGTGAGACCACCAGGGAGCGAGACCACCAGGGAGCATCACCCTGGGAGCTGCTTTGAGCCTCATCAAACCCTAAGCAAACAAACCTTACCCAGCAGCAGGCAGAAGGCAGCCAGGTGAGTCCACAGCCTCACAGTGCCCCTGCCCACAACTAACTATGAGAGGAAATGGCCTCAAGGTGCACCAGAGGAGGTTTAGGTAGGACATTAGGAAAAATGTCTTCATGGAAGGGTCACCAGACACTGGAGCAGGCTGCCCAGGGAAGTGGGGGGAAGTGGATGAGGTGCTGAGGGATGTGGTCTAACAGCTGTGCACAGGGAGGTCATAGAATCATGGAGCTGTCTGGGCTGGAAAAAGCCTCCAAGCACATCCAGTCCAGCCAGCAACCCAACCCCACCATGGACACCAAACCCTGGCCCCAGCTGCCATGGCCACAGGGCTCTGCGACCCCTCCAGGCATGGGGACTCCACCACCTCCCTGGGCAGCCTCTGCCAGGCCCTGACCACTCTGCCACCAAAGACATTTGGCCTCCTCTCCAACCTCAGCCTCCCCTGGCACAGTTTCAGGCCATTGCCTCTCCTTCTCTCCCCTGAGCCTAGGGAGCAGAGCCCAAGCCCCAGCTGGCTGCAGCCTCCTCTCAGGGAGCTGCAGAGAGCAAGGAGGTCTCCCTCAGCCTCCTCTTCTCCAGGCTCAACACTCACAGTCTCACAGTCTCACAGTATCACCAAGGTTGGAAGAGACCTCAGAGATCATCAAGTCCAACCTGGCACCACAGACCTCATGACTAACCCATGGCACCAAGTGCCACATCCAATCCCCTCTTGAACACCTCCAGGGATGGGGACTCCACCACCTCCCTGACTCCCAGCTCCCTCAGCTGCTCCTCCCCAACCCTTTTCTCCAGACCCTTCCCCAGCTCTGTTGTCCTTCTCTGGACCTGCTCCAGCTCCTCAGTGTCTCTTGGTAGGTTGTGGTTGGACTCAATCCTCTTTTGGTCTTTTCCATCAGGCAGTTCTGTGACTCTAAACACACTCTGGGGAGTGTGGGGGTGTGTGAATTCTGCCTGCAAAGCAGCTGCAAAGAGCAGTGCTGGAGGTCCCTGTCCCCAGTCTCCTCCCAGGGCCTTGCCCTCCTGTTTCCCTCCTCTCTGCTGGGGTCATCTTATCCCCCCTGGAAAAATCAGTTTCCCCCTGCAGATTCTGTGGCTCTTGCTGCCTGCTGGTCCCAAGTCAGGATGGTTCCTGCTTCAGCTCCTGCTCCTGCTCAATCCCAGCCTTCTCTCCCCCTCTGCAGTGCCCTCACTGCTCCCAGACTCTGCCAACCTGCAGCAAACCATCTCCCAGTTCAGGTTTTACTCAGCAGCTGGTGTTGGTCCCTGAGACTAAATCTGTGCCTTGGGGTGGGGGAAATCTGCCTGCAAAGTGGCTGCAAAGAGATCCCAGCTTGGGATCCCCAGCAGCCAGCCTGCTCCTGGGCAGTGCTGGAGCTCACCTAAGGGATGGTCTCATCCTCAAGAGATCATCTTAGCCTTGAGAGATCCCTCAGGGAATCCTCCTCTCAGGTACTGGCTTGTGCTCACCAAAGGGGAGGGAGAAGCAGGGGAGATTGCTAAGAGATCCTTCAGAGGAGGTTCCAAAGAGATCTCCTAGGGATCTAAGATGGTCTCATCCTTAAGAGATCCCTCAGGGGAGGTTCTTAAGAGATCCCTTAGGGTTCCAAGATGGTTTCATCCTCAAGAGATGATCCTTAAGAGATGATCCTTGAGATCATCCCTGAGAGATCCCTTAGAGGAGGTTGTTAAGAGATCCCTTAGGGTTCCAAGATGGTTTCATCCTCAAGAGATAATCCTTAAGAGATCCCTAAGAGATCTCTTAGTGGAGGTTCCTAGCAGTTCCCTTTGGGATCTAAGATGATCTCCTTCTTAAGAGATGATCTCATCCTTAAGAGATCTCTTAAGGGAGGTTCCTAAGCGATCCCCTAGGGCTCCAAGATGGTTTCATCCTTAAGAGATGATCCTGAAGATCATCCTTAAGAGATCCCTTAGAGGAGGTTCTTTCCTAGCAGTACCCTTTGGGATCTAGGATGATCTCATTCTTAAGAGATGATCTCATCCTTTAAGAGATCCCTAAGAGATACCCTAAGGGAAGGTCCCTAAGAGATCCTTGCAGGATCTAAGATCATCCTTAAGAGATGATCTCATCCTTAAGAGATCCCTAAGAGAAGCCTCAGGAGAGGTTCCTAAGAGACCCCTTAGGGATGTAAGATTGCTCAGTCTTTAAGAGGGATCCCAAGAGATCCCTCAAGGAAGCCATCCCCCCAGGGATCTGCTTGTGCTCACCTAGGAGCACGCAGGGAGCAGCAGGGGCTCAGGTTCCTGCCCCTTTGGGACATGCTTTGGTGGCAGCAGCGGTGCTGGGTTGATGCTTGGCCTCAACAGCCTCAGAGGACTCCGTGGTTCTAACTGGGGGGCATTTGGAGGTGGGGGGTTGTGAAGGGGCTGGATCTCAGGGGGTGTGACCACCAAAGTGCTGCCCACCCCCTGCTGGCTGGCCGTTGCCAACCCCCATGCCAGCTTAGTTTGGCCTTAGCCCTAGCCAGTGCCATGCAGGCAGCAGTTCCTTGGTGGCTGGTTAGACCTCGTCCGCTGACTGAAACATCTCCCTGGCAGCTGCATCCTGGCTGCCAGCACTGGCAGCTGGCAGGTGGCAGCAGGGAGGGTGCCCACCCTTCCCCTGGCTGTGGGCACAGGGGGGGTTGGAGTCCAGTGCCCCACCTTGGCCAGCTTTGGCGCTGCAAAGAGCCCTGTGCTCCCAACCCAGGGCTGGGGGGAGCTTTGGGGGGCTTGCCCCTGGCAGATCCAAGATCCCCACCCAGACATGATGAAGGAAGGCTGTGCCCTGTCTCTGTGCCAAGGGGGTGCCCTCTCCTGTGGCCAAGGGGTGCCCTCTCCTGCCTGTCCCCCTGCCCCCCCCGGGCTGGCAGGGAGGTGAGCAGGAGGGAGGGAGTGAATGGATGTGCTTGATCACAGGTCTGTGTCTGCTCACAGGTCCATGTCCCAAGGGGGCACTGAGGAAGGCTCTTTGGCTGCCTGGGGTGATCCCAGATGAGGGAGGGGTGGCTGCCACTGACAGGGCTCTGCCTGGGAAGCCCCCAGGAACGCTGACCCACCTCAGAAATGTCCCAAGGGGGTCAGCTGTGGGGGGTCAAGCAATCCCCTGGGCACTGCTCACCCCAGCCCATGCTCTGCAGAGGTCCCTCTGGGGCTATGATGGCTCCTGGCTCCTGTGTCTCAGAGCCAGCAGGGAGACCCAGTCTGAAGCAAGTCCTCTGTAAGGTCCTACCCAGCCTCATGGATGGCAAGAAGGTGCCAGGGGGAATTTTCCAGGGGCAAATTGTGCCAGAGAGCAGCCTTCATGCCAGGAGAAGACTGCCTGGGTAAGGGGACAGAAGGGGATGTTGTTTATGTGACCTTAGCAGGGCCCTTGACATGGTCTCCTGCAGCTCCTGGCTGCAGAGCAGCTCCTGGCTGCAGAGACCTGAGGGGACTCAGAGGAGGGAGGTTCCATGTCTGGGGTGGAGTAACCCTGTGAGGTAGGACATGTCTGGGGCCAGCTGGCAGAGAGGGCAGCTGTGCAGGAAAGGAGCCACATCCACCACAAGAGCAGAGCCAGAATGTTGTCTGCCAGGAGCTGGAGCAAGAGAGGAGAGGGTGGGAAAGACCCTGAGGAAGGCAGAAGGCACTGAACGGCGGATTCTGAAGTCCCCACTGGGGTGAAGGGGGAGGTCGAGGGCAGTGCTTGTGATGCCCATGTGTGGGGATCCTCTCCTGTAGCAAAAGGGTGAGGATACAGCAATGGGCACACAGAACCATAGAGCTGGTTGGGTTGGAAAAGCCTTCCCAGAGCAGCCAGGCCAACACCAGCCCAACCCCACCACGGGCACCAAACCCTGGCCCCAGCTGCCATGGCCACAGGGTTCTGCAACCCCTCCAGCCATGGGGACTCCACCACCTCCCTGGGCAGCCTCTGCCAGGCCCTGACCACTCTGCCACCCAAAGACATTTGGCCTCCTCTCCAACCTCACCCTCCCCTGCTCCTGCAGGGTTGGGCTGCCAGGGGTGGTGGTGGGCAGGCAGAGGAGCAGGGCAGGCTCTGTGCCCCTGTCCTCAAAGGGAATTCTGCTTGCAAGATGGGCAGCACCCTGGTGGGAGCAGGGCAGTTGGAGAGGTGGTGCAAGCACAGCACACTGGGGCACGGAGCTCAGCATGGGGGAAAGCTTGCATCAAGACCTTGGGGCACCTCTGGTGTGTCTCAGGAGACATGATGAGAGCTGTGCTCTGCCAGCCAGCAAAGCTAAGGCAGAGATCTCCCTCCCTCCCTCCCTTCCTCCCTCCCTTCCTCTCCTTCCTTCCTCTTCCTTCCTTCCTTCCTTCCTTCCTTCCTTCCTTCCTTCCTTCCTTCCTTCCTTCCTTCCTTCCTTCCTTCCTTCCTTCCTTCCTTCCTTCCTTCCTTCCTTCCTTCCTTCCTTCCTCCCTCCCTCCCTCCCTCCCTCCCTTCCTTTCCTCCCTTCCTTCCTTCCTTCCTTCCTTCCTTCCTTCCTTCCTTCCTTCCTTCCTTCCTTCCTTCCTTCCTTCCTTCCTTCCTCCCTCCCTCCCTTCCCTCCTTCCTTCCTTCCTTCCTTCCTTCCTTCCTTCCTTCCTTCCTTCCTTCCTTCCTTCCTTCCTTCCTTCCTTCCTTCCTTCCTTCCTTCTTTCCTCCTCCCTCCCTCCCTCCCTTCCCTCCTCCCTCCCTTCCTTCCTTCCTTCCTTCCTTCCTCCCTCCCTCCCTCCCTTCCCTCCTCCTTCCTTCCCTCCCTCCCTTCCCTCCTTCCTTCCTTCCTTCCTTCCTTCCTTCCTTCCTTCCTTCCTTCCTTCCTTCCTTCCTTCCTTCCTTCCTTCCTTCCTTCCTTCCTTCCTTCCTTCCTTCCTTCCTTCCTTCCTTCCTTCCATCCTTCCTTCCTTCCTCCCTCCCTTCCCTCCTTCCTCCCTTCCTCCCTTCCTCCCTTCCTCCCTTCCTCCCTTCCTCCCTTCTTTCCTCCCTCCCTCCCTCCCTCCCTCCTCCTTCCTTTTCTCCCTCCCTCCCTCCCTCCCTCCCTTCTTCTCTCCCTCCCTTCTTCCCTCCCTCCCTTCTTCCCTCCCTCCCTCCTCCCTTCTTCCCTCCCTCCCTCCTTCCTTCTTCCCTCCCTCCTTCCCTCCTTCACTTCTCACTGTCCAAGGACAAATGGGAAGTGGAAAGCAGGGGAAGGTTTCTAAGTGTTGGCCCTGAGGAACTTGACTGCAGAGGCTTGGGAAGGTCACAGAGCCTCCTGATGGGGCAGGGGGTGACAAAATGCACCTTGTTGTGTGGCAGAGCAGGGCAGGGGGCAGGATGTGCTGTGTCCATGCCCAGCCTGGGGACCTGTGCTCATGGTGGGGCAGAAGAGGTGACCTGATGTCTAAGTCCACAGCGAGGACTTTCACAGAATCAGCCAGGTTGGAAGAGACCTCCAAGGTCAAACCTTTCACAGGGCTTGTGGTGTGGTGGTAGGAAGAGGTGGATTTGGGGAACCACCACAGAGCTGAGCCCCACACTGCCCAGGTGCACACAGGGGACAGGCCCAGGTGAGCAGGAGCAGGATTCTGAGGGCCATAGGATCAGAAGATGGTTGGGGTTGGAAAGGACCTCTGGAGATCATCATCTAACTCCCCCTGCCAAAGCAGGGGCACCCAGGGCAGGTCACACACAACACATCCAGGTGGCTCTTGAAAGTCTCCACAGCAGGAGACTCCACAACCTCTCTGGGCAGCCTGCTCCAGGCCTCCAGCAGCCTCACCCCAAACAACTTTCTCCTCCTGCTCAGCTCTAACCTCCTGCCTGACACTTTCTGCCCCTTGCCCTATCACAGGGCACCAGTGGAAAGAGATTATCACCGTCCCCAGAGGTCTGCCAGGCTGAGAGGGCACCTCCCAGGGCAGTGGTCACAGGCAGTGGGATGCCATCCTGGGCTGTCAGACCAACAAGACAAAGAGAAACCTGCAAGTGGGAAAAGAAACCTCTGGGGGGTAGGAGCTGGGGGAAGTTCAGGACCTGTTCCCTGTGCAGCATTTCGTGCCCAGCACAAAGGTGGCTGCACCAAGCACCCTGCCAGCTCCTGGCCAAAGGGAAGAGAAGACTGTGGACCTCCAGGAGCCCTGCACACCACAGGTGTGACACAGATTGCTGGGCCATGCCTTCCCATTCCAGCTGCATGCACTTCCTAAACCCCTTCCCAGTGCTCTCCGGAGGTTCAACCTCTCTCTCCCCCTGCTCACCATACCAGCCTCGGACGCCCACCCCCAGACACCTCTGAGTGCCAGCCATGCTGCTGACCCTCCTGGCTCTCACACAGCCACTTTCTCCTGCAGCCAGCTGCCCCTTCTCACTTGGAGACTGACGTTGTCTTCACAGATTTGGAGCTCTGTTTGTCACTGAGCCACCGACTCCACAGCTGGCAGCCGCTGGTCTCCCGGGGCTCCATTAGCAGGTTTCTACCACTTCTGTGGAGGTGGAGGAAGACAGAGGAATCTCCTGTGGTGGGACCCAGGCACAAGCTTGTGCAGGTGCTTGATATAATGTGGAGAGACAGTCTTACATCTCCTGCCCAGGCCCTGCCTCTTCCCCTGCAGGGCTTGCGGCAGGAAAGGCTGTGGGAGGAAAGCCTTTTGCGGTGGAGGACCTCCGCGTCTCTGCAGAGTAGCCTGGAGGCTGTGGTGGCCTGATCTCATCTCTCAAGGAGCCTGTGAGTTGTGTTGTGTGTGTCAGAGGCAGGAGACGACGACTCCAAGCCATTGGCACTTGGTTGAACGCTTGCCACCCTGCGTGTTTCTCATCGGCTGCTGAGGCTTGCCCCGGGGAGGCTTCAGGCTAACCGAGATTCAGGGGCAGACAGCTGCTGCTCGGGGTGCAGGCTGGAGGCAGGGGAGCTCAGGAGAGGTGAGAGGCAGAGAAACACCTCTTGACCAAGTGCAGGAGGGAGGACGTTTTGAGGCCAGATTAGTGGGCACCTGCGTGTGTGAAGGTGCTGCGGCCGCAGCAGGCAGCAGGGAGCGGTGCCTGGCTGGGAGCCCGCTCCAGGGCTGAGCAGGAGGTCCCTGGCAGCCTGCGCTGTGGTATTGGGTAGCAGTGCTCACAAAGACAGAGCCAGCTCAGCTCTGCTGTTTGGGAAGGGCTACAAGCTGGCTTTGGGTCTGCAAGTGGCCTTCCCCAAATGCTGCCTGAGAAGGCAGTGGGAGTTTTCCCAGTCAGGAGCTCCGGGCTGGAAAGATGAACATTAGGAACGGAGATGCTCTCAGATTTGGCTGGCCCATGGACCGTGGTGTTGGCTTCCCCCCAAGATGTGAAACACAGAGTTTGGTGACCTCATGTGTGGAGATGTGCAACCAAGTGGGGAAAGAACCCTCTGAGCAGCAGAGCCACGCTGAGCTGCAGGATGTGGGTCACGGCCTCTGGGCCTCATAGACAAAGCTGTGGTGGGTGGGCAGACGTGGCAGGATCGGCAGTTTGGGGCAGATGGGAAACCCCAGGCCTTGCTGAAGACATTCTCTGGCTCTGGGGAGAGATTTTGGTGGAACAATTGAGACCAAGCCAGAAGAAAGAACAGCTTGGGTTGGGAACAGTTTCAAAGCCACTGAGTCCAGCTCTGGGCTCCCCAGCTCAGGAAGGACAAAGAACTGCTGGGGAGAGTCCAGCACAGGGACACTGAGCTGCTGAGGGCACTGCAGCAGCTCTGAGCAGAGGCTGAGGGAGCTGGGGCTGGGCAGCCAGCAGCAGAGGAGGCTGAGGAAGGTCTTGTGAATGCTTACAAACATCTAAGGGGTGGCAGGAGGCTGGGGCCAGACTCTTCTCAGTGGTGCCCAGGGACAGGACAAGAGGCACTGAGCCCAAACTTGACCATAGGAAGTTCCATCTAAAGATGAGGAGGAACTTCTGCCCTGGGAGGGTGGCAGAGCCCTGGGGCAGGCTGCCCAGAGAGGCTGTGGAGTCTCCTTCCCTGCAGGCTTTCAAGGCTCACCTGGGTGACCAGCCCTGGGTGCTGCTGCTCTGGCAGGGGCTTGGAATCAATGATCTCCAGAGGTCCCTTCCAAGTCCTGCCATGGTGTGATCACAGAATTACAGGAAGCTTCGGGTCGGAGGGGACCCTCCAAGCTCATCTTCCCAACCCCCCTGCAGCCAGCAGGGACACCTCCAACCAGAGCAGGCTGCTCAGGGCCACAGCAAGTGTGACCTTGAATGCCTGCAGGGATGGAGCCTCAGCCACATCCCCGGGCAGCCTGATGCAGGTAGCCCCAAAGGCGAAGGGACAGGATGGCTTCGAAGCCCCTCCGCAGGAGCAGCTCAGCCTGCAGCCGCCGTGTGGGGTGAGGCTCAGGAGCCGCAGAGCTGCCGGTGCCCACCAGCCAGGCTCCCCTCCTCCTGCCGGGTGCCCGCTGCTTTCCCATGGCCAATTACCTTCCTCCAGCCTCCGATAAACGCTTTAAAAGCTCAAACCGCACCACCCCGGGCTACGAAAACGCGAAGGGCTCCGATCTCCGCTAATAGCCACCGGCCCCTGCGGCGGAGCCACGCAGGGAGGGCAGCGGCTTGCATCGATCCCCGCTGCCAGCCGCTCCCCCCCTGCGCCGGCCCCGGCCGCGCGTAAAACCCGACGGCAAGCAGCGGAACGGGGGAGTCCGGATGACGGCAGGGAGGGGATGGTTTGCGTGACAGCCCACAGCAAAGCCACCCTCTGCCTGCTCCCCTCTGCACCATCCTGGCCAGCACGGTCCCTGGGGATTTACAGATTGCCTTGGGTTGGAAGGGAGCCTCCAAGGGCATCTTGTACAACCCCCTGCCCAAGGCCACATCCAGTCTCAGCTTGAATGTCTCCAGGGATGGAGCTTCAAGCATCTCCCTGGGCAGCCTGTGCCAGTGTCTCCCCAGCCCCACTGTGCAGAGCTTCCTCCTGATGTCCAACCCAAACCTGCCCTGCTCCAGCTCCAAACCATTGCCCCTCGTCCTACCACCACAGCCCCTCCTGAACAGCCTCTCCCCAGCCTGCCTGCAGGTCCTCTTCAGATGGCAACTTCTGCCAACAAACAGCCATGCTGGGGCCAGTGGTGTGGTCTGCTGGGACCAGACTGGTGTGATGGCAGGCCCCAGGAGTGTGAGTGACCTGGGCAGCCCAGCAGGAAGCACCTGGGTTGATGCAGGTGCAGGGAAGGGTTGTGCCTGCAGCTGGTGCTGGGTGTGCATAGGACCACACATGCAGGGTAGGAGCAGCTCAGAACAGACCACAGGAGCCTGCAGCTGCAGGGTGAGGTGTGAGGCAGGAGGCTCAAACCGGCATCACTGAGTAGAGAACAACTTCAGCACCTTCCTTGAGCCTCTTCCTCCATGCCACCTTCTTATGGCCATCTGGCAGCAGCTGAGGGCAGCCAATTTCCATGGGAGCAGCTCCCTGGCAGCCTACACACGGCACTGGAGAACTCAGAGAAGAGGGGCAAGGGAGAGAGGACATCACTTTGGGAGGTGGGGTCTTTGCTCCAGATGGAAAAGCTCTTGGGGTTCAGCAGAAGGAGACAGGACAAGGTCAGAGGGGCAGAGCTTCTCCTGCAGGGACACTGCAGCAGAGCTGTCTCTGACCCAGGCTGCTGCCCTCAGCACTGTTTTGCCTCCCCCTCCCTGCATGGTGGGAG
Source organism: Melanerpes formicivorus (assembly GCF_026170545.1). NCBI lineage: Eukaryota > Metazoa > Chordata > Aves > Piciformes > Picidae > Melanerpes > Melanerpes formicivorus. The sequence continues at coordinate 18,480,632 of NW_027142366.1, read as the reverse complement.
AGGATATGCTGACACGTTGGTGCAAGGGGTGCAGTGCTGGTCTGGAGTGGTACAGGAAGCCCACCAGACCCAGCCTCTTCCTCTCTGGACACAGCCAACACCTGCCTGGATGTGTTCCTGTGTGACCTGCTCTAGGTGCTCCTGCTCTGGCAGGGGGGTTGGACTGGATGAGCTTTTGAGGTCCCTTCCAGCCCCTAACACTCTGTGAGTCTGTGGAACAGCTCACACAGACCAGGAGGAGACTCAGGGAAGGGGAAGAGGTCTGGAAGGGTTTGGCCTTATGTCCAGCTTCAGCCTTGGGAAGGAGCCAGTGGAGCAGTGGTGTGATGGTGGGCAGGGACCACGGTTGCTGCTTCCTCCAGCCAAAGAATTTTGGGCATCTAATGAAACTTGTGGGGACTAACAAAGTTGGGAAGCTGAAGGGTGAAGCTGTGCATGGTGTGCTGGGACCTCCTTGATGTGGGATGCTTTGGGGGCTGAATGCTTCCAGAGCTTCAGCTTGACAGTGGGGAGGATCACCACCGTGTGCTGCAGGCAGCAGGACCCAGGCTGCTGCAGGGAGGTGCTGTAGCAGCTGAGGGGTGGCACACTGGGGTGCCACCAGAGGGGCTCACCACACATCCTGGGCATCTGCTTTTGGCTGTTAATGGAGACATGAGCTAGATGGAGTTCTGAGGTCACAGAATCATAGAACTGTTGAGGTTGGAAGAGGCCTTGGAACTCACCCAGTCCAAGCACTCACCCAGAGCTCATAACCACACCACGGCTGCTGAGCCACTGCCCCTGCCCCACCTCCCTCAGCACCACCTCCAGGAGGCTTTAAACACCCCCAGGGCTGGGGACTCCACCACCTTCCTTGGCAGCCTGGGAGAGGGCCTGAGAACCCTTGCTGGGAAGATGTTATTCCTCCTGTCCAACCTGAGCTTCCCCTGGCACAACCTGAGATGCTACAGCTCGTCTGCCCTGATGGTTGCACACAGTTCCCTGCATCCCTGTGTCCAGAGCTCAGGCTGGAGCTGAGCAACCTCCTCTAGTGTGAGGTGTCCTTGGCCAAGGCAGGGGGGTTGGAACTGGCTGAGCCTTGAGGTCCTTTCCAACGCTAACAACTCTATGATTGTGTGATATTCAGCACAGCAGAGCACTGGGGACTGCAGATCTCCTTCCTGGGCATCTCTCTCTCTCCTTCCTTCCCTTTGTCTCTCTCTCCTTCCTTCCTGGGCATCCTTCCCAGGCATCTCTCCCTCCTTCCTTCCCTGGCATCTCCCTCTCCTTCCTTCCTGGGCATCTCTCCCTCTCCTTCCTTCCCTGGCATCTCTCCCTCCTTCCTTCCTGGGCATCTCTCCCTCCTTCCTTCCCTGGCATCTCCCTCTCCTTCCTTCCTGGGCATCTCTCCCTCTCCTTCCTTCCCTGGCATCTCTCCCTCCTTCCTTCCTGGGCATCTCTCCCTCCTTCCTTCCCTGGCATCTCCCTCTCCTTCCTTCCTGGGCATCTCTCCCTCTCCTTCCTTCCCTGGCATCTCTCCCTCCTTCCTTCCTGGGCATCTCTCCCTCCTTCCTTCCCTGGCATCTCCCTCTCCTTCCTTCCTGGGCATCTCTCCCTCCTTCCTTCCTGGGCATCTCTCTCTCTCCTTCCTTCCCGGGCATCTCTCCCTCCTTCCTTCCTTCCCTTTGTCTCTCCCCCTTGTCTCCTTGCTGCCTGGCTGGCTCGGTCTGAGCGGTGCCCTCCCTTCGGCGGTGCCGGCGAGGGGAGCAGGGCTGCCGCAATTCCCAGGCACAGGTGCTGGGTCCCCGCCGTGCGCTGCCCCCAGGCACGGCCCCCACCGCCGCAGCTGCCAGCCCGCTGGAAGTAATGCGTTGTGGCAGGGAGAGGCTCAGCAGACCACGAAGATCTGCTGGTGCGGGAGCTGCTCAGCAACCAGGAGCCCAGCACCCGGCTCCCGGCTCCGCGGGGCCCCAGCCGGCTCCGGGGAGGCCTCTGCTGCGCTGGAGCCAGCCTGGGTCCCAGCCAGGCACTGCTCCACCTTCTCATTGGATCACAGAACTGTTTGGGGTGGAAGAGACCTCTCAGAGCAGCCAGTCCAACCAGCAACCCAACCCCACCATGGCCACCAAACCCTGGCCCCAGCTGCCATGGCCACAGGGTTCTGCAACCCCTCCAGCCATGGGGACTCCACCACCTCCCTGGGCAGCCTCTGCCAGGCCCTCACCACTCTCCCAGCAAAGACATTTGGCCTCCTCTCCAACCTAACCTTCCCCTGGCACAGTTTCAGGCCATTGCCTCTCCTTCTGTCCCCTGAGCCTAGGGAGCAGAGCCCAAGCCCCAGCTGGCTGCAGCCTCCTCTCAGGGAGCTGCAGAGAGCAAGGAGGTCTCCCTCAGCCTCCTCTTCTCCAGGCTCAACACCCCCAGCTCCCTCAGCTGCTCCTCCCCAGCCCTCTTCCCCAGACCCTTCCCCAGCTCTCTTGCCCTTCTCTGGCCCTGCTCCAGCTCCTCCATCTCCTTCCTGCAGTGAGGAGCCCAGAGCTGAGCCCAGCACTCAAGCTGTGGCCTCCCCAGTGCCCAGCCCAGAGGCACAATCTCTGCCCTGCTCCTGCTGCTGCTCCAGGCCAGGCTGCTGCTGCCCTTCTTGGCTGTCGGAGCACACTGCTGGTTCATCTTCAGAGGGCTGTCCACCAGCACCCCGAGGTCTTTTTTTTGCTGGGCAACTTTTCTCCTTCTTCTTCCTTGCTCTTGCCTCTTCTCCTCCCTTGCAGCACTAAGGAGGTGGCAGCAGCCAAGCTGCCTGTCCCCATGTGGGATGTCTCTTGCTGTCCTCTGCACTGCTGGGCACAGGAGGGGAATGAAGGGCTTTGGTTGGAGGAGGATCAGGTGTGCAGGAATGGAACAACCAGTTCTAGTCTCCCAGCAAAGATTTAATCTGCCTCTGGCATATAAACAGCAAATGTTTCTTCAGCTGACTTGGGAGATCATCACAGCAGGGCTGAGGTGCCTGGCTCCCTGCTGCAGGTTCCTTGCCCTCTGGCAGGGTGGGTGCAGGGGAAGATGGGGCAGGACCAGGGCACAGCCACCTCCAGGGTGCTGGGGACAGCCCAGGCTTGGTGCCTGGGGCCAGGCAGTGCTGCTTGGAGGGATCCCATCCTGCAGAGCTGCAGCTGGAGCCAGGCAGTGCTGCTTGGAGGGATCCCATCCTGCAGGGCTGCTGCTGGGGCCAGGCAGTGCTGCTTGGAGGGATCCCATCCTGAAGAGCTGCTGCTGGAGCCAGGCAGTGCTGCAGCTGGAGCCAGGCAGTGCTGCTTGGAGGGATCCCATCCTGCAGGGCTGCTGCTGGGGCCAGGCAGTGCTGCTTGGAGGGATCCCATCCTGCAGAGCTGCTCCTGGGACCAGGCAGAGCTGCTTGGAGGGATCCCATCCTGCAGAGCTGCTGCTGAGGCCAGGCAGTGCTGCAGCTGGAGCCAGGCAGTGCTGCTTGGAGGGATCCCATCCTGCAGGGCTGCTGCTGGGGCCAGGCAGTGCTGCTTGGAGGGATCCCATCCTGCAGAGCTGCTCCTGGGACCAGGCAGAGCTGCTTGGAGGGATCCCATCCTGCAGAGCTGCTGCTGAGGCCAGGCAGTGCTGCAGCTGGAGCCAGGCAGTGCTGCTTGGAGGGATCCCATCCTGCAGAGCTGCTCCTGGGACCAGGCAGAGCTGCTTGGAGGGATCCCATCCTGCAGAGCTGCTGCTGGGGCCAGGCAGTGCTGCTTGGAGGGATCCCATCCTGCAGAGCTGCTCCTGGGACCAGGCAGAGCTGCTTGGAGGGATCCCATCCTGCAGAGCTGTTGCTGCTGCATCCCTTGTGCTGCCCGCAGTGCCATGGTGGGTGGCAGAGCTCTGGCAGGCATGAGGCAGGCAGAGGGCTCAAGGACAAGAGTGTTCCTCTGGGCAGGTGGTCAGGCTGCTGCTTGTTGTGCCTGAGCATCCCTCCCTCTGAGTTGGGAGAAACCAGCCTTGGCTGCTGGAGGTCAGGTCTGCACCCCTGGAGCTCTTCTCAGACCCCTGGGGGACATGGGGTCATTGGAATCATGGAATCATAGAAGGAGAGGGGTTGGAAGGGACCTCTGGAGATCATCATCCAAACACCCCCCCTGCCAGAGCAGGGTCCCCCAGTGCAGGTCACACAGGAACACAATCCAGTCTCCACAGATGGAGACTCCACAACCTCTCTGGGCAGCCTGCTCCAGGCCTCCAGCAGCCTCACACCAGTCAACTTTCTCCTCCTGCTCAGCTGCAACCCCTTGGGTTCCAGTCTGTGCCCCTTGTGCTGTCCCTGGGCACCACTGAGCAGGGTCTGGCCCCTTCCTGACACAAGGGATTCTCCTCTGTGGTGACAAGCTTCAGGAAGAAAGTGGAAAGGGTCCTTGACAGGTGGCTCCCTGTGCCACCACACAGAAGCTCTGCCCATGCTCCCAGGGGCAGGTGCTGCCCCTTGGTGCTAGGGGAGCAGAGTGGGTGGCAGAGCATGGAGCACCCTGCAGCCCGACACAGCCTCCACCTCGGCATGGAGCTGGTGCTAGAACAGAACAGAACAGAGCAGAATTAACCAGGTTGGAAAAGACCTTTGAGATCACCAAGTCCAACCTATGACTCAACACCATCTATTCAACTAAACCTTGGCACCAAGGGCCTCATCCAGCCTCTTCCTAAACACCTCCAGGGATGGGGACTCCACCACCTCCCTGGGCAGCACATCCCAGTGGCCAATCTCTCTTTCTGTGAAAAACTTCCTCCTAACATCCAGCCTAAACCTCCCCTGACACAGCTTGAGACTCTGTCCTCTTGTTCTGCTGCTGTCCCCAGGGCCACCACTCCTGCAGGGCACACAGCTCTGCAGAGCAGTGACATGCACCCGGAGCAGGATGCTCAGGGAAGGGAGCAGGGGGCAGTGGGGCTCTTGGGGCAGCCACATGGGCTCACTGGAGGGACCTCTCTGCAGCCCAGGGAGGAGGGCAGCATCATGGAGGAGATCATGGAGCAGATCCTCCTGGAGGCACTACTGGCTCAGAAGAATAGTGAAGAGGTGATTGGGAACAGTCAGCATGGCTTCACCAGGGGCAAATCCTGTCTGACCAACATGGTGGCCTTCTCTGAGCAGGTGATGAAATTAATAGATGAGAGGAGAGCAGCTGATGTCCTTTCCCTGGAGCTGAGCACAGCCCTCGACACTATCCCGCACCACAGCCTGGTCTCCAGGCTGGTGACACATGGGTTTGATGGGTGACCACCAGATGGATAAGGAACTGGCTTGATGGCTGCACCCAAAGAGTGGCTGTCAATGGCTCCATGGCCCAGGGGAGGCCAGGGACAAGCAGAGTCCCTCAGGGATCAGTCCTGGGACCAGGCTTGTTCAACATCTCTGTGGGTGCCATGGACAGTGGCACTGAGTGCACCCTCAGCAGGTTTGCTGATGACACCAAGCTGTGTGGTGCAGCAGACAGGCTGGAGGGAAGGGATCCATCCAGAGGGAGCTGGACAGGCTGGAGGGAAGGGATCCATCCAGAGGGACCTGGGCAGGCTGGAGGGAAGGATCCATCCAGAGAGACCTGGGCAGGCTGGAGAGGTGGGCACAAGCCAACCTCAGGAGCTTCAACAAGACCAAGGGCAGGGTCCTGCAGCTGGCTGGAGGCAATCCCAGGCACAAATGCAGGCTGGGCAGGGACTGGCTGGAAAGCAGCCCTGAGGAGAGAGCCTTGGGGGTGCTGGGGGAGGAGAAGCTCACCAGGAGCTCTCAGTGTGCACTTGCAGCCCACAAAGCCAATCAGATCCTGGGCTGCAGCAGGAGAAGTGTGGCCAGCAGGGCAAGGGAGGTGATTCTCCCCCTCTGCTCAGCTCTGGGGAGACCCCACCTGGAGTCCTGCCTCCAGTTCTGGAGCCCCTAGCACAAGAGGGATCTGGAGGTGCTGGAAGGTGTCCAGAGAAGGGCCAGGAGGATGAGCAGAGGGCTGGAGCACCTCTCCTGTGAGGACAGACTGAAGGAGTTGGGGCTGTTCAGTCTGGAGAAGAGAAGGCTCCCAGGTGACCTCATTGTGGCCTTCCAGGATCTGAAGGGGGCTCCAGGAAGGCTGGGGAGGGACTGCTCAGGATCTCAGGCAGTGATAGGACTAGGGGGAATGGAATGAAGCTGGAGGTGGGGAGATTCAGGCTGGAGGGGAGGAGGAAGTTCTTCCCCATGAGAGTGGTGAAGCCCTGGAATGGGTTGTCCAGGGAGGTGGTTGGGGCCCTGTCCCTGGAGGTGTTTAAGGCCAGGCTGGATGAGGCTCTGGCCAGGCTGATCTAGTGTGGGGTGTCCCTGCCCATGGCAGGGGGGTTGGAACTAGATGATCCTTGTGGTCCCTTCCAACCCTGACAGATTCTATGATACTATGATACCTCTCTGCAGCCCAGGGAGGAGGGCAGCATCATGGGGCCCCACGGTGGCCCCTTCCTGGTGTGCTGCTGCCAGGTGAGCCCCTTCCTCCCCTGCCCATCCCACTCTGATCTCAGCTCTTGGGCCTTGCTGTGCCTGTCCATCCTGGGAGCTGCAGCTCTCACCCCCAGCCCCACGGAGAAGCCTCCCCCAGGCCATGTGCAAGAGGCTGGGGGCTGTGGGCTGGGCTGGACAGGGGCTGGGCTGGGCTGGTCCCACTGCAGGAGCTGGCAGCTCCTTGAAGCCACCACCTGGACCTGCCCCTGGGCAGCTCCTGGTCCTGGCTGCCCAAAGCCCCCATGCAGAGGGTTGTGCTCTTTCCCTTCCCATCCTCCACAGCTCATCTCCTGCTCCCCAAGAGCCAGGGAGCAGACTGTGTCCCTGCCTGGCTCCAGCCGCCACATCATGACAACCTGGAGGTGTTGCTGTCCACTGCTCCTCCCTGGGCTGTGCACCCCCACACCAGCCCAGCTGCAGGGGGCTCCCTGGGGACCTTCTGTGAGGGGCAAGAATTTGCTCCTTGACAAATGATCCCTCAGCCTTACAGATGAGCCCTCAAGCCTGCTGCCCTCCCAGGGCACCCAGGTTTTGTTCTGCTGGGGGAGAAGTCAGGAAGTGCCTCCTGGTGCCCAGGGGAGTGACAGAGGTGTGAGTGTTGGGTGCCCTGCCCTGCAGCAGTCACTGCCTGGCCACCTGTGAAGGACTCCAGTTTGGTGAGCATGGAGTCTGTATGCACCCAGCTCCTCCAGGAGGTGAGGGGTCGAGGTACTGTGCTCCCCTTGCCTGCTTTCTGGGACAGACAGGGGGACAGGCTGCTGTCCCCAGGGGAGCTGTGGTGGGAAGCAGCCAGTGTCAGGAGGCTGAGGGGATATTTGGATCTAGGGAAAGACACCTGGAAGTGGAGAGATGTGGTTTAGCCCAAACTGGGTCTCCTGGATGAATTACCCACCACCCTGGCACATCAGCCTCATGCCCCCAGGGAGGCAGGACCCCTCCAGCAGCATTGCCAGGGCAAGGGCAGCCAGTGCCCAGCCTCTGCCCAGCCTCTGCCCAGCCTCTGCCCAGCCTCTGCCCATTCAGCCTGTCCATAGATTCACAGAATGGGTTGGGTTGGGAGGGAGCTTCAAGACCACCCAGCTCCAAGCCCCTGCCATGGGCAGGGACCCCTCCCACCAGCACAGCTTGCTCAGGGCCTCATCCAGCCTGGTCCTCAACACCTCCAGGCAGGAGGCAGCCACAGCCTCCCTGGGCAGCCTGGGCCAGAGTCTCCCCAGCCTCACTGCCAAGAATTTCTTCCTCCTCTCCACTCTCAGTCTCCTCTCTCCCAGCTCAAAGCCATTGGCCCTGGGCCTGGCACTCCCAGCCCTTGGCCCAAGTCCCTCCCCAGCTCTCCTGGAGCCCTTCAGGCACTGGGAGGCTGCTCTGAGGTCTGCCTGGAGCCTTCTCTTCTGCAGGCTGCACAGCCCCAGCTCTCCCAGCCTGGCCCCATGGGAGGTTCTGCAGCCCTCTGAGCATCTTTGTGTCCTCCCTGCACTATGACTGCACATCCCTGGGGAGGGCTGCAGGTGCCTGCACTCAGCCCAGCTCTTCATCAGCTCTAGTGCACAAGCTTGGGAACATCTTGGTTGGCTCCAGCCCTGTGGCACCCCAGGAGCTGACAGGCAAGCTCACAGCTCCATGCCCAGCACAGCACTGGGGGCTGCTGCCAGGTTTTGCTTTGCTTCCCTGCCCTCAGCAGGGAAGTCAGCTCTGGGCTGGGGCTGGGGCTGCTCCAGGGAGGTTCTGGTTGCTTGAACACTTCAATGTCAGCTCGAGGTGGTTGAGCTCCAATGTCTTTCAGTGTCCTCCTTTTCCTCTGGGATTTGAGAGAAGAGGGTTAGCAACGGGAGCAGCCTGCAGGGGCACACCAGTGGGGGTTGGGCAAAAATTCCAGCCCTAGTCTGGGTTTAAATCTCAAGCACAGGAGCTCCAGACCAAGGTCCCAGCAGTCCTGCTCCCGGGGCCAGGAGGTGCTCACAGGTAGAGTCATGTGCAGTGACAGTGGTGCCCCTCAGGGCTCTGTGCTGGTTAATATCTGTCTCAGTGCCACAGGCAGTGAGATTGAGGCAGCAGCAGCAGGGTGCAGAGGGCACCAGGCTGAGTGGTGCTGTCCATACCCCAGAGGGACAGGAGGGCATCCAGAGGGACCTGGGCAGGCTGCAGAGGTGGTGCCCAGGGGAAGCTCCTGAGGCTCAACAAGAGCAAGGGCAGGTCCTGCACCTCCTCACTGGCAGCACAGGCTGGGGGAGGAGGGGAGAGAAAGCAGCCCTGAGGAGAAGGCCTTGGGGGTGCTGGAGGTGAGAAGCTGGCCAGGAGCAGGCAGTGGGAGATGCAGCACAGAAGGCCAAGGGCAGCCTGGGCTGCACCCAAAGCAGTGCTGCCAGCAGAGCCAGAGAGGAGATTCTGGCACTTTGCTCTGCTCTGGGCAGACCTCCCCTGCAGGGCTGGGTGCAGGGCTGGAGCCCTCAGCACAGGGAGGACCTGGAGCTGATGGAGAGGCTCCAGAGGAGGCCATGAGAATGCTCAGGGGGTTGGAGCAGCTCTGCTGTGGGGACAGGCTGAGGGAGCTGGGGTGTGCAGCCTGGAGAGGAGAAGGCTCCAGGGAGACCTCAGAGCAGCCTGCCAGGACCTGAAGGGGTTACAAGGATGGAGAGAGACTGCTCCCAAAGGCCTGCAGGGACAGTCCCGGGGCAATGGCTTCAGACTAGAGCAGAGCAGATTGAGCTTGGATGTGAGGAAGAAGTTCTTCACTGTGAGTGTCAGATCCAAGAGCTGAGGCTGGATGGATCCTTCAGCTTTGCCAGTGGCCCTCCTGAAACACTGCCCCAGGACTGGGAGAAGGGCTGGGCTGAGAAACTGCAGGCTCAGCATCCCTCTTACCAGGAGGCTGCTGGAACACTGGAACAGGTTGCCCAGGGAGGTGGCTGAGGCTCCATCCCTGGAGCCATTCAAGGTGAGGCTCAGCAGGACTCTGGGCAGCCTGATCTGGTCGGGGATGTCCCTGGTGACTGCAGAGGGGTTGGACTGGATGAGCTTTGGAGCTCCCTTCTGGCCTGGACCATTCTGTGATGGTCTCTGTCCCCGGGGAGCTGCAGGCTCAGCTCACCAGCTCCATGCTGTGCTTCTTCCAGGGCAGAGAGTGGCTCCTGGAGGAGGGTGGGAAGATTGCTGTGCCGTGCCCCTTCGTTCCCACAAGGAGCCAGCTCCAGGCCCCCACCACCATGTCCAAGGAGGATGTGGGCTGCAAGCTGACCTCGGTCTACAAGCACAAGGAGAGGAAGCCGAAAAAGCCTCACTACATCCCGAGGCCCTGGGGCAAGCCCTACAACTACAAATGCTTCCAGTGCCCCTTCACCTGCATGGAGAAGTCTCACCTCTACAACCACATGAAGTACAGCCTCTGCAAGAACTCCCTCTCCCTCCTGATCGAGTCAGACTGGCCCTACAAGAAGGGGAACCTGCTGCCCCCCGAGCTGCGGCTGCTGCAGGCCGGCGAGGGCGCGCGGCTGCGCGGGAGGCGCGACCAGCACGACGCCTGCGACTCCAGCAGCGCCATGGCAGGCCTGGCCAGGGCCAAGCAGCCCCCTGGCAGGGACGGCCAGGAGGACAAGCCCGGGCCGGGGGTGGAGATCCTGCCCGCCCAAGGGGCTGGAGATGAAGCTGCCCCGTTCCAAGATGAGGAGGAGGACGTCGCCGGCTTGTTGGGGGAGATGGACGCGGGGGAGAAGAAAGAGAAGAGCGACGAGGCAGGGTGCCAGGGTGACCCTGCTGAAGCAGAGCTCAACACTCTGGTCTTTGGTTTCAAGAACAAGAGGGACAAGCCTTGCAAGGAAGTGGAGCCTGACTTCATCATCACTGACGTCTTCTCCCTCAAGAACCACGTCATGAAAGGCAGGGAAGCAGCCTCCCCGGAGCTCGACGCCAAGCCAAAGCATTGCAGAGTGCCAAAGAAATGCCTGGCCAGCAGCGGGATCCTGATGGAGCAGTGGAAGCTGGTGGCAAATGGGCAAAGAAGGAGCACACCTGAGGTCTCCCCTCCGTGTACTGACAGCAACATCATCCCCTGCTACCCTCCTCCAGCCTACGGCGACTACCACGAACCTCAGGGCCTCAACCTCTCGCTCCTAGGTATTAACTACCCCTTGAACCCCAGCCTCTTCTCCTACCTGAGCCCCAGCATGGCCAACAGCACCACCACACACCCACACCTGGCTCAGCTGCCCTTCCTGGCCTCCACAGCCCAGCTGATGCACCCCCATGCCTCCCACTTCCAGCCCCTGCAGAGCCCTGAGCGCTCAGCCTTCCTTCCCCGCTTCTACTACCCCTTGCTCTTCGAGCACACCTTCGGCTCCCCTGAGAGCAAGATGTCCCCCAGCAAGCCAGAAACCCAGCAGCTGTTGGGCTCTGTCATGCCCACGCTGCCCCAAGCCAAACCTCCCAGTGAGCCTAGCAAGCCAGGGCTGCTGAAGGTCCCAGTGCTGAAGACAGGTTTTCCCTGGCCCAAAGGCGTCAGAGAGGAGCCGGCCTCCGAGCTCGGCCACCCTGCCATGGTGGGGCAAGAGGAAGAGGAGAAGTGGCTGTCCCAGGAGAAGGAGAGCAACCCAGCTTTGGGCCCCAACAGCCTAGGCAAAAGGCCAGCCAGTGACATCTACCAGCCCGTGGTGGGGCTGAAGGACGGAGCCTTTGCCCCTGGCAGCCTGCGGAAGACAGAGCTACCGGTGGTCACCTGCCTGGAGAGCAGCAGCAGCCCCCCAGGCAGCTCTCTGAAGAGGAAGCTGACAGCCAATGGGTTGGATCTGATAGGACCAGAAAGGCTTCTGCCTGGAAAGCTCAGCTACCAGAGCAGGTAAGGTGCCTGCTGTCTCTGCCTCTCCCTCACGTCTGCTTGACCCTAAGCATCAGCTTCATACCCCAAGGTACTACTGACCCCCCCCCTGCTCCCAGTGCCTCTCAACCATGAGGTGAGTCTCCAAGGGCTGAGCACGCTCCAGCTTGAGGGTCCATGCCAGTGCCCAGCAGGAACAGAGGACCTGAATGGCCTTCAGGCCTCATCTAAGCACCTGGGCTATGCCACCACTTGCTGTCCCCTGCTTTACAGAGAGGCAGCAGTGCTGTGGTGTGGCCCTGCGCTCTCCAGGCACCAGCAGATCTCCTGGTGGGTCCCCAGCCACCCCAGGGCTGCTGGAGCCTATTTTTAAACAGCCACATTTGCATTCCTTGGATTTGCCTTCTGGTTCCAAAGCCCAGAGGGAGGGTCAGGTTGCCAAACATTTCCTTTTACCTGGGGCTAGAAATGTGCACAGCTCCTTGGAAGGAAATTTCAGTCCCTCCCCTGCTTCTGCAAGTCCAGCTGTGGCTGCAGGACAAAAATGTCACTGAAAATCCCCCTGCTGTTGGGGCACCTGAAGGAGAAGCTCTCCATGGTTTGCTGTTGCCACCTGCTTCCAGGCTGGCTGGAGAGGTCCTCTGGAACTGAGCCTCCAGGACTGTGGGATTCACAGATTCATAGAATCATCACAAGGGTTGGGAGGGGCCTTAAAGGTCATGGAGTTCTAACCCCCCCTGCCTGGCCATGAGCAGGAACACCTCCCACCAGCCCAGGCTGCTCCAGGCCTCAGCCAACCTGACCTCGAACCCTTCCCAGGAGGGGGCATCCATGACCTCCTTGGGCAACCTGAGTGGTCATTTCCATCAACCTTCTCCTGTGCTTCAATGAGAAGAAAGAGAATCCAGGTTTGGCTGCCTGAGGTGGGGTCACTGATCACAGTATCATAGCATCAGTCAAGGTTGGAAGGGACCACAAGGATCATCTAGTTCCAGCCCCCTGCCATGGGCAGGGACACCCCACACTAGATCAGCCTGGCCAGAGCCTCATCCAGCCTGGCCTTAAACACCTCCAGGGACAGGGCCCCAACCACCTCCCTGGACGACCCATGCCAGGGCTTCACCACTCTCATGGGCAAGAACTTCCTCCTCACCTCCAGCCTGAATCTCCCCACCTCCAGCTTCATTCCATCCCCCCTAGTCCTATCACTGCCTGAGATCCTGAGCAGTCCCTCCCCAGCCTTCCTGGAGCCCCCTTCAGATCCTGGAAGGCCACAATGAGGTCACCTGGGAGCCTTCTCTTCTGCAGACTGAACAGCCCCAACTCCTTCAGTCTGTTCTCACAGGAGAGGTGCTCCAGCCCTCTGCTCATCCTCCTGGCCCTTCTCTGGACACCTTCCAGCACCTCCAGATCCCTCTTGTGCTAGGGGCTCCAGAACTGGAGGCAGGACTCCAGGTGGGGTCTCCCCAGAGCTGAGCAGAGGGGGAGAATCACCTCCCTTGCCCTGCTGGCCACACTTCTCCTGCTGCAGCCCAGGCTCTGGTTGGCTTTCTGGGCTGCAAGTGCACACTGAGAGCTCCTGGTGAGCTTCTCCTCCCCCAGCACCCCCAAGGCTCTCTCCTCAGGGCTGCTTTCCAGCCAGGCCCTGCCCAGCCTGGATTTGTGCCTGGGATTGCCTCGACCCAGCTGCAGGACCCTGCCCTTGGTCTTGTTGAAGCTCATGAGGTTGGCTTGTGCCCAGCTCTCCAGCCTGTCCAGGTCCCTCTGGATGGATCCCTTCCCTCCAGCTGTCTGCTGCACCACACAGCTTGGTGCCATCAGCAAACCTGCTGAGGCTGCACTCAGTGCCACTGTCCATGGCACCCACAGAGATGTTGAACAAGCCTGGTCCCAGGACTGATCCCTGAGGGACTCTGCTTGTCCCTGGCCTCCACTGGGACATGGAGCCATGGACAGCCACTCTTTGGGTGCAGCCATCAAGCCAGTTCCTTATCCATCTGGTGGTCACCCATCACACCCATGTGTCACCAGCCTGGAGCCCCGGCTGTGGTGCAGGACAGTGTTGAAGGCTTTGCTCAGGTCCAGTTATCAGCACCCCAGACTGGTCCTCTTCTTTGTTGGGGGGGGTCAGGAAACAGCCTGTGCCAGGCTCCATCCACCTCCTGGGAGATCAGTGCCAGGAGCAGGCCCAGCCAGGGCTCTGCCCTTCCTGGACAGGTCTGCCATTGGCAGCTGCCAGTGGAGGGACCCAGGCTGAATCCAGACATGTGCCCAAGGATTTTCTCTTTCCCTACTGATTGTATCCTACTGATTGTATCCACTTCTTCTCTGCAGTGGCTCAAGGACCAACCCTGGCCACATCCCCAAGGCCCTGGAGCACTGGCACACAGAGGTCCTCCCAGGCCAGCCCGAGGAACCCGAGAGGGGCAACGACTCCGATGCCCTTCCCCCTCTGGGTGCTGCCCTGGACCATGGCCTCTGCAAGCAGAGCAAAGCCCAAGAGACTTCTGCCGCCGTGGCAGACCCCGAGGCCACCACCCTGCTTATCGGGGATCTGTCCAAAACCTTAGAGGAGTATCAGGAGGTGGAGAAGAAACTGTCTGACCTGGCGAAGGAGGACACCCCCGGGCAAAAAGAGCTGAGGGACCAGCTGGTCAAAATCCGGAGGGAGCTCTACCACATCCACCAGGCGCTGGAGAAAGCCACCAGAGCCCACGAGGGACCCCTGGACCTCTCGGTCAAGAGATCCTCCGAAGGGCTGGAGAAGGTCCAGCAGGACAAGAAGGAGCCCTGCGGCGCCGGCCTGGGAAGCCAGAAGCTCCACGGCAAAGACCAAGGCGCCGCCGGCAGATGTGGGGCGGCAGCGGCGGGGGAGCCCGGGGCCGGGGCCGGGGAGGGGCTGCCCAGCTGCCTGCTGGAGGCCGAGAAGAAGAGCGTGGACCTGCTGGTCCGGATGAGCCGCTCCGAGAGCCTGCGCCCGGCCTCCTGCCAGGCACAGCTGGGCGCGGCGCTGCTCAAGGGCGAGGTGCTGCCGCTGGCCGTGCCCCCGGAGCTCCGGCACGCCATGGAGCCCTACTACAGCCGCACCACCAAGTGCGAGGCGGACTCCAGCGTCCTGCTGTGCTCCGACGGCCGCTCCAGCGCCGGCCAGGCGCCGCCGCTGCCGCTGGGCGCCGAGGAGGGTCCGCGGGGCTGCCGCTCCCTGCCGCGCTCCCTGCCCTGCAGCCTGCCCGGCGACCCCGACGGCGCCGGCGCCCACAGCCCCCTGCATGCAGACCCCTAAGCCCGAGCCCTCCTCGCTCCGGAGCTCCTGGCTCTCGCTGCTCTCACCTCATGCTTCCCCCTCCTCACTTCCCCCGCCGCTCCCCTCCCGCAGTTCCCCCACGGATGGAAGCTTAACCACTGCCCGCCCGGGGGCCACGTCGCGGGGGAGGGGGCCCGGTTAGCTCTCCCGGCTGGCTGCACAAGGTGTGAGCAACCAGACCCTGTCCTGCCCCCGTCCTTGGGGGGTGCTCCTGGGCTCTGCATGCTCCACAGCCTCAGGTCCCTGCTCCCGCAGCTGCCTTCCAAAAGGGAAGCACGAAGCTGTCAGCAGAAGGCTCACCCAGCCCTCTCCTCAGAGACACTCAGGGACTTCTGCCGCCCAGCTCCCACCAGCTGTGGACAGGAGAGGGGCCACTTAAAGGGTGTCTGCAAGGGCAAGCCTCAGCTTGGTGGTGCTCAAACAGGCTGTGGCTGTCGCCTCATGCAGAGCAAGGACACAGTGGCTTCTCCCCGCTGTGGCCTGAGGGTCACGGCAGGGAACTGGACTGACCCAGAGGCCAAGTGCTTGCTGCCCTGTGGAGACAACAGCTTCCTCCTCCCAGCCACAATGACAAGATGGCACAGGAGCTCCCCTTGCCACCTCTTCACACCTGGATCCTGAGCTCTCCTGCCACGTGTGGGAACTGCTGGGCTGTGCTGACTCGTTCCTGCCCCAGACGTCCTCCAAGTGTCTGGCTCCGTTACACTGAAAGGACTTCTCCCCCTCTGCCCTGATGGCCTCTCCCCATGCAGATGTGATGCATGTTCCTCACCTCCCAGGCCTGCAGAGTACAGCTCCCACGAGCTCCTGCCCACTAGTCCTAGCCCCCAACCTGATGACACGTGGGACAGCAAAACAGTGAGAAGATGCTGTCACAAACCCCCTGCTCAAGGGGCAAAGACCCTCAGAACAGCTGTGAAGGGACAAGGTTGGCCTGTTCCAAGCTGGAACAACACTGGGTGGCCACCCCTCAGCCAGAGCACTGGAGACCCAACCACTCAAGTCTGCTTCTTGTGCCCTCAAGGCCACCTTCTCCCCATGCTCTTGCCTCTGCTGGGCAGGCTGGTACCCACCCCAGGGCACTCACAGCTCCCTGTGCTCTGCCACCCTGCTGAGCAGCATCTGCTGTGGCTCAGGATGTCCCCATGCCTGGGCCAGGACTCCTTGCTGCTGTGGCATGTACAATGTGCTCTGCTCAGCTTGGGAAAGCCAGGCCAGCTTTCCTCTCCCATCCACCCTCCCTGGGCAGGAGCTTAGGCCCCCAGATAGTCAATTTTGGCCCTATTTCATCCTTTTAGGACCCAATCTCCCTCTTGTTAGCACTCAGGGCCTCCGCTGATCTGACCTGAGAGCTTGTTCACTGCAAGGAGGGGAGCTGGGGTGGGGGCCAGGAGGGCAGGGCAAAGACAACAACGAGCAAAGCCACTAACAGGGGACCTAGACAGCACAGCAAGGGAGCTTTGGATGCTGGCTCTTCTCTGGGCACAACGTGGACAACCCTGCTGTGGGACCTGGGATTCCCAAGGACTTTGCTGGACACAGGCAGGAGGAAGAGTTGACCCTTCTCAGGTGTCTGTCTCTGAACAAAGCTCAAGGGAGGGGAGTACTTCTCACTGCAGGACCTTGCTCAGGGCACTGAGGCCTGTGGAGTCACTGGTCTCCTCTGTGTGGAGGAAGGTGTGCAGTGGGGTGGGGAGGGGCATTCAGAAGGAGAGGAGCTCCAGCTCACCACCATTGCCCTGTTGAGCCAGCTCCAGATCTTCCTGATGGGCCACCTCCTGCTGCTTCCCAGCACGGCCTTGGCCCCATGAGGTCAAATTGAAGGTCCTGAGACCCCCATCAGAACAGACTCCAGAGCCTGGGTGCAGGATCCTCAGTGCCAGAGCCCAGGAGAGATGGTGCTGAGCCATTCCAGCTGAGTGGGGACGGAGCTGTCACCTTTGGATGTCGTAGCACCGGAGATGTTGCCATAGCCCCCAGCACACAGCAGGCTGCCCACACCGAGCACCTTGCTCACATCACCCACTCCCCACAGCCCACCAGTCTCTCCCCAGCTCCTCCTGGCACCCTGTGCCCTCTGGCACCCCCCCTCCCTTCCCAGCTCCCTGTCTCACCCAGCCCTGGCAGCCACTGCTCCCCACGCTAGCAGCTCCTCACTCCCGTATCTCAGGGCTCCCTACTGTCCCCCACAGCAGCTTCTCTGTGCATCTTTCACAGCAGGACCCTCACCTGGCACACAGCAGAGCACCCCCAGGCACAGCCAAGAGCCTGGAGCTCCATTTCCCCGTGACATCCCTCCCTGCCCACCCAGCCTTTGCCTCCCCTGAGGAACGAGATCTGTAGATCCTTCCACCCATCCACCTCCACCTGCCCCCAGCCCCGAGTGGTTTGCTCAGCAGAACTTGGCCACCTTGGAGGCCCAAGACAGCAGCTGGGTAGCTGAGCTGTGTGACCTGGGCTTCAGCAGGAGCTCCATGCCCAGCAGGCAGTGCTGCCTTTCACCCCTTCCTAGCTGAGCTGTTGCCTGCACACAAGTCACCTCTCCCTCCCCAGCCCCCGACGCCATCCGGCCACCCCCGGCTGGGCTGCTGCCCCGCTCTGTGGTGCTCCCTGCGTGGAGCTGGTGCCGCCAGCCCCCCTCAGCAGGTCACCCACGGTGCCCCCTCCCCTCTGCAGACAGCCGTGGGGGGAGGCAGGAGGTGGGGGCCCATCACACAGTGTTTGTTGTTCACAGTTTGACGAATGTACAAAACAAAAACCAAACCATTAAAGGGGAAACCTCAGAGCAGGAGTTGCTGATGTCCACTTTGTTCTCCTCCCCTCGGAGCCCTGCCTGCTCTGGCTGGATCCTGCAGCAGCTCCATGCTGTGGCTCTGCACCACGGAGCTCCACGCTCTCAGGGTCAGCCCTCAGCAGGATCTGGGCAGGGGTGGATGGTGGCTGCATGTGGTCAGAGTCTATCACAGTCTCACAGTCTCACCAAGGTTGGAAGAGACCTCAAGGATCATCGAGTCCAAGCTGTCACCACAGACCTCATGACTAGACCATGGCTCCAAGTGCCACATCCAATCCCCTCTGGAACACCTCCAGGGATGGGGACTCCACCACTTCCCTGGGCAGCACATCCCAATGGCCAACAACTCTCTTGGGGAAGAACTTTCTCCTCACCTCCAGCCTGAACCTCCCCTGGCACAGCTTGAGATTGTGTCCTCTTGTTCTGCTGCTGGCTGCCTGGGGGAAGAGCTCAACCCCCACCTGGCTACAACCTCCCTTCAGGGAGTTGTAGAGGGCAATGAGGTCTCCCCTGAGCCTCCTCTTCTCCAGGCTAAGCAACCCCAGCTCCCTCAGCCTCTCCTCACAGGGCTGTGCCCCAGACCCCTCCCCAGCTTTGTTGTCCTTCTCTGGACACCTTCAAGTCTCTCAATGTCCTTCTTGACCTGAGGAGCCCAGAGCTGGACACAGGACTCAAGGGGTGGCCTGAGCAGTGCTGAGCACAGGGCACAAGGACTTCCCTGCTCCTGCTGGCCACACTCTTCCTGCTGCAGGCCAGGATGCCCTTGGCCTTCTTGGCCCCCTGGGCACACTGCTGGCTCATGTTTAGGCAACTCATGTTTAGGTGTACATGGGTGGGGGCTGGAATTATAGAATCACAGAAGGGGCTGGGTTGGAAAAGACCTTCAAGGTCATCCAGTGTGACCCTTCTCTAACTCCACCAAGGCTGGGGCTGAGCCATGGTCCTCAGCACCACAGCTCTGCCTCCTGGAATCACCTCCAGGGATGGGGATTCAGCCACCTCCCTGGGCAGCCTGGGCCAGGCTTTCAGAACCCTTTCAGGGAAGAAGTTTCTTCTCATCTCCAACCTAGACCTCTCCTGGTGCAGCTTGAGGCCATTGCCTCTTGTCCTGCCCCTTGTTCCTTGGGAGCAGAGCCCAAGCCCCAGCTGGCTGCAGAGCTGCAGAGAGCAATGAGGTCTCCCTCAGCCTCCTCTTCTCCAGGCTCCACACCCCCAGCTCCCTCAGCTGCTCCCCCCCCCCCAGCCCTCTTCTCCAGACCCTTCCCCAGCTCTCTTGCCCTTCTCTGGCCCTGCTCCAGCCCCTCAGTAGTCCCCTGCCTGTGAGCCACCTGGGTGGGACCTCCAGGAGGTGACTGAGCTGGTGGTCCCAATGCCAGCTGAAAAGCTGCAAGCATTTCCTTCTGCAGTGAAGGCAGGGGTGGGAATTGAACTCCCAGGGGTGGCTTATCCAGTCTGCAATCTGCACCCCCAGGGCCCCCAGCCCACTCCAGCACGGGGCCCATTACACAGCTATTTGGTCACCCTAAAGGCATCTGATAGGGAGCCATTACCTGCCCTTCACAGCAGGCCCACCTGATAGCCATCTTGCTTGGTCATGGTTGATCAAAGTCCCCCTTCTTGCAGGTCCCCTCCACTTCCCTGCCAAGACAAACCCAACCCCAATGGGCAGCTGGAGGACGCAGCCAAGCCCTCCCCTGCCCTCCTCCCAGAGCTGGGGGGTGGGGTGGGGTGGGGGAGGGAAGGGGGGACATGGGGTCACAGCAGGTCCCCAGAACAGCTCAGAGCCCAGCAGCTCTCCTGGTCAATGGAGCCTGCACAGCTTTTATGGGTTTCTAACCCCAGGTGGGTACAGCTGCTCCTGCTCAAGTATTCCTCCTCCTGCGGGTTCCAGGGCCCAGGGACTGGGAGGAGGGGGAAGTTTCCTAATAAGCAAAGCCTCAGGGGAGGCTTATCTCAGGCAAGGCAGTGGCAGGAACCAGAGTTCAATGTGCCTTGGAAAAGGAGGAGGCTGCTGCTCTCCCCTTCCCATCTGCACAAGGACGTGGCCCCAGGGAAGCTGAGAGCAGAGGACACCCAGGGTGAGCTTGCTGCATCCCCAACCAGTTTTCCAGCCCTGCTGGCACGGCTGTGAACTCCACCTAGAAGCACTGAGGAGGTCAGCAGCAATGAGAGACAGCACAGGGGCAACCCAGGCACCTCAGGACACAGGGAGGGGGGCACAGGGTGTGGGGAAGGGTGGCAGGAGGTCGTGACAGGCTGCTCCTTGGGGTGGGAACATCCCACAGGCCCTGGGAGGATGCCATGTCCCCTGATTGCCCTTGCCTGGTGGCAAATCTGGGGGAAGGATCCTGTGCTGGAATAGGGCAGTCACTGTAGGGGCATGCTCCATGGGCATGGAGGGTGGCAGGGGCTGTGCTGGGCATCACCTCCTCAGGCTGGCAAGAGAAACCATGGTCCAAGGCATGGAGGGAGCTGCAGACACAGCTGGGTCTGCATAGCCATCTTTCCTGGGCATGCTTGGCCAAAGTCACCCTTCTGACACCAGCTCCCCACCTTCCTGCCTGGCCAAGCCCAGTCCCAATCAACAACTGGAGGAGCCAGCCAGATCCAGGGGGTCTGCACTCACAGGTGGGGGAGACCCAACCCCATGCTCAGGAGAAGGTGCTGGCACTCACTGGCAAGGTGCTTGCTGTGGCACCAAGATGACAGAATCACAGCAGCATGGAATGGGTTGGGTTGGGAAAGCCCTCCCTGAGCAGCCAGGCCAGCACCAACCCAACCCCAACATGGCCACCAAACCCTGGCCCCAAGGGCCATGGCCACAGGGTTCTGCAACCCCACCAGGCATGGGGACTCCACCACCTCCCTGGGCAGCCTCTGCCAGTCCTGGAATCCTGGAATGCTTTAGTTTGGAAGAGACCTTCAAGATCACCCAGCTCCAACCCCAGCCATGGGCAGGGACCCCTCCCACCAGCACAGCTTGCTCAGGGCCTCATCCAGCCTGGTCCTCAACACCTCCAAGCAGGAGGCAGCCACAGCCTCCCTGGGCAGCCTGTGCCGGAGTCTCCCCAGCCTCACTGCAAAGAATTTCTTCCTCCTCTGCACTCTCAGTCTCCTCTCTCCCAGCTCAAAGCCATTGGCCCTGGGCCTGGCACTCCCAGCCCTTGGCCCAAGTCCCTCCCCAGCTCTCCTGGAGCCCTTCAGGTACTGGGAGGCTGCTCTGAGGTCTGCCTGGAGCCTTCTCTTCTCCAGGCTGCACAGCCCCAACTCTCCCTGCCTGTCCCCCTCCTGACCACTCTGGCACCAAAGACATTTTGCCTTCTCTCCAACCTAAGCCTCCCCTGGCACAGTTTCAGGCCATTGCCTCTCCTTCTCTCCCCTGAGCCTAGGGAGCAGAGCCCAAGCCCCAGCTGGCTGCAGCCTCCTCTCAGGGAGCTGCAGAGAGCAAGGAGGTCTCCCTCAGCCTCCTCTGCTCCAGGCTCAACCCCCCAGCTCCCAGGGCACATCAGGGCAGGTCAACCCTTTGCACACAGCATTGGCAGCTGGCTGGGGGACATCCGAGTGAGCTGGGAGCAGGAGAATCCGGAGGCTGAAACGGGAGGGGGGGGGTGGCAAGTGCTGAGGTGCCCTGCCTGCTGTGCCCTGCCTGTGCCAGGCCAGTGCACCCCAGAGCCCAGCTGGGGCAGGGCTGGGGAGCTGGGCACTCACTCGTAGCGGTGGGCTCCCAGGTGGAACCAGCTGGGGACGAGAAGTGGTTCCTGCCCAGCACAACCAGTTCTCTCTTACCCCAACGCGGGCAGGCCAGAGCTGGGAGCAGTGGAAAGTTACCAAAGGTGGACTTAAAGAAGGGCCAAGGTCAGCCAGGAGATTTCTGAGCAGACCTGTGAGGTGGCAAAGACAACCTGGAGCAAGATCTCCCTGTGTCAGGAAGGAGGGAGGGAAGGAACTGGCACAGCAGCCCCAGCAGCAGCACTGAGGGCACTGCTCTGGAACTGTGAGCCAAGGGCAGGTGGAGATGCCAGGCTGGGAGGACTCTGGAGATTCATAGCTTCAGAGGATGCTTTGTGCTAGAAGGGAGCTTCAAGATCATCCAGTTCCAACCCCCTGCCATGGGCAGGGACACCCTCCCACCAGCACAGC
This sequence comes from Melanerpes formicivorus, assembly GCF_026170545.1. Taxonomy (NCBI): domain Eukaryota; kingdom Metazoa; phylum Chordata; class Aves; order Piciformes; family Picidae; genus Melanerpes; species Melanerpes formicivorus. Next base: position 18,459,094 of record NW_027142366.1, on the reverse strand, counting down.
TTGCTCAAGGCCTCATCCAGCCTGGAGGACAAAAGGCAAATTGGCCCCAAAGGCTTCCCACCATGCCAGGGAGCCTGCCCCAGCCACCTTCCTCTCCCCACCCAGGGAAATGCATCCAAGGCTTTCCTTCTGCCAGGTGACTGCTCACTGTGGGGAGTTTCAGGGAGGTGGTGGAGTCCCCATCCCTGGAGGTGTTGGGCTCTGCTCCCTAGGCTCAGGGGAGAGAAGGAGAGGCAATGGCCTGAAACTGTGCCAGGGGAGGCTTAGGTTGGAGAGGAGGCCAAATGTCTTTGGTGGCAGAGTGGTCAGGGCCTGGCAGAGGCTGCCCAGGGAGGTGGTGGAGTCCCCATGGCTGGAGGGGTTGCAGAACCCTGTGGCCATGGCAGCTGGGGCCAGGGTTTGGTGGCCATGGTGGGGCTGGGTTGCTGGTTGGACTGGATGCTCTGGGAGGGCTTTTCCAACCCAAACCCTTCTATGATCCTATGACCTCAAGTAAGGAGTGATGGAGTTCTCAGATGCTCCAAGCAGAGTGTCCTGGAAGCTACAGCAGTGCCAGGGGCAACACTGTTCTCTTGGTCTCTTCTTCAGTCCTCTTCTCAGCCTTGTCCCTGCCTTTGCTTGGCAGCATCAGCACGCTGGGAGCAGTCAGGGGAGGATGCTGAACTCCCCCCAAGGCAGAGTTGTCACCCCCCAGGGCTGGTGGCACAGCAGGGAACAGCACAGATGTGCTGCTGCCTGGCAGGGCACTGACCTGCAAGGGCACTGCAGCTGCCTGCCTGGGACACCACCTCCTCTCACCCAGACTGCAGCTCCTCTGCAGGACCCACATGTCCTACTCAGCCTCCTGGGGTCCTCTCTGCAGGGGGAAGAGAAGCAGAGCTCAGGCAGCCCAGAAGGCATCTCCCCACACGGGGAGAATGGAATGGTAGGGGTTGGAAGGGAGCAGTCCAACCTCCCTGGGCACCCAGGGCAGGGCACCCAGGATCTTCTGCTCCTAGATGTCTGTGGCAACACCACTGCTGCTCCACATTGCTCTCACCATCACCACCTCCCAGCCACCTCTCTGTGCCCTGCTGACTGTCCCCTGATCTGCCAGCACACTGCTGCAGTTTTCAGTCCACCATGGACACCTGAAGCCACAGCAGCCATGGACGCTGCTAGCCCTGGGGGAGCAGCAGCTTTAAGCTTGGTCCTAGAGGTCCCTTCCAACCAAAACCATTCTGTGATTCCATGACTCTGTGACTGCAGCTCCAGACTTGCAGTCCAGGGTTTCATCCTGCACCTCCCTGCCCCCTGTGGTGTGCAGCAAGCGTGGAGCTGCAGCTCTCCCACCTCCTGCAGCATGGAGCTGCAGCTCTCCCACCTCCTGCAGCATGGAGAGCAGATATCCCACCTCCATCTCCTGCAGCATGGAGAGCAGCTCTCCCATCTCTGCAGCATGGAGAGCAGACATCCCATCTCCATCTCCTGCAGCATGGAGCTGCAGCTCTCCCATCTCCTGCAGCATGGAGAGCAGATATCCTATCTCCTGCAGCATGGAGAGCAGATATCCCACCTCCATCTCCTGCAGCATGGAGAGCAGCTCTCCCATCTCCTGCAGCATGGAGAGCAGATATCCTATCTCCTGCAGCATGGAGAGCAGATATCCCATCTCCATCTCCTGCAGCATGGAGCTGCAGCTCTCCCACCTCCTGCAGCATGGAGAGCAGATATCCCACCTCCATCTCCTTCAGCATGGAGCTGCAGCTCTACCATCTCCTGCAGCATGGAGAGCAGATATCCCATCTCCACCTCCTTCAGCATGGAGCTGCAGCTCTCCCACCCCATCCCATCCCATCCCACCCCACCTCATCCCACCCCACCTCACCCCATCCCATCCCATCCCATCCACCTCATCCCATCCCATCCCACCCCACCCCATCCCATCCCATCCCATCCCATCCATCTCATCCCATCCCATCCCACCTCATCCCATCCCACCTCATCCCATCCCACCTCATCCCATCCCATCCCACCCCACCCCACCTCACCCCACTCCATCCCATCCCATCCCACCCCATCCCACCCCACCCCATCCCACCCCTTCCATCCCATCCCATCCCATCCCACCCCACCCCACCCCACCCTATCCCACCCCACCCCACTCCACCCCATCCCATCCCATCCATCTCATCCTATCCCATCCCATCCCATCCCATCCCACCCCACCCCATCCATCTGCTCAGCATGGAGCAGCAGCATTCCCATCCCCTCTCCTCAGCTCTAAAGAGCAAAAGCAGAGCAAGCAGCCGAACCTCTCCGCTGCGCTGCCCCCGCCCCCGGCCGTCTCCTCCTGCAGTCGGAGGTTTCCGCGGCCGCTGCCGGATGCCCCCGCAGGGATCGGCTCCCTGAGCGTTTGCCCACGGCACATCTGCTCTGGCTTTGGAGGCGGATCAAAGGCCCACAGAGGGAAGCACTCAGGGTTTAAGTGCTTTAGAAGAGCTGGGGCAGGGAGAGCAGCGCTCTGGCTCAGCAGGGCTGATGCTCCCTGAAGGCAGCCGAGTGGAGCAGGGAGAGGGCTTCCCTCAGGCACCGAAGGCTCAGGCTGGGTGAGATCCTGGCTGCTGGTGTTTGATCCGCTCCTGCCTTCCCTGCCTGCTCTCCTGCCTGGAGGGTCCATGCAAGAGGGGTCACGATTGCAGGCACTGAGGCAGTGATGGAGGTTTTGAGTAGTGCTGAGGCACCAGGGCTGGGTGCTCCCCACTGCTGCACCCTTGGGGACTGGGGGAAGATCATGGAATCACAGAAGTGTTTGGGTTGGAAGGGACCTCCAAGCACATCCAGTCCAACATTAACCCAACACCACCATGGCCACCAAACCCTGGCCCCAGCTGCCATGGCCACAGGGTTCTGCAACCCCTCCAGGCATGGGGACTCCACCACCTCCCTGGGCAGCCTCTGCCAGACCCTGACCACTCTGCCACCAAAGACATTTGGCCTCTTCTCCAGCCTAACCCTCCCCTGGCACAGTTTCAGGCCATTGCCTCCCCTTCTGTCACCTGGTGCTAGGGACCAACCACACTTTCTGCCTACATCCTAAAACTGGGGAGGAGATAGCAGTGGGTGGGAAGGGTTTGGCCTCCTACAGCCCCAGGTCCAGGAAGATGCTGTGGGGGCTGTGGCTTTGCAGTGACCTCTGCCTGGGCTGGGGGAGCCAGGGCTGCCCACACACCATACCTGGCAAGGAAGGTTCTGCTGGGGCTCCAGGCACCTTCTACCTTGCAAGCACCTTTCCACCTTCCCTCTCAACCCTTCAACACTGGTGACAGGAGAGGCCACCCATGTCCAAGTGGAGACCAGTGATGAGTGGAGTTCCTCAGGGATCAGTACTGGGACCAGGCTTGCTCAACATCTTTGTTGGTGACATGGACAGTGGCATTGAGTGCACCCTCAGCAGGTATGATGATGACACCAAGCTGTGTGGTGCAGCTGACAGCTGGAGGAAAGGGATCCATCCAGAGGGACCTGGAGAGGCTGGAGGGAAGGGATCCATCCAGAGGGACCTGGAGGGGCTGGAGGGAAGGGATCCATCCAGAGGGACCTGGAGAGGCTGGAGGGAAGGATCCCTCCAGAGGGACCTGGAGGGGCTGGAGGGAAGGGATCCATCCAGAGGGACCTGGAGGGGCTGGAGGGAAGGGATCCATCCAGAGGGACCTGGGCAGGCTGGAGGGAAGGATCCCTCCAGAGGGACCTGGGCAGGCTGGAGGGAAGGATCCATGCAGAGGGACCTGGGCAGGCTGGAGGGAAGGATCCATGCAGAGGGACCTGGGCAGGCTGCAGAGCTGGGCCCAGGACAACCTCAGGAGGTTCAACAAGACCAAGGGCAAGGTCCTGCAGCTGGGGCAGGGCAATCCCAAGCACTGATAGAGGCTGGGCAGGGACTGGCTGGAGAGCAGCCCTGAAGGAAAGGCCTTGGGGGTGCTGGGGGAGGAGAAGCTCAGCAGGAGCCAGCAGTGAGCACTGGCAGCCCAGAGAGCCAAGCAGAGCCTGGGCTGCAGCAAGAGAAGTGTGGCCAGCAGGGCCAGGGAGGGGATTCTGCCCCTCTGCTCCACTCTGCTGAGACCACAGCTGCAGCTCTGGGGCCAGCTCTGGAGCCTCTGTGCCAGGAAGGGTCTGGAGGGGCTGGAAGGTGTCCAGAGCAGGGCCAGGAGGAGGAGCAGAGGGCTGGAGCTGCTCTGCTGTGAGCACAGCCTGAGAGAGTTGGGGTTGTGCAGGCTGGAGAGGAGAAGGCTCCCAGGAGACCTCCTTGTGGCCTTCCAGGATCTGCAGGGGGCTCCAGGAAAGCTGGGGAGGGACTTTGGAGGGGGTCAGGGAGGGATAGGACTGGGGGGGATGGAGCAGAGCTAGAAGTGGGGAGATTGAGATTGGCTGTGAGGAAGAAGTTGTTGGCCAGGAGGGTGGTGAGAGCCTGGCCCAGGTTGCCCAGGGAGGTGGTGGAAGCCTCCTGCCTGGAGGTGTTTGCAGCCAGGCTGGAGGTGGCTGTGAGCAACCTGCTGTGGTGTGAGGTGTCCCTGGCCATGGCAGGGGGGTTGGGACTGGCTGAGCCTTGAGCTCCCTTCCAGCCCTGCCAGCTCTGTGGTTCTATGACTCCGTGTCCTCTGACCCTCTGCCCATCCATGGGTGTGTGCCCTGGACTGGGGAATCTTCTCAAGGGATGGGTCTGGGTTTTTTTTCCCACAAGCCTGTCACCAGGCAGCAATGACATCAGTGTGTCCCATGGGATCTCCTTCTGCTTCCCCACACTCCTCCCCAGTGCCAGGCAGGTGCTGTGCCTTTCTCCCTGGGCATGGGGACTGGCACCGACTCACACCTTCCTTCTGGACCCTCAAGCAAGAGCTGCTGCCCCTGGGCCAGGGGAGGGAAAGCTGCCAGGGGAGGAGTTCACCACCAGTGCCTGCAAGTGAAGTGCTCCAGGAAAGCCTAAAGTGGCCCCAAACTCTCTTCCCCGTGGTCCAGTAGCAGCAGCAGCAGCAGCAGCCTGACCCTGCCCTTGCCCTTGACCCCCGCGGATGCGGGCGGCGGCGTGGGCACGGGCTGTCCTGCCGTGACACAGGCATCTCCCCGGCTCCGGGGGTGGCTTTCAAACAGGTTGTGACAGAGGCACGGTCCTGGAAAGGTGAACGGGAGCCCCAGGGCCAGGCTGTGTTTGTTTATCCCGGCGATGGAGCACACGGGAGCGCAACAAAAGGTCAGCCCCTGTTGCCCTGGGAGATGGTTTTTGCAGCCGCCCTGCCGGGGCGCCGGGCGCCGGCCCTGCCGCTTGTCACCTCAAGTTATTTCGGTCATCCTGGCCGGTGGTAGGGCTGCAGAACTCCCCCCACCCCACCCCCCAGATGTTGTGAGCTTCAGAGATACGCTGCTGCAGGACCAGAAGGGCCCTAAGCACCACAAAGAGCATCCAGTCCTGGGGCTTCAGAGGCAGAGCCTCAGCCTGCACCTCCTGCAGCCAGCCAGACCCAAAGACACTGCCCTGGTGCCAAGGGCCAGGCACACACAGCCCAGGGCTGGGGGGAGCCTGAGGCAAACTGCAGGTCTCATGTCTTGGTTTTCATTTCCATGTTCACTTTTCATTTTCATTCTGGGGCCCCCAGCACAAGAAGGAAGTGGAACTGTTGGAGCAGGTCCAGAGGAAGCCAGCAGGATGCTCAGAGGGCTGCAGAACCTCCCCTGGGGGGGCAGGATGGGAGAGTTGGGGCTGTGCAGCCTGGAGAAGAGAAGGCTCCAGGCAGACCTCAGAGCAGCCTCCCAGTACCTGAAGGGCTCCAGGAGAGCTGGGGAGGGACTTGGGCCAAGGGCTGGGAGTGCCAGGCCCAGGGCCAATGGCTTTGAGCTGGGAGAGAGGAGACTGAGAGTGGAGAGGAGGAAGAAATTCTTTGCAGTGAGGCTGGGGAGACTCTGGCACAGGCTGCCCAGGGAGGCTGTGGCTGCCTCCTGCTTGGAGGTTTTCAGGACCAGGCTGGATGAGGCCCTGAGCAAGCTGTGCTGGTAGGAGGTGTCCCTGCCCATGGCAGGGGCTTGGAGCTGGATGATCTTGAAGCCCTTCCAAGCTAAAGCATTCCAGGTTTCTATGATCCATTTACCTTTGGTCCATCTGAGTAATGAACTGACACAAACTCCCTACCTGTGCCAGGCTGAGCTCACTGGGGGTAAGGGTGGACTGAGCACTGCCAGCACTGCTGGGCAGGGAAGGGCAGGCTCCAACCAGCCCCTTGCTGCCTGCTCCCAGCTCACTCTGCTTTTACTCCTGACCCTCATGCAGCTGAACTGATAAATGTCTCTGTCAGCTCCACACATGGTCTTGCCCAGCTGAGGACTGAGCAGCATGGGGATGGAGAGAGGGCTGTGCCCAGGAGCTCCAGAAACACAGAATGCCAGGGTGGAAGGGACCCCAAGGACCTCCTGCTCCATCCTCTCTAGGTCCCAGAGCAGCTGGAATGAGCTGGCCCAGCCCCTGCCAAGCTGAGCCTGCACACTGCCCAGTGCAGGACTCCCCTGCTGCCCCTGGGAGATGATTCCAGTGCCTGCCTGTGCCCATGGGGAAACATTTCCCTCTGGAGCCCAAGGGGAGTCTCCTCAGCAGTAACTTGTCCCCAGCACCTCTTGTCTTTGCCACTGACTCCTTGGACAAAGAGAGTCTCCATCATCCTGGCAGTCACCATTCAGGTACTGGTCCATGGCAGTAAGATCCTCCTGAGCCTTCTCCAGGCTGAGCAACCCCAGCTCTGCCAGCCTCTCCTCACCTAGCAGGGCTGCCAGGCCTCTGAGTATTCTCCTGGCCTTTCTCTGGACATTTTCCAGCCTGAGAGTGCCCAGACTGATCTGCCTCTTCCTAGAGCTTCTCCAGGGCTGGATCTCAAAGCCTGAAATGGCAAAAATTCTCAGGCTGCTTTTGGCAAGTGGGGAGCCTGAGGCACCCAACCACCCAGGCTGGGAGCAGTGAAGAAGCAGTGAGCCAAGGCAGGAGCCCTGACCCACAATGTCAAAGTGTCCCTGTCCCACACCAGCAGCTGCACCTCACCCTTAGAGTGAGATGCAGCAGATCAGCCCCTTGGCCTCTACATGAAAGGCCCAAATTGTCCTGCAGCTGGGCAGCTCAGGAGGTTTAGGTTAGAGGTTAGGAAGAGGGTTGGAGCCATTCAGCCTGGAGAAGAGAAGGCTCCAGGCAGACCTCAGAGCAGCCTCCCAGTACCTGAAAGGCTCCAGGAGAGCTGGGGAGGGATGTGGGCCAAGGGCTGGGAGTGCCAGGCCCAGGGCCAATGGCTTTGAGCTGGGAGAGAGGAGACTGAGAGTGGAGAGGAAAGAAAGAGTGATTGCCCACTGGAATGGGCTGCCCAAGGAGGTGGTTGAATCGCCGTCATTGGAGGTGTTCAGGAGGAGACTTGCTGGGGTGCTTGGCGCCATGGGTTTGTTGTTTGGGTGGGTTGGATTGGTTGATGGGTTGGACACGATGATCTTGAAGGTCTCTTCCAACCTGGTTTGGTTTATTCTAATAGTTTATTCTAATAAATTCTTTGCAGTGAGGCTGGGGAGACTCTGGCACAGGCTGCCCAGGGAGGCTGCGGCTGCCTTCTGCCTGGAGGTGTTCAGGACCAGGCTGGATGTGGCTGTGAGCAACCTGCTGTGGTGTGAGGTGTCCCTGGCCATGGCAGGGGAGCTGGAACTGGCTGATCCTTGAAGTCCCCTCCAGCCCTGACAGCTCTGTGGTTCTGTGCTGAGGGCCCAGGCAGTCTGCCTGCATCTGCTTCCCTCCAGAGCAGAGCCAGGGAGCACTGCAGCCAGGTCCACACATCTCTGGCTCTGTCAGAACTGAAATCAGGCAAACCAAGGAGGTTCTGCCCTCTGTGAGGTTGGCTTGGCAGAGGCAGCATCAGCCAGGTCACTAAGGTGAAAACAAGGGCAAGTTGGACACCCTGGCTCCTCTCCAGCTGCTGCCACCCAGCACCCCCAGGGCCTTCTCTGCTGGGCACTTTGCAGCCACTCTGCCCCCAGCCTGGAGCCTTCCTGGGGTGGTTGTGACCCAAGGGCAGGACCCAGCCCTTGGCCTTGTTGAATCTCATCCCCTTGGCCTCAGCCATGGCTGCAGCCTGGCCAGGGCCCTCTGCACAGCCTCCTGCCCGGCAGCAGACCAATTCTGCCACCCAATTTAGCCAGGTCAGTAAGGTTAAAATAAGAGCAAGCTGGCAGAGCCTGGCTCCTCTGGGACTCTCCTTGCTCCAGCAGGAGCAGGCAGGTGGGACACAGAGAGCTCCTGGAGCAAAGGCACCTTCTGGTGTGGGCAGGAGGGCAGCAGGGAGTGCAAACGGCACCTGTCAGCCCTCGGCTCGCTGCTTCTGGTTGTCAGCAGCAGGAGGCTCTGTGCTCCCTGCGCCCGAGGCAGCCGCCCGTCACTAACAACACAACCTGCCCTGCGCCCGGCCGCGCAGCAGGACGGCGCCGGCGGCCCCGCGGAGCTGCCAGGGTGGCAGGGCAGCGCTGCCAGGGTGGCAGGGCAGAGCTGCCAGCGCAGCACGGGCACCCCCAGGACGCCAGGACACAGGTACAGGATGTGTTTGCTGGGCTGGACTGGTGGTGACACACGGTGCTGGGCTGGGGACAGCGCCAGGGCTCTCCCCCCGGGTCAGAGCCAGGACTGAGCTGCGCAGGGTTGGCTCAGGACACAACATCGAGGGGCTGATGGCAGCTCTGGGTGCCCAGTGCCTGGGAAGGGAGGAGGACACTGCTGGTACTGGGGGTGTGGTGGGGAGTATGGAATCATAGAGTCATAGGATCATAGAACTGGCAGGGCTGGAAGGGAGCTCAAGGCTCAGCCAGCTCCAACCCCCTGCCATGGCCAGGGACACCTCACACCACAGCAGGTTGCTCACAGCCACCTCCAGCCTGGCTGCAAACACCTCCAGGCAGGAGGCTTCCACCACTCCCTGGGCAGCCTGTGCCAGGCTCTCACCACCCTCCTGGGCAACAACTTCATCCTCACAGCCAATCTCAATCTCCCCACTTCTAGTTCTGCTCCATCCCCCCAACTCCTATCCCTCCCTGACCCCCTCCAAAGTCCCTCCCCAGCTTTCCTGGAGCCCCCTGCAGATTGTGGAAGGCCACAAGGAGGTCTCCTGGGAGCCTTCTCCTCTCCAGCCTGCACAACCCCAACTCTCTCAGGCTGTGCTCACAGCAGAGCAGCTCCAGCCCTCTGCTCCTCCTCCTGGCCCTGCTCTGGACACCTTCCAGCATCTCTGGACACCTTCCATCTATGGTGGCTCTCACATCTGAAATACCTTTGCAGGTTGAGAATGTCCTTCAAGAGCAGCACCTCCCCTCCACTTCCTGACAGGTTGTTGGCTGTTTCAGGAAGAATTCCTTTGTTTGGGTGGGGAGGGAGCTGTCCTTACCAAAGCCATGTGCTGGCCAAGTGTCACATCTGACCCACCACAGCGTGGAGCTTCAGTGTCTCAGGTGTCTGCAGGGACTGAGCACAGCCTGGAGAGAAGAGGCTTAAGGAAAACAGGGTCAAGAAATGTGAAAGGCCTGAGAGAAGCCTCACGGAGTGCAGGGCTGGAGATCCCATTCCTTGGGATCACAGATGGGATCACAGAACGTTACAGGCTGGGAGGGACCTGCCAGAGCAGGCTCACCTAAAGCAGCTCACACAGGAACACATCCAGGTGGGGCTTGAAAGTCTTCAGAGACTTGAAGGTCTTCAGAGGCAGGGATCTGCTCTACACAGAAATCTTTCAGGCAGGGTGTGGTGCCAGCCTAGCTGCTGTGGGAGCTGATGGACCTTTCAGGCTGCTTCCTCCAGCTGCAGGTCCAGCTTGCTGCCACTCATTTTTGTGCCATGGTCCTTGTTTGTCTTTACATCCTGTGCATGCAATTGGCTGGCAGGGCTGTGAGCTGGTCCCTGGAGCCAATCCAGATTAGCACCAACACCTTGACCCTGGGCAGACAGCCATCAGCTGAGCTCAGAGCATGTCCCCAGAGGTGGCAGCAGGCAGGGACAGTAATGCTCCTCCTGCTTCCCTCTAACAGGGGCCAGAGGTTAGTCATGGAGTACACTCTGGAGAGCAGCCAGCAAAAGGAGAAGCTGCTGAGGACCATCTACACCCTCCAGCTGAAGTCAGCTGCCGCGCTCCAGACAGCCAGCCCACTGCTGAGCAGCCAGCCTGGCATGGGCATGGTGACACAGCACCACGTCCACCAGCTGGCAGACAAGGCCAGGAGCCTGTGTGGAGATCTGGACAACATTCAGAACCTCCTCCACTACTGCCAGGACAACCTGGTGCAGCGGATCCCCAACCCCACGGGCAGCCGCTACGGGGGGGGTGAGCGGGCTCCACTGCTCCCTGGATGGCTCCCTCTGCGTGACAGCCGAGAGTGCTCCCTGGGTCCACGTCCTGAGCAGCACCGGGCGAGCGCTGCGGGCGCTGCCCTGCCAGCCAGCCGGGAGGCCGAGCGCCACCTTCTTACCAGAAGATGTGACGGTGACGCGGGCAGGGCTGCTGGCTGTAGCTGACCTGATGAACGGAGCCATCTGGGTCTTCAAGCCCCACTCCAGCCCGCCCAAGGGGGAATGGGTACAGCTCAGAAGCGTTGCTTCCCCCCGGGGGATCGCAGCAGACTCCACGGGGAAGATCTTGGTAGCAGACTACGCGCAGGGCCAGGTCCACAGCTTCGCCCTGGACCGCGCCTTGAAGGCGCTCAGCGTCCACTCGGTCCCCAACCTGCAGGGACCTCGCTACGTGGGCTCAGCACCCCGGGGGGGCTTTGTGGTGAGTGAGGAGTGTGGAGACGTCAAGGTCTTCACAAGCAGCCGGCAGCTCCTCTGCTCCCTCAGCGGCCGGCACGGACACCGCTTTGGCAACCCCGCCGGGGTCTGCGTGGACGTGGACGGCAGCGTCCTGGTGGCGGACGAGCAGCTCCGCACGGTCCACCTGTTCCCCGAGCGAGGGGCTCCTGTCTGCTTGGTGTCCTCAGGGCTGCAGAGGCCTGCTGGCCTGGCCTGCTCCTCCTTTGGGCAGCTCTTCGTGGCAGATGCAGGGGACAACTGTGTCAAAGTCTTTAAGTACTGCGTGAGGTCACCCTTCAGCCCTGCCAAGCCTAGGGCACCGTGTGGTGACCCCAGCCTAGCACTCAAGAGGGGAGCAGGGTTGGTTCCACAGCCACCCCACTGAGCTTTGGGTCTGGTGGTGAGCTGTGAGCCCCCCTGCTCCCTTATCAAAGTCACAGAATCAGCCAGGTTGGAAGAGACCTCCAAGATCATCACGTCCAACCGATCAACCAGCCCTAACTAATCAGCCAGACCGTGGCACTGAGTGCCTCATCCAGGCTCTTCTTCAACAGCTCCAGGGACTCTGACCCCACCACCTCCCTGGGCAGCACATCCCAACAGCCAATCTCTCTTTCTGTGAAGAACTTCTTCCTAAAATCCAGCCTAAACTTGAGACTGTGTCCTCTTGTTCTGCTGCTGGCTGCCTGGGAGCAGAGACCACACACACACCCACACCCCCACACCCCCCGGCTACAACCTCCCTTCAGGGAGCTATAGAGAGCAAGAAGGTCTCCCCTGAGCCTCTTCTTCTCCAGGCTAAGCAACCCCAGCTCCCTCAGCCTCTCCTCACAGGGCTGTGCTCCGGACTCCTCCCCAGCTTAGCTGGTCACTGTCCTCATGCTTGACTGCCTCATTGCCTTCCAACTTCTCCAGAGGGCAGAAGCAAGGCTTAGAGCAGCTCTGACTTCCTTGGCGTCCCCAGAGGAGCTAAAGGAGGACCCAGCTGCTCAGCACTGGCCACACATTGTTGGCACCCTGACAAACTTAGCACCAGGCCCTGAATTCCTTGTGTGGTTTTGCCAAGATCATATAAACATTTCTCCTCCCCATCCACCCGTTTTCATGGTTCCACCTCCCTGACTCCAGAGTAGGACTGGAGGGGTAAGGCCAGGCTGGAGCTGGCAGCCAAGGTCAGGTTTGCAGCAGAGCTCAGAACGGGGGAAGGAAGGTGACTCAGTTCTGTGTTGCATTCCTGACCTCTGCAGGGGAACAACCACTACTGCATGGAGAGCCTTGGATGGGGGCTTGTGGAATTCACCACCCAGCTCACACCAACACGGCTCCTGCGGGCTGAGCCTGCCCTGCTCTCCTGTTCTCCCCGTGGTAAGGACTCAGATCTGTTCTCCCCATGGAGAGGAGGACTCAGACCTGTTCTTGCCATAGAGAGGAGGACTCAGACCTGTTCTCCCCACGGAGAAGAGGACTCAGACGTGTTCTCCCCACAGAGAGGAGGACTCAGACCTGTTCTCCCCATGGAGAGGAGGACTCAGACCTGTTCTTGCCATAGAGAGGAGGACTCAGACCTGTTCTTGCCATAGAGAGGAGGACTCAGACCTGTTCTCCCCACGGAGAGGAGGACTCAGACCTGTTCTTGCCATAGAGAGGAGGACTCAGACCTGTTCTTGCCATAGAGAGGAGGACTCAGACCTGTTCTCCCCACGGAGAAGAGGACTCAGACCTGTTCTCCCCATGGAGAGGAGGACTCAGACCTGTTCTCACCATGGAGAGGAGGACTCAGACCTGTTCTTGCCATAGAGAGGAGGACTCAGACCTGTTCTCCCCACGGAGAGGAGGACTCAGATCTGTTCTCCCCATGGAGAGAAGGACTCAGACCTGTTCTTGCCATAGAGAGGAGGACTCAGACCTGTTCTCCCCACGGAGAGGAGGACTCAGACCTGTTCTTGCCATAGAGAGGAGGACTCAGACCTGTTCTTGCCATAGAGAGGAGGACTCAGACCTGTTCTCCCCACGGAGAAGAGGACTCAGACCTGTTCTCCCCATGGAGAGGAGGACTCAGACCTGTTCTCACCATGGAGAGGAGGACTCAGACCTGTTCTTGCCATAGAGAGGAGGACTCAGACCTGTTCTCCTGCATAGGAGGACTCAGATCTGCTCTCATCACAGAGAGGAGCACTCAGACATGTTCTCCATCTGGAGAGCAGGACTCACAGTTGGGGCTTTATCAGCAGGGGCCAGGGGAAGGAGGGCTGGGTGTGGTGGCAGAGGCAAGGGTGTTCTCCTCTCCCCACACCAGACACCAGTGCTACCCAACCCCTCGGCCTCTGCCAGCAGCTGAGACCCTCATGAGCCCAGTCACCACCTCTCACCCCAAACAGCCCCCAGAGAGGCTCCTTTCTCCACCCTGGCCCCGGAGCAAGGGCTGAAGATGATGGACACCCTGCGGTGCCCCTCCAGACCCCCTCTCCCCAAGGAGTGAGGCCACCCTGGGAGCAAACTCAACAGCAGGGAGGGACTCTGTGGTTTGCAGAACCCTAACCCTAACCCTGTCCCATCCCCTCTCATCATGGTTGGACTTGATGATCTTAGAGGTCCTCTCTGACCTTAATGATTCCACTCATGTGAACACCCAACCCCCAACCTTCCCTCACCTCATTTCCAACTTGGTGGCACTCAACAATAAAACCTAAACCTCCTTCTACCTCACCCCCATGGGACCTGTGTCCCTCATCTCCCTTTCCAGGCAGGATCCCTCAAGTTGCTCACCATCTTCCTCAGCTTCTGACACCCTCCTGTCCCCAGTCCACTGCTGGGTCACAGGAGGGAAGATCCTGAGCACCAACATCTGCACCCACGGACTTCTGCCAGGCTGAGGTGGCAGGGATGGGGGACAATGGGGTTCCAGGAAGAAAGGCACATTCCTGGCCTTTGGGGATGGGGGGAAATGGGGTTCCATGAGGAATTGGGAACCCCTGGCCTTGGGGGATGTGGGGAAATGGGATTCCATGAGGAACTGGGAGCCTTTGGGGATAGGGGAAAATAGAGTCCCACAGGGAAATGGGAGCCCCTGGCCTTTGGGGATATGGAAATCAGGTCCACGAGGAGCACTGAGCCACTGGCGTTTGGGGATGGGGATAACAGTCCTGCGAGACCAGGCAAGCCCCTGGGCTGTGGGGATGAGGGACAACAGTGGCCCTGGGGACAGAAGAGCCCGTGCCTGTGGGGATGGGGACAATGGAGTCCTGTGAGACAAGGTGAGCTCCTGGATGTTGGGGATGGGGGCAAATAGGGTCCCATGAGGAAATGGGAGCCCCTGGCTTTTGGGGATGGGGACAAGGGGGTCCCTGAGGAAGGCAAGCTCCTGGCATTTGGGGATGGGGGACAAGGGGATTCATGAGGAAGGTGAGCTCCTGGCTTTTGGGGATAGGGGACAAGGGGACTCATGAGGAAGGTGAGCTCCTGGCTTTTGGGGATGGGGACAAGGGGACTCATGAGGAAGGTGAGCTCCTGGCATTTGGGGATGGGGGACAAGGGGATTCAGGAGGAAGGTGAGCTCCTGGCTTTTGGGGATAGGGGACAAGGGGGTTCATGAGGAAGGTGAGCTCCTGGCTTTTGGGGATGGGGGACAAGGGGGTCCCTGAGGAAGGTGAGCTCCTGGCTTTTGGGGATGGGGGACAAGGGGACTCATGAGGAAGGTGAGCTCCTGGCTTTTGGGGATGGGGACATGGGGGTCCCTGAGGAAGGCAAGCTCCTGGCTTTTGGAGATGGGGACAAAGGGGTTCATGAGGAAGGTGAGCTCCTGGCTATTTGGGGATGGGGACAAGGGGACTCATGAGGAAGGTGAGCTCCTGGCTATTTGGGGATGGGGGACAAGGGGGTCTCTGAGGAAGGTGAGCTCCTGGCTTTTGGGGATGGGGACGAGGGGGTCCATGAGGAAGGAGAGCCCCTGGCTATTTGGGATGGGGACAAGGGGATTCATGAGGAAGGCAAGCTCCTGGCTTTTGGGGATGGGGGACAAGGGGGTCCCTGATGAGAACGAGCTCCTGGCTTTGCTCGGGCATGTCTGAGGGCTGGGCGAGCCGTGGCTCCTTATCACCCTGCCCTGCAGGACACCGCCGCCCCTCCGGGCCCCGCGCAAGGGCAGCGTTGGGTCGAGCCCGCGGGGAGCAGCGCGGCCGGTAAGCCGGGACAGAGCCCGCGGCGGCGGCTCGGGGTGGTCTCTATCTCCCGCGGGGTTCGAGAGCAAGGGGAGAGCGGCGGGGGGGGGGGAGGCAGCGGGGGGTGGGGAGGCAGCGGCCGGTGGAGGGGGAGGCAGTGGGGGGGGGGGGGGAGGCAGTGGGGGGGGGGGGGGAGGCAGCGGCGGGAAGGCAGCGGCCGGTGGGGGGGAGGCAGCGGCGGGGGCGGGGGAGGCAGCGGCCGGTGGAGGGGGGGAGGCAGTGGCGGGGGGGGGAGGCAGCGGCCGGTGGGGGGGGAGGCAGTGGGGGGGGGGGGCAGCGGCGGGAAGGCAGCGGCGCGGGGGGGGAGGCAGCGGCGGGGGGGGGGGAGAGGCAGGCAGTGGGGGGGGGGGGAGGCAGTGGGGGGGGGGGCAGCGGCGGGAAGGCAGCGGCGCGGGGGGGGGGAGGCAGTGGCAGGGGGGGGAGGCAGCGGCGGCCCCGCAGCGCGGGCGGAACGCGGGAGCGCAGTTCCCGGTGCCGGCCGGGCCGGGCGCGGTGCACAGCCCGGCGGCAGCGGCGGCTCCCGGCAGCAGCGGCGGCGGAGCGGGCGGTAGGCGGCGGGCCGGGCCGGGGCGGCGGTAGGGGCAGCGGGGCGTGCAGGCCTGCCCGGCCCCGCAGCGGCTGCCCGGCCCCGGGAGGGCTGCGGCGGGCAGGCCCGGCCGGGGTGGGCTGGGCAGGGCCGGCAGCGCGGGGTGCCGCGGGGGGGGGTGGGGGTGTGGTTGAGCCCCGGGGGTGCTGGGGGCAGGTGCTGGGGGCAGGCAGTGCGCTGCTGGTGTCGCCCAGCCCGCCCCTGCCCGCACACCCCGTGGGAAAAGCACCGAAGCCCCGAAAGAGCCAGGGGTTGGAAAGGCTCTCTGAGACCATTGAGCCCAGCCGTGCCCTAGCTCTGCCCGGGCTGGGGCTGAGCCCTGGCACTCAGCACCACAGCTCTGCCTCTGGGAAACACCTCCAGGGGTGGGGATGCAGCCAACCCCCCGGCAGCCTGGGACAGGGCTTGAGAACTCTTCCAGTGAAGAAGTTTCTTCCAGTGTCCAACCTAAACCCACCCCGGTGCACCCCGAGGACATCCCTTCTCATCCTGTCACTTGGGAGAAGAGACCAGCCCAGCACCACAGCTAGGCACAGCTCTGCAACCCCTGCAGCCATGGGCACTCCACCACCTCCCTGGGCAGTGCACAGGGAAGTCATAGAATCATGGAGCTGTCTGGGCTGGAAAAGGCCTCCAAGCACATCCAGTCCAGCCAGCAACCCAACCTCACCATGGGCTCCAAACCCTGGCCCCAGCTGCCATGGCCACAGGGCTCTGGAACCCCTCCAGCCATGGGGACTCCACCACCTTCCTGGGCAGCCTCTGCCAGGCCCTCACCACTCTGGCACCAAAGACATTTGGCCTCCTCTGCAACCTAAGCCTCCCCTGGCACAGTTTCAGGCCATTGCCTCTCCTTCTCTCCCCTGAGCCTAGGGAGCAGAGCCCAAGCCCCAGCTGGCTGCAGCCTCCTCTCAGGGAGCTGCAGAGAGCAAGGAGGTCTCCCTCAGCCTCCTCTTCTCCAGGCTCAACACCCCCAGCTCCCTCAGCTGCTCCTCCCCAGCCCTCTCCTCCAGACCCTTCCCCAGCTTCATTGCTCTTCTTTTGGCATGGTTCAAGTTGGAAAGGACCCAAAAGGTCATACAGTGCCATGCCCCTGCCATGGCCAGGGACATCTTGCACCAGACCAGGTTGCTCAAGTCACAGTATCACAGAATCACCAAGGTTGGAAGAGACCTCAAAGATCATCCAGTCCAACCTGGCACCACAGACCTCATGACTAACCCATGGCTCCAAGTGCCACATCCAATCCCCTCTGGAACACCTCCAGGGATGGGGACTCCACCACCTCCCTGGGCAGCACATTCCAATGGCTAACAGATCTCTCTGGGAAGAACTTTCTCCTCCCCTCCAGCCTAAACCTCCCCTGGCACAGCTTGAGACTGTGTCCTCTTGTTCTGCTGCTGGTTGCTTGAGAGAAGAGGCCAACCCCCACCTGGCTGCAACCACCCTTCAGGGAGTTGTAGACAGCAAAGCCACATCCAGTCTGGTCTTAAACGCTTCCAGGGATCACCTGTCCACAACTTCTCTGGGCAGCCCTGATTTTCACTTCAGATCTCTAATACACAGGGGGAAACCTCTTAGGTTGGATCTGTGTCTTCTGATCTCTTCATGGTCTCCCAGAAAACATAACAAAGGCAAAAAAAAACCCTACTAGAAGTGAAAAATCAACTTGGCTTCTTGTTTTTCAGTCCCTGTGAGTCTAATAGTCATTGAATTAATGACTAATTGAATTAATAATGAATTAATAGGTTGGACTTGATGATCTCTGAGGTCTTCTCCAACCTGGTTGATTCTATGATTCTGTGAGCTTTATGAAAGTGAAATCTGGAGTCCTGAGTCCAGCTCTGGGCTCCCCAGCTCAAGAGAGACAGAGAACTGCTGGAGAGAGCCCAGGGCAGGCTGCAGAGCTGCTGAGGGGCCTGGAGCAGCTCTGGGAGCAGCAAAGGCTGAGAGCCCTGGGGCTGAGAGCCTGCAGAAGAGCAGCCCCAGAGGGCAGCTGAGCAATGCTCAGCAAGAGCTAAAGGAGCTGTGGGGGGCAAGAGGCTGGGGCCAGGCTCTGCTGAGTGCTGCCCAGGGCCAGCAGAAGGGACAGCAAGGGGCAGCAAGTGTCAGGCAGGAGGTTGGAGCTGAGCAGGAGGAGAAAGTTGTTTGGGGTGAGGCTGCTGGAGGCCTGGAGCAGGCTGCCCAGAGAGGTTGTGGAGTCTGCTGGTGTGGAGAGCTTCCAACCCCCCCTGGGCACTGTGCTGCTGGGCAGGGTGCTGGGGGTGCCCTGCTGGAGCAGGGCTTGGGTGAGTGAGCTCCAGAGCTCCCTTCCAGCCCCTCCCTGCTGGGGTGCTGTGGTTCTGTGCCATTTTTCAGCTGTACTCCATGTCTCTGGTCTCTCCCATACCTGGTGTGCTGCTCCCTCACAGCCTCAGGCTGTCACAGCTCCTATTTTTCTCCCCTTCCTTTGGCACACCTTTCCCCTTCCCCTTCTGCTGGGGCTTGGGAAGCCTTTGGGCAAACACAAACTATTTGAGGTTCTCTGAGGTCCTGCTTCCTCCCAGGCTCCATGTCTCCAAGGTTACCCTCTGCTCAAGGAGGGAGAGGTAGGAGCCACTCTCTGGCCTCCCCATCTTGCTGTGGGCTGCAGGGTCCATGGGGTAGCAAAGGATGATGCTCAGTGCCCTCCAGCAGCACACTGAGAGCAAACCCTCAGCAGCCTGCCTGAGGGGGGAGTCTTGGGGTCTGCTTTGTGGTTTTGTAGTCAAAGGGAGAATAAATTCCCAGGAAACCAAGAGACAGCAACTGGGATGCTGTGCCCATTGGAGGGAGACCTCAGTGCCTCAAGGGGCTGCCAGCTCATCCATGAGCTGCCCTCTCCTGCCTGTGGCCATGGCAGGGCTGTGGGGCTGGGAGGTGAGCTGCCATCCCCTGTCTGTGGCCATGGCAGGGCTGTGGGGCTGGGAGGTGAGCTGCCATCCCCTGTCTGTGGCCTTGGCAGGGCTGTGGGGCTGGGAGGTGAGCTGCCATCCCCTGCCCGTGGCCATGGCAGGGCTGTGGGGCTGGGAGGTGAGCTGCCATCCCCTGCCTGTGGCATTGGCAGGGCTGTGGGGCTGGGGGGTGAGCTGCCATCCCCTGTCTGTGGCCATGGCAGGGCTGTGGGGCTGGGAGGTGAGCTGCCATCCCCTGCTGGTGGCATTGGCAGGGCTGTGGGGCTGGGAGGTGAGCTGCCATCCCCTGTCTGTGGCCTTGGCAGGGCTGTGGGGCTGGGAGGTGAGCTGCCATCCCCTGCCCGTGGCCGTGGTAGGGCTGTGGGGCTGGGAGGTGAGCTGCCATCCCCTGCCTGTGGCCATGGCAGGGCTGTGGGGCTGGGAGGTGAGCTGCCATCCCCTGCCTGTGGCATTGGCAGGGCTGTGGGGCTGGGAGGTGAGCTGCCCTCTCCTGTCTGTGGCCATGGCAGGGCTGTGGGGCTGGGAGGTGAGCTGCCATCCCCTGCCTGTGGCCTTGGCAGGGCTGTGGGGCTGGGGAGTGAGCTGCCATCCCCTGCCTGTGGCATTGGCAGGGCTGTGGGGCTGGGAGGTGAGCTGCCATCCCCTGCCTGTGGCCATGGCAGGGCTGTGGGGCTGGGAGGTGAGCTGCCATCCCCTGCCTGTGGCCTTGGCAGGGCTGTGGGGCTGGGAGGTGAGCTGCCATCCCCTGTCTGTGGCCTTGGCAGGGCTGTGGGGCTGGGAGGTGAGCTGCCATCCCCTGCCCGTGGCCGTGGTAGGGCTGTGGGGCTGGGAGGTGAGCTGCCATCCCCTGCCTGTGGCCATGGCAGGGCTGTGGGGCTGGGAGGTGAGCTGCCATCCCCTGCCTGTGGCATTGGCAGGGCTGTGGGGCTGGGAGGTGAGCTGCCCTCTCCTGTCTGTGGCCATGGCAGGGCTGTGGGGCTGGGAGGTGAGCTGCCATCCCCTGCCTGTGGCATTGGCAGGGCTGTGGGGCTGGGGAGTGAGCTGCCATCCCCTGCCTGTGGCCATGGCAGGACTGTGGGGCTGGGAGGTGAGCTGCCATCCCCTGCCCGTGGCCGTGGTAGGGCTGTGGGGCTGGGAGGTGAGCTGCCATCCCCTGCCTGTGGCCATGGCAGGGCTGTGGGGCTGGGGGGTGAGCTGCCATCCCCTGCCTGTGGCCATGGCAGGGCTGTGGGGCTGGGAGGTGAGCTGCCATCCCCTGCCTGTGGCCTTGGCAGGGCTGTGGGGCTGGGAGGTGAGCTGCCATCCCCTGCCTGTGGCCTTGGCAGGGCTGTGGGGCTGGGAGGTGAGCTGCCATCCCCTGCTGGTGGCATTGGCAGGGCTGTGGGGCTGGGAGGTGAGCTGCCATCCCCTGTCTGTGGCCTTGGCAGGGCTGTGGGGCTGGGAGGTGAGCTGCCATCCCCTGCCCGTGGCCGTGGTAGGGCTGTGGGGCTGGGAGGTGAGCTGCCATCCCCTGCCTGTGGCCATGGCAGGGCTGTGGGGCTGGGAGGTGAGCTGCCATCCCCTGCCTGTGGCATTGGCAGGGCTGTGGGGCTGGGAGGTGAGCTGCCCTCTCCTGTCTGTGGCCATGGCAGGGCTGTGGGGCTGGGAGGTGAGCTGCCATCTCCTGTCTGTGGCCATGGCAGGGCTGTGGGGCTGGGGGGTGAGCTGCCATCCCCTGCCCATGGCCGTGGCAGGGCTGTGGGGCTGGGAGGAGGTCCCTTGCTCGCCCTGGCTGCATCCCCAGCTCCTCCTCCTCCTCCTCCTCCTCCTCCTCCTCCTCGCCGTGAGCCGCCAGGTGCCGAGATGCGCTCCAGCGACTGTCCTGCCTTGCAGAGCAGAGGAGCAGAGCCACCGGGGAGCTCTCAGCGCGTTGCAGGGCAGCTCCCTGCTCCTCTTTCCGACTGACTGGGTCCTCGCAGAGGAGGCAGCCTCGGGGCCCTGCCGAAGCTCTGAAGGACAGGGAAGGACGAGGGGCGCCGGGTGCCGCCTGTTCCGCGCCGGCGCCCTGCTCGCTGCGGTTCCAGCCCTGCTCGGAGCCTGCTCCTCATTTAAAGAGACATTGCCACCTGCCTCCCAGCTCCTGCCGCTCACGTCCTGCCCGGCCTCCCCGGGGGCTGGGCACGCAGAGAAACCTTGGCCAGAAAGAGCACTGCTGAGGCAGAGCTGCTGCTTGCCTTCAGGGGCTTGTAGCTCAGGAAGGTGCTGAGGGGGCTGGAGCTGCTCTGCAGCCATGGAGTTGGTGGGGGGGGAAGAGACCTTTAAGGTCACTGAGCCCAACCTTCAGTTTAGGAGAAATGCACTCAGTGCAGAATGGTTCTGCTGGCTGCATCCTGGGGTGCAGCCAGGAGAGTGTGGCCAGCAGGTCGAGAGCTTCTCCACCCTCTCTGCTCTGCCCTGGTGAGGCCACACTGTGTCCATAGACTGGAGCCAGGCCTGGGCTCCCCAGCTGAGGAAGGGCAGGGACTTGCTGGAGAGGGGACAGGCTATGAAGATGATTCAGAGGCTGGAACATCTCTGATGGGGAGGGGGCTGAGAGCACTGGGGCTGTTTAGCCTGGAGAGGAGAAGCCTGAGAGGGGATCTCATCAATGCTGATGTGTCAGGAGGAGGGGAGCAGGCTTTTGTCAGTGGAGCCCAGTGACAGGACAAGGGGTACCAGGCACAAACTGGAGCATAGGAGGTTCCATCAAACATGAGGAAGGGCTGCTTTAACTGAAGGGTGCTGGAGCCCTGCAGCCCAGCACCTGCTCCCTGCAGCAGGCTGCCCAGGGAGGTGGTGGAGTCTCCTTCTCTGGAGTCAGTCAACACCTGCCTGGCTGTGTTCCTCTGTGACCTCCCCTAGGTGACCCTGCCGTGGCAGGGGGGTTGGACTGGCTGATCTTCAGAGGCTTCCAAGCCCGGCCAGTCTGTGATGCTGTGAATTAAAGCTCCCAGCTGAACTTGGATCAGTTCAGCGCTGCAGGCCCTCTGCCAAAAGCCGTGTCTCTGTTTGCCACGAGGGGGAGGAGGCAAGAGGAGAGGAGGGAGCTGGCCAAGGATGTGCAGTGAGTTTGTAGCAGGACACAGTTGGGGGGTTGGTGGCTGATAAAGGAGGCTCTGAGATGCTCTGGCTGCACAGCATGGAGCACTGTTTGATGGTTGGCAATGGGAGCAAATGCTGCTCAGAGGCGTCACAGTGCGCTGCGGCGCGCTCCCTTCCCCAGAGAGTGCTCAAACACAGCCAGTGTCAGACCCAAGAGCTCAGGCTGGAGGGATCCTGCAGCTTTGCCCTCCTGAAACACTGCCCCAGGACTGGGAGAAGGGCTGGGCTGAGAAACTGCAGGCTCAGCATCCCTCTTTACCATGAGGCTGCTGGAACACTGGGACTGGCTGCCCAGGGAGGTGGCTGAGGCTCCATCCCTGGACGTATTCAAGGTGAGGCTGGAGAGGGCTCTGGGCAACCTGCTCCAGTGGAAGATGTCCCTGCTGAGTGCAGGGGGGGAGTTGGACTGGATGCCCTTTGGGGCTCCCTTCCAACCCAAACCACTGCATGATTCAAAGGCTGCAGATTGTCAGGATCCTCTCAGGAGCATTTCTGCTACTTCTAAATAACACTCAGAGGTGTTTAGGTGCTTCTCTGATGGGTCTCTGTCTTTGGCCACCACCAAGGTCATTGTGCAGCTGGTTGGACTTAGTGTTCTAGGCTTAGCTGGGGGCTTTGCTGAGCTCAGGCTCTCCTTGCATCTGACCTCCATCCTCAGGTTCCATCTCTGTGTCTCTCGGCAGGTGCCCTGCTCCTCCTGGCTCGCTGCCATGGTGCTGAAGGTCTTCTTCCCCTCGTGCTGCTCTTCAGCAGACAGTGGCATTTTGGTGGGCCACTGGATCTCCCAGCAGAGCTCTGCTGTTGTCCTGGCTGTGCTCCACTTCCCTTTCATCCCAGTGCAGGTGAGGAAGTACCTCAGCGAGGTCCAGCGGGCGACGCAGGTCGGCCTTTGCGTGCTGGGCTCCTGGACCAACAGCAAGCAGGAGAAGGAGGAGAGCCTCAGGCAGTTCCTGGAAGACCTGGGGACGTTGTTCTCCCACGAGCTGTGGATCCAGATAAGCAGAGAGGGGGACAGCAAATTCTGGAGCTGCTCTGCCCTTCAGAAGCGCTGCAGCCAGCCTCAGGAGGAAGAAATCATCCTGGTGTACTACGAGCAGCGGGAAGTGATGCTGAGCCACCTGCATCCCCCCCTGGGGCCGGCGGCCCCTGCCCGGCAGGGGGCAGCCCACCCCTCCAAGCTGGCTGCCGTCTTTGACACAGTTGCACAGAGCAAGGTGCTGTTCATGACAGACAGGTATGATGAGGGCCCCATCAAGCTGACCCACTGGCAGTCGGAGGGGGTGGAGGCCAGCATCGTGGTGGAGCTGCTGAAGCAGGCCTCGGGGCCCGCCTGCATGCTGCTGACCTTCCTGCTCTCCCTTCTCTCCTGGATCTGCAGGAGCAGGTGGGTGCTGCAGCCTCAGCCAGCTGCTGTGCTTTGGCTGCAGATCTAACTCCTGGCAGGGTTCCTGCTCGGCCCCAGGGAGAAATGCACTCGGTACAGAATGGTTGTGGTGGCTGCATCCTGGGGTGCAGCAGGCAGAGTGTGGCCAGCGGCTGGAGGGAGCTTCTCCACCCTCTCTGCCCTGCCCTGGTGAGGCCACACTGTGTCCAAAGACTGGAGCCAGTTCTGGGATCCCCAGCTCAAGAAGAGCAGGGGCTTGCTGGAGAGGGTGGAGGAAAGGGCTATGAAGATGCTGAGGGGACTGGAACCCTCTGCTCTGCTCTGGGGAGACCTCACCTGCAGTGCTGTGTCTAGCTCTGGAGCCCCCAACACAGGAAACACCTGGACCTGCTGGAGCAAGTCCAGAGGAGGCTGTGAAGGTGATCAGGGAGCTGGAGCAGGGGGACAGGCTGGGAGAGTTGGGGCTGTTCAGCCTGGAGAAGAGAAGGCTCCAGGGAGACCTCAGAGCTGCATTCCCATATCTAAAGGGGACCTGCAGGAAGGCTGGGAAGGGACTATTGAGAAGGGCCTGTGGGGATAGGACGAGGGGAGGGGTTTGGAACTGGAGCAGGGCAGAGGTAGGTTGGACATCAGGAGGAAGTTCTGCACAGTGAGGGTGGAGAGACACTGGGATGGGTTCATCAGACATCCAGGGTGAAACTTGATGGGGTCCTGAGCAGCCTGCTCTGGTTCATAGTATCACAGTATCAGTCAGGGTTGGAAGGGACCACAAGGATCATCTAGTTCCAACCCCCCTGCCATGGGCAGGGACACCCCACACTAGATCAGGCTGCCCAGAGCCTCATCCAGCCATTCTGGTTACAGAATCACAGAAGGGTAGGGGCTGGAATGGACCTCTGGAGCTCATCCAGTCCAAGCCCCCTGCCAGAGCAGGGTCACCTAGAGCACATCACACAGGAACATTTCCAGGTGAGTTTTGAATATCTCCAGAGAAGGAGACTCCACAACCCCCCTGGGCAGCCTGCTCCAGGGCTCCAGCAGCCTCACAGTGAAAAACTTACTCCTCATGTCTCCATGGCACTTCCTGTGCCTCAGCTTCCACTCATTGCCCTTTGTCTTTCTGGGCTTTTTGTAGTCTCATACAGTTACGGACTGGTTTGGGTTGGAACCCAACCAACCTCCCAGCACTGATCAGGGACAGCTGCAGCCACAGCAGGCTGCTCCCAGCCCCAACCAACCTGCCCTGCACTGCTGCCAGCCATGGGGCAGCTCCACCTCTCTGGGCAGCCTGGCACAGGCTCTCCCCACCCTCAGCACCAAACATTTCTCCTTCTCTCCACTCTCAGGCTCCCTCTTGCACTTCAAACCATCCCCCCTTGGCCTGGCCCAACAGGCCCTGCTCAGCAGTCTGTCCCCAGCTCTCTTCTGGCCTCTTGAAGCCCTGCAAGGTCTCCCTGGAGCCTTCTCCTCTGCAGGCTGCACAAGCCCAACCCTCCCAGCCTGGCCTCCCAGCAGAGGGCTTCCAGCCTCCCAGCACTGCTGTGGCCTCCTCTGGCCCTGCTCCAGCAGCTCCCTGCCTGTGCTGTGCTGAGGGCTCCAGAGCTGCCCCAGCCCTGCAGGGAGGTCTCAGCAGGCACAGCAGAGGGGCAGAATCCCCTCCCTGCCCCTGCTGCCCACCCTGCTGGGGAGCAGCCCAGGCCAGGCTGGGGCTGGGTTTGCTGTTCAGGGACGGTCAGCTTTGAGAAGAGGCGGGCGGTGTCCTTTGGGGCCGTGTGTGAGCGCCGGGGACGCAGCCCAGCGGCGTTGGAGACCCCAGGCAGGGAGCGCAGAGCTGCAGCCAGGCTGAGCCTGGCCCTGCGGTCCTGAGCGGCTCCGCTCAAGGCCTCTCTGCGGCGCCACCTGGTGGTGAGGAGCGGCCGCTGCAGAGCGCTCTCCGCGGGGTCTTGGCCGCGGTGTTTCCCTTGCGCTGAAGCGCCCTGGGGAGCTGCTGGGGACATCAGGATGGTTTAGTTGTGAGCTCCCGTTAAAAATGGTCTGTTGGCAAGAATCGTGGCCCCTGAGGATGATGAAGGGACTTGAACCTCTCTCCTGTAAAGAAAGGCTGAGAGCCCTGGCGCTGTTTAGGCTGGGGAAGAGAAGGCTGAGAGGGAGCTTAGCAGCATCTCTAATTAGCTGAGGGGTGGGGGCCCAGAAGAAGGGGCCAGGCTCTTCGTGGTGGTGCCCAGTAATAGGCCAAGGAACAAGGAGCATGAGCTGGAACCCAGGGGGTTTCACCTCAACAGGAGGAGAAAGTTGCTTGGTGTGAGGCTGCTGGAGGCCTGGAGCAGGCTGCCCAGAGAGGTTGTGGAGTCTGCTGGTGTGGAAAGCTTCCAACCCCCCCTGGCTGTGCTCCTGTGTGAGCTGCCCTGGGTGCCCTGCTTTAGCAGGGCCCTGGACTGGATGATCTGCAGAGGTCCCTTCCAACCCCTGTGATTCCCTTGCTGGGTGAGGCTGGGGAGAGCATCAGCACAGGAAAGACTGAGCACAGGAGCCAGCAGCTTTCCTCCTCAGTTCTGCTTGAGCTGAGGTGTTCTGGCAGCTGCTGCTGTGACCAGGAATTTGTCACCTTCAGCCATCTGCACAGAAGGACACAGGTGGAGCCTTCCTCCCTCCTCCCTCCCCCCTGCATTTCAAGTGCAATTCTCTGCTCTAGCACAAGGTTGCCACACCAGGGCTCTGTAACCACTGGGCTGGGCTGTAATTGGAAGAGAAAAGGCATCTGCACTTGTGCCTGGGTGAAGCTGGGGAGCCAGGACAGCTCTGCCATGGGGACCCAGCCTGGCCACCCCCCCTGCCTCCCTCCCCTGCACTCAGCTCTTCCCTCTGCCACTTTGGATCTCACCTGCTGACAAGTCAGCTGAGGAACAGGCTGTGCATCGCTCTCCAAGGTGGGAGGCTGTAAGCAGGAGCTCAGTGACTAACTCAGGGAGGCCTCCAGTGAAGGGTGATTCACTGAGCACTGCCTGGGCTGCACACCCAGTGGCAGTGGGGAGGGGGAGATGCCAGCACCCTGGATTTGAAGCTGGCATCAGGGGTGGTTGAGAGGGCTGAGGAGGTTGGGGGAAGGATGGGTACAGCAACCACACAGAGAAGGACTTGGAAGAAGCATTCCTTAGAGGGCTGCAGACAGGCTGGGAGAGTTGGGGCTGTGCAGCCTGGAGATGAGAAGGCTCCAGGCAGACCTCAGGGCAGCCTTCTGAGCATTCTCCTGGCCCTTCTCTGGACACTTTCCAGCCTGAGTGCCCAGACTGATCTGCCTCTTCCTAGAGCTTCTCCAGGGCTGGCAAAAATCCTCAGGCTGCTTTTGGCAAGTGGGGAGCCTGAGGCACCCAACCACCCAGGCTGGGAGCAGTGAAGAAGCAGTGAGCCAAGGCAGGAGCCCTGACCCACAATGTCAAAGTGTCCCTGTCCCACACCAGCAGCTGCACCTCACCCTTAGAGTGAGATGCAGCAGATCAGCCCCTTGGCCTCTACATGAAAGGCCCAAATTGTCCTGCAGCTGGGCAGCTCAGGAGGTTTAGGTTAGAGGTTAGAAAGAGAGTTGGAGCTGTTCAGCCTGCGGAAGAGAAGGCTCCAGGCAGACCTCAGAGCAGCCTCCCAGTACCTGAAGGGGCTCCAGGAGAGCTGGGGAGGGACTTGGGCCAAGGGCTGGGAGTGCCAGGCCCAGGGCCAATGGCTTTGAGCTGGGAGAGAGGAGACTGAGAGTGGAGAGGAGAAAGGAATCCTTTTCAGTGAGGCTGGGGAGACTCTGGCCCAGGCTGCCCAGGGAGGCTGTGGCTGCCTCCTGCCTGGAGGTAATCAGCTAGCTGTAATCAGCATCACTAAGGTTGGAAGAGACCTCAAAGATCATCAAGTCCAACCTGTCACCACACACCTCATGACTAGAGTAGGGAGGACACTACTGCCCACTGCAGGCTTGAACTCATGACCTTCCCATTAAGGGTCTTGTGCACTACCAACTGAGCCACATCAGGACCAGGCTGGATGAGGCCCTGAGCAGCCTGTGCTGGTGGGAGGTGTCCCTGCCCATGGCAGGGGTTTGAACTCAGTGATCTTTAAGGTCCAACCCAAGCCATTCCATGGCTCTCTGAGATGATGCCCAGAGCAGGATTTGTTCCCCAGCAGTGCTGTGTGGTGGTGCTGTGCATTCTCTGAGCAGCCTGCAGCCCTCCAACGTCCCTTGAGTCCTCAGCAGTCACTGCTGTGCCTTTCTGTGGAGCTGGGGTGGTGAGGGAAGTCAGGCCCCAAAATAATTGAGCATCATTTAGTACTTTGCCTGTGAGTCAGAGGGAACAAACTGTGTGGCTGCTTCCTCCCCTGCAGAGCCTGATGTGGCCTGGGGGAGCTGCTTAGCTGCTGAGTGCTCCCCAGCTGCTGCTGCTGCTGCTCACACTTGGCAGGGCAGGAGGAGAAGAGAGAGGTGAAGACCTTGAGAAAGGAATTTGGAAGCAATAAAGGAAAGAAGCAGGGAGTTGTTTGGGCTGGCAAAGCCCTCCCAGAGCAGCCAGGCCAACACCAACCCAACCCCACCATGGCCACAGGGTTCTGCAACCCCTCCATGGGGACTCCACCACCTCCCTGGGCAGCCTCTGCCAGGCCCTGACCACTCTGCCACCAAAGACATTTGGCCTTCTCTCCAACCTAAGCCTCCCCTGGCACAGTTTCAGGCCATTGCCTCTCCTTCTCTCCCCTGAGCCTAGGGAGCAGAGCCCAAGCCCCAGCTGGCTGCAGCCTCCTCTCAGGGAGCTGCAGAGAGCAAGGAGGTCTCCCTCAGCCTCCCCTTAAGCAAGAGGAGAGGAACTGCAGGAAGAAGATGGTTCTCACAAGCTCCCAGCAGGTTCCAGTCTCTGACTGGTTGTAGTGGGACCTGTGAGCAGCTGCACCATGCTGTGCTGCTGTGCTGAGCACACAGGTGGCTTGAGCCCAGGCTCCTGAGACCCAGCACAGGATGCAATCCCAAAGCTCAGGGTGCAGTCAGGGCCAGGAGGGGTCAGGGCCAGGAGGGGTCAGGGCCAGGAGGGGTCAGGACCAGGTGGAGTCAGGGCCAGGAGGGGTCAGGGCCAGGTGGAGTCAGGGCCAGGAGGGGTCAGGGCCAGGAGGGGTCAGGACCAGGTGAGGTTAGGACCAGGTGGAGTCAGGGCCAGGAGGGGTCAGGACCAGGAGGAGTCAGGGCCAGGAGGAGTCAGGGCCAGGAGGAGTCAGGGCCAGGAGGGGTCAGGGCCAGGAGGAGTCAGGGCCAGGAGGAGTCAGGGCCAGGAGGGGTCAGGGCCAGGAGGGGTCAGGGCCAGGAGGAGTCAGGGCCAGGAGGAGTCAGGATTGCCTTGGAAAGTCAAGGCTGGTGGCTGTGTGGAATGCAGATGGGAGGCTGGGTTGCCTGCCTTGGATGGCTTGGTCTGAAAGGCTGCCTTGGATCTGCTCCCCTGTGTGGTTAGCAGCTAATGGTCTTTGGTGCTGCCACCTCGACACCACCTCTGCTTGCACAGCCTTGGCTCTGCTCAGAATGCTGTGCAGGCCTGGCAGAAGCAGAAAGGGACATAGCCATGGTGCTTGCCCTGGAGGAGGCCTTGGGGTGCTGGGGGGTGAGAGGCTGGACAGTGCCTGGCCTGGGCTGCTCCCCAGCAGTGTGGGCAGCAGGGGCAGGGAGGGGATTCTGCCCCTCTGCTGTGCCTGCTGAGACCTCCCTGCAGGGCTGGGGCAGCTCTGGAGCCCTCAGCACAGCACAGGCAGGGAGCTGCTGGAGCAGGGCCAGAGGAGGCCACAGCAGTGCTGGGAGGCTGGAAGCCCTCTGCTGGGAGGCCAGGCTGGGAGGGTTGGGCTTGTGCAGCCTGCAGAGGAGAAGGCTCCAGGGAGGCCTCCTGGTGGCCTTGCAGAGCTTCAAGAGGCCAGAAGAGAGCTGGGGACAGACTGCTGAGCAGGGCCTGTTGGGCCAGGCCAAGGGGGGATGGTTTGAAGTGCAAGAGGGAGGCTGAGAGTGGAGAGAAGGAGAAATGTTTGGTGCTGAGGGTGGGGAGAGCCTGTGCCAGGCTGCCCAGAGAGGTGGAGCTGCCCCATGGCTGGCAGCAGTGCAGGGCAGGTTGGTTGGGGCTGGGAGCAGCCTGCTGTGGCTGCAGCTGGCCCTGCTGGCTGCAGGGCTTGCCCTGGGTGAGCTGGAGAAGTCCCTTCTGACCCACAGCCCTCTGTGATTCTGTGCCCTCTGCAGGGTGCTGAACTTGTGGCCTTTGTGTTTCTTGTGGAGCAAGCTCTCAGCCTGTCAGCAGCTGGGACATCGCCTGCAGCACCTCCAGCTCCTCAGCAGCACCAAGAAGGCTCAAACCCAGGCTCAGCTCATGAGGTATGAAGTGCACACAGGGTCTCACCCAGCCTTGCTCTAGCCCTGTGTCCTCTGAGCAGCCCAGGCCATGGAGATGAGGACAGGCTGGGAGCATTGGGGCTGTTTAGCCTGGGGGAGAGCAGCCTGGGGAGGGAGCTCCTCAGTGCTGACCCAAGGGTGGGTGTCAGGAGGAGGGGACCAGGTTTGGCTCAGAGGTGCCCAGGGGCAGGACAAAGGCTAATGGGCACAGACTGGGACATGGGAAGTTCCATCTGAACATGAGGAGGAACTTCTCTAACTGAAGGGTGCTGGAGCCCTGGGGCTGCCCAGGGAGGTGGTGGAGTCTCCACCTGTGGAGCCACTCAGAACCTGCCTGGATGTGTTCCTCTGGGACCTGCTCCAGGTGAAGCTGCCTTGGCAGGGGGATTGGACTTGATGACCTCCAGAGGTCCCTTCCAGCCTCTACCACTCTGATCCTGAGTCTGCACAGCACCACAGGCTCCTCCCCTGCACCATGGCCTCTTGTCTTCCCTGCTCTGCTCCCTGCTTGTCTGCAGATCTTGGCACTCTGTTCCTGCTCTTGGCTTGGGAGGGACCATGCAGACCATCCAGTGCCAGCCCCAGTGGGACTTCACCCTGCTCCACAGGGGACTTGGGAAGGGCTGTCCCAGGGCTGGGCCTTGCCAGGTCATTCATAGATCCACTGAGTGGTTTGAGTTGGAAGGGAGCTTCAAGATCATCCAGCTCCAAGGGACCCCTCCCACCAGCACAGCTTGCTCAGGGCCTCATCCAGCCTGGCCTTCAGCACCCACAGGCAGGAGGCAGCCACAGCCTCCCTGGGCAGCCTGGGCCAGAGTCTCCCCAGCCTCACTGCCTTTCTCCACAGCCTGGCAGAGGTGTCAGGAATATCCCCTGGGGGCTGGGACTGGCTGAGCTTTAAGGTCCCTTCCAAGCCAACCCATTCTGTGACTCTGGATTGCCCCCAGGCAGGTTGTGCTGCACCCCTGGCTGCCTTGCCTGGCCCTGCTCTCACTGCTCCCTCAAGCTCATAGCTCTCATCTCTGCTGCTGTTAAGCAGAAGCTGCCATCACTGCCCAGTGGCACTTCCACAGTCCCAGAATCCCAGCATGGGAGGGGTTGGAAGGGACCTCCAGAGCTCATCCAATCCAACCCCCCTGCCAGAGCAGGGGCACCCAGGGCAGGGCACCCAGGAGTACATCCAGGGGGGTTTGGAAGCTCTCCACCCCAGGAGACTCCACAACCTCTCTGGGCAGCCTGCTCCAGGCCTCCAGCAGCCTCACCCCAAACAACTTTCTCCTCCTGCTCAGCTGCAGCCTACTGGGGTCTAGTTTGTGCCCATAGCCACCAGCCCTGTCAGAGGGCACCACTGAAAAGAAAAGGGAGCAAAGCCAGGCTTGAGGGGGTTCTAGAGGTGTGCCTTTGGTGCTGTTCAAGTGAAGTGTGCAAGGACCTGGGGGAAGTTCTCCTGATAAAACAAAAGGAGACCTGGAGGACTCAGCAGCCTTCTCCTTTCACTTCCATGCAAGGCAGAGTGGCCTGGAGAGAGACAAACTGAACTCTGGGGCAGGTTTCTCCTGCTTCTTCTCAGGGGTTGTTACAGGTTCATAGGATGGGGGTGGGAAGGGACCTCTGAAGATCAAGGCCAGGCTGGATGAGGCCTTGAGCCACCTGGGCTGGTGGGAGGTGTCCCTGCCCATGGCAGGGGGCTGGAACTGGATGATTTTTAAGGCTCCTTCCAGCCTAAACCATTCTAAGATTCTGGGATCATCTCCTCCCCCCCTGCTGGAGCAGCTTAGAGTCATAGAATCAATCAGGTTGGAAAAGACCTCAGAGATCATCAAGTCCAAGCTGTCACCCAACACCTCCTGATAACTAAACCATGGCTCCAAGTGCCACATCCAATCCCCTCCTGAACCCCTACAGGGATGGGGACTCCACCACCTCCCTGGGCAGCACATCCCAGTGGCCAATTCCTCTTGCTGGGAAGAACTTTCTCCTCCCCTCCAGCCTGAACCTCCCCTGGCACAGCTTGAGACTGTGTCCTCTTGTTCTGGGGCTGGTTGCCTGGGAGCAGAGCCCAACCCCCAGCTGGCTCCAACCTCCCTGCAGGGAGTTGCAGAGAGCAAGAAGGTCTCCCCTGAGCCTCCTCTTCTCCAGGCTAAGCAACCCCAGCTCCCTCAGCCTCTCCTCACAGGGCTGTGCCCCAGACCCCTCCCCAGCTTTGTTGCCCTTCTCTGGACACCTTCAAGTCTCTCAATGTCCTTCTTGAGCTGAGGAGCCCAGAGCTGGACACAGGACTCAAGGGGTGGCCTGAGCAGTGCTGAGCACAGGGCACAAGGACTTCCCTGCTCCTGCTGGCCACACTCTTCCTGCTGCAGGCCAGGATGCCCTTGGCCTTCTTTGCCCCCTGGGCACACTGCTGGCTCCTGTTCAGCTGCTGTCAACCAGCACCCCCAGGTCCCTCTCTGCCTGGCTGCTCTCAGCCACTCTGTTGGAGGTCACTTAGGACCTTCCAGCAGAGCAGAAGGGTTTAGATGCTATCCTCCTTCACTCACTCTTCTCTCCTGCAGTAGCAGAGACTCCAGCAGCAGTCCCCAAGGCAGTGCAGGAGGCAAAGCAAACCTGCAGAGCAGGGAGAGGCAGAGATCTGAGAGAGATACTGAATGCCCTACAGCCACTGCACCAGCAGGCCTGGGCTCAGGGCTTCTCTGATCAGGAGCACTTCAGACAGGAGCAGATCTGAAGGCCCAAAGTCCCTGTGGTGTTTAATCTGACTTCCCACACAGCTCACCTCAGGGAATTTCATTCACCAGCCCTGGCAGCAAGGAGGCACTTCAGAAACCTTCTGAGTGGAGAATCACAGAATGGATTGGGGCTGCAGGAGCCCTCCAAGAGCAGCCAGTCCAATATCTTCCAAGCCCCACCATGGCCACCAAACCCTGGCCCCAGCTGCCATGGCCACAGAGTTCTGCAACCCCTTCAGCCATGGGGACTCCACCACCTCCCTGGGCAGCCTCTGCCAGGCCCTCACCACTCTCCCAGCAAAGACATTTGGCCTTCTCTCCAACCTAAGCCTCCCCTGGCACAGTTTCAGGCCATTGCCTCTCCTTCTCTCCCCTGAGCCTAGGGAGCAGAGCCCAAGCCCCAGCTGGCTGCAGCCTCCTCTCAGAGAGCTGCAGAGAGCAAGGAGGTCTCCCTCAGCCTCCTCTTCTCCAGGCTCAACACCCCCAGCTCCCTCAGCTGCTCCTCCCCAGCCCTCTTCTCCAGACCCTTCCCCAGCTCTCTTGCCCTTCCCTGGCCCTGCTCCAGCCCTCAGTGTCCTTCTTGCAGTGAGGGACCCAAAGGTGAACCCAGGATTTGAGTTGTGGCCTCAGCCGTGCTGAGTACAGGACAATCCCTGCCCTGCTCCTGCTGCCACCCCAGTGCTGCTCCAGGCCAGGCTGCTGCTGCCCTTCTTGCTCACCTGCCTTGTGGGATCAGGCTGGGAGAGCTGGGGCTGTGCAGCCTGCAGAAGAGAAGGCTCCAGGCAGACCTCAGAGCAGCCTCCCAGTACCTGAAGGGCTCCAGGAGAGCTGGGGAGGGACTTGGGCCAAGGGCTGGGAGTGCCAGGCCCAGGGCCAATGGCTTTGAGCTGGGAGAGAGGAGACTGAGAGTGGAGAGGAGGAAGAAATCCTTTGCAGTGAGGCTGGGGAGAGCCTGGCACAGGCTGCCCAGGAAGGCTGTGGCTGCCTTCTGCCTGGAGGTGTTGAGGACCAGGCTGGATGAGGCCCTGAGCAAGCTGTGCTGGTGGGAGGGGTCCCTGCCCATGGCAGGGGGCTGGAGCTGGGTGCTCCAAGCCCAACCATTCTCCCTCATGCCAGTGAAGCAGGTGGTTGTCACTGAGGCCCTGTCACTGCCCTTCCTTGTCCTCTAACCCTGCTTCTCTTTGTGCTGCATGCAGGAAAGCCAACATCTTTGTGTCCCTGCTGCTGGATGTGGCTCTGGGGCTGCTGCTGATGTCCTGGCTCTACAGGAAGAACAGAATTGGGCACCTTGCTGACACCCTCATCCCTGTGGCTGATGTAAGTCTGCTCCAGGCTGCTCCTCTGAGAATCATGGAAGCAATAGGGTTGGAAAAGACCTCAGAGATCACCAAGTCCAAGCTGTCACCCAGCACCTCCTGACAGCTAACCCATGGCTCCAAGGGCCACATCCAATCCCCTCTGGAACACCTCCAGGGATGGGGACTCCACCACCTCCCTGGGCAGCACATCCCAGTGGCCAATCTCTCTGGCTGGGAAGAACTTTCTCCTCCCCTCCAGCCTAAACCTCCCCTGGCACAGCTTGAGACTGTGTCCTCTTGTTCTGGTGCTGGGTTCCTGGGGGCAGAGCCCAACCCCCACCTGGCTCCAACCTCCCTTCAGGGAGTTGCAGAGAGCAAGAAGGTCTCCCCTGAGCCTCCTCTTCTCCAGGCTAAGCAACCCCAGCTCCCTCAGCCTCTCCTCCCAGGGCTGTGCCCCAGACCCCTCCCCAGCTTTGTTGCCCTTCTCTGGACACCTTCAAGTCTCTCAATGTCCTTCTTGAGCTGAGGAGCCCAGAGCTGGACACAGGACTCCAGGGGTGGCCTGAGCAGTGCTGTGGCCTAACCCACCTGCTGTGGGTGCTGAGCAGCCCTTGGTGTGGGGGCAGCTGTAAGGAGGCAGTGCCTTACACACAGGGGGTTCAGAGGGAGCCCTGCCTGCAGGTGAGGTCTTCTCAAAAGCAGTCAAACCTTCCAGGCAAGCCTGCTGGGGCTGCTGGAGAGGAGCAGAGCTCTGCTTTGCATGTGCAGGGAACAGCAATTAGATGTTTACCAGAGGGCTGCTCCAGCCCCTCCAGAGGAACAGCTATGGCTTGGACAGAGCTCTGCAGGAGCAGGTTGAGTGGGTACCAAGCCAGAATACTTCTAGTCTGGAGTGAATTCTCCCCCACACTCCAAGAAGGACATTGAGAGGCTGGAGGAGGGCCAGAGAAGGGCAAGAGAGCTGGGGAAGGGTCTGGAGAAGAGGGCTGGGGAGGAGCAGCTGAGGGAGCTGGGGGTGTTGAGCCTGGAGCAGAGGAGGCTGAGGGAGACCTCCTTGCTCTCTGCAGCTCCCTGAGAGGAGGCTGCAGCCAGCTGGGGCTTGGGCTCTGCTCCCAGAGAGCAACCAACAGGACAAGGGGAAACAGCCTCAAGTTTCCCCTCGGGAGGTTCAGGTTGGCCATGAGGAACAACAGCTTCCCCTTGAGGGTTGTCCAGGCCTGGCCCAGGCTGCCCAGGACAGTGGTGCAGTCCCCATCCCTGGAGGGGTTCCAGAGCTGTGTGTCTGTGGTGTTGAGGGTCATGGCTCAGTGCTGGCCCTGGCAGTGCTGGGGTCAGAGTTGGACTCAATGCCCTTGAAGGCTTTTCCAGCCTGAATGATTCCATGGGTCTCTGAGAGGAAGTGTCCTCAAATTGCTGCTGTGTGGGGCCTGGGGGACAGGAGAAATCCCTTCTGTCAGCTGGGTTGGATCTGATCAGGAGCTGCAAAGTCAAAGGGTCTGATAGGGTGCTGCAGAGTGCAGTGTGACAGGCAGGGCAGCTGTGCTTGTGAAGAGGCCTTTGGGGAGGGGGAACCAAAGGGTGGCAGGTCACAAAGCTCTGCAATCCTGCCTCAGAGCTCTGCTGTGCAGGTGGCAAACCAGGAGCACTGTGGTTTGCTCCAGCAGAGCTCCCCTTGCCCACCCAGCTCATAGTATCATCATAGTATCACAGTATCAGTCAGGGTTGGAAGGGACCAGAAGGATCATCCAGTTCCAACCCCCCTGCCATGGGCAGGGACACCCCACACTAGATCAGCCTGCCCAGAGCCTCAGCCAGCCTGGCCTTAAACACCTCCAGGGACAGGGCCCAAACCACCTCCCTGGACAACCCATTCCAGGGCTTCACCACTCTCATGGGGAAGAACTTCCTCCTCCCCTCCAGGCTGAATCTCCCCACCTCCAGCTTCATTCCATCCCCCCTAGTCCTATCACTGCCTGAGATCCTGAGCAGTCCCTCCCCAGCCTTCCTGTAGCCCCCTTCAGATCCTGGAAGGCCACAATTATCCCTCCCCATCAGCACAGATGCAGGAGGAACAAGGCTGACTCACTTCACCCTGCTCCTTGGGTGGCTCCTTGGAGGTGCACTTCTCCCCTCTGCTGTCTGTTTGGTGCTGGGAAGGAGGTCAGAGGCTGCAGAGCAGGCACTGACCCCAGGTCAGCTCTGTTGAGGGAGTGCTGAGTGCTGGCCTGCAGGTGCACAGCCCCAGCCTTTCTCTGCCCACTTGCAGTATCACACAGTCTCACAGTATAACTAAGCTTGGAAAGGACCTCGAGGATCATCAAGTGCAACCTATCAACACAGACCTCATGATCAAACCATGGCTCCAAGTGCCACATCCAATCCCCTCCTGAACACCTCCAGGGATGGGGACTCCACCACCTCCCTGGGCAGCACATCCCAATGACTAACGACTCGCTTGGTGAAGAACTTTCTCCTCCCCTCCAGTCTAAACCTCCCCTGGCACAGCTTGAGACTGTGTCCTCTTGTTCTGCTGCTGGGTGCCTGGGAGCAGAGCCCACCCCCCACCTGGCTCCAACCTCCCTGCAGGGAGTTGCAGAGAGCAAGAAGGTCTCCCCTGAGCCTCCTCTTCTCCAGGCTAAGCAACCCCAGCTCCCTCAGCCTCTCCTCACAGGGCTGTGCCCCAGACCCCTCCCCAGCTCTGTTGCCCTTCTCTGGACACCTTCAAGTCTCTCAATGTCCTTCTTGACCTGAGGAGCCCAGAGCTGGACACAGGACTCAAGGGGTGGCCTGAGCAGTGCTGAGCACAGGGCACAAGGACTTCCCTGCTCCTGCTGGCCACACTCTTCCTGATGCAGGCCAGGATGCCCTTGGCCTTCTTGGCCCCCTGGGCACACTGCTGGCTCCTGTTCAGGCAGCTGTCAATCAGCACCCCCAGGTCCCTCTCTGCCTGGCTGCTCTCAGCCACTCTGACCCCAGCCTGTAGCACTGCCTGGGGTTGCTGTGGCCAAAGTGCAGCCCCTGGCACTTGGACTTGTTGAATGCCATCCCATTGGATTCTTGTCTTCTATTTCTGGGACAGGAGCTGGCTCTTTCCATGGGATCCTTGCTGGCAGCTGGAGAGCATCCCCTTTGCTCTTCCTCCAGCTGCTTGGGATGGAGGGGATTTTCTTCTGAGCAGAGAATTCCATCAGCAGCTTCACTTTTCCAGCTCTGCTGCCTGCCTTGGCAGGAGCTCACACTTCCCTTGCTCTGCCTCTAATCATAGGGCCATGGAATCATGGAAATGTTTCAGCTGGAAAACACCTCCAGGATCAGCTCTCCTCCAAGGACAGGCTGGGAGAGCTGGGGCTGTGCAGCCTGGAGAAGAGCAGGCCACCAAACCCTGGCCCTAGCTGCCATGGCCACAGGGTTCTGCAACCCCTCCAGGCATGGGGACTCCACCACCTCCCTGGGCAGCCTCTGCCAGGCCCTGGCCACTCTGACAAAAAAGACATTTGGCCTCCTCTCCAACCTAAGCCTCCCCTGGCACAGTTTCAGGCCATTGCCTCTCCTTCTCTCCCCTGAGCCTAGGGAGCAGAGCCCAAGCCCCAGCTGGCTGCAGCCTCCTCTCAGGGAGCTGCAGAGAGCAATGAGGTCTCCCTTAGCCTCCTCTGCTCCAGGCTCAACACCCCCAGCTCCCTCAGCTGCTCCTCCCCAGCCCTCTTCCCCAGACCCTTCCCCAGCTCTCTTGCCCTTCTCTGGCCCTGCTCCAGCTCCTCAATCTCCTTCCTGCAGCGAGGAGCCCAGAGCTGAACCCAGCACTCAAGCTGTGGCCTCCCCAGTGCCCAGCCCAGGGGCACAATCCCTGCCCTGCTCCTGCTGCCACCCCACTGCTGCTCCAGCCCAGGCTGCTGCTGCCCTTCTTGCCCCCCTGGGCACCCCCTGGCTCCTGTTCTCTCTGTGTCTGTGTGCACCCAGGAGCACTCTTGCTTTACACTGACTGCTGCCTTCAACCAGTGTCCATGAAGCATTTCTCCCACTCTCTCTCTCTCTTGGAAAGCCTTCTTCTGATCTCCCTGTGGGCACTCACTGCAACCTCTACCCCACCACCTCCCTGGGCAGCCTGTGCCAATCCCTGAGCTGTCTTGCAGCAAAGAAATGATCTTTGCCTTGTTCCAAGCCCCAGGCCTGGGATCATTCTGCCCTGCTGTGCTTTCAGAAGGTGTCAGGCAGCATCCAGCCTGGCTCTGGATCCTGCTCATTGCTGTCTGTGTTCTCTTCCCCTGGGCCCATTGTAAGGGTTGCAGGTTTGGAGGCTTGCTGCAGGCAGCACTCAGCAGCAGTGCAGCAGAAGGCAGCACAGTTCTTGCCACAGCCTTGCTCCTGTCTTTGAGCCATGCACCAAAAGCATTTTCCTCTCTCATTTCTGAGCCTCTTCACCTCAGGGATCCTTCAGCTGCAGCTCTCCAGAGCTCTGCCTCTGCAGAGGGACCTTGCCAGGCTGGGCAGATGGGCAGAGGCCAAGGGAAGGAGATTGAACACATCCAAGTGCCAGGGGCTGCACTTTGGCCACAACAACCCCAGGCAGTGCTACAGGCTGGGGGCAGAGTGGCTGGGAGCAGCCAGGCAGAGAGGGACCTGGGGGTGCTGGTGGACAGCAGCTGAACATGAGCCAGCAGTGTGCCCAGGGGGCCAAGAAGGCCAAGGGCATCCTGGCCTGCAGCAGGAAGAGTGTGGCCAGCAGGAGCAGGGAAGTCCTTGTGCCCTGTGCTCAGCACTGCTCAGGCCACCCCTTGAGTCCTGTGTCCAGCTCTGGGTACCTCAGGTCAAGAAGGACATTGAGAGACTTGAAGGTGTCCAGAGAAGGGCAAGAAAGCTGGGGAGGGGTCTGGGGCACAGCCCTGTGAGGAGAGGCTGAGGGAGCTGGGGTTGCTTAGCCTGGAGAAGAGGAGGCTCAGGGGAGACCTTCTTGCTCTCTGCAACTCCCTGCAGGGAGGTTGGAGCCAGGTGGGGGTTGGGCTCTGCTCCCAGGCAGCCAGCAGCAGAACAAGAGGACACAGTCTCAAGCTGTGCCAGGGGAGGTTTAGACTGGAGGTGAGGAGAAAGTTCTTCCCAGCAAGAGAGATTGGCCACTGGGATGTGCTGCCCAGGGGGGTGGTGGAGTCCCCATCCCTGGAGGTGTTCAGGAGGGGATTGGATGAGGCCATTGGAGCCATGGTTGAGTTGATCAGATGGTGCTGGGGGAGAGGTTGGACTTGGTGATCTCTGAGGTCTTTCCAACCTGGTTGATTCTGTAGCCTGTGTTCTGTGGCACTGCTCTAAGTGTCCAGCTCTCAGAACTCTGATTTCTTAACAAGTCTGCAGGGCAGTGGCTTTTGGCTGGGTTCCTGCTTGCACAGGTGGCTCTGGGAGGGCTTCCATCTGCCCAGTGTCGTTGGCAGATGGACACTCTCCCTGCTCAAGGTGTGTCTGAGCCCAGCTCCTGCCAGGCAGGGGCTGGCTTGTCAGAGGTCCTTCCTCCTTCAGCAGGTCAGCTCCTCTGTCACTCAGCTCACACATCCTGGGGGCAGCTCTCTGCTGCAGTTCAAGAAGGACATTGAGAGACTTGAAGGTGTCCAGAGAAGGGCAACAAAGCTGGGGAGGGGTCTGGAGCACAGCCCTGGAGGAGAGGCTGAGGGAGCTGGGGTTGCTTAGCCTGGAGAAGAGGAGGCTCAGGGGAGACCTTCTTGCTCTCTGCAACTCCCTGCAGGGAGGTTGGAGCCAGGTGGGGGTTGGGCTCTGCCCCCAGGCAGCCAGCAGCAGAACAAGAGGACACAGTCTCAAGCTGTGCCAGGGGAGGTTCAGGCTGGAGGTGAGGAGAAAGTTCTTCCCAGAGAGAGTTGTTAGCCCTTGGGATGTGCTGCCCAGGGAGGTGGTGGAGTCCCCATCCCTGGAGGTGTTGCAGAGGGGATTGGATGTGGCCCTTGGAGCCATGGGTTAGCTGTCAGGAGGTGCTGGGTGACAGCTTGGACTTGGTCTCTGAGGTCTTTTCCAACCCTATTGATTCTGTGCTTCTCTGATTCTCTGTCTCCTGCTGCTTTCCTGACCCTGCTGCCTCCAGGAGCTGCTGCTTGCTTTCCTGGAAGTGCTAAGGCATGGGGGTGGCCTGGAGCTCAGGCAGTGCCTTGCACTCTGCTTCTCCAAGCTAATCAGTTCAGGCCACCAGCACCTTACAGAGTCACAGAATCTTGGAATCATGGAGGTTGGGGAAGCCCTC
Organism: Melanerpes formicivorus; assembly: GCF_026170545.1. Lineage (NCBI taxonomy): Eukaryota > Metazoa > Chordata > Aves > Piciformes > Picidae > Melanerpes > Melanerpes formicivorus. Next base: position 18,419,391 of record NW_027142366.1, on the reverse strand, counting down.
CCAGAGCAGCCAGTCCAACCAGCAGCCCAACCCCACCATGGGCACCAACCCCTGCCCCAGCTGCCATGGCCACAGGGCTCTGCAACCCCTCCAGCCATGGGGACTCCACCACCTCCCTGGGCAGCCTCTGCCAGGCCCTGACCACTCTGGCACCAAAGACATTTGGCCTCCTCTCCAACCTAAGCCTCCCCTGGCACAACGTGAGGACATTTCCTCTTGTCCTAGTGTCAGTTACTTGGGAGGAGAGCCCGAGACCAGCCTCACTCCAACCTCCTTGCGGGTAGCTGCAGAGAGCAGTGAGGTCTCCATTCAGCCTCCTCTTCTTCAGGCTGAACACCCCCAGCTCCTCAGCCTCTCACAGATTGTGAGGGGTTGGAAGGGACCTCTGGAGAGCACCCAGTGCAAGCCCCTGCCAGAGCAGGAGCCCCCAGGGCAGGGCACCCAGAACACAGCCAGGGGGGTTGGAAGCTTCCACCCCAGCAGACTCCACAACCTCTCTGGGCAGCCTGCTCCAGGCTCTGCCACCCTCACAGGGACAAAGGTTTCCCTCCTGGCCCTCTGGCAGCTCCTCTGCTCCAGCTTGCCCCCAGTGCCCCTTGTGCTCTCCTTGGCCAGCCCTGAGCAGAGCCTGGCTCCAGCCCTGCACATCTTCAGCCCCAGCACTGAGGGCAGCCCTCAGGCTGCTCTGCTCCCAGCTCCAAGCCCCAGCTGCCTCAGCCTGGCCTCCCAGGGAGATGTTCCACTGCCTGCAGCAGCTCTGTGCCTCTGCCATGGACTCTCTCAGGCACTTCCCTGAGGTCCTTCTTGAGCTGAGGGGCCCAGAACTGGAGACAAGATTCCAGAGGTGACCTCAGCAGGGCAGAGCAGAGGGGCAGGAGAACCTCTCTGACTTCCTCACCACAGCCCTTCTTGGCCCTAAGGGCACACTGCTGGCTCAAGGGCATCCTTCTGGCCACCAGGACCCCCCAGCTCCCTCTCCTCTGTGCTGCTCTCCAAACAGGACCTGCTCTCCAAACCCCTCCCCAGCTTCACTGCCCTACACCTTCTCAGCCTCCCTTGCCTCTTTCAAACCTATTCAGCTGTGGCCATAAAACCTTTGGGACTCCTTTGGCAGCCTTCAGTGGCTGCTGCTTTCTGTGCAGGCCTTAAAGCCCTGTGGAGCTGAGTGGTCCCAAAATACAGCAAGGATGAGCTCAGTCCTTGGCCTGGAAGCCAGCCCCACTTCTTCTGCAGGATGACAGCACAATCTCCCTGTAGCCATCCAGCAGGAGGCTTCCTGCTGGCTGCTGAGTGTCCATCTGGTACACATTGTTCCCACCACTTGGGCTCCCTTCAGTGCTGGGGAGCTGCCAAGTGAAGCAGAGCAAGCTTGCCCATCTGCAGGATGAGTGACTTTGCCTTCCCTGGTGCTGAAGCAGATCTAGAGGACAGCATCTGGGCCCCTCTGGAACTGAGCTGAGCCTCCCACATCTTGTTCAGTGTCTGAGCCTTGCCCCAGGGCTCAGCACTGGGCACAGCTCTCCTTGATGCCTTCAGCAATGAGCTGGGGGAGGGCATGGAGGCAGCCTCAGGCAGTTTTCAGGTGGCACCAAACTGGGTGGCAGAGTTGATCTGCTGCAGGGCAGGAGGCTGTGCAGAGGGCCCTGGCCAGGCTGCAGCCATGGCTGAGGCCAAGGGGATGAGGTTCAACAGGGCCAAGGGCTGGGTCCTGCCCTTGGGTCACAACCACCCCAGGAAGGCTCCAGGCTGGGGGCAGAGTGGCTGCAAAGTGCCCAGCAGAGAAGGCCCTGGGGGTGCTGGGTGCCAGCAGCTGGAGAGGAGCCAGGGTGTCCAACTTGCCCTTGTTTTAACCTTAGTGACCTGGCTGATGCTGCCTCTGCCAAGCCAACCTCACAGAGGGCAGAACCTCCTTGGTTTGCCTGATTTCAGTACTGACAGAGCCAGAGCTGTGTGGGCCTGGCTGCAGTGCTCCCTGGCTCTGCTCTGGAGGGAAGCAGATGCAGGCAGACAGCCTGGGCCCTCAGCACAGCACCACAGAGCTGTCAGGGTTGGAATGGAGCTCAAGGCTCAGCCAGCTCCAACCCCCTGCCATGGCCAGGGACACCTCACACCACAGCAGCTTGCTCACAGCCACCTCCAGCCTGGCTGCAAACACCTCCAGGCAGGAGGCTTCCACCACCTCCCTGGGCAGCCTGTGCCAGGCTCTCACCACCCTCCTGGCCAACAACTTCTTCCTCACAGCCAATCTCCATCTCCCCACTTCTAGTTCTGCTCCATCCCCCCCAGTCCTATCCCTCCCTGACACCCTCCAAAGTCCCTCCCCAGCTTTCCTGGAGCCCCCTGCAGATGCTGGAAGGCCACAAGGAGGTCTCCTGGGAGCCTTCTCCTCTCCAGCCTGCACAACCCCAACTCTCTCAGCCTCCAGGCTCAGCAGCTCAGCGCCACACCATGCTCCTGAGCCCTCATTCCTCATCCCCTGGCAGAGTGGCTCTGAAGTGAGCACTTAGCTGGCAGGCCCTGGTGATCCCCAAGACATGCAGCTCCCACTCTCCCAGCTGGCCCTCCCAGCACCTTGCTTTTGTCCCTCAGCGAGGCAGAAGTGATTCAGAGGCAGCTGGGGAGGGAGTGCTGAGCTGTGTGCTGTGTGCTGTGTGCAGCAGGGAGTTTGGAGGCAGGCTTTTCAGATCCCAGAATGGAGAAGGTGAATAATCCTCTCTCTGTGGGTGCAGTCACAGCCCTCCTCCTTCCTCTGGCTCCCACCAGCCTTCCCAAGGGCTGTCCTTGGGTTTGCCTTCCACCAGGCAGCCTTCTGTCAAAAATAGCTGCTTCAAAGGGCTGCAGCAGAGAGCAGCTGCTTCCAAACCACCTTCCCCTCCTGAGCCCTCAGCTCTGCCAGCCTTGCTGCTGGCTCTCTCTCTCTCTTCAGCTCTCAGCTCCTGGCAACAGGTAAATGTCTCTCACAGATCCTGCCTGCAAAAGTGGTGCTGGGACTGAGGGAGAATGGGATGGAGGTTCCTCTGCAGTTGTGTTCTGCTAGGCCATCAACCCAACAAGGAGAGAGGAGGCTCTGGAGATATCCTGAGGAGGTGGTTTGTGGAAGCAGTGTGTCCTGCTGGCCAAGAAGGTCAATGGTGTCCTGGGGGGCACCCAGCCTCCCCCAGCCTCTGCCCCCTCTTTTGGAGGGCCAGGGAGGCAGGGGGAGCTCCAGGAGCAGGGAGGGACTCAAGTGCAGCCCTTCAGCATGAGCCAGGCACATGAGCTGCAGGGTGCTGAGCCAGCAGCAGGCTCCATGGGAAGTCTCAGCCAAAGAGCCTTCACTCCATGCAGCAGGGCAGGTGAGGAGAGACCTGCTGGGAAGCAGCTGCAGGGAGAAGGAGCTGGGAGTGCTGGGGACAGGAAATAACCATGAGCCAGCAAGGTGCCCTCATGGCCAAGAAGGCCAAGGGTGATCTGCAGGGCATGAGGAAGAGTGTGGCCAGCAGGGCAAGGGAGGTTCCCCTCCTCCTCTGCTCTGCCCTAGCAAGGCCACAGCTGGAGTGCTGTGTCCAGCTCTGGGCTCCCCAGTTCAGGAGGGACAGAGAACTGCTGGAGAGAGCCCAGGGCAGGCTGCAGAGCTGCTCAGGGGCCTGGAGCAGCTCTGGGAGCAGCAAAGGCTGAGAGCCCTGGGGCTGAGAGCCTGCAGAAGAGCAGCCCCAGAGGGCAGCTGAGCAATGCTCAGCAAGAGCTAAAGGAGCTGTGGGGGGCAAGAGGCTGGGGCCAGGCTCTGCTGAGTGCTGCCCAGGGCCAGCAGAAGGGACAGCAAGGGGCAGAAAGTGTCAGGCAGGAGGTTGGAGCTGAGCAGGAGGAGAAAGTTGTTTGGGGTGAGGCTGGTGGAGGCCTGGAGCAGGCTGCCCAGAGAGGTTGTGGAGTCTGCTGGTGTGGAGAGCTTCCAACCCCCCCTGGGCACTGTGCTGCTGGGCAGGGTGCTGGGGGTGCCCTGCTGGAGCAGGGCTTGGGCTGGCTGAGCTCCAGAGCTCCCTCCCAGCCTCACCCTGCTGGGGCTGTGGGATTCTGAGTCTGGCAGGGAAGGCTTTGGCTCTGCCTGCTCTGACCTGTACCAGATGCTGCCCCTCAGGGAGTTCACCCAGTGCTTCCCAGTGCCCACCTGCAGGCTGCTTGCTGGGTGTCCTTTTGCCATTGTCAGCACCTGGGGACTGGTGAGAAGAGCAGGACCCTAAGGAAAACATTTCCCTTGTGCTCAGCTGGACTGCAGCCTTGCAGCACTGCCAGGGAGGGGCTGAGCAGCAGGCTGGGGACAGGCTTCTGAGCAGGGCCTGTTGGGACAGGCCAAGGGGGGATGGTTGGAACTAAGAGAGGGAGACTCAGGGTGGAGGGAAGGGAGAAATGTTTGGTGCTGAGGGTGGGGAGAGCCTGTGCCAGGCTGCCCAGAGAGGTGGAGCTGCCCCATGGCTGGCAGCAGTGCAGGGCAGGCTGGTTGGGGCTGGGAGCAGCCTGCTGTGGCTGGGGATGTCCCTGCTGGCTGCAGGGGGTTGGACTGGATGAGCTGGAAAGGTCCTTCCCAACCCAACCCAGTCCATGATTTTATGCTTCCATGATGTCACCTCAGCCATGTTTGAGCCTCCAGCTTGGTCCCTACCCCTGGTTATGAAACCCTCCCAGTTCCCTGTGTCTCATCTGTTAACTCAGCAACCATTCAGGGTTCCTGCCTGCAGCAGGGGAGCTGCACCCAGCCCACAGCCACCTGCTCTGGGCCTGCTTTTGCTGTTGATCAGCCCTCAAACTGCTCTGCCTGGGAAACAACCTGCAAAGCTCCTGCCTTCAGACTGTGTTTGCCCAGCTAAGGAGCAGCAGGAGAGGAGGGCACCTTCCAGAGCTGCACCCCTGGGACTGGCAGCCTCCCCAAGTGCTGCCCTGCTGAAGGGCTGCTTGCAAGCATCTCAGTGTTTCATTCCAACCTCCAAATGCTTTCCCTAAGTCACCCATCCAGCACTTTAAATATTAACCACAGGCTATTTATAACCTGGCTGCTGCTGCTGCTGCTGCTGCTGCTGCTGCTGCTGCTGCTGCTGTTCAGCTCTGGGCTGAAGTCAGCCCTGGCTTGCAGGGAGGCAGAGGAGAAAGGAGTGAAAGCAAAGGGCAAAATCCCTTTGGATGAGTTGATTTTGCCACTGCACTGAGGGCTGAGTGATTCCACTCTCACCTGACAAGGATCCTCTTGGTTCACAGGTACAATGGAATCATTGCTTGGAAGTCAGTTTGCAGATGGCACCAAGCTGGGTGGCAGAGTTGATGTGCTGCAGGGCAGGAGGCTGTGCAGAGGGCCCTGGCCAGGCTGCAGCCATGGCTGAGGCCAAGGGGATGAGGTTCAACAGGGCCAAGGGCTGGGTCCTGCCCTTGGGTCACAACCACCCCAGGAAGGCTCCAGGCTGGGGGCAGAGTGGCTGCAAAGTGCCCAGCAGAGAAGGCCCTGGGGGTGCTGGGTGCCAGCAGCTGGAGAGGAGCCAGGGGGTGCCCAGGGGGGCAAGAAGGGCAGCAGCAGCCTGGCCTGGAGCAGCAGTGGGGTGGCAGCAGGAGCAGGGCAGGGATTGTGCCTCTGGGCTGGGCACTGGGGAGGCCACAGCTTGGAATATTTGGTAGAGTTTTGGCCCCCAGGGAAATGATCCTTGTGAATGATGGAGAGAGAAGGGCACAGAGCATCAGGCTGAGGTGGAGTGTCTGGAATCTTCTCCAGGTGCACCATTGGCAGGGCTCTTCTCTTGCATGGGCTGGACTACACCTGAGGCTGTCTCTGCTCATGTGGCAGTGCCAGAGGTCTTCCCAGGGAGGCTGGGGAGACTCTGGCACAGGCTGCCCAGGGAGGCTGTGGCTGCCTCCTGCCTGGAAGTATTCAGGACCAGGCTGGATGAGGTCCTGAGCAGCCTGTGCTGGTGGGAGGGGTCCCTGCCCATGGCATGGGTCTGCAACTGGATGATCCTGAAGGTCCCTCCCAACCCAACCCACTCTGTGAATCCCTGAGTCACTTCAGGCAGGGACATTCCTCACCTGTGTGCTGCAGGGTGCCACTCTCAGCCACCTCAGTTCACAGCCTGGTAAATAGACCTCATGGCTGGTTCCACTTTGGGTGAGCAAGTCAGAAATGTGCCCTCATGGCCAAGAAGGCCAAGGGTGATCTGCAGGGCATGAGGAAGAGTGTGGCCAGCAGGGCAAAGGAGGTTCCCCTCCTCCTCTGCTCTGCCCTAGCAAGGCCACATCTGGAGCCCTGGGTCCAGTCCTGGGCTCCCCAGCTCAGGAGGGACAGAGAACTGCTGGAGAGAGCCCAGGGCAGGCTGCAGAGCTGCTGAGGGGCCTGGAGCAGCTCTGGGAGCAGCACAGGCTGAGAGCCCTGGGGCTGAGAGCCTGCAGAAGAGCAGCCCCAGAGGGCAGCTGAGCAATGCTCAGCAAGAGCTAAAGGAGCTGTGGGGGGCAAGAGGCTGGGGCCAGGCTCTGCTGAGTGCTGCCCAGGGCCAGCACAAGGGACAGCAAGGGGCAGAAAGTGTCAGGCAGGAGGTTGGAGCTGAGCAGGAGGAGAAAGTTGTTTGTTGTGAGGCTGCTGGAGGCCTGGAGCAGGCTGCCCAGAGAGGTTGTGGAGTCTGCTGGTGTGGAGAGCTTCCAACCCCCCCTGGGCACTGTGCTGCTGGGCAGGGTGCTGGGGGTGCCCTGCTGGAGCAGGGCTTGGGTGGGTGAGCTCTCCCCAGTTCAGGAGAGACAGAGAAGTGCTGGAGAGAGTCCAGGGAAGGCTGCAGAGCTGCTGAGGGGCCTGGAGCAGCTCTGAGGCTGCAAGGAGCAGCTCTGGCAGAGGAGTGCTGAGAGAAAATCAGCAAATGACATCAGCCTGGGATGGAATCAGAGAATGGCCTGAGGTGGAAGGCACCTTCAAGATCATCCAGCTCCAAGCCCTGCCATGGGCAGGGACACCTCCCAACAGCCTCATCCAACCTGGCTTCAACACCAGGGGGACAGGGAGGAGGCAGTCCCCATCCCTGGAGGTGTTCCAGAGGGGATTGGATGTGGCCCTTGGAGCCATGGGTTAGCTGTCAGGAGGTGTTGGGTGACAGCTTGGACTTGGTGATCCTTGAGACCTTTTCCAACCTTATTGATTCTATGATTCTATGATCCACAGCCTCCCTGGGCAGCCTGAGCCAGGCCTTGAGAACCCTTTCAGCAAAGATGTTTCTTCCAACATCCAACCTAAGCCTGCCCTGGGGCAGCTTGAGGCCATTTCCCCTCATCCTATCACTTCTTCCTTGTGAGAAGAGCCCAAGCTGCTGCTTGTCCTCTCCCTGCCCAGCTGAGGCTTAGAGCCATGGCTCAGATTGTACCAGCAGAGCAGAGATCAGAGAAAGGTTTGGGCTGGAAGAGACCTCTCCTGTCATTGAGTCCAGCACCAACCCAACCCCACCATGGCCACCAAACCCTGGCCCCAGCTGCCATGGCCACAGGGCTCTGCAACCCCTCCAGCCATGGGGACTCCACCACCTCCCTGGGCAGCCTCTGCCAGGCCCTGACCACTCTGCCACCAAAGACATTTGGCCTCCTCTCCAACCTAAGCCTCCCCTGGCACAGTTTCAGGCCATTGCCTCTCCTTCTCTCCCCTGAGCCTAGGGAGCAGAGCCCAAGCCCCAGCTGGCTGCAGCCTCCTCTCAGGGAGCTGCAGAGAGCAAGGAGGTCTCCCTCAGCCTCCTCTGCTCCAGGCTCAACACCCCCAGCTCCCTCAGCTGCTCCTCCCCAGCCCTCTTCCCCAGACCCTTCCCCAGCTCTCTTGCCCTTCTCTGGCCCTGCTCCAGCTCCTCAATGTCCTCCTTGCAGTGAGGAGCCCAGAGCTGAGCCCAGCACTCAAGCTGTGGCCCCAGCAGTGCCTGGTTCAGGGGGACAATGCCTGCCCTGCCCTCCTCCACAGCTGGCTCTCTTGCTGACTGCTCATTTGTCTGTCCAAAGAGTTTGATTGCTGCAGCAGCACAGATTTGCTCCTTGCACCCAAGCAGCCTCTCTGGGCAGCTCTGCCAGAGGTGGCCACTCACAACCACTTGAGTTCACCTTCCCAGCCCTGGGAACTTTTCTCACAGCTGAGCTTCCTCTCTGCTGCTGTGTTTGACTTCAGCAGAGCCAACAGTGGTGGACTTCTGGTTTCACTGCCTGGCCATCAAGCAGTCCCTGGGGTTCCTCCTGCCTCGGTGTGCAGGGTGTGGTGAGAGCTGCTGGGTGGGGGCAAGCTGTGCAGAGGGCACTGGAGCTGATCTCGAGGTGCCTGTGCTTGCAGCATGTCGCTGAGGAGCTGCAGGAGCTGCTGCAGTGGCTGATGGGAGCCCCGGCTGGACTCAAGATGAACCGAGCCTTGGACCAGGTGTTGGGACGCTTCTTCCTCTACCACATCCACCTCTGGATCAGTAAGTGCAGCTGACAGCCTCCCCAGCCTCCCCTGGCACCTCCTGGCTGCTTGCCTAGGGGCAGGTGATGAATCAGAGAGCGCTGCTGCAAGTGCAGGCTGGTCTGAGAGCCTGCCTGCTGTGGGAACTCCAGCCTGAGCTGCATTCCCACACGGGGAAGTGCTGGGGGGGATGCCCCTGAGGAGTGCAGAGCACAGCAGGGCTTCCTCACCTGCTGCCAGTATGCTGAGAGGACAAGGGAAGGCTTTAGGTCTTTGCCACATGAGGCAGCTGGTGGGATGTTAGAAGGGCTGTGGAGAGCAGGTCACAGAGATTCTCCTCCCACTCTGCTCTGCTCTGCCCTGCTGAGGTCACCTCTGGAATCTTGTCTCCAGTTCTGGGCCCCTCAGCTCAAGAAGGACCTCAGGGAAGTGCCTGAGAGAGTCCATGGCAGAGGCACAGAGCTGCTGCAGGCAGTGGAACATCTCCCTGGGAGGCCAGGCTGAGGCAGCTGGGGCTTGGAGCTGGGAGCAGAGGAGCCTGAGGGCTGCCCTCAGTGCTGGGGCTAAAGATGTGCAGGGCTGGAGCCAGGCTCTGCTCAGGGCTGGCCAAGGAGAGCACAAGGGGCACTGGGGGCAAGCTGGAGCAGAGGAGCTGCCAGAGGGCCAGGAGGGAAACCTTTGTCCCTGTGAGGGTGGCAGAGCCTGGAGCAGGCTGCCCAGAGAGGTTGTGGAGTCTCCTGGGGTGGAGAGCTTCCAACCCCCCCTGGCTGTGTTCTGGGTGCCCTGCCCTGGGGGCTCCTGCTCTGGCAGGGGCTTGCACTGGGTGCTCTCCAGAGGCCCCTTCCAGCCCCTCACATTTTGTGTTGGGCTCTCCTCCCAAGTACCTGACAACAGGGCAAGAGGGAATGTCCTCAGGGTGGGTGCTCTGGAGCTGTTTGACTTCCATGTTCTCCTGGCTGTGATTTCTGGAGCAGGGGATGAGTGTTTAGAGAATGTTTCAGCCAAGTGCTGACCCTCTGCAATGTTCTCCAGGCTACATCCACCTGCTGTCCCCCTTCATTGAGATGATCCTGTGGTACGTGGCTCTGTCGGCCTGCCTGGGCCTGACCGTGGCGCTCTGCATCCTCTCCGACATCCTGGCCCTGCTCACCTTCCACATCTACTGCTTCTATGTCTATGGAGCCAGGTGAGCTGCTGCCTCTGGCCTCTGCCTGGGGTCTCAGAGCCTCAGACAGAGCCTCACAGCATGGCTTGGGTTGGAAGGGACCTTCAGGATCACCCAGCTCCATGCCTTGGGCAGGGACCCCTCCCACCAGCACAGGCTGCTCAAGGCCTTATCCAGCCTGGTCCTGAACACCTCCAGGCAGGAGGCAGCCACAGCCTCCCTGGGCAGCCTGTGCCAGAGTCTCCCCAGCCTCACTGCAAACAATTTCTTCCTCCTCTCCACTCTCAGTCTCCTCTCTCCCAGCTCAAAGCCATTGGCCCTGGGCCTGGCACTCCCAGCCCTTGTCCCAAGTCCCTCCCCAGCTCTCCTGGAGCCCTTCAGGTGCTGGAAGGCTGCTCTGAGGTCTGCCTGCAGCCTTCTCTTCTCTCAGCCTGTCCCCATAGAGGAGGTTTTCCAGCCCTCTGAACATTTTCATGGGCTCCTCTGGAGGACAGCAGGTTTGGGGTTACAGTGTGGCTGTGACACCATCCTGGTGTCACTCCCTGGCCCCCTGGAGGTCCCCATGAGTCTCTGAGGGTGTGTGAGGGAGTGCCAGGGAGCTTTGAGGCATGGCTGGGGCACATCAGGGTTACCATGCAAGTGGTGCCCACCAGTGTGCTCTGGTCCTGCCCTCCCTTAACACATCCTGCAGCCCACACACAGAGGCCACTGGACAGAGCTGCTCTTGCTGAGGAGTTGAGGGACACTGTCCCAAATAAAGGCTTAGGAGGTACAGAGTGGGAGCAGAGGGCTTCACACTGCAGACAGCAGGAGAATTAGCAGTTTAGGGAATGGTTGGAAACACTGAGATGGGAGAAGGAATCAGGTCTGGGCTGAGCCTACCCCCAGCAGCAGACAGGGGCAGCCTCTTGCCAGCACCTCTCTTGACTGCAGCTCCTGTCCTGGTCTTGCTCCTCCTCATTGTGCAGGGAGTGGAAAGAGGCAAAGCATCTCCTCAGCTGATGGCTTCTCCCCTGAGAGCTGCAGGGAGCCAGTCCACCCAGCTGTGAGGCAGAGGGAGCTACACCACACCACACTGGCACCAGAGTGCCCCTCTGTGCCAGGTGCAGAGTCAGGAGGGGACAGCAGTCAGCCAACAGCAGCACAGCCACCACCACCCCTCTGTTCCTGAGGTGCTGGAGAAGCCTGAGATCCCCTTCTGCAGCAAGGGACAAGAGTGGGCCTGTGCAGGCAGGCAGGGGAGGTGGGGCAGGTGCTGCTGCTTGGTGCCACCTCAGGGGGCTGTGCATGGCCTTAGCCAGGAGCCACAGGGCAGCTGTGGCCCAGCACCCTGCAGCAGCTGTCCTGGCAGCCTCCTGCCTAGGGATCAGTGCACTGAGCAGTGCCTGCCAGTCTGGTGGCACCCTGCCAGTTCCAGTTCCTGGAAGCAGTTGGTGTTCCTCACAGCAGACTCCTCTCCTGGCAAAGGCTCCTTGCCTCTGCTGCCTTGAAATCTGAGCAGCCTCCATGCCTTCCCTAGGCTGGCTCAGCAGCCTGGCCTTCAGCTCATGCTTCTCAGGCTGGGTCTCCTCTCTCTACCTCCCTCTGTGCTGGATGTTGCTTCCCAGGGCTCTTTGTGCCTACTCTCCATCTCTTTCTTCCCCAGTGCCATTCTGTAGGGCTGTCTGGTTCCCAGCCCTGATCATCCCAAGCTTCCCTCACTGTTGCTGTGCTTCCCAGAGGGAAGCTTGAGAGGGGAGATTGAGAGTGGAGAGGAGGAAGAAATTCTTGGCAGTGAGGCTGGGGAGACTCTGGCACAGGCTGCCCAGGGAGGCTGTGGCTGCCTCCTGCCTGGAGGTGTTCAGGACCAGGCTGGATGAGGCCTTGAGCAGCCTGTGCTGGTGGGAGGGGTCCCTGCCCATGGCAGGGGCTTGGGACTGGGTGAACCAACCCAAACCATTCCCTGATTCTATGAAATATCTCCAAATGTGGTAGAACCAAGTGATGAAAGCCAAAGGCAAGGGTGCAGGAGGGGCCAGCAGCCAACCAGCTGAGGTTAACTGGAGAAGGTGCAGGGGCTCCACTCCTCTCCTTTGCCTCTCTGTGCTGCACTGACTCAGGTGTGAGGGGCAGGACCTTGGGCAGGGCTGCTGTGGCAGGAAGGGGAGGAGGGCAGGTGTGGGCTGCTGAGGCAGCAGTGAGCTCAGGGGAAGAACCCTGCTGCTGCTTCAGTGCAGGGCTGGCGTGGGGCTGGCCCCTGCTGCTCTGCCTAGGGGCTGCCCTCCACCTTGGCATTTCCCTCAGCAGGGGCAGAAAGCAGGAGCCTCGCACAGCCCTGGGGCATGGCATGGCACAGCCTTTGCCCTCCTGAGGCCCAGGGCTGGCTGCCACAGCCTGTGCCTCCTGTGCCAGGGGCCAGCCCCACTCGGGTTGGATCTGCATCGCTCGGGGCTGGGTTCCTTCAGCCGCCTCGGGTTCTGTGGAGGCGCTGAGGGAGCAGGCAAGGAGCTGTGGTGCCTGTGGCTGGGCTGTGGTGCCTGCATTGGGGCTGTGGCGCCTGCAGCGGGGCTGTGGTGCCTGCAGCGGGGCTGTGGTGCCTGCAGCGGGGCTGTGGTGCCTGCAGCGGGGCTGTGGTGCCTGCATTGGGGCTGTGGTGTCTGCAGCTGGGCTGTGGTGTCTGCAGCAGGGCTGTGGTGCCTGCAGTGGGGCTGTGGTGTCTGCAGCAGGGCTGTGGTGTCTGCAGCAGGGCTGTGGTGTCTGCAGCTGGGCTGTGGTGCCTGCAGCGGGGCTGTGGTGCCTGCAGCTGGGCTGTGGTGCCTGCAGCTGGGCTGTGGTGCCTGCAGCAGGGCTGTGGTGTCTGCAGCGGGGCTGTGGTGTCTGCAGCAGGGCTGTGGTGTCTGCAGCTGGGCTGTGGTGCCTGCAGCGGGGCTGTGGTGCCTGCAGCTGGGCTGTGGTGCAGCGGGGCTGTGGTGCCTGCAGCTGGGCTGTGGTGCCTGCAGCTGGGCTGTGGTGCCTGCAGCTGGGCTGTGGTGCCTGCAGCTGGGCTGTGGTGCAGCTGGGCTGTGGTGCCTGTGGCTGGGCTGTGGTGCCTGCAGCTGGGCTGTGGTGTCTGCAGCTGGGCTGTGGTGTCTGCAGCTGGGCTGTGGTGCAGCGGGGCTGTGGTGCCTGCAGCTGGGCTGTGGTGCCTGCAGCTGGGCTGTGGTGCCTGCAGCTGGGCTGTGGTGCAGCTGGGCTGTGGTGCCTGTGGCTGGGCTGTGGTGCCTGCAGCTGGGCTGTGGTGTCTGCAGCTGGGCTGTGGTGTCTGCAGCTGGGCTGTGGTGCAGCGGGGCTGTGGTGCCTGCAGCTGGGCTGTGGTGCCTGCAGCAGGGCTGTGGTGCCTGCAGCTGGGCTGTGGTGCCTGCAGCTGGGCTGTGGTGCAGCTGGGCTGTGGTGCCTGTGGCTGGGCTGTGGTGCCTGCAGCTGGGCTGTGGTGTCTGCAGCTGGGCTGTGGTGTCTGCAGCTGGGCTGTGGTGCCTGCATTGGGGCTGTGGTGTCTGCAGCGGGGCTGTGGTGCCTGCAGCTGGGCTGTGGTGCAGCTGGGCTGTGGTGCCTGCAGCAGGGCTGTGGTGCCTGCAGCTGGGCTGTGGTGCAGCTGGGCTGTGGTGCCTGTGGCTGGGCTGTGGTGCCTGCAGCTGGGCTGTGGTGTCTGCAGCTGGGCTGTGGTGCCTGCATTGGGGCTGTGGTGCCTGCAGCTGGGCTGTGGTGCCTGCAGCTGGGCTGTGGTGCCTGCAGCGGGGCTGTGGTGCTGGCAGGGCTGTGGTGCCTGCATTGGGGCTGTGGTGTCTGCAGCTGGGCTGTGGTGCCTGCAGCGGGGCTGTGGTGCCTGCAGCTGGGCTGTGGTGCCTGCAGCTGGGCTGTGGTGCCTGCATTGGGGCTGTGGTGCCTGCAGCTGGGCTGTGGTGCCTGCATTGGGGCTGTGGTGTCTGCAGCAGGGCTGTGGTGCCTGCATTGGGGCTGTGGTGTCTGCATTGGGGCTGTGGTGCCTGCAGCTGGGCTGTGGTGCCTGCATTGGGGCTGTGGTGCCTGCAGCTGGGCTGTGGTGCCTGCATTGGGGCTGTGGTGTCTGCAGCAGGGCTGTGGTGCCTGCATTGGGGCTGTGGTGTCTGCATTGGGGCTGTGGTGTCTGCAGCTGGGCTGTGGTGCCTGCAGCTGGGCTGTGGTGCCTGCAGCTGGGCTGTGGTGCCTGCAGCGGGGCTGTGGTGCCTGCAGCTGGGCTGTGGTGCCTGCAGCAGGGCTGTGGTGCCTGCAGCTGGGCTGTGGTGCCTGCATTGGGGCTGTGGTGCCTGCATTGGGGCTGTGGTGCCTGCAGTGGGGCTGTGGTGCCTGCATTGGGGCTGTGGTGCCTGCAGCTGGGCTGTGGTGCCTGCATTGGGGCTGTGGTGCCTGCAGCTGGGCTGTGGTGTCTGCAGCTGGGCTGTGGTGCCTGCAGCTGGGCTGTGGTGCCTGCATTGGGGCTGTGGTGCCTGCAGCTGGGCTGTGGTGCCTGCAGCTGGGCTGTGGTGCCTGCATTGGGGCTGTGGTGTCTGCAGCTGGGCTGTGGTGCCTGCATTGGGGCTGTGGTGTCTGCAGCTGGGCTGTGGTGCCTGCAGCTGGGGCTGTGGTGCCTGCAGCGGGGCTGTGGTGCCTGCAGCTGGGCTGTGGTGCCTGCAGCTGGGCTGTGGTGTCTGCAGCTGGGCTGTGGTGTCTGCAGCTGGGCTGTGGTGCAGCTGGGCTGTGGTGTCTGCAGTGGGGCTGTGGTGTCTGCAGCTGGGCTGTGGTGCCTGCATTGGGGCTGTGGTGCCTGCAGCGAGGCTGTGGTGTCTGCAGCAGGGCTGTGGTGCCTGCATTGGGGCTGTGGTGCCTGCAGCGGGGCTGTGGTGCCTGCAGCTGGGCTGTGGTGCCTGCAGCGGGGCTGTGGTGCCTGCAGCTGGGCTGTGGTGCCTGCAGCGGGGCTGTGGTGTCTGCAGCAGGGCTGTGGTGCCTGCATTGGGGCTGTGGTGCCTGCATTGGGGCTGTGGTGCCTGCAGCTGGGCTGTGGTGCCTGCATTGGGGCTGTGGTGCAGCGGGGCTGTGGTGCCTGCAGCTGGGCTGTGGTGCCTGCAGCGGGGCTGTGGTGCCTGCATTGGGGCTGTGGTGTCTGCAGCAGGGCTGTGGTGCCTGCAGCTGGGCTGTGGTGCCTGCAGCTGGGCTGTGGTGCCTGCATTGGGGCTGTGGTGCCTGCATTGGGGCTGTGGTGCCTGCAGCTGGGCTGTGGTGCCTGCATTGGGGCTGTGGTGCCTGCATTGGGGCTGTGGTGCCTGCATTGGGGCTGTGGTGCCTGCAGCTGGGCTGTGGTGCCTGCAGCTGGGCTGTGGTGCAGCTGGGCTGTGGTGCCTGCATTGGGGCTGTGGTGTCTGCAGCTGGGCTGTGGTGCCTGCAGCTGGGCTGTGGTGCCTGCAGCGGGGCTGTGGTGTCTGCAGCAGGGCTGTGGTGCCTGCATTGGGGCTGTGGTGTCTGCAGCGGGGCTGTGGTGCCTGCAGCTGGGCTGTGGTGCCTGCAGCGGGGCTGTGGTGCCTGCATTGGGGCTGTGGTGTCTGCAGCAGGGCTGTGGTGCCTGCATTGGGGCTGTGGTGTCTGCAGCGGGGCTGTGGTGCCTGCAGCTGGGCTGTGGTGCCTGCATTGGGGCTGTGGTGCCTGCATTGGGGCTGTGGTGCCTGCAGCTGGGCTGTGGTGCCTGCATTGGGGCTGTGGTGCAGCGGGGCTGTGGTGCCTGCAGCTGGGCTGTGGTGCCTGCAGCGGGGCTGTGGTGCCTGCATTGGGGCTGTGGTGTCTGCAGCAGGGCTGTGGTGCCTGCAGCTGGGCTGTGGTGCCTGCAGCTGGGCTGTGGTGCCTGCATTGGGGCTGTGGTGCCTGCATTGGGGCTGTGGTGCCTGCAGCTGGGCTGTGGTGCCTGCATTGGGGCTGTGGTGCCTGCATTGGGGCTGTGGTGCCTGCATTGGGGCTGTGGTGCCTGCAGCTGGGCTGTGGTGCCTGCATTGGGGCTGTGGTGTCTGCAGCTGGGCTGTGGTGCCTGCAGCTGGGCTGTGGTGTCTGCAGCGGGGCTGTGGTGCCTGCAGCTGGGCTGTGGTGCAGCTGGGCTGTGGTGCCTGCATTGGGGCTGTGGTGTCTGCAGCTGGGCTGTGGTGCCTGCAGCTGGGCTGTGGTGCCTGCATTGGGGCTGTGGTGCCTGCAGCGGGGCTGTGGTGCCTGCAGCGGGGCTGTGGTGCCTGCAGCTGGGCTGTGGTGCAGCTGGGCTGTGGTGCCTGCATTGGGGCTGTGGTGTCTGCAGCTGGGCTGTGGTGCCTGCAGCTGGGCTGTGGTGCCTGCAGCTGGGCTGTGGTGCAGCTGGGCTGTGGTGCCTGCATTGGGGCTGTGGTGTCTGCAGCTGGGCTGTGGTGCCTGCAGCTGGGCTGTGGTGCCTGCAGCGGGGCTGTGGTGTCTGCAGCAGGGCTGTGGTGCCTGCATTGGGGCTGTGGTGCCTGCATTGGGGCTGTGGTGCCTGCAGCTGGGCTGTGGTGCCTGCATTGGGGCTGTGGTGCAGCGGGGCTGTGGTGCCTGCAGCTGGGCTGTGGTGCCTGCAGCGGGGCTGTGGTGCCTGCATTGGGGCTGTGGTGTCTGCAGCAGGGCTGTGGTGCCTGCAGCTGGGCTGTGGTGCCTGCAGCTGGGCTGTGGTGCCTGCATTGGGGCTGTGGTGCCTGCATTGGGGCTGTGGTGCCTGCAGCTGGGCTGTGGTGCCTGCATTGGGGCTGTGGTGCCTGCATTGGGGCTGTGGTGCCTGCATTGGGGCTGTGGTGTCTGCAGCTGGGCTGTGGTGCCTGCAGCGGGGCTGTGGTGCCTGCAGCTGGGCTGTGGTGCCTGCATTGGGGCTGTGGTGCCTGCAGCGGGGCTGTGGTGCCTGCAGCTGGGCTGTGGTGCCTGCAGCAGGGCTGTGGTGCCTGCATTGGGGCTGTGGTGCCTGCAGCTGGGCTGTGGTGCCTGCAGCTGGGCTGTGGTGCCTGCAGCTGGGCTGTGGTGCCTGCAGCGGGGCTGTGGTGCCTGCATTGGGGCTGTGGTGCCTGCATTGGGGCTGTGGTGCCTGCAGCTGGGCTGTGGTGCCTGCAGCAGGGCTGTGGTGCCTGCAGCGGGGCTGTGGTGCCTGCAGCTGGGCTGTGGTGTCTGCATTGGGGCTGTGGTGCCTGCATTGGGGCTGTGGTGCCTGCATTGGGGCTGTGGTGCCTGCAGCTGGGCTGTGGTGTCTGCAGCTGGGCTGTGGTGCCTGCGGCTGGGCTGTGGTGCCTGCAGCGGGGCTGTGGTGTCTGCATTGGGGCTGTGGTGCCTGCATTGGGGCTGTGGTGCCTGCATTGGGGCTGTGGTGCCTGCATTGGGGCTGTGGTGCCTGCAGCTGGGCTGTGGTGCCTGCATTGGGGCTGTGGTGCCTGCATTGGGGCTGTGGTGCCTGCAGCTGGGCTGTGGTGCCTGCATTGGGGCTGTGGTGCCTGCATTGGGGCTGTGGTGCCTGCAGCGGGGCTGTGGTGCCTGCAGCTGGGCTGTGGTGCCTGCATTGGGGCTGTGGTGCCTGCAGCGGGGCTGTGGTGCCTGCATTGGGGCTGTGGTGCCTGCATTGGGGCTGTGGTGCCTGCAGCTGGGCTGTGGTGCCTGCAGCGGGGCTGTGGTGCCTGCATTGGGGCTGTGGTGCCTGCAGCTGGGCTGTGGTGCCTGCATTGGGGCTGTGGTGCCTGCAGCGGGGCTGTGGTGCCTGCAGCAGGGCTGTGGTGTCTGCAGCTGGGCTGTGGTGCCTGCATTGGGGCTGTGGTGTCTGCAGCTGGGCTGTGGTGTCTGCAGCAGGGCTGTGGTGTCTGCATTGGGGCTGTGGTGCCTGCATTGGGGCTGTGGTGCCTGCAGCTGGGCTGTGGTGCCTGCAGCTGGGCTGTGGTGCCTGCAGCTGGGCTGTGGTGCCTGCAGCTGGGCTGTGGTGCCTGCATTGGGGCTGTGGTGCCTGCAGCTGGGCTGTGGTGCCTGCAGCTGGGCTGTGGTGTCTGCAGCTGGGCTGTGGTGCCTGCAGCTGGGCTGTGGTGCCTGCATTGGGGCTGTGGTGCCTGCAGCTGGGCTGTGGTGCCTGCAGCTGGGCTGTGGTGCAGCTGGGCTGTGGTGCCTGCAGCTGGGCTGTGGTGCAGCTGGGCTGTGGTGCCTGCAGCTGGGCTGTGGTGCCTGCAGCTGGGCTGTGGTGTCTGCATTGGGGCTGTGGTGCCTGCAGCGGGGCTGTGGTGTCTGCATTGGGGCTGTGGTGCCTGCAGCTGGGCTGTGGTGCCTGCAGCTAGGCTGTGGTGCCTGTGGCTGGGCTGTGGTGCCTGTGGCTGGGCTGTGGTGCCTGCAGCTAGGCTGTGGTGTCTGCAGCTGGGCTGTGGTGTCTGCATTGGGGCTGTGGTGCCTGCATTGGGGCTGTGGTGCCTGCAGCGGGGCTGTGGTGCCTGCAGCGGGGCTGTGGTGTCTGCAGCTGGGCTGTGGTGTCTGCAGCTGGGCTGTGGTGCCTGCAGCTGGGCTGTGGTGTCTGCATTGGGGCTGTGGTGCCTGCAGCTGGGCTGTGGTGTCTGCAGCTGGGCTGTGGTGCCTGCATTGGGGCTGTGGTGCCTGCATTGGGGCTGTGGTGTCTGCATTGGGGCTGTGGTGCCTGCAGCGGGGCTGTGGTGTCTGCATTGGGGCTGTGGTGTCTGCAGCGGGGCTGTGGTGCCTGCAGCGGGGCTGTGGTGCCTGCAGCGGGGCTGTGGTGCCTGCAGCTGGGCTGTGGTGTCTGCAGCTGGGCTGTGGTGCCTGCAGCTGGGCTGTGGTGCCTGCAGCTGGGCTGTGGTGCCTGCAGCTGGGCTGTGGTGCCTGCAGCTGGGCTGTGGTGTCTGCATTGGGGCTGTGGTGCCTGCAGCTGGGCTGTGGTGCCTGCAGCTGGGCTGTGGTGCAGCTGGGCTGTGGTGCCTGCAGCTGGGCTGTGGTGCCTGCAGCTGGGCTGTGGTGTCTGCATTGGGGCTGTGGTGCCTGCAGCGGGGCTGTGGTGCCTGCATTGGGGCTGTGGTGCCTGCAGCTGGGCTGTGGTGCCTGCAGCTGGGCTGTGGTGTCTGCATTGGGGCTGTGGTGCCTGCAGCTGGGCTGTGGTGTCTGCAGCTGGGCTGTGGTGCCTGCAGCTGGGCTGTGGTGCCTGCGGCTGGGCTGTGGTGCTGGCAGGGCTGTGGTGCCTGCATTGGGGCTGTGGTGTCTGCAGCTGGGCTGTGGTGCCTGCAGCGGGGCTGTGGTGTCTGCAGCGGGGCTGTGGTGTCTGCAGCGGGGCTGTGGTGCCTGCATTGGGGCTGTGGTGCCTGCAGCTGGGCTGTGGTGCCTGCATTGGGGCTGTGGTGCCTGCATTGGGGCTGTGGTGCCTGCATTGGGGCTGTGGTGTCTGCAGCAGGGCTGTGGTGCCTGCAGCGGGGCTGTGGTGCCTGCAGCTGGGCTGTGGTGCAGCTGGGCTGTGGTGTCTGCAGCTGGGCTGTGGTGCCTGCAGCTGGGCTGTGGTGCCTGCAGCTGGGCTGTGGTGCAGCTGGGCTGTGGTGTCTGCAGCTGGGCTGTGGTGCCTGCAGCTGGGCTGTGGTGCAGCTGGGCTGTGGTGCCTGCAGCGGGGCTGTGGTGCCTGCAGCTGGGCTGTGGTGCCTGCAGCTGGGCTGTGGTGTCTGCATTGGGGCTGTGGTGCCTGCATTGGGGCTGTGGTGTCTGCATTGGGGCTGTGGTGCCTGCAGCTGGGCTGTGGTGCCTGCAGCTGGGCTGTGGTGCCTGCAGCGGGGCTGTGGTGCCTGCAGCGGGGCTGTGGTGCCTGCAGCTGGGCTGTGGTGCCTGCAGCTGGGCTGTGGTGCCTGCATTGGGGCTGTGGTGCCTGCATTGGGGCTGTGGTGCCTGCAGCTGGGCTGTGGTGCCTGCAGCTGGGCTGTGGTGCCTGCATTGGGGCTGTGGTGCCTGCATTGGGGCTGTGGTGTCTGCAGCAGGGCTGTGGTGCCTGCAGCGGGGCTGTGGTGCCTGCAGCTGGGCTGTGGTGTCTGCAGCTGGGCTGTGGTGCCTGCATTGGGGCTGTGGTGCCTGCATTGGGGCTGTGGTGTCTGCATTGGGGCTGTGGTGCCTGCATTGGGGCTGTGGTGTCTGCAGCTGGGCTGTGGTGCCTGCAGCGGGGCTGTGGTGCCTGCATTGGGGCTGTGGTGCCTGCATTGGGGCTGTGGTGTCTGCAGCTGGGCTGTGGTGCCTGCATTGGGGCTGTGGTGCCTGCAGCTGGGCTGTGGTGTCTGCATTGGGGCTGTGGTGCCTGCAGCTGGGCTGTGGTGCCTGCAGCTGGGCTGTGGTGTCTGCAGCGGGGCTGTGGTGCCTGCAGCTGGGCTGTGGTGCCTGCATTGGGGCTGTGGTGCCTGCATTGGGGCTGTGGTGCCTGCAGCGGGGCTGTGGTGCCTGCATTGGGGCTGTGGTGCCTGCATTGGGGCTGTGGTGCCTGCAGCTGGGCTGTGGTGCCTGCATTGGGGCTGTGGTGCCTGCAGCGGGGCTGTGGTGCCTGCAGCTGGGCTGTGGTGCCTGCATTGGGGCTGTGGTGCCTGCAGCTGGGCTGTGGTGCCTGCATTGGGGCTGTGGTGCCTGCATTGGGGCTGTGGTGCCTGCATTGGGGCTGTGGTGCCTGCAGCTGGGCTGTGGTGCCTGCATTGGGGCTGTGGTGCCTGCAGCTGGGCTGTGGTGCCTGCAGCTGGGCTGTGGTGTCTGCAGCTGGGCTGTGGTGCCTGCAGCTGGGCTGTGGTGCCTGCATTGGGGCTGTGGTGCCTGCAGCTGGGCTGTGGTGCCTGCAGCTGGGCTGTGGTGCCTGCAGCGGGGCTGTGGTGCCTGCATTGGGGCTGTGGTGCCTGCAGCGGGGCTGTGGTGCCTGCATTGGGGCTGTGGTGCCTGCAGCTGGGCTGTGGTGCCTGCAGCTGGGCTGTGGTGCCTGCAGCGGGGCTGTGGTGCCTGCATTGGGGCTGTGGTGCCTGCAGCGGGGCTGTGGTGCCTGCAGCAGGGCTGTGGTGCCTGCAGCTGGGCTGTGGTGCCTGCAGCTGGGCTGTGGTGCCTGCATTGGGGCTGTGGTGCCTGCATTGGGGCTGTGGTGCCTGCAGCTGGGCTGTGATGCCTGCAGCGGGGCTGTGGTGCCTGCAGCTGGGCTGTGGTGCCTGCAGCTGGGCTGTGGTGCCTGCATTGGGGCTGTGGTGTCTGCAGCTGGGCTGTGGTGCCTGCAGTGGGGCTGTGGTGCCTGCAGCGGGGCTGTGGTGCCTGCAGCGGGGCTGTGGTGCCTGCATTGGGGCTGTGGTGCCTGCAGCTGGGCTGTGGTGCCTGCATTGGGGCTGTGGTGCCTGCAGCTGGGCTGTGGTGCCTGCAGCGGGGCTGTGGTGCCTGCAGCTGGGCTGTGGTGCCTGCATTGGGGCTGTGGTGCCTGCAGCGGGGCTGTGGTGCCTGCATTGGGGCTGTGGTGCCTGCAGCTGGGCTGTGGTGCCTGCATTGGGGCTGTGGTGTCTGCATTGGGGCTGTGGTGTCTGCAGCTGGGCTGTGGTGCCTGCATTGGGGCTGTGGTGTCTGCAGCTGGGCTGTGGTGCCTGCAGCGGGGCTGTGGTGCCTGCAGCTGGGCTGTGGTGCCTGCATTGGGGCTGTGGTGCCTGCAGCTGGGCTGTGGTGCCTGCATTGGGGCTGTGATGCCTGCAGCGGGGCTGTGGTGCCTGCAGCTGGGCTGTGGTGCAGCTGGGCTGTGGTGCCTGCATTGGGGCTGTGATGCCTGCAGCGGGGCTGTGGTGCCTGCAGCTGGGCTGTGGTGCCTGCATTGGGGCTGTGGTGCCTGCAGCTGGGCTGTGGTGCCTGCATTGGGGCTGTGGTGCCTGCATTGGGGCTGTGGTGTCTGCAGCTGGGCTGTGGTGCCTGCAGCGGGGCTGTGGTGTCTGCAGCGGGGCTGTGGTGTCTGCAGCGGGGCTGTGGTGCCTGCATTGGGGCTGTGGTGCCTGCATTGGGGCTGTGGTGTCTGCAGCAGGGCTGTGGTGCCTGCAGCGGGGCTGTGGTGCCTGCAGCTGGGCTGTGGTGTCTGCAGCTGGGCTGTGGTGCCTGCATTGGGGCTGTGGTGCCTGCATTGGGGCTGTGGTGCCTGCAGCTGGGCTGTGGTGCCTGCAGCTGGGCTGTGGTGTCTGCATTGGGGCTGTGGTGCCTGCAGCTGGGCTGTGGTGTCTGCAGCTGGGCTGTGGTGCCTGCAGCTGGGCTGTGGTGCCTGCGGCTGGGCTGTGGTGCTGGCAGGGCTGTGGTGCCTGCATTGGGGCTGTGGTGCCTGCATTGGGGCTGTGGTGTCTGCAGCTGGGCTGTGGTGCCTGCAGCGGGGCTGTGGTGTCTGCAGCGGGGCTGTGGTGTCTGCAGCGGGGCTGTGGTGCCTGCATTGGGGCTGTGGTGCCTGCATTGGGGCTGTGGTGTCTGCAGCAGGGCTGTGGTGCCTGCAGCGGGGCTGTGGTGCCTGCAGCTGGGCTGTGGTGTCTGCAGCTGGGCTGTGGTGCCTGCATTGGGGCTGTGGTGCCTGCATTGGGGCTGTGGTGTCTGCATCGGGGCTGTGGTGTCTGCAGCAGGGCTGTGGTGCCTGCAGCGGGGCTGTGGTGTCTGCAGCGGGGCTGTGGTGTCTGCAGCTGGGCTGTGGTGCCTGCGGCTGGGCTGTGGTGCCTGCAGCGGGGCTGTGGTGTCTGCAGCAGGGCTGTGGTGCCTGCAGCGGGGCTGTGGTGCCTGCAGCTGGGCTGTGGTGCCTGCATTGGGGCTGTGGTGCCTGCATTGGGGCTGTGGTGCCTGCATTGGGGCTGTGGTGTCTGCAGCAGGGCTGTGGTGCCTGCAGCGGGGCTGTGGTGCCTGCAGCTGGGCTGTGGTGTCTGCAGCGGGGCTGTGGTGCCTGCGGCTGGGCTGTGGTGCTGGCAGGGCTGTGGTGCCTGCATCATGGCCATGGTGCCTGCAGCTCTGAGGCTGTGCCTCCTCTCTCTGCAGGCTGTACCACCTGAAGGTCTGCGGGCTGGCCTCGCTGTGGCGCCTGTTCCGCGGCAAGAAGTGGAACGTGCTGCGGCAGCGCGTCGACTCCTGCTCCTACGACCTGGACCAGGTACTGCCGGGCTGCAGCCGCTCCCCCCCCGCGCTCCTCCCCCCGGCTCGGGGCCCACTGGGTGGTGAATGAGGGCAGGAACCCTGCTGGCACATGGCAGTGAGATCCCAGCGGTGCAGAGCAGAGAGTCACGGAAAGGAGTTGAGAGCAGATCCCACTGCAGGGACCTGACACTGGCATGGCCGTGGGAGGGTGACCCCAGCCTGATCTGTCAGCATCAGAGAGACACCTGCAGCCCTCCTGATCAAGCTTTGTCTGAGGTTCAGCCTGCTGAGGAGCTGACACAGCTGTCCTGGAGATCATTGGGACTAGAATCAGAGAGTCACAGAATGCTCAGGGCTGGAAGGGAGCTCAAGGCTCAGCCAGCTCCAACCCCCTGCCATGGGCAGGGACACCTCACACCACAGCAGCTTGCTCACAGCCACCTCCAGCCTGGCTGCAAACACCTCCAGGCAGGAGGCTGCCACCACCTCCCTGGGCAACCTGGGCCAGGCTCTCACCACCCTCCTGGCCAACAACTTCTTCCTCACAGCCAATCTCAATCTCCCCACTTCTACTTCTGCTCCATCCCCCCCAGTCCTATCCTTCCCTGACCCCCTCCAAAGTCCCTCCCCAGCTTTCCTGGAGCCCCCTGCAGATCCTGGAAGGCCACAAGGAGGTCTCCTGGGAGCCTTCTCCTCTCCAGCCTTCACAACCCCAGCACTCTCAGGCTTTGCTCACAGCAGAGCAGCTCCAGCCCTCTGCTCCTCCTCCTGGCCCTGCTCTGGACACCTTCCAGCCCCTCCAGAGCCTTCCTGGCACAGAGGCTCCAGAACTGGCCCCAGAGCTCCAGCTGTGGTCTCAGCAGAGTGGAGCAGAGGGGCAGAATCCCCTCCCTGGCCCTGCTGGCCACACTTCTCTTGCTGCAGCCCAGGCTCTGCACTGGAGTCCTGTGTCCAGCTCTGGGCTCCTCAGCTCAAGAAGGACATTGAGAGACTTGAAGGTGTCCAGAGAAGGGCAACAAAGCTGGGGAGGGGTCTGGAGCACAGCCCTGTGAGGAGAGGCTGAGGGAGCTGGGGTTGCTTAGCCTGGAGAAGAGGAGGCTCAGGGGAGACCTTCTTGCTCTCTGCAACTCCCTGCAGGGAGGTTGGAGCCAGGTGGGGGTTGGGCTCTGCTCCCAGGCAGCCAGCAGCAGAACAAGATGACACAGTCTCAAGCTGTGCCAGGGGAGGTTCAGGCTGGAGGTGAGGAGAAAGTTCTTCCCAGCAAGAGGAATTGGCCCCTGGGATGTGCTGCCCAGGGAGGTGGTGGAGTCCCCATCCCTGGAGGTGTTCCACAGAGGCTTGGATGTGGCACTGGGAGCCATGGGTTAGCTGTCAGGAGGTGCTGGGTGACAGCTTGGACTTGGTGACCTCTGAGGTCTGTTCCAAGCTGTTTGATTCTATGATTCTATGAAAGTCTCCACACCAGCAGACTCCACAACCTCTCTGGGCAGCCTGCTCCAGGCCTCCAGCAGCCTCACACCAAACAGCTTTCTCCTCCTGCTGAGGTGGGAATTCCTGGGCTCCAGTTTGTGTGCCTTGCTCCTTGTCCCATCACAGGGCAGCACTGACCCCAGCCTGGCCCCTTCCTGGCCCCCACCCCTCAGATGTTTGTAAACATTAACAAGGTTCCCTCTCAGCCTTCTCCTCTCCAGGCTCTCAGCCCCAGGGCTCTCAGCCTGTGCTCCTCACACAGATGTTCCAGGCCCTTCATTCTACACTTTCTAGTACATCCCTGCCCTCTTAAACTGAGGGGGCTCAGACCTGGACTCCAGATGTGCACTCACCAGGGCAGAGTAGATGGGGAGGAGAACCTCCCTTGAGCTGCTGGCCTCACTCTTCTTTGTGCTCCCCAGAGTATGGAGACAGAAGCCAGGGGATGCTGCATAGAGTCCCAGAGTGGTCTGGGTTGGAAGGGACCTTTACAGCTCACCCAGTCCAAGCTCCCTGCACTCAGCAGGGAACATGGAATTGAATAGAATTGAATAGAGTTACCCAGGTTGGAAAAGACCTTCTAGGGGAGACTGCTGAGAGCCCCAACCCCCACACCCCAACCATCTCCACTTCCCTTGCTGAAAGTCCTGATGATTCCACCACAGTGTTCTCCTCCTCTCAACACTTGGAGCTGGATGCACTTTGCTCCTGGCAGAGCATCATGATCCCCAGTGCTCTGAGCTCAGCAGTGCCTGCAGCCCCTCCCTCCTCCTGCCCACACAGCAGTGAGGCTGCAGCACTCCAGATGGAGCACACAGCACCACAAGAGCCACTGTGAGGAAATCAAACTCCAGCCCAGCCAGACGCAGCACAGCTTCACAGGGTCAGAGAGTTGGTTGGGCTGGAAAAGCCCTCCCAGAGCAGCCAGTCCAACCCCACCATGGCCACCAAACCCTGGCCCCAGCTGCCATGGCCACAGGGTTCTGCAACCCCTCCAGGCATGGGGACTCCACCACCTCCCTGGGCAGCCTCTGCCAGTGCCTTGATAAACATCTCCCCAATTCCTCCTGAGCTTCTGTTGCACATCCAGTTCCAGTTCCTTTTTCCATGGCTCTTGGATGCCTTTGTGCTGCCCTGAACAAGTGCAGATCCTACACTCTGCATCTGTGGCTCTGCAACCAAACCCTTTGGTTGCAATCAGAGCTGCAGCAAGAGCACAGCAGCTGTGCTGCCCTGCAGCACCCCTGCCTGGAATCCTAGAATGGGTTGGGTTGGAAGGGAGCTTCAAGATCACCCAGCTCCAACTCCCCTGCCATGGGCAGGGACCCCTCCCACCAGCACAGCTTGCTCAGAGCCTCATCCAGCCTGGTCCTGAACACCTCCAGGCAGGAGGCAGCCACAGCCTCCCTGGGCAGCCTGGGCCAGAGTCTCCCCAGCCTCACTGCAAACAATTTCTTCCTCCTCTCCACTCTCAGTCTCCTCTCTCCCAGCTCAAAGCCATTGTCTCTCCCAGCCCTTGTCCCAAGTCCCTCCCAAGCTCTCCTGGAGGCCCTCCAGGCACTGGGAGGCTGCTCTGAGGTCTCCCTGCAGCCTTCTCCTCTCCAGACACTACAGATTCCTAATTCTGGCTGGTGCTGAGTGCCTGCAAAGAGCCCTGGGTGAGCTGCAGTGGGTGCTGCAGATGCTGGCAGCTCCTGGAGCATGGGAGAGGGTCTGGGGGAGGGAGGTGGGCTGGGAAGTGGTGCCCAGCAGTGTTGCCACAGTAACAGCCCTGCTGGAGCTGCTATTAAAAGGCTCTGCTTCATTCACACTGTGCTGGAGCCTGGCCCACTCCTTCTCCTCCAGCTTTTTGTCAAACCCTTCAAGCCCTCCTTGAGTTCCTGAGATGCTGTGGAAAAGCTCCACAGAGCCTGAGCTGCTCCTCCAGTGCCTTCCAGGCCCCAGTGCCTCTCCCTCCAGTGCAGCTCCTGCCCCACAGCCCAGCAGCTCTTTGCCTTTCTCACTGCTGGCTGAAGGGCTCTGTGCCAGGGAGGCAGTTGGCACCAGGGCTCCATCCCTGTGTGCTTGGAGGAGAATTGGTTTGGCCCTCAGGCCTCATCCTGCTGCTCTGCAGAGCAGTGAGAGCTCTGTCACTGTCCTGGGGGGGAGGAGACTTCCAAAGCAGACCTTCAAAGACTTCTGGGGCTGTTATAGAAGCACAGAATCTGTCTGAGCTCCTCCAACCACTCTCTAACTCCACTAAGGCTGGGGCTGGGCCATGGCCCTCAGCACCACAGCTCTGCCTCCTGGGAACCCCTCCAGGGATGGGGACTCAGCCACCCCCCTGGGCAGCCTGGGCCAGGCTTTCACAACCCTACCAGAGAAGTTTCTTCTAATATCCAACCCAAACCTCCCCTGGGGCAGCTTGAGGCCATTGCCTCTCCTTCTGTCCCTAGGGAGCAGAGCCCAAGCCCCAGCTGGCTGCAGCCTCCTCTCAGGGAGCTGCAGAGATCAAGGAGGTCTCCCTCAGCCTCCTCTTCTCCAGGCTCCACACCCCCAGCTCCCTCAGCTGCTCCTCACCAGCCCCTTCTCTGGAGCTGCTCCAGAGCAGGGCAGGAGCAGCTGCTGTGTGGAGGGGAGGCTGGGTTGTGGTCTGCTTCTGGCCATGCTGTACAGGAGCTGGGCTGCTGATGCTGTTGCTGCCTGGGTTGTTTCCTGTCATAGCAGAGCCCAGCTGGGAGCTCTCTTTGCAGCAGTGGCAGTGCCCTGTGGCCTCTGGCTGCTGGGGGTGGTGAGTGCAAACTGAAGAGGCTGATCCCCATGGGCCAGAAAGCTGCATCCTCCCAGCTGGAATCAGTTAGACTGGAGGCAACTGGGCTGGCCCAGGGTAAGAATCCCTTTTTGTGTGAGCAGAGGAGCTGATGACTCCTGCTGCCCTCTGGATGCTTCTCCACCATCCCTTCAGTGCTGTTCCCCCCACCCCAGTACCTCCAGCTTCCTTCTGCCTCCCACTTCCCCACTGAGCAAGAGGCAGAAGTGCTGTGGCTGGGCTGGACTGCCCAGCCAGCTGCTGCTGCTGCTGCTGGGACTGCTCCTCAGCCACCCTTTGGCAGCTTCTCCCCACCTGCCTCCCCTGCTGCAACAAGGAGGAGCAAAACCTCTTCCCAGTTCTCTACAAAATGCCCTCCCAAAGTTCCTCCTCTTGGAGCCCTTCCACATTTGGCTGCAGCAGTCCCATAGGAGGGCAAGAGAGCTGGGGAAGGGACTGGGGAGGAGCAGCTGAGGGAGCTGGGGGTGTTGAGCCTGGAGCAGAGGAGGCTGAGGGAGACCTCCTTGCTCTCTGCAGCTCCCTGAGAGGAGGCTGCAGCCAGCTGGGGCTTGGGCTCTGCTCCCTAGGCTCAGGGGAGAGAAGGAGAGGCAATGGCCTGAAACTGTGCCAGGGGAGGCTTAGGTTGGAGAGGAGGCCAAATGTCTTTGGTGCCAGAGTGGTCAGGGACTCCTCAGATGCCAGAGTCTCCCCAGCCTCACTGCAAAGGATTTCTTCCTCCTCTCCACTCTCAGTCTCCTCTCTCCCAGCTCAAAGCCATTGTCCCTCATCCTGGCACTCCCAGCCCTTATCCCAAGTCCCTCCCCAGCTCTCCTGGAGCCATTCAGGTCCTGGGAGGCTGCTCCTTGGTGCATCTCAGGCACTGGCAGAGGCTGCCCAGGGAGGTGGTGGAGTCCCCATGCCTGGAGGGGTTGCAGAACCCTGTGGCCATGGCAGCTGGGGCCAGGGTTTGGTGGCCATGGAGGGGTTGGGTTGCTGGTTGGCCTGGCTGCTCTGGGAGGACTCTTCCAGCCCAAACCTTCCTCTGATCTCTGCCCTGCTGGTACAATCTGAGCCATGGCTCTAAGCCTCAGCTGGGCAGGGAGAGGACAAGCAGCAGGATCATGTGAGCTGTGCCCACAGCACTCTGCCCTGGGGGAGGAAGCCTTTGAGGGTTGCCTGCAGAGGGCAAACTGCTGTCAGGTGCCAGTCAGGTCTGTTCCAGGCACACTCCTGTCCCAGGCAGCCTGCTGCAGGCTCAGGGAGGGAAGCAGCACTCAAAACATTGGAGGTGGCAGCAGCAGGAGCAGAGAAGCACAGGCAGGAGCCTTGGAGAGCTTGGGTTTGAGCCAGCTTCCTGTTCCCTTCTGCTGTACTCCTGCTCTGCCATTGCTCTGCTAACCAGGAGCATTCTTCTGTCTTTCTCTCCCCCCAGCTGTTTATTGGCACCTTGCTGTTCACCATCCTGCTCTTCCTCCTGCCTACAACTGCACTCTATTACTTGGTGTTCACCCTGGTAAGATACAGCCCTTGGAGCTGCTCCTGTGCTGTCTGCTGAGACACTGCATGGAGCTGGCCTGCTCCTCCCCTGCCAGCCACAGAGGCAGCAGCTCTTTGTCTGGGTGTCCCAGCAAAGGCCTCACACAGCCCTTGCAGGCCAGGCAAGAGGAGTTCAGGACTCATTCATGGACTCATGGAATGGGTTGGGTTGGAAGGGACCTCAGAGACCATCCAGCTCCAAGCCCCTGCCATGGGCAGGGACCCCTCCCACCAGCACAGCTTGCTCAGGGCCTCATCCAGCCTGGTCCTGAACACCTCCAGGCAGGAGGCAGCCACAGCCTCCCTGGGCAGCCTGGGCCAGAGTCTTCCCAGCCTCACTGCCAAGAATTTCTTCCTCCTCTCCACTCTCAGTCTCCTCTCTCCCAGCTCAAAGCCATTGGCCCTGGGCCTGGCACTCCCAGCCCAAGTCCTTCCTGTGCTGGGGGCTCAGAGCTGGAGGCAGTGCTGCAGGTGGGGGCTGAGCAGAGCAGAGCAGAGGGGCAGAATCCCCTCCCTGTGCTGCTGCTCTCCCTGCTCTGGCTGCAGCTCAGCACTCAGCTGGCTCTGGGCTGCCAGGGACCACTGCTGGCTCCTGGGGACTTTGTCACCAGCTGACAGCCCCAAGGCCTTCTCCTGCAGGCTGCTCTCAGCCACTCCTCACCCAGCCTGGGTTTGTGCCTGGGATTGCCCTGCCCCAGCTGCAGGACCTTGCCCTTGGCCTTGCTGACCTTCATGAGGCTGCCTTGTGCCCAGCTCTGCAGCCTGCCCAGGTCCCTCTGGATGAATCTCTTCCCTCCAGCCTGTCCAGGTCCCTCTGGCTGGATCCTTCCCTCCAGCCTGCCCAGCTCCCTCTGGCTGGATCCTTCCCTCCAGCCTGCCCAGCTCCCTCTGGATGGATCCTTCCCTCCAGCCTGCCCAGCTCCCTCTGGATAGATCCCTTCCCTCCAGCTGCCAGCAGGGCCACTCAGCTTGGAGGCTACTGGGAAGGGAAATCTGCCTTCCAGGCTGTGCCTGCTGAAAGCAGAGGAGCTCTGGTGGCCTTCCCTGCAGCTCACAGCCTCTGCCACCACAGAGGCTTCATTTCACCTGCAGCCTGGAGCTGCTGTTGTCCCAGGAGGCCAGGCAGGGTCTGCAGTCAGCACTTGCAGACATGCCCCAGCTGGGGGAGGCTTCAGCTGAGCAGCTGAGGCGCGGGCTGGGCCGTGCTGGCGGTGCTCACTGCCTGTCTGTCTGCAGCTGCGCTTGCTGGTGGTGATTGTGCAAGGCCTGCTGCACCTGCTGGTGGATCTGATCAACTCCCTGCCCCTCTACTCGCTGCTCCTTCGGCTCTGCAGGTCCTACAGGCTCGCAGGTAGGTCCCCTCCAGAGCTGCAGGGCTTCTCTTTCTCTCCTGGGAAGAGAGGCTGAGAGCCCTGGGGCTGGTGGCTGTGGGGAGGTTGTGGATGTGGTCTGCCTGGACTGCAGCAAGGCCTTTGCCACCATCCCCCACAGCAAACTCCTGGCCAAGCTGTCAGCCCCTGGCTTGGACAGCAGCTCTCTGAGCTGGGTTAGGAACTGGCTGAAGGCTGAGCCCAGAGAGTGGTGGTGAATGGTGCCACAGCCAGCTGGCAGCCAGGCACCAGTGGTATGCCCCAGGGAGCAGTGCTGGGCCCTGTGCTCTTTAACATCTTCATTGATGAGCTGGATGAGGGCATTGAGTCCATCAGCAGTGAGTTTGCAGATGACACCAAGCTGGGAGCAGATGTTGGTCAGTTAGAGAGCAGAAGGGCTCTGCAGAGGGACCTTGCCAAGCTGGGCAGATGGGCAGAGGCCAACAGGATGGCATTCAACAAGTCCAAGTGCCAGGAGCTGCACTTTGGCCACAGCAACCCCAGGCAGAGCTACAGGTTGGGGTCAGAGTGGCTGAGAGCAGCCAGGCAGAGAGGGACCTGGGGGTGCTGATTGACAGCTGCCTGAACAGGAGCCAGCAGTGTGCCATGGGGGCCAAGAAGGCCAAGGGCATCCTGGCCTGCATCAGGAAGAGTGAGGCCAGCAGGAGCAGGGAAGTCCTTGTGCCCTGTGCTCAGCACTGCTCAGGCCACCCCTTGAGTCCTGTGTCCAGCTCTGGGCTCCTCAGCTCAAGAAGGACATTGAGAGACTTGAAGGTGTCCAGAGAAGGGCAACAGAGCTGGGGAGGGGTCTGGGGCACAGCCCTGTGAGGAGAGGCTGAGGGAGCTGGGGTTGCTTAGCCTGCAGAAGAGGAGGCTCAGGGGAGACCTTCTTGCTCTCTGCAACTCCCTGAAGGGAGGTTGGAGCCAGGTGGGGGTTGAGCTCTTCCCCCAGGCACCCAGCAGCAGAACAAGAGGACACAGTCTCAAGCTGTGCCAGGGGAAGTTTAGGCTGGAGGTGAGGAGAAAGTTCTTCCCAGAGGGAGGAATTGGCCACTGGGCTGTGCTGCCCAGGGAGGTGGTGGAGTCCCCATCCCTGGAGGTGTTCCAGAGGGGATTGGATGTGGCACTTGGTGCCATGGTCTAGTCATGAGGTCTGTGGTGACAGCTTGGACTCGATGATCCTTGAGGTCCTTTCCAACCTAAGTTATACTGTGAGACTGTGCTTAGCCTGGAGAGGAGAAGGCTGAGAGGGATCTGATCATCAGTAGCTGAGGGCTGGGGAGCAAGGTGAAGGAGCCAGGCTCCTGTCAGTGGTGTCCTGTGACTGGACAAGGAAGAAGCTGGAAGCCAGCAGGTTCCACCCCAGCATCAGGAGAAACTTGTTTGGTGTGAGGCTGCTGCAGCAGGCTGCTCAGAGAGGCTGTGGAGTCTCCTTTGGAGACTTTCAAGGCCCACCTGGAAGTGCTGCTGGGTGACCTGCCCTGGCTGCTCCTGCTGGAGCTCCCTTCCAGCTCAACCCACTCTGTGCTCATGGAATCATAGCATCACAGATTGGCTTAGATTGGAAGGGACCTCACAGATCATCCACTCCAACCCCCTGCCATGGGCAGGGACCCCTCCCACCAGCTCAGGCTGCTCAGGGCCTCATCCAGCCTGGCCTTCAGCACCCCCAGGCAGGAGGCAGCCACAGCCTCCCTGGGCAGCCTGGGCCAGAGTCTCAGCAGCCTCACACTCAACAACTTCCTCAGCTCCACTCTAACCCTGCTCTGCCTCAGCAGCAAACCCTTCCCCCTGGGCCTGCCTCAGACCCCCTCAGCAAAAGTTCCTCTGCAGCTTTCCTGCAGGATCCCTTCAGCTCCTGGCAGCAGCTCTGAGGAGCCCCTGGAGCCTTCTCCTCTGCAGGCTGTACAGCCCCAGCTCCCTCAGCCTGTGCTCCCAGCAGAGCTGCTCCAGCCCTGGCAGCATCTTTGTGGCCTCCTCTGGCCTCTCTCCAGCAGCTCTGTGTCCTTCTGCTGGACAGCAGAATGCTCCTGCATTATGCATTGGGTATTGATGCAGTGGGGAGACAGGAGAGAAAGTACAGCTTGAGCTGCTCACTGATTCCTGCAAGGGAAGAAATCTGATGCTGCTGCAGCAGCTCCAAGAGCACCTCTGGAAAGCCTGTGGCAACTGAAAGTGCCAGCCACAGCAGCAGCAGCACAGAAATGGACTCAGCTTTTGCTTCTGGCTGAGGAGCACTGGCTCAGGTGAAGCTGCTGATGGTTAAACAAGTTGTGAGCCTGGGGGGGTGAGCTCTGAACCAAGGCAGCCTACAAAAGAAGGCAGAAAATCTGCATCAAAGGGCTGGGGCTGCACTGGCTGTGGGCTGCTGGCACTGCTGCAGCTCTGGGCTGGATGAAGGCCTGAGCTGAGCTGTTTGCTGCTCCAGCCTGGAGCAGAGCAGCCCCAGAGGGCAGCTGAGCAATGCTCAGCAAGAGCTGAAGGAGCTGTGGGGGGCAAGAGGCTGGGGCCAGGCTCTGCTGAGTGCTGCCCAGGGACAGCACAAAGGGCAAGGGGCAGAAAGTGTCAGGCAGGAGGTTGGAGCTGAGCAGGAGGAGAAAGTTGTTTGGGGTGAGGCTGCTGGAGGCCTGGAGCAGGCTGCCCAGAGAGGTTGTGGAGTCTGCTGGTGTGGAGAGCTTCCAACCCCCCCTGGGCACTGTGCTGCTGGGCAGGGTGCTGGGGGTGCCCTGCTGGAGCAGGGCTTGGGCTGGGGGAGCTTCAGAGGTCCTTTCCAGCCTCACCCTGCTGGGGCTCTGTGAATTTGTTGCCTGACTTTGTCTCTTTGTTGGCTGCTTGCTTGCTCCTCTTCAGCCTTTTAAGACAGGGGACAGGCAGTGCCCTGCTGCCTGCTCCTGAAGAAGCAACTTGAGGAAGTTCTGCAGCCTGTTGTGTTCCTGCCCCAGCACAAATCAAGGCACTGCTGTGGTGACATAGGAATCAAAGGACTTGGGCTGGAAGGGACCTTCAAGATCACCCAGCTCCAACCCCTGCCATGGGCAGGGACCCCTCCCACCAGCACAGCTTGCTCAGGGCCTCATCCAGCCTGGCCCTGAACACCTCCAGGCAGGAGGCAGCCACAGCCTCCCTGGGCAGCCTGTGCCAGAGTCTCCCCAGCCTCACTGCAAAGGATTTCTTCCTCCTCTCCAGTCTCAATCTTCTTGAAGCCCCAGGGGAAGCCCAAGTTTCAATACAGCTCAGCAAAATGCAGAGGAATCCTTCCCAGCCCCTCCAGAAAAGGCTTCCTGAGTGGGGAGAGAGTTGAGAGCAGAGCTCTCTGCTAGACCACAGCTTTCTCTCCCAGCAGCAAACTCTGATCTAAAACAATTCACAGCTTGAGGAAAAGAGAAATGGTTTGGCCAGCAAGAGTCCTAACAAGTGACAGGAGGAGAGGCAATGGCCTCAGGTTGCCCCAGGGGAGGTTCAGGTTCGACATGGGAAGAAACTTCTTCACTGGAAGGGTTCTCAGTGCCTGGCACAGGCTGCCAGGGGAGGTGGTTGAATCCCCAGCCTTGGAGGTGTCTCCCAGAGGCAGAGCTGTGGTGCTGAGGGCCATGGCTCAGCCCCAGCCTGGGCTGAGTTAGGGAAGGGTTGGACTGGAGGAGCTGAAAGGGCTTTCAGCCAAAGTGTTCCTGTGGTTCCAGGAGTCACACAGATCCTGCAGCCCTGGTGCTGACCCCAAGGCTCAGCCTCAGTTCTGTGTCTCCTGAGTCACTGATCTGTGGCAGGTCCCTTCTTTGCTTCTGCTTCACCTTCCTATGGACTCACAGAACTGTTTGGGCTGGCAAAGCCCTCCCAGAGCAGCCAGGCCAGCACCAACCCAACCCCACCATGGCCACCAAGCCCTGGCCCCAGCTGCCATGGCCACAGGGTTCTGCAACCCCTCCAGGCATGGGGACTCCACCACCTCCCTGGGCAGCCTCTGCCAGGCCCTGACCACTCTGGCACCAAAGACATTTGGCCTCCTCTCCAACCTAAGCCTCCCCTGGCACAGTTTCAGGCCATTGCCTCTCCACACCAGGAGACTCCACAGCCTCTCTGGGCAGCCTGCTCCAGGGCTCTGCCACCCTCCCAGGGCAGAAGTTCCTCCTCATCTTTAGATGGAACTTCCTATGGTCAAGTTTGGGCTCAGTGCCTCTTGTCCTGTCCCTGGGCACCACTGAGAAGAGTCTGGCCCCAGCCTCCTGCCACCCCTTAGATGTTTGTAAGCATTCACAAGACCTTCCTCAGCCTCCTCTGCTGCAGGCTGCCCAGCCCCAGCTCCCTCAGCCTCTGCTCAGAGCTGCTGCAGTGCCCTCAGCAGCTCAGTGTCCCTGTGCTGGACTCTCCCCAGCAGTTCTTTGTCCTTCCTGAGCTGGGGAGCCCAGAGCTGGAGCCAGGACTCCAGGTGAGGCCTGGAGAGGGGGAGGAGAACCTTCCTTGACCTGCTGGAGCTAAAGGAAACAAACCACTTCTCACTGCACTTAAAACCTGCTGAAAAGGTGGAAGGGCTCAGAAGGGAAGGGAAGGCTGCAGGCTCCAGCTCCAGCCCCTGAGGGCTGGGCAGCACATCCTGGGCTGTTCTCCATGCATGGATTTAGTTCCTTTGCTTTGTTCCTTTTCAGCTGGTGTGAAGTTCAGAGTCCTGGAGCAGCAGGATGGAAAACCTCTGCGACTGCTGATGCAGGTCAGCCACTTGTGCCCCTCCCTGACACAAAACACAATGGTGCAGGCTGGAAGGGAGCTCCAAAGCCCATCCAGTCCAACCCCCTGCACTCAGCAGGGACAGCCTCCACCAGATCAGGTTGCCCAGAGCCCTCTCCAGCCTCACCTTCAATGTCTCCAGGGCTGGAGCCTCAGCCACCTCCCTGGGCAGCCTGCTGCAGTGTTCCAGCAGCCTCCTGCTGCAGAACTTCTTCCTCACATCCAAGCTCAATCTGCTCTGCTCTAGTCTGAAGCCATTGCCCCTGGGACTGGCCCTGCAGGCCTTTGGGAGCAGTCTCTCTCCATCCTTGTTACCCCTTCAGGTCCTGGCAGGCTGCTCTTAGGTCTCCCTGGAGCCTTCTCCTCTCCAGGCTGAACACCCCCAGCTCCCTCAGCCTGTCCCCACAGCAGAGCTGCTCCAACCCCCTGAGCATTCTCATGGCCTCCTCTGGAGCCTCTCCACCAGCTCCAGGTCCTCCCTGTGCTGAGGGCTCCAGCCCTGCACCCAGCCCTGCAGGGGAGGTCTGCCCAGAGCAGAGCAAAGTGCCAGAATCTCCTCTCTGGCTCTGCTGGCAGCACTGCTTTGGGTGCAGCCCAGGCTGCCCTTGGCCTTCTGTGCTGCATCTCCCACTGCCTGCCCCTGGCCAGCTTCTCACCTCCAGCACCCCCAAGGCCTTCTCCTCAGGGCTGCTTTCTCTCCCCTCCTCCCCCAGCCTGTGCTGCCAGTGAGGAGGTGCAGGACCTGCCCTTGCTCTCGTTGAGCCTCAGGAGCTTCCCCTGGGCACCACCTCTGCAGCCTGCCCAGGTCCCTCTGGATGCCCTCCTGTCCCTCTGGGGTATGGACAGCACCACTCAGCCTGGTGCCCTCTGCACCCTGCTGCTGCTGCCTCAATCTCACTGCCTGTGGCATTGAGAGGAATATTAACCAGCACAGACCCCTGAGGGACACCACTGTCACTGCACATGACTCTGCCTGTGAGCACCTCCTGGCCCCAGGAGCAGGACTGCTGGGACCTTGGTCTGGAACTCCTGTGTTTGAGATTTAAACCCAGACTAGGGCTGGAATTTTTTCCCAGTCCCCACTGGTGTGCCCCTGCAGGCTGCTCCCATTGCTAACCCTGTCCTGGGACCAGCACAGGTCCCAGGACAGAGCCCTGAGGGACACCACTTGTCCTGTTGGAGGCTTCCCCTCTGCCTGGCCCCAAGCTCCTGGCCTCAGCTGCAGCTGTTCTGAAGCTGGTCCCACTGAGAGGCTCCACTGGAGAGCTGCAGCTGGCAGATGCTGCAGCAGGGCAAATCCCTTTCCCATCAGCATCAGGCAGCTGTGGAGCCATGAAGGCTGGAAATGACCTCCAGGGTCATCAAGCCCAACTGCCAACCCAGCACCAAAGCACAGCCCTCAGCACCACATCCCCATGGCTCTGAACCCCTCCAGGCATGGGGACTCCACCACCTCCCTGGGCAGCCTCTGCCAGGCCCTGACCACTCTGCCACCAAAGACATTTGGCCTTCTCTCCAACCTAAGCCTCCCCTGGCACAGTTTCAGGCCATTGCCTCTTGTCCTGTCCCTAGGGAGCAGAGCCCAAGCCCCAGCTGGCTGCAGCCTCCTCTCAGGGAGCTGCAGAGAGCAAGGAGGTCTCCCTCAGCCTCCTCTTCCCCAGGCTCAACACCCCCAGCTCCCTCAGCTGCTCCTCCCCAGCCCTCTTCCCCAGACCCTTCCCCAGCTCTCTTGCCCTCCTCTGGCCCTGCTCCCCCCAGTGGGAGTGAGCAGCCTAAGGCTACTCAGGCCATGCCTTTCCTGGGGAGCAGAGCCCAAGCCCCAGCTGGCTCCAGCCTCCTTTCAGGGAGCTGCAGAGGTCTCCCCTCAGTATTTTCTGCCAGGGAAGGAGGGGCTGGCAGCAGGGAAATCCTTGCTACCCTTGCAGGAGGGACACTGAGACCATTCCCTGCCTCTGCAAGAGCACTGCCATGTCCCTGAGCTGCTTTGGTGCTCTTTGCATCCTGGGAGGAGAGCCTGCAAGTAGCCTTTAGAGCTTGCCAGGGACCCCTGGGCTCGGAGGGCTGTGTGGGAAGGGACTCAGGGCAGCTTCTCAGGGCGGTTGACTTTTTTCCATCCCCAATCTAGCCCTGCCTGAGCAGAGGTCAGGGCAGAGCTAGCACAGGAGCCAGCAGCAATCCAAGGGGAATGCCTTCAACAGATGTCCTCTGGAGCAGAGCTGCACTGCCTGAGCACAGCCTGCTCTGGCCAGCAGGGCCAAGGGAGTGGTGCTGAGGCCACACCTCGAATGCTGGGATCAGTTTTGGAGCCTTCACTCCCAGAAGGACACTGAGGAGCTGGAGCAGGGCCAGAGAAGGGCAAGAGAGCTGGGGAAGGGTCTGGAGAAGAGGGCTGGGGAGGAGCAGCTGAGGGAGCTGGGGGTGTTGAGCCTGGAGAAGAGGAGGCTGAGGGAGACCTCCTTGCTCTCTGCAGCTCCCTGAGAGGAGGCTGCAGCCAGCTGGGGCTTGGGCTCTGCTCCTTAGGAGCAATTGACAGGATGAGAGGAAACAGCCTCAGTTTGCACCAGGAAAGGTTAAGGTTGGCCAGGAGGAACAATTTCTTCCCCACAATGATTGTCCAGACCTGGCCCAGGCTGCCCAGGGCAGTGGTGCAGTCCCCATGCCTGGAGGGGTTTCAGAGCTGTGTGGCTGTGGTGCTGAGGGCCATGGCTCAGTGCTGCCCTGGCAGTGCTGGTTAAGGACTCTTGCCCTCCCCCACTGCCTCTGATCCTTCCTACAACACATCCTCTTGCTGCTGTCACAGGCTTAGAGGATGTTAGGTGTTGAAAGGGACCTCTGGAGATCTTCCAGCCCAAGCCCCCTGCCAGAGCAGGAGCAGAGAACCCAGCACAGGGCACACAGAACACATCCAGACAGGGCTGGGAAGGCTCCAGAGCAGGAGACTCCACAACCTCTCTGGGCAGCCTGCTCCAGGCCTCTGGCAGCCTCCCAGTGCAGAAGTTCCTCCTCCTGCTGAGGTGGAACCTCCTGGGCTGCAGTTTCCATCCACTGCCCCTTGGCCTAGCCCAGGGCACAGTGAGCAGAGCCTGGCCCTGGCCCTTCCTTCCTGACCCCCAGCCCTCAGCTCTTGAGAGCCATTGATCAGATCCCTCTCAGCCTTCTCCTCTCCAGACTAAGCCCCCCCAGGGCTCTCAGCCTCTCCTCCCCAGGCAGTGCTCCAGGCCCTGCAGCATCCTTGGAGCCTCCCTTGGCCTCTCCCCAGCAGATCCCTGTCCCTGCTGAGCTGGGGAGCCCAGAGCTGGATGCAATATTGCAGGGGAGGTCTCCTCAGGGCAGGGCAGAGGGGGAGGAGAAGCTCCCTGGCCCTGCTGGCCAGCCTCTGCTGAATGCCCCCCAGGACCCCCTTGGCCTTCTTGGCCCCCAGGGCAGATTGCTGTGCCCTGCAGACCTTGCTGCCCCCCAGCACTGCCAGCTGCTTCTCCTTGGGGCTGCTCCCCAGCCCTCCCAGCCTGTCCCTGTCTCTCCTCACAGATCAACCCTCTCTCATATGGCAGTGTGGTGCAGACCTACAGGCTGCCAACCTACAGCTGCTACCCCAAGGACTCCTGGGCATCCCTCTGCAAGAAGCTGTTCCTGGGGGAGCTGATCTACCCTTGGAAGCACAAAGGAGAGAAGCAGGACTGAAGAGAGGAGGGAAGCTTGAGAGGCTTGGTCAGGAGACCACCTTGGACCCTCCTGCTTGTGGACCAAAGGCACAGCTGAGCCTAGGTGCCTGCCCTCAGAGCCTGGGCAGCTGGGGAGGGCAGGGGCTGCTCAAGGCAAGTGTCTCTCAACAGGATTTCCCAGCTCCCCTCTCCCCCTCATACTCTCTGTTGTACAACATGCTGGGAATGCTTCTTGAAGCCAAAGCTGAAGCCCCTCAGTGCCTCCTGATCAGGAGCAGCCTCTGGGGTGGCTGGGGAAGTACCTCCTGAAGGGATTGATGATCATCATCATCATCTCCTTCCATGGGAGCTCCCAGGGCTGTGTCAAATCAGCCCTTAGGGAGCTGCAGAGCCACAGCACTGAGGTGCCAGAGGCTGCTTTGGACTTGTCCTGCCTCAGCCTTCAAGCTGGATGATGAGAGCCAGGGTGGAGGCTCAGCCTGGTGAGTCCTGCCCTGGGCTGGCTGTCTTCAGGGGGGATTTGGTCTTCTCCCTGTGGCTGAGCTGGGATTCAGCCCCACAGCACACCACAGCAGTGGGGCTGCAGGCCCAGGACTCAGCCTGCTCTACCTTGGTGCACTTGGGGGCTCAGCTACCTGTGCTGGAAAGCAGAGAGTCCTTTGTGGGGGGAGGCTGAGCCCTGAGCTGACACCAGCACTGATGTGCTGAGCACAGGGCTCAGCCCCCAGGCTGCTCAGCTCTGCAGCCAGAGCTCTGCCAGGGCTCAGGGCTGCTTCTCTTGGCCTCACAGGGCCAGCCCTGCCTGGAGGGGTTGGTTCTGCCAGAGGAGAGCAGCAGCTCAGCTCTTGGCCAGCTCCCCCAGCCCGGGGGGGGCTGTGCTGTGTCCTCCCTGTGCCACTGCAGCCTCCTCTTGCTGAGGGCCCAGCTGAGAGCCTGCCCATGTGGAGCCTCAGCTTCTGCACCCTGTGAGGGTGGAGCAGGGCCAGAGGAGGGCAAGAGAGCTGGGGAAGGGTCTGGGGAAGAGGGCTGGGGAGGAGCAGCTGAGGGAGCTGGGGTTGTTGAGCCTGGAGAAGAGGAGGCTGAGGGAGACCTCCTTGCTCTCTGCAGCTCCCTGAGAGGAGGCTGCAGCCAGCTGGGGCTTGGGCTCTGCTCCCTAGGCTCAGGGGAGAGGAGGAGAGGCAATGGCCTGAAACTGTGCCAGGGGAGGCTTAGGTTGGAGAGGAGGCCAAATGTCTTTGGTGGCAGAGTGGTCAGGGCCTGGCAGAGGCTGCCCAGGGAGGTGGTGGAGTCCCCATGGCTGGAGGGGTTGCAGAACCCTGTGGCCGTGGCAGCTGGGGCCAGGGTTTGGTGGCCATGGTGAGGTTGGGTTGGTGCTGGCCTGGCTGCTCTGAGAGGGCTTTGCCATGTGGAGCCTCAGCTTCTGCACCCTGTGAGAGTGGAGGGGCTCTGGAAGCCATCTCAGGTGTCTGCCATTGGAGGCCACTGCAGCTGCAGAGAGCTTTTCCTTGGCAGAGAATTCCTGCTTGGGATCCTACCCCCAACTGTGGGCTTTGGTGTCCTGCACTCACTGTGCTCTCCCCTTGGTGTGAGCCTTCAGGGCCCTCTCTTGGGGAGGTGCTGCTGAGCACAGCACTGTGAGGTCCCTCTGGGAGCTTTGGTGTGACACAAGAAGGAGCTGGAGCTGTTGGAGTGGGGCCACAGAGATGATCAGAGGCTGCAGAGCCTCCCCTGTGGGGCCAGGCTGGGAGAGCTGGGGCTGTGCAGCATGGAGAGGAGAAGGCTGCAGGGAGACCTCAGAGCAGCCTCCCAGTGCCTGAAGGGCTCCAGGAGAGCTGGGGAGGGACTTGGGCCAAGGGCTGGGAGTGCCAGGCCCAGGGCCAATGGCTTTGAGCTGGGAGAGAGGAGACTGAGAGTGGAGAGGAGGAAGAAATCCTTTGCAGTGAGGCTGGGGAGACTCTGGCCCAGGTTGCCCAGGGAGGCTGTGGCTGCCTCCTGCCTGGAGGTGTTCAGGACCAGGCTGGATGAGGCCCTGAGCAGCTTGTGCTGGTGGGAGGTGTCCCTGCCCATGGCAGGGGGCTGGAGCTGGATGAGCTTTCAAGCTCCCAACCCAACCCCCCCTGGGGTTCTAGGTGTTCCTCTCCACACCAGGCAGGAGGAGCTGCAGGTTGTGAGAGTCTGAAAGGTGTTTCCCACTGCAGCTTCAGTCAGAATCCTGAGGCCCAGCCCTGCTGACACTCAGCAGAGCAGCCTTGCACTCCCTGTCCCTCTCATGCTCCCAGGGCAGCCCCTAGCTGCCATCACCCTGCTGCTCCCTCCCACTCCTGCAGCCTCTGCTTGGCTGCCTGCTGCCATAGCCTGCAGGACCTTTGGTGCTCCTGGCATCCTGGCTCTGAGATCTTGCTGGGAGCCCAGAGAGGCAGCACACCAGGCCCCCAGCTGGGGCTGCCCGTCAGGATCAAGTGCCCCAAAAGGCCCAGGGGCAGCCCAGAGCCATGAGCAAGCCTGAGCTGCCTGCTGGGGGCCTGCCAGGCACAGTGGCTGCTGCAGGGCTGGCTCCCTTTGTCAGAGCTTGATACTGACTCTGGGAGGGGGGAGTCACAGCATGGCAGGGCTTGGAAGGGAGCTCTGCAGATCACCCAGGCCAAATCCCCTGCCAGGGCAGCAGCACCCAGGGCAGGGCACCCAGGGACACAGCCAGGGGGGCTTGGAAGCTCTGCAGAGAAGGAGACTCCACAGCCTCACTGGGCAGCCTGCTCCAGGGCTCTGCCACCCTCCCAGGGCAGAAGTTCCTCCTCATCTTTAGATGGAACTTCCTATGGTCAGGTTTGGGCTCAGTGCCTCTTGTCCTGGCCCTGGGCACCACTGAGAAGAGTCTGGCCCCAGCCTCCTGCCACCCCTTAGATGTTTGTAAGCATTCACAAGGCCTTCCTCAGCCTCCTCTGCTGCAGGCTGCCCAGCCCCAGCTCCCTCAGCCTCTGCTCAGAGCTGCTGCAGTGCCCTCAGCAGCTCAGTGTCCCTGTGCTGGACTCTCCCCAGCAGTTCTTTGTCCTTCCTGAGCTGGGGAGCCCAGAGCTGGACTCAGTGGCTTTGAAACTGTTCCCAACCCAAGCTGTTCTTTCTCCTGGCTTGGTCTCAGTTGTTCCACCAAAATCTCTCCCCAGAGGCAGAGCATGTCCTCAGAAAGGCCTGGGGTTTCCCAGCTACCCCTCCTGCCTCCCCTTCTCCAGGCTGCCCAGCCCCAGCTGCCTTCAGCCTCTCCTCAGATGAGAGTCTGGTGTGGA
The DNA here is from genome assembly GCF_026170545.1 of Melanerpes formicivorus. Lineage (NCBI taxonomy): Eukaryota > Metazoa > Chordata > Aves > Piciformes > Picidae > Melanerpes > Melanerpes formicivorus. The sequence goes on along the minus strand of NW_027142366.1, from coordinate 18,377,892 downwards.
ACTTTGGATGAATCAAACCTTTTAATCAGATCTTGAATGGAATACCATGGTGGGAGGCCAATCCAGCTTTTCCCAAGCCACCACCCAGCACCCTGCTGGCTGCCCCAGCTCTGGGCTGGGCAAAGTCCTGACTGGAGGCTCAGCTGCTCCAAGCAGGCTCAGCCCCAGTCCTGAGGCCTTGCTGGGGTGCTTACCAGCTCTCTGCTGCCCCATCAGTGAAGCACCCCTGAGAAGAGTCTGGCCCCTGCCTCCTGCCACCCCTTAGATGTTTGTAAGCATTGATCAGACCCTCCTCAGCCTCCCCTCCTGCAGGCTGCCCTGCCCCAGCTCCCTCACCTGGGCTCAGAGGAGAGCTGTTGCAGTGCCCTGAGCAGCTCAGCTGACTGCAGCCCTGCTCTGGGCTCCTCCTCACACCACCAGCAGCTCAGCCTGGCTCCCCTGCACGCAGAGCCCTGTGGGGGCAGTTCTGTGCCAAGCAGAGCTGCTGCCTGAGCCCTCTTGCTCTTCCTCACCCTCAGCACTCTCCTTGCCCACCTTGCTGTCTGAGCCTGGGAGTCTGTGCTGCTGGCTGCCTGCCATGGCTCTCCTCCTCCTCCCCAGGCTCTGCTGGGCAGGACTCTGCCCCCACCCTTCCGAGGGCACAGGCATAGGACAGCAGCTGAGCACACATCCTGCTCAGGAGCCTGGGCCTCGGCTCAGCTCCCCCACTACAGCCTGGGGGCAGCAGCAGCAGCACAGACTGGCAGAGTGCTGCCATTTCCTCAGGGAAGAGGCTGCAGGAGAGGGTCTTGCTCTCATTTGAGTCAGCTCTAGGCCACTCACTCCCACTGAGGGGAGCAGGGCCAGGGAAGGGCAACAGGTTAACCAGGCTGGAAAAGACCTTTGTGATCATCCACTCCAACCTACCACCCAGCACCAGCTGATCAACTCAACCATGGCACCAAGGGCCTCAGCCAGGCTCTTCCTGAACACCTCCAGGGATGGGGACTGCACCACCTCCCTGGGCAGCACATCCCAGTGGCCAATCTCTCTGGCTGGGAAGAATTTTCTCCTCACCTCCAGCCTGAACCTCCCCTGGCACAGCTTGAGACTGTGTCCTCTTGTTCTGCTGCTGGCTGCCTGGGAGCAGAGCCCAACCCCCACCTGGCTCCAACGTCTCTGGGCAGCCTGCTCCAGGCCTCCAGCAGCCTCACCCCAAACAACTTTCTCCTCCTGCTCAGCTCCAACCTCCTGCCTGACACTTTCTGTCCCTTGCTGTCCCTTCTGCTGGCCCTGGGCAGCACTCAGCAGAGCCTGGCCCCAGCCTCTTGCCCCCCACAGCTCCTTTAGCTCTTGCTGAGCATTGCTCAGCTGCCCTCTGGGGCTGCTCTTCTGCAGGCTCTCAGCCCCAGGGCTCTCAGCCTTTGCTGCTCCCAGAGCTGCTCCAGGCCCCTCAGCAGCTCTGCAGCCTGCCCTGGGCTCTCTCCAGCAGTTCTCTGTCCCTCCTGTGCTGGGGAGCCCAGGACTGGACCCAGGGCTGCAGCTGTGGACAGAGTAGAGGAGCAGGGGAACTCCCTTGCCCTGCTGGCCACACTCTCCCTCATGCCCTCCACTCTCCAGCTCACAGCTGCTGTAGCTGATCCTCCTCCTGGGAGTGTTTCCTGGTTTTGAATAAAGGATTCTGCCAGAAGCTCTGAGAGCTGAGGCTGAGGTCTGTGTGTGTGCAGAGCTGGCTGTGGCAGCTGCCAGGGCTGGGGCTCAAGCAGCTCATTCTCTCTTTGCCTTCACATGAACTACCAAGGGCTGAGCAGCACCCAGGCCCTCTTTGGTTTAAAATGTCCCCATCTGAAGGTGACTCCCTTCCCAGTATCACCAAGGTTGGAAGAGACCTCGAGGATCATCAAGTCCAAGCTGTCACCACAGACCTCATGGCTAACCCATGGCACCAAGTGCCACATCCAATCCCCTCTGGAACACCTCCAGGGATGGGGACTCCACCACCTCCCTGGGCAGCACATCCCAGTGGCCAATCTCTCTTGCTGGGAAGAACTTTCTCCTCCCCTCCAGCCTGAACCTCCCCTGGCACAGCTTGAGACTGTGTCCTCTTGTTCTGCTGCTGGCTGCCTGGGAGCAGAGCCCAACCCCCACCTGGCTCCAACCTCCCTGCAGGGAGTTGCAGAGAGCAAGAAGGTCTCCCCTGAGCCTCCTCTTCTCCAGGCTAAGCAACCCCAGCTCCCTCAGCCTCTCCTCCCAGGGCTGTGCCCCAGACCCCTCCCCAGCTTTGTTGCCCTTCTCTGGACACCTTCAAGTCTCTCAATGTCCTTCTTGAGCTGAGGAGCCCAGAGCTGGACACAGGACTCAAGGGGTGGCCTGAGCAGTGCTGAGCACAGGGCACAAGGACTTCCCTGCTCCTGCTGGCCACACTCTTCCTGATGCAGGCCAGGATGCCCTTGGCCTTCTTGGCCCCCTGGGCACACTGCTGGCTCCTGTTTAGGCAGCTGTCAATCAGCACCCCCAGGTCCCTCTCTGTTTGGGGTTTCCACCACAGCACTCCAGCTTGCACAGCCCAGGAACAAGCCCTGGCTCTGTCACCAGCTTCCTGCTCAGCATGGCAGCATCTTTGTGGCCAGAGGGACCAGGCAGAGCCATTCTGGTGCCAGCAGGGCTGTGCCAGCAGCTGGGAGCAGAGAGACTCAGCATGTTCTGGTTGGAAGTGCTTGTGTGAGGGAGCTTAGGGGTGGAGATCTTTGTCCTCACAGGGGAAGGGAACTCGGAAGATTGAGTCCAACCTCCCTGCCAGAGCAGCAGCACCCAGAGCAGGGCACCCAGGGACACAACCAGGAGGGGTGGAAGCTCTGCAGAGAAGGAGACTCCACAACCTCTCTGGGCAGCCTGCTCCAGGGCTCTGCCACCCTCCCAGGGCAGAAGTTCCTCCTCATCTTTAGATGGAACTTCCTATGGTCAAGTTTGGGCTCAGTGCCTCCTGTCCTGTCCCTGGGCACCACTGAGAAGAGTCTGGCCCCAGCCTCCTGCCACCACTTAGGTGTTTGTAAGCAATCACAAGACCTTCCTCAGCCTCCTCTGCTGCAGGCTGCCCAGCCCCAGCTCCCTCAGCCTCTGCTCAGATGAGAGTCTGGTGTGGAACTTTGGATGAATCAAACCTTTTAATCAGATCTTGAATGGAATACCATGGTGGGAGGCCAATCCAGCTCTTCCCAAGCCACCACCCAGCACCCTGCTGGCTGCCCCAGCTCCGGGCTGGGCAAAGTCCTGACTGGAGGCCTAGCTGCTCCAAGCAGGCTCAGCCCCAGTCCTGGGGTGCTTACCAGCTCTCTGCTGTCCACACACAGAAGGGGAGGAGTGCTAAAGCACAATGGGTCTGGAGGCTGGGCACCACCCTGTACCCCCTGTACTGCTTTCACCCTGCTCTGGCCCATGGGCACGGAGCTGAGCAGGTCACTGGCACCTGTGAGGTCCCTGCACATCCTGGCTCTGTCCTTGCTTGTCACCAAAACTGGGCTGGGCCCAGCAGCCCTTGGTGAGACACAGCTGGCTGTGGGACTGAGCTGTTCCCAGGGTGCTTTGGCAGTGATGGGCAGTGAGGTCAAGGGGGAAAGGATCTCACCCTCAGCCATCCCTGTAACTGGATCATAGGATCATTCATTAAATTAGGTTGGGAAGGACCTTTCCAACTCACCCAGAGCAAGCCCTGCAGCCAGCAGGGCCAGCTGCAGCCACAGCAGGCTGCTCCCAGCCCCAACCAACCTGCCCTGCACTGCTGCCAGCCATGGGGCAGCTCCACCTCTCTGGGCAGCCTGGCACAGGCTCTCCCCACCCTCAGCACCAAACATTTCTCCTTCTCTCCACTCTCAGCCTCCCTCTTGCACTTCAAACCATCCCCCCTTGGCCTGGCCCAACAGGCCCTGCTCAGCAGTCTGTCCCCAGCTCTCTTCTGTCCCCTTGAAGCTCTGCAAGGCCAGCAGGAGGTCTCCCTGGAGCCTTCTCCTCTGCAGGCTGCACAACCCCAACCCTCCCAGCCTGGCCTCCCAGCAGAGGGCTTCCAGCCTCCCAGCACTGCTGTGGCCTCCTCTGGCCCTGCTCCAGCAGCTCCCTGCCTGTGCTGTGCTGAGGGCTCCAGAGCTGCCCCAGCCCTGCAGGGAGGTCTCAGCAGGCACAGCAGAGGGGCAGAATCCCCTCCCTGCCCCTGCTGCCCACCCTGCTGGGGAGCAGCCCAGGCCAGGCTGGGGCTGGGCTGGCAGCACTCAGTGCCAGCTCCTGGCCAGCTCTGCACCCCCAGCACCCCCAAGGCCTTCTCCTCAGGGCTGCTCCCAGCCCTTCACCCCCAGCCTGGGCTGGGCCTGGGAGTTGTTCCAACCCAGGGGCAGGACCTTGGCACTTGTCTTGGTTGAAGCTCATGAGGTTCACCTCTTGCCCCCTCCCCAGCTTGCCCAGGTGCCCCCGCACGGATCCCTTCCCTCGGGCGTGCCGCCTGCAAACGGTGCGGGGGCCGCGCTGCCACTGCCCAGGGCATTGATGGAGATGCAGGAGAGAGCTGCCCCCAGCACGGGCAGCCGGCAGTGGAGCTCGGGGCTCGGGGGGGGGCTCTGGGGGAGCCCTGTGGGGGCCGTGCAGCAGCCCTCAGCGGCGCCGCCGCTGCTACACAGCGCTCAGGGCTCCGGGGTCAGCTCCCGCCTCGGCCTCGCTCTCCCAGCATGCTCCGCGCCGCAGGGCACGCCGGGACCCGCGCTCCGCCCACTCCGGCCCCCCCGGTCCCGCCCCCCCTGCCGCCAGGCCGCACCGGGGTGTGGCCGTTTTGATCGACGCCTATTGGAGCCTATGGAAACAACACGCCCGCGCCGGGGCGTGGCCATCCTTGACAGACGCGTGTCTGAGCCTATGGGAGGGGTTCAGCTGTGCCGGGGAGCAGCCAGATTTGACAGACGCGCCTCTGAACCAATGAGAGCGGCGACGGTCGGACGGGGGACGGTCTCTGCCACCGCCTCTCCTCGGCCCTTGCGGGCGCTGCGCGGAGGCTGCGGCCCTGGAGGGGCTACGCGGCGCGGCCCGGCCCGGCCCCGGTCGTCCCGGCCGTCCCGGCCCTGAGGTGGGTGAGCGGGCGCGGCCGGCGCTGAGCTCTGTCCCGACGGGCCCGGGCCGCGGGGCTGTGGCGGGGCGGCGGCGCTTTGTGGGGGCGGGCGCGGGGGCTTTGTCAGCGGCGGGGGGCGCTGAGGAGCCGGCGGGGCCGGGCGCCTTCTCCTCCCCTCCTCCTCCGCCCCATCTCCTCCTCCTCCTCCCGCCGCAGGTCCCCAGCGCGTCCCTGGGCGGAAGATGCGAGGCGCGGCGGAGGGCCGGCTGTGAGCTGCGGCGGGGGCAGAGGCCCGGCGGTGTCCCCGCAGCGGGGCCGGAGCCCGCCCTCAGGCCGGCGGCCGGAGGATGCGGATCGAGCCTCCCCGCCGATGAGAGGGAGGATGGGAACCCAGGGCAGCCCGGTGAAGAGCTACGATTACCTCCTCAAGTTCCTGCTGGTGGGGGACAGCGACGTGGGCAAGGGGGAGATCCTGGAGAGCCTGCAGGACGGCGCCTCCGAGTCCCCCTACGCCTACAGCAACGGTAAGGGGGGCGGGGGGCGGGGGGGGGCAGGGTCCCACCCACCCGCGGCCTCGCGGGGGGCCCCGGGCCGGACCCCAGCTGCGGCAGCGGCGCCTGGCGACAACGGGGCCCCGTGCGAGGGGTTAGCGCCCCGGGGGGCGCAGCGGTGCGCAGGGAGGGCTTGCTTCGCTCGTTCCTTTGTTTGTTGTGGCTCCCTGGGGGCGCAGCCTGGATTCCCGGGGGCTCTGCGGTGGGGGAGGCCGGGGCTGTGCCGCCTGAGCGTCCTCAGCCTTTGCCGGAGGAGGCTCCGGCCGCTGGGGCGGGCGCCGGGGTCGCGGCCGGTGCGATGCCTGGGTGCCCGCATCCCGCGGGGCAGCCGGCCCCTGCCCGGGCAGAGCTGCGTCCCGCTGCGTGCCCCGCTGCGTGCCCCGCTGCGTGCCCCGCTGCGTGCCCCGCTGCGTGCCCCGCTGCCAGCCCCGCTGCGTGCCCCGCTGCCAGCCCCGCTGCGTGCCCCGCTGCCAGCCCCGCTGCGTGCCCCGCTGCCAGCCCCGCTGCCAGCCCCGCTGCCAGCCCCGCAGCCTGCCCCGCTGCGTGCCCCGCTGCGTGCCCCGCTGCGTGCCCCGCAGCCTGCCCCGCAGCCTGCCCCGCAGCCTGCCCCGCTGCGTGCCCCGCTGCGTGCCCCGCAGCCTGCCCCGCAGCCTGCCCCGCTGCCTGCCCGCTGCGGGCGGAGCGCCGGGCCCGGGGCCGCGCCGGAGGAAGCCAGCTCCGTAAAACAAAAGAACTGGAGCCTGCTGTCCAGGCCGGAGCGGCTCTCGCTCGCTAGCTGCCTCCCGCAAACATCGAGGCTTCTAATGGAGCCCCTGACAGACCATTAACTACGGTGTCACAAGACCGTAATTAAGAGCCAAGGAGTGGCGCTGTGCTATTTCCTGCGTCCCCTCGCCGCGGCTGAAGCGTGACATAGCCTGGCGGGGTGCAGGTCCTGGGGTGGTTTTCAATCTGTCATCCTTCCTGCCCCCCACCCCCGGCCTCCCTGACGTCCCCGGGGGCTCGACAGAAGCCATCCCGCCCGGCGCCTGCATCCTCGCCGGAGCAGGTGGTGCTCAGCGCCGCCTGCACGCAGGAGGCTGGAGGCAAACGGGGCGCTGCTTGTCGGCGCTGTGCCTCGGAGCTGGCTGGGTTCGGAGCGGGGCTCGGCCGCTCAGCCCCTGCTCGCTCCTCGCAGCTACCCCCAGCTCTGCGGGAGCTGATGCAAGCAGGCACCTGCGCCGCAGAGCTTCACCGGGAGGTGGTGACTCAGAAGCCAGGCTGCTTGGGAAAGGAGAGCAGCGAGTGTGGGAGCTTGGGGCAGCGTTGGTCCCCGCGGGCGCCTGGCTGGGCTGCGGCGGTTTGCCTTCGAGGAGGTGCTTGGCGCTTTGAGGCTTCCCTGGAGGGAGTTGGTGGCTGCGGAGGAGCTGCCTGCTCCAGCGGCCGTGGGGCTGCTCGCTGGGCCTCAGGGTGGCTGAGCAGAGAGGGGTGAGGAGTGTGGTGCTTGCAGGTGAGGTGTCAGAGCTGGAGCTGGCTGCTGATGGCAGTGGCTGCGAGCGCTGCGCTGGCGCAGGAGGCAGCCAGGAGCGCCGAGGGAGTTGGTGGTGGCCTCTGATACCTTCATAAAGCTTTGCTTCTGTGCCAGCTGTTTTATGACACAGTGCCCCCAGCCTTCCCCTGGGGGTGGAAGGCTCAGTGCACTCCTTTTCAGAAGCTTCTGTGGGCAGCTGACCCCCTTGCTGAGCAGGGGAGGAGGTCAGAGGCTGCGTGCTCCCAGGAGCGCCTGCTGCGGTGCTCTCTGCTTCTGGGGCTCCTTTGGGACGAGCAGAGGGAGTGGCTCTGAGATCTGACGCTGCTGATGGTCCTGGCAGCCTTGGCAAGCAAGCTGCCTCCATCCCTGGCACAGCTGGGCTGTGTGCAGTGACAGGGCATGGGTCTCTGCCAGCCTGCTTTCAGCCAGCCTGGGCAGGGGCCATCCCCTGATGGGAAGGCCACTTAGACCCAGTCAGCAGCCTGGGCCTGGCTTCCTTCATGACACATGCCTGAAGCTGTGCCTGAGCTGCCAGGAGGGAATGTCACCCAGGGCCTCTTCTACTGCTTGTGGCCAAGGGAGGCAATGCTCTCCTGGGGTGCATTAAGAGGAGTCTGGCCAGCAGGTCAAAGAGGGTCCTCCTCCCCCTCTGCTCTGCCCTGGGGAGACCACATCTGGAGCTGTGTGTCCAGTCTGGGTTCCCCAGCTGAAGAGGGACAGGGATCTGCTGGAGAGAGTCCAGGGGAGGCTGTGAGGTTGATGGAGGGACTGCAACATCTCTCTGAGGAGGAAAGGCTGAGAGCCCTGGGGCTGGTCAGGCTGCTGAAGAGCAGCCCCAGAGGGGAGCTGATCAATGAGTATCTGAAGGGTGGGGTGCAGGAGGAAGGGGCCAGGCCCTTTTTAGTGGTGCCCTGTGGTAGGACAAAGGGCAATGGATACAAACTGGAGCCCAGGAGACTCCACCTCAACAGGAGGAGAAAGTTGTTTGGGGTGAGGCTGCTGGAGGCCTGGAGCAGGCTGCCCAGAGAGGTTGTGGAGTCTGCTGGTGTGGAGAGGTTCAAGACCCCTCTGGATGTGTTCCTGGGTCACCCTGCTCTGGCAGAGGGGGGTCAGGCTCAACCTTCAGAGGTCCCTCCCAACCCCCTCCCATTCTATAACTCTAAGTGCATCCTCAACCCCTTCCAGACCTCATTAACTTTTCAATCATCTCCTGGGTGTTTGCTCTGTCCACTGTGTTCTAGCTTGATGCTGTGCCTGGGACAGCTCCTGCCCAGCTCAGATCCCTGGTGGGAGGGGGGAAGCTGTTGTGCTCTCTCTGTCTCCTTGGGCTCTGCTGCTGGGACTGATGGCCAGTTAGAGCTGCTGTCACACAGGGCTTTGAGGTGACATCTGGCAAGGGCTGTCCTTCCAGCTCTCTAAGGGTGAAGGCCTGCAAATGGAGCTCTGCAGTTCTGCTCCTGGCCTCTAGAAAAGGATTTGAGGACTCCAGTCAGTCAAGTTAGTCATCAGCAGATGTGCAGATGACAGCAAGCTGGGGGCAGATGTTGGTCAGTTAGAGGGTAGGAGAGCTCTGCAGAGGGACTTTGCCAGGCTGGGCAGATGGGCAGAGGCCAACAGGATGGCATTCAACAAGGCCAAGTGCCAGGGGCTGCACTTTGGCCACAGCAACCCCAGGCAGAGCTACAGGCTGGGGTCAGAGTGGCTGAGAGCAGCCAGGCAGAGAGGGACCTGGGGGTGCTGATTGACAGCAGCTGAACAGGAGCCAGCAGTGTGCCCAGGGGGCCAAGAAGGCCAAGGGCATCCTGGCCTGCAGCAGGAAGAGTGTGGCCAGCAGGAGCAGGGAAGTCCTTGTGCCCTGTGCTCAGCACTGCTCAGGCCACACCTGCAGTCCTGTGTCCAGCTCTGGGCTCCTCAGCTCAAGAAGGACATTGAGAGACTTGAAGGTGTCCAGAGAAGGGCAACAGAGCTGGGGAGGGGTCTGGGGCACAGCCCTGTGAGGAGAGGCTGAGGGAGCTGGGGTTGCTTAGCCTGGAGAAGAGGAGGCTCAGGGGAGACCTTCTTGCTCTCTGCAACTCCCTGCAGGGAGGTTGGAGCCAGGTGGGGGTTGGGCTCTGCTCCCAGGCAGCCAGCAGCAGAACAAGAGGACACAGTCTCAAGCTGTGCCAGGGGAGGTTCAGGCTGGAGGGGAGGAGAAAGTTCTTCCCAGAGAGAGTTGTTGGCCACTGGGATGTGCTGCCCAGGGAGGTGGTGGAGTCCCCATCCCTGGAGGTGTTGCAGAGGGGATTGGATGTGGCCCTTGGTGCCATGGTTTGGCCATGAGGTGCTGGGTGACAGCTTGGACTTGGTGACCTCTGAGGTCTCTTCCAACCTTGGTGATTCTGTGGGACTGTGACTCTTCAGTGTGGGCACTGGGGTGCTGGAGCAGTGGGCAAGGAGGGTGAGGCAGCCCTTGTCCTGCCAGCACTGCTGCTGCCAGCTGCCAGCCTCTGCTTGCTTGAGCCCAGCAGCTGAGAGCCTGGGGTGCAGCAGGGGCTGTGTCACTCTTCAAGCCTCACAGATGCTTCTGGCCAACCCTTTCTGCAGGTCCCTGAGCAGAGGCACCCAGCCCAGGCTGGCAGCTCAGCACCTCCTGCTGAATCAGGCACACCTCAAAGGAGCCACTGTGGTTCCTGCTGGCTGCAGCAGGACCTCAGCTAGGGCCTTACCTAAATCCCTGACAGAGACTCAGCTGCTCCTGAGGTGCAGTTGCTGCTGTGGCCAGGAAGGGCAGTGGGGTCCTGGGATGCATGAAAAGGAGTGAGGCCAACAGGGCAAGGGAGGCTCTCCCTGCTCACTGTGCTCTGGGGAAGCCACAGCTGGAGTCCTGGCTCCAGTTCTGGGCTCCCCAGTTCAGCTGTGGGGTCTCCTAGCTCAGTGTGACCCCAGGAGAGGAGCAGGGGCAAGAGGCAGGACCTGAGACACCCCAAATCCTGTCTGAGGAGCCCAGAGCAGGGCACAGGACTCAAGGGGTGGCCTGAGCAGTGCTGAGCACAGGGCACAAGGACTTCCCTGCTCCTGCTGGCCACACTCTTCCTGCTGCAGGCCAGGATGCCCTTGGCCTTCTTGGCCCCCTTGGCACACTGCTGGCTCCTGTTCAGCTGCTGTCCACCAGCACCCCCAGGTCCCTCTCTGCCTGGCTGCTCTCAGCCACTCTGACCCCAGCCTGTAGCTCTGCCTGGGGTTGCTGTGGCCAAAGTGCAGCTCCTGGCACTTGGATGTGTTCAATCTCCTGCCCTTGGCCTCTGCCCAGCCTGTCCAGGTCCCTCTGCAGAGCTCTCCTAGCCTCCAACAGACTCTTGGGGCTTAGATACCCCCCAAAGGCAAGGAGACAGCAGAGCAGTCCCTGAGTGGGGCTGCTCAGGAGAGGGACAGCTCTGGGCTGCAGACCTCCCCCCTGCCAGAGAGCTGGGAGCTGTGGGGTCTCCTAGCTCAGTGTAACCCCAGGACAGGACCACAGAGGCAAGAGGCAGGACCTGAGGCACTCCAAATCCTGTCTGAGCAGCAGGCAGCTCTTCTGTCCTGCCAGGGTGAGCCAGCAGTGGCACAGCTTGGCCAGGGAGGTGCTGGAATCTCCACCCTTGGAGGTAGCCAAAAGCCACTGGGCATGGTCCTAGGCAGCAGGCTCTGGGGGGCCCTGATGGAGCAAGGGAAGTGGATCAGATGACCCCGAGAGGCTGCTTCCAACCTCCTCCTGTTTGTCACTCTGTTGTGCTGTGCAAGCATGGGAGGCATGAGGAAGAGTGTGGCCAGCAGGCAGAGGAGGTTCTCTTCCCCCTCTACTCTGCCTTAGGGAGGCCACAGCTGGATTCCTGGGTCCAGCTCTGGGCTCCCCAGTTGCAGAGGGACAGAGAACTGCTGGAGAGAGCCCAGGGCAGGCTGCAGAGCTGCTGAGGGGCCTGGAGCAGCTCTGGCAGCAGCAAAGGCTGAGAGCCCTGGGGCTGAGAGCCTGCAGAAGAGCAGCCCCAGAGGGCAGCTGAGCAATGCTCAGCAAGAGCTAAAGGAGCTGTGGGGGGCAAGAGGCTGGGGCCAGGCTCTGCTGAGTGCTGCCCAGGGCCAGCAGAAGGGACAGCAAGGGGCAGAAAGTGTCAGGCAGGAGGTTGGAGCTGAGCAGGAGGAGAAAGTTGTTTGGGGTGAGGCTGCTGGAGGCCTGGAGCAGGCTGCCCAGAGAGGTTGTGGAGTCTGCTGGTGTGGAGAGCTTCCAACCCCCCCTGGGCACTGTGCTGCTGGGCAGGGTGCTGGGGGTGCCCTGCTGGAGCAGGGTTTGGGCTGGGGGAGCTCCAGAGCTCCCTCCCAGCCTCACCCTGCTGGGCTCTGGGGTAGGAGTGAAGGTAGCCTTTGGCCTTTGCAGCACAGGGCAGGAGTGCTGACCCTGCCCACTGCTGCAAGCTGAGCTGCAGAATCCCTGGGCTCCAAACTTCTGCTGAGGTGAGAACAGCATTCTGAGGAGGCAGCTGAGGTCCAGCTGCCACCTTTGTCTTTCTTCCTAGGCTCCTGCTGCAGTTGCTGAGTGTGTCTGCCTGCAGCAGAGAGCAGGGAGTCTGTGTCCTGTGTCCAATCCCAGGCTGCTTTGTGCCTGAGCTCTGCTTACCTGTTTGCTTTCTCTTAGCAATCCACAAGGGCCCTGAGCTAAGCCTCCTCCCTGGTGACACATGTGGGCTTTGGGGAGAGCATCCCAGTGCTGTTCCCCTGCCCAGCTTTCACTTCCCTGGCTGTGAACAGGATTAAGTAGACTCACAGAAGTAACCAGCTTGGAGAAGACCTTCCAGAGCATCAAGTCCAACCTACCCCCAGAGAATTCTTTCAGAGCCTGGAAGTAGTTGCAGAAGCTGGGAGCAACATCAACAATTGCCAAACTAGAGAATAGAATAGAATGAACCAGGTTGGAAAAGACCTTCAAGATCATCACCTCCAACCTACCACCCAACACCACCTAATCAACTAACCCATGGCACCAAGTGCCACATCCAATCCCCTCCTGAACCCCTCCAGGGATGGGGACTCTACCACCTCCCTGGGCAGCACATCCCAAGGGCTAACAACTCTCTCTGTATAGAACTTTCTCCTCACCTCCAGCCTGAACCTCCCCTGGCACAGCTTGAGACTGTGTCCTCTTGTTCTGCTGCTGGCTGCCTGGCAGCAGAGCCCAACCCCCACCTGGCTCCAACCTCCCTTCAGGGAGTTGCAGAGAGCAAGAAGGTCTCCCCTGAGCCTCCTCTTCTCCAGGCTAAGCAACCCCAGCTCCCTCAGCCTCTCCTCACAGGGCTGTGCCCCAGACCCCTCCCCAGCTTTGTTGCCCTTCTCTGGACACCTTCAAGTCTCTCAATGTCCTTCTTGAGCTGAGGAGCCCAGAGCTGGACACAGGACTCAAGGGGTGGCCTGAGCAGTGCTGAGCACAGGGCACAAGGACTTCCCTGCTCCTGCTGGCCACACTCTTCCTGCTGCAGGCCAGGATGCCCTTGGCCTTCTTGGCCCCCTGGGCACACTGCTGGCTCCTGTTCAGGTAGCTGTCCATCAGCACCCCCAGGTCCCTCTCTGGTTGGTAGCTCTCAGCCACTCTGACCCTGAGGAGATTGGATGTGGCACTTGGTGCCATGGTCTAGTCATGAGGTCTGTGGTGACAGCTTGGACTCGATGATCCTCGAGGTCCTTTCCAACCTAAGTTATACTGTGAGACTGTGATACCTCCAGGGACAGGGCCCCAACCACCTCCCTGCACAACCCATTCCAGGGCTTCACCACTCTCATGGGGAAGAACTTCCTCCTCACCTCCAGCCTCAATCTCCCCACCTCCAGCTTCATTCCATTCCCCCTAGTCCTATCACTGCCTGAGATCCTGAGCAGTCCCTCCCCAGCCTTCCTGGAGCCCCCTTCAGATCCTGGAAGGCCACAATGAGGTCACCTGGGAGCCTTCTCTTCTCCAGACTGAACAGCCCCAACTCCTTCAGTCTGTCCTCACAGGAGAGGTGCTCCAGCCCTCTGCTCATCCTCCTGGCCCTGCTCTGGACACCTTCCAGCACCTCCAGATCCCTCTTGTGCTAGGGGCTCCAGAACTGGAGGCAGTACTCCAGGTGGGGTCTCCCCAGAGCTGAGCAGAGGGGGAGGATCACCTCCCTTGCCCTGCTGGCCACACTTCTCCTGCTGCAGCCCAGACTCTGCTTGGCTTTCTGGGCTGCAAGTGCACACTGAGAGCTCCTGGTGAGCTTCTCCTCCCCCAGCACCCCCAAGGCTCTCTCCTCAGGGCTGCTTTCCAGCCAGTCCCTGCCCAGCCTGGAGTTGTGCCTGGGATTGCCTCCAGCCAGCTGCAGGACCCTGCCCTTGGTCTTGTTGAACCTCATGAGGTTGGCTTGGTCCTACCTGTGCCCCAAATGCCCTGCTCTCAGCACACCTTCCTGCCCCTGGGGTGCAGGGGAGGCTGCCCTGGCCCCTCTGCTGTGAGCTGTGCTCTCAGGGCTGACTCAGGGCAGAGGTGCTGGCTGTGAGTCAGGCACTGATCACTTCCATGCTTCAGCTGCCTCCTGGGCTCTGGCCTTCTCCCTCCCCAAGTGCCAAAGCAGGGCAGAGACTCAGAATGCTTTGGGTTGGAAGGGTCCTGGAAGGTGCCATGGGCAGGGACACCTCACAGCAGCCCAGGCTGCTCAAGACCTCATCCACCCCACCTGCAGGGAGGGGACAGCCACAGCCTCCCTGGGCAGCCTGTGCCAGGCTCTCCCCAGCCTCACTGCAAAGAATTCCTTCCTCCTCTCCAGTCTCAGTCTCTCCCAGCTCAAATCTCTCTCTGGTGGCAGGGGGGGTTGGAGCCAGGGGGGTGGTGGAGCTGTGTGGGGAAGCAGGGAGGTGTCTGTGCCCTGCAGGAGGCTGAGGCTGCCCCTCGCCTGCAGGCCCCGGGGCTGTGTCCCTGCTGCCTCTCCCATCCCCTCTCCAGCAGCCAGCCCTTCATGTGCTTGTGCTGGAATGACCTTGCCCAGCTGGTTGGTTGGCTTGGCTGGGAGCTGCATGCAGAGAGGGTGAGTCAGGAGGGGACTCCCCCAGGGGAAGCAGGCAGCAGGCACCCAGTGCCAGCAGCGCTGCCCCCGGCAGTGCCCAGGGCTGCTGTGCCCCTGCCTCCTCTGCTGGCAGCCTGCCCCCTCCCCTGCTGCTGCTCCCCCAGGAGAGGAGCAGTGTGTGCCAGGGGCAGAGCAGAGCCTGGTTCTGAGCAGATGGCTTTGACTGGCAGGGGGTGGAGGTGGATTATTTGGTAGGGTTTCCCCCACCCCCCTGTCCTCAGCTTGTGTGGAGAGAGTGGTGAGGAGCAAGCCTTATGGCCATACTCTGAGCTCCTGGAGATAAAGCCAAAAGCAAAGCCTTACCCTGCCCCAGGGCCTTGTTTCCACCCCAGGCCTTAGCAGGGGCTTAGTGCCTTGGTCCCAGGATGGCAGTGGTTGGAAGGGACCTCTGGAGAGCACCCAGTGCAAGCCTCTGCCAGAGCAGGAGCCCCCAGGGCAGGGCACCCAGAACACAGCCAGGGGGGTTGGAAGCTTCCACCCCAGGAGACTCCACAACCTCTCTGGGCAGCCTGCTCCAGGCTCTGCCACCCTCACAGGGACAAAGGTTTCCCTCCTGGCCCTCTGGCAGCTCCTCTGCTCCAGCTTGCCCCCAGTGCCCCTTGTGCTCTCCTTGGCCAGCCCTGAGCAGAGCCTGGCTCCAGCCCTGCACATCTTTAGCCCCAGCACTGAGGGCAGCCCTCAGGCTGCTCTGCTCCCAGCTCCAAGCCCCAGCTGCCTCAGCCTGGCCTCCCAGGGAGATGTTCCACTGCCTGCAGCAGCTCTGTGCCTCTGCCATGGACTCTCTCAGGCACTTCCCTGAGGTCTTTCTTGAGCTGAGAAGCCCAGAACTGGAGACAAGATTCCAGAGGTGGCCTCAGCAGGGCAGAGCAGAGGGGCAGGAGAACCACCAGACATTTATTAAGGCACCATCCTTAGAGTCTCTGCTACCCACATCCCAAGGAGACATTGGGCTGAAGGCAGTGGAAGAGTTTGGCTGCAGAGAGCTGCCAGCAGCTCCTGTAGCTCAGCTCAAGCCTGGCTCTCTCCCACCAGCTCTGTCCCCACAGCAGCAGTGAATGGAGTTCAGCTTTTGGGTGCTGAGCCCTAGCTGTGCAGGGAGCAAGGGCTGGGGCAGGGGAGCTTCCTGTCCTCTGCCTGGCCAGAGAGGTAATGAAGGGCAGCTCAGTCCTCAGAGCTGCTCAGGACCCTCCTCACCCCTGCTGTTCAGTCACCAGTTGGTCTGTGTCAGTGACCCACATCCCTAGATGTCTTTTCCCTGGGGTTGTTTTTGTGCAGCTGGCTAAATTTGGAGCTCCCTCAGCTGTCCCTTCAGAGGCTCTTTACCATCTCTCTCTCCTTACCTCCTGTGACCCCCCCACAGTCCCCAGGGTGCAGCCAGAAACATCACTTGGAAGGTGCCTGGGAGCAGAGCCCAACCCCCACCTGGCTCCAACCTCCCTGCAGGGAGTTGCAGAGAGCAAGAAGGTCTCCCCTGAGCCTCCTCTTCTCCAGGCTAAGCAACCCCAGCTCCCTCAGCCTCTCCTCACAGGGCTGTGCCCCAGACCCCTCCCCAGCTTTGTTGCCCTTCTCTGGACACCTTCAAGTCTCTCAATGTCCTTCTTGAGCTGAGGAGCCCAGAGCTGGACACAGGACTCAAGGGGTGGCCTGAGCAGTGCTGAGCACAGGGCACAAGGACTTCTCTGCTCCTGCTGGCCACACTCTTCCTGCTGCAGGCCAGGATGCCCTTGGCCTTCTTGGCTGCCTGGGCACACTGCTGGCTCCTGTTCAGCTGCTGTCCATCAGCACCCCCAGGTCCCTTTGCTCCCCTCCCTTTTTCTCCCTCTCTCTATTGGGGAAGAGGAGGAGGGGAGCTGGGGAAGGATTCTCAGCCTTGCCCCCATCTGAGCTTTTAAGCCCCAGTTAAGGCTCAAACCACCACAGGGTCCTATGGTGCTGAGCTTCACCTGGACCTTGCCAGGCTGGGCAGATGGGCAGAGGCCAACAGGATGGCATTCAACAAGGCCAAGTGCCAGGGGCTGCACTTTGGCCACAGCAACCCCAGGCAGAGCTACAGGCTGGGGTCAGAGTGGCTGAGAGCAGCCAGGCAGAGAGGGACCTGGGGGTGCTGCAAGAGCAAGAGCTGGGCTGAAGGACCTGAAGGGGCTGCAGGAGAGCTGGGGAGGGACTTGGGACAAGGGCTGGGAGTGCCAGGCCCAGGGCCAATGGCTTTGAGCTGGGAGAGAGGAGACTGAGAGTGGAGAGGAGGAAGAAATCCTTTGCAGTGAGGCTGGGGAGACTCTGGCCCAGGCTGCCCAGGGAGGCTGTGGCTGCCTCCTGCCTGGAGGTGTTCAGGCCCAGGCTGGATGAGGCCCTGAGCAGCCTGTGCTGGTGGGAGGGCTGGGGGTTGGAGCTGGCTGATCTTGAAGGCCCTTTCCAAGCCCAGCTGGCTCTGTGAGAGCAGCTCAGCCTCTGCTGCCCAGCTGCTGGCAGCTCCTCCTTGCCTCCCCTTGAGTTTTGCAGCCAGAGCAGGAGGGGACCAAGGCTGCAGCAGATGGCTTCTGCCTGCCCCTGTCCCTCTGCCAGCCCCCTGCAGGGCCAGCACTGCTCTCCTGCATCCCTGCTAAGGTCTGAGGCCTCTTGACTCTGCCCCCAAGGTGGTGCTGAGCTGCAGTGCAGAACAAGAAGCTTTTGCTCGCTGCCCCTCAGCCCTGCAGGTGGCAGCTGGGGGCTGCTCTGCGTCCAGGCTGCTGGGGAGGGTTTCCCACCCTGCCTCAAAGAAAGAATCACTGCAGCTGGGGGCAGCATTGACAGCAGAGGGCAGAGGCCTGGGATGGAGCCCCCTGTGGCTTGGAGCATCTCCTTTAGTGCCCCCTTTGGGTGGAGGAGGAGGAGGAGGTGGTGGCTGCATGATGCAGGGCAGGGAGCTGCTGCTGTGCTGTCTGGCAGGGAGCTGTGCTGCTGGCTCCCAGCTCTCAGCTGCCAGGCTGCACTGCTGCCCTGAACACTTCTGTCAGGCCAGAGGACTTCAGCAGCTGGCTGTGGAGAGGCTGGGGCTCACCCTGCTGCCCAGCAGCTGCTGGGGCTGTGCTCTCCCCAGAGGCTTTGCTGGATGATTTCCTGACACTGCCAGGGGAGGGAGGAGCTGCTGGGGCTGCAGAGCTGGAGCTGCACTGCAGGGCTGCCCACTGGGGGTGTCCTCTGCCTACACAGAGAACCACAGACCTGGTTGGGTTGGCAAAGCCCTCCCAGAGCAGCCAGGCCAACACCAACCCAGCCCCACCATGGCCACCAAACCCTGGCCCCAGCTGCCATGGCCACAGGGTTCTGCAGCCCCTCCAGCCATGGGGACTCCACCACCTCCCTGGGCAGCCTCTGCCAGGCCCTGACCACTCTGCCACCAAAGACATTTGGCCTCCTCTCCAACCTAAGCCTCCCCTGGCACAGTTTCAGGCCATTGCCTCTCCTTCTCTCCCCTGAGCCTAGGGAGCAGAGCCCAAGCCCCAGCTGGCTGCAGCCTCCTCTCAGGGAGCTGCAGAGAGCAATGAGGTCTCCCTCAGCCTCCTCTTCTCCAGGCTCAACACCCCCAGCTCCCTCAGCTGCTCCTCCCCAGCCCTCTTCCCCAGACCCTTCCCCAGCTCTCTTGCCCTTCTCTGGACACCCTTCAGCATCTTGCTGCTCTCTGTTTCCTCTCTTGCATCCAAAGCTCTTGACACCTGCATAGTGAGTGGAGGTCCTGCTTGGGTGCTGTCCCCAGCAGCTGCCTCTTGCCTAGGAGTGGGTTTGGTGTTGGACTGAGAGATTCACCTCTTGCTCCCTGCCTGCAGAACCTGCTTGCTCTGAGTGTTTGCTCTGAGTGTGCACTTAACAGCTCCCAGCTCCTGCCTGCCTGTGGCTTCTTTGCCCATCTGCCTTCATCAACCAGCACTGAAAGGACAGAGCTCTGTGTATCAGCTCCTGCCCACAAGGGAACACAGCCCCCCAGCAGGGTAGGGCTGGAAGGGAGCTCTGGAGCTCACCCACCTAAGCCCTGCTCCAGCAGGGCACCCCCAGCACCCTGCCCAGCAGCACAGTGCCCAGGGGGGGTTGGAAGCTCTCCACACCAGCAGACTCCACAACCTCTCTGGGCAGCCTGCTCCAGGCCTCCAGCAGCCTCACCCCAAACAACTTTCTCCTCCTGCTCAGCTCCAACCTCCTGCCTGACACTTGCTGCCCCTTACTGGCCCTTCTGCTGGCCCTGGGCAGCACTGACCAGCACTGGCCTCAGCTTCCTGACAGCCACCCCTTAGTTCCTGGTGAGATAGTCATTAAATGTTGTAGAGAGCAACAAGGTCTCCACTCAGCCTCCTCTTTTCAGACTGAACAACCATGAGGAAGAGTGGGGCCAGCAGGGCAAGGGAGGTTCCCCTCCTCCTTTACTCTGTCTGCTGATGGCCCAGAGCTGGAAGGGTGGCTCAGGCTGTGCTGCCATTCAGCATGACCTGGGCAGGCTGAGAGCTGGGCAGAGGGAAACTCATGAGGTTCAAGCAGGGCAGGTGTAGGCTCCTGCCCCTGGGGAGGAACAACCTCCTGCAGCAGGGCTGCTGAGGAGAGACCTGCTGGGAAGCAGCTCCAGGGAGAAGGAGCTGGGAGTGCTGGGGGACAACAGACTCCCCAGGAGCCAGCAGTGTGCTCTCATGGCAAAGAAAGCTAAAGGTGTCCTGGGCTGCATGGGGAAGAGTGTGGCCAGCAGGGCAAGGGAGGTTCTCCTCCCACTCTACTCTGCCCTAGGGAGGCCACAGCTGGAGCCCTGGGTCCAGTCCTGGGCTTCCCAGCTCCAGAGGGACAGAGAACTGCTGGAGAGAGCCCAGGGCAGGCTGCAGAGCTGCTGAGGGGCCTGGAGCAGCTCTGGGAGCAGCAAAGGCTGAGAGCCCTGGGGCTGAGAGCCTGCAGAAGAGCAGCCCCAGAGGGCAGCTGAGCAATGCTCAGCAAGAGCTAAAGGAGCTGTGGGGGGCAAGAGGCTGGGGCCAGGCTCTGCTGAGTGCTGCCCAGGGACAGCAGAAGGGACAGCAAGGGGCAGCAAGTGTCAGGCAGGAGCTTGGAGCTGAGCAGGAGGAGAAAGTTGTTTGTTGTGAGGCTGCTGGAGGCCTGGAGCAGGCTGCCCAGAGAGGTTGTGGAGTCTGCTGGTGTGGAGAGCTTCCAACCCCCCCTGGGCACTGTGCTGCTGGGCAGGGTGCTGGGGGTGCCCTGCTGGAGCAGGGCTTGGGCTGGGGGAGCTCCAGAGCTCCCTTCTGATCCCCACTGTGCAAGGATTCCTTCTCTGAAGGACATTGAGGCTGGGTTAGAACTCTCCCAGTGTTCCTCTTGGAGGGCTTTGGGGTTTGCTGAATTTCCTGGTCCCTTGGGGAGAGGTTTCTGAGCCTCACCTGCAGTGCCTGCTGCCCCAGATTTGGGAAGAACTCCTTCTGAAGGCCCCTGCAGAAGCCAAGTGGAGCTGCTGCTGGCAGCCTGCTGCAGCCCAGCCTTCCAGGAAGGTGCCAGCAAAGCTTGCTGCTGGCTTGCTTTGATCTGGGACAGGTCCTGGCTGTCCCTCTGTGCTGTCTGTGTGGGTGCAGTGAGGAGGCTCAGAGCTGGGCCTTGCATCATTGGAGTCTCTCTGGGGGAGGGGCAGTCCCTAACCTGCAGGACTGGCTCTGGCATCACACTGAGGGCAGCAATCACTTCCTCCTGCCCTAGCTGAGAAGCCCCTTGGGAAGCTGAAGGAGGGCAAAGGCTCCTGCTGCTCTGCCTGCTGGGAGCTCCTGCTCACACCTGCCTTCTCAAGGGAGAAACAACCTTCTGGGGCTCTGCTCTGGGCTGGGGCAGGCTCTGTTTGAGAGCTCTTGAGTCACAGCATGGCAGGGGCTGGAAGGGAGCTCTGGAGAGCATCCAGTCCAGCCCCCTGCCAGAGCAGGATTCCCCAGGGCAGGGCACACAGAACACACCCAGGTGGGCCTTGGAAGTCTCCATCTTCTTCACTGGGAGCTCTGGAGCTCTCCCAGCCCAAGCCCTGCTCCAGCAGGGCACCCCCAGCACCCTGCCCAGCAGCACAGTGCCCAGGGGGGGTTGGAAGCTCTCCACACCAGCAGACTCCACAACCTCTCTGGGCAGCCTGCTCCAGGCCTCCAGCAGCCTCACACCAGAGAAGTTTCTCCTCCTGTTGAGGTGGAACCTCCTGGGCTCCAGTTTGTGTCCACTGCTCCTTGTGCTGGCCCTGGGCACCACCAAACAGAGCCTGGCCCCAGCCTCTTGCCCCCCAACCCCTCCCATATTGATAGACATTGAGCAGATCCCTCTCAGCCTTCTCCTCTCCAGGCCCCAGGGCTCTCAGCCTCTCTTCACAGCAGACTTGTTCCAGTCCCTTCATCATCCTCATAGCCTCCCTTGGGCTCTCTCCAGCAGTTCCCTGTCCCTTTTGAACCAGGGAGCCCAGAGCTGGACCCAGCATTCCAGCTGTGGTCTCCCCAGGGCAGAGTAGAGAGGGGCAGGAGAACCTCCCCTGCCTGAGAGGTTGGACTGGATGATCTCTGAGGTCTTTTCCAACCTGGTTCATTCCATTCCATTCCATTCCATTCCATTCCATTCCATTCCATTCCATTCCATTCCATTCCATTCCATTCTACTCCATTCCATTCCATTCCATTCCATTCCATTCCATTCCATTCCATTCCATTCTACTCCATTCCATTCCATTCCATTCCATTCCATTCCATTCCATTCCATTCCATTCCATTCTACTCCATTCCATTCCATTCCATTCCATTCCATTCCATTCCATTCCATTCCATTCCATTTCACTCCATTCCATTCTATTCTTCTCCATTCCATTCCATTCTATTCTACTCCATTCCATTCCATTCCATTCCATTCCATTCCACTCTATTCCATTCCATTCTATTCCACTCCATTTCATTCCATTCTATTCTACTCTATTCCATTCTATTCCATTCCATTCTATTCCATTCCATCCCATCCCATCCCATTCCATTCCACTCTATTCCATTCCATTCCATTCTATTCTACTCCATTCCATTCCATCCCATCCCATCCCATTCCATTCCACTCCATTCCATTCCATTCTATTCTACTCCATTCCATTCCATCCCATCCCATCCCATTCCATTCCACTCTATTCCATTCCATTCTATTCTACTTCATTCCATTCCACTCCATTCTATTCCATTCCATTCCATTCTATTCCATTCTATTCTATTCCATTCCATCCCATCCCATCCCATCCTGCTGGCCACACTTCACTTGATGCACCCCAGGACCCCATTGCTGCCCCCTGGAGAACTTTGCTGCCCACCAGCACTCCAAGGGAGTGTCTTTCTCCCTGGAGCAGTTGTCTCCTTTCCTCTGACCCCAAGCCAGGGACCTGCTGTGCTGGCAGCAGTCAGTCTTTCTGCAGCCTCCTTCCCTGGGGCTGTTGAAAGCAGCTCTCCAGGGAGAGGAATCTGTTTCATGGGGAGCCCCAGAGCAGCATGGAACACAGATACCCCTCCTGGCTCTGCCTTTCCCCTCTGCCTTCCATGCCTCTGCTGGCCTGCTGCCTCCTCCCCCCTCCTGCTGCTGCTGTGCTCTTCCTCATGC
Organism: Melanerpes formicivorus; assembly: GCF_026170545.1. Taxonomy (NCBI): domain Eukaryota; kingdom Metazoa; phylum Chordata; class Aves; order Piciformes; family Picidae; genus Melanerpes; species Melanerpes formicivorus. The sequence goes on along the minus strand of NW_027142366.1, from coordinate 18,356,097 downwards.
AGATGTGGCCCTTCCCCAGGTGGAGCCATGGAGGGGTAGGGGTTGGAAGGGATCTCTGCAGCCTGTTTGCCCTCTCCAGAGCAGGGCTCATTCTGCTGTCCCTTTGCTGGCAGGGGAAAGGTGGTGTGGTGCCAGCAGGGAGCACAGCACAGCATCAGAGAGTGCCAGGCTGGGAGGGACCCCAAGGCTCATCTGATCCAACCAGGGAGTCATAGAATGGGTTGGCTTGGGAGGGGTCTCCAAGGCTCATCCAGCCCACCCCCCCTGCACTCAGCAGGGACATCCTCCAAGCAGCTTGCTCAGGGCCTTGGTGAGCCTGACCTTGATTGTCCCCAGGGCTGGAGCCTCAGCCACCTCCCTGAGCAACCTGCTGCAGGGTTCCAGCAGCCTCCTGGGGCAGAACTTGTTCCTCACAGCCAATCTCAGTCTCCTCTGCTCTCATTGCCTCTCATCCTGTCCCTGCAGGCCTTTGGGAACAGTCCCTCTGCAGCCTTCCTGTAGCTCCTTTCAGCTACTGGAAGGCTGCTCTGAGGTCTCCCTGGAGCCTTCTCCAGGCTGAGCATCCCCAGCCTGGCCCCTGCAGGTTTGGGATCTCATGAGCAGGAGTACAGAACCAAAGTAGAATCCTGGCATGGTGGAAGCTGGGAGGGACCTCTGGAGCTCATCCAGCCCAAGCCCTCTGCCAGAGCAGGAGCCCCCAGGGCAGGGCACCCAGGGACACAGCCAGGGGGGGCTTGGTGGTCTCCAGGGAAGGAGGCTGCAGCACCTCTCTGGGCAGGCTGCTCCAAAGAGCTGTGTGGTGCTGGAAGAGAGCTGCTTGTAGCCTTGCAGGGCTTCTCCTGTCCCCACTGACACCAGGGGTGACTGTGGGCTGAAGCTGGAGCTCAGCTGAGCTTGCTGTGGGGCTCCTCAGCTCATCCTGATGCAGGGTGCTGTGGAGGAGGTCAGAGCTTCCTGGAGTACATCCTGTGCCTTCCCCTGGGACAGTGGCTGGCTCTCTGGGGGCTTCCTTTCACCAACTGGCAGAAGGCAAGAAAGGTTTGGAATTCCCTTGGAGCCTTGCCCAGGAGTGTGAATCCCAGCCCTGCAGAGGGGAGGGGAGGGGCTGGCAGCCCAGGGCTTTGCAGGGCTCCCTCTGCCAGCTCAGCTCCCAGCTCCAGAGGCAGAGGCTCAGCCGGTGGCAGTGTGAGGAGGAGCCCAAAGCAGGGCTGGAATCAGCTGAGAGGCTGAGAACAGCCCAGGATGTGCTGCCCAGCCCTCAGGGGCTGGAGCTGGAGCCTGCAGCCTTCCCTTCCCTTCTGAGCCCTTCCACCTTTTCAGCAGGTTTTAAGGGCAGTGAGAAGTGATTTGTTTCCTTTAGCTCCAGCAGGTCAAGGGAGGTTCTCCTCCCCCTCTCCAGGCCTCACCTGGAGTCCTGCCTCCAGCTCTGGGCTCCCCAGCTCAGGAAGGACAAAGAACTGCTGGGGAGAGTCCAGCACAGGGACACTGAGCTGCTGAGGGCACTGCAGCAGCTCTGAGCAGAGGCTGAGGGAGCTGGGGCTGGGCAGCCTGCAGCAGAGGAGGCTGAGGAAGGCCTTGTGAATGCTTACAAACATCTAAGGGGTGGCAGGAGGCTGGGGCCAGACTCTTGGAGCACACTGTGATGGATTAGGAACTGGCTGGAGGCTGAGCCCAGAGAGTGGTGGTGAATGGTGCCACAGCCAGCTGGCAGCCAGGCACCAGTGGTGTGCCCCAGGGAGCAGTGCTGGGCCCTGTGCTCTTTAACGATCTGGATGAGGGCATTGAGTCCATCAGCAGTGAGCTTGCAGATGACAGCAAGCTGGGGACAGGAGTTGATCTGCTGGAGGGTAGAGAGGCTCTGCAGAGGGATCTTGCCAGGCTGGACAGATGGGCAGAGGCCAACAGGATGGCATTCAACAAGTCCAAGTGCCAGGAGCTGCACTTTGGCCACAACAACCCCATGCAGAGCTACAGGCTGGGGTCAGAGTGGCTGAGAGCAGCCAGGCAGAGAGGGACCTGGGGGTGCTGGTGGGCAGCAGCTGAACAGGAGCCTGCAGTGTGCCCAGGGGGCCAAGAAGGCCAAGGGCATCCTGGCCTGCAGCAGGAAGAGTGTGGCCAGCAGGAGCAGGGAAGTCCTTGTGCCCTGTGCTCAGCTCTGCTCAGGCCACCCCTTGAGTCCTGTGTCCAGCTCTGGGCTCCTCAGGTCAAGAAGGACATTGAGAGACTTGAAGGTGTCCAGAGAAGGGCAACAAAGCTGGGGAGGGGTCTGGGGCACAGCCCTGTGAGGAGAGGCTGAGGGAGCTGGGGTTGCTTAGCCTGGAGAAGAGGAGGCTCAGGGGAGACCTTCTTGCTCTCTGCAACTCCCTGCAGGGAGGTTGGAGCCAGGTGGGGGTTGGGCTCTGCTGCCAGGCAGCCAGCAGCAGAACAAGAGGACACAGTCTGAAGCTGTGCCAGGGGAGGTTCAGGCTGGAGGTGAGGAGAAAGTTCTTCCCAGTCCCAGGCCACTGGGATGTGCTGCCCAGGGAGGTGGTGGAGTCCCCATCCCTGGAGGTATCCAGGAGGAGACTGGATGGGGTGCTTGGTGCCATGGGTTAGTTGATTAGGTGGTGTTGGATGATAGGTTGGAGGTGATGATCTGGAAGGTCTCTTCCAACCTGGTTAATTCTATTCTATTCTATTCTATTCTATTCTATTCTATTCTGTTCTGTTCTGTTCTGTTCTGTTCTGTTCCATTCTCAGTGCTCCTCAGTGCCCAGGGACAGGACAGGAGGCACTGAGCCCAAACCTGACCATAGGAAGTTCCATCTAAAGATGAGGAGGAACTTCTGCCCTGGGAGGGTGGCAGAGCCCTGGAGCAGGCTGCCCAGAGGCTGCCCAGAGTCTCCTTCCCTGCAGACTTTCAAGCCCCCCCTGGCTGTGTCCCTGGGTGCCCTGCCCTGGCTGCTCCTGCCCTGGCAGGGGGTTGGCCTGGATGCCCTCCAGAGGTCCCTTCCAGCCCCAGCCAGTCTGAGCCTCTGCAGGCAGAGCAGTTGGCAGCTGAAGCAGAGGGAGCAGCCCAGGCTTGCTTCCCAGGCATCATCACTGCCTTGCTTCAGGCTGACTCTTGGTCCACAGGCAGCTGGGCTGACACCAACCAAGCTGCCAGGCAGAGTGATTCCTTTGCCCCCATGGCCCCGGGGCCAGGCAGAGCTGGGGAGGCAGCTGCTGGGCTGGGCTGGGGCTGGTTTGCTGGGGCTGGGACTGGGACTGGGTTGGGGCTGGGACTGGGACTGGGATTGGGACTGGTTTGCTGGGGCTGGGACTGGGTTGGGGCTGGGACTGGGATTGGGACTGGGATTGGGACTGGTTTGCTGGGGCTGGGACTGGGTTGGGGCTGGTTTGCTGGGGCTGGGACTGGGTTGGGGCTGGTTTGCTGGGGCTGGGACTGGGTTGGGGCTGGTTTGCTGGGGCTGGGACTGGGTTGGGGCTGGTTTGCTGGGGCTGGGACTGGGTTGGGGCTGGTTTGCTGGGGCTGGGACTGGGTTGGGGCTGGTTTGCTGGGGCTGGGACTGGGTTGGGGCTGGTTTGCTGGGGCTGGGACTGGGTTGGGGCTGGTTTGCTGGGACTGGGACTGGGTTGGGGCTGGTTTGCTGGGGCTGGGACTGGGTTGGGGCTGGTTTGCTGGGACTGGGACTGGGTTGGGGCTGGTTTGCTGGGGCTGGGACTGGGTTGGGGCTGGTTTGCTGGGGCTGGGGCTGGGTTGGGGCTGGGACTGGGTTGGGGCTGGTTTGCTGGGGCTGGGGCTGGTTTGCTGTGTTAGGGCTGGGTTGGGGCTGGTTTGCTGGGGCTGGTTTGCTGTGTTGGGGCTGGGTTGGGGCTGGTTTGCTGGGGCTGGGGCTGGGTTGGGGCTGGGACTGGTTTGGGGCTGGTTTGCTGGGGCTGGGGCTGGGTTGGGGCTGGGTTCCTGGGGCTGGGGTTGTGTTGGGGCTGGTTTGCTGTGTTGGGACTGGGTTGGGGCTGGTTTGCTGGGTTGGGGCTGGTTTGCTGGGTTGGGGCTGGTTTGCTGGGTTGGGGCTGGGTTGGGGCTGGTTTGCTGTGTTGGGACTGGGTTGGGGCTGGGTTGCTGTGTTGGGGCTGGTTTGCTGGGTTGGGGCTGGTTTGCTGGGTTGGGGCTGGTTTGCTGGGGCTGGGTTCCTGGGGCTGGGACTGGTTTGCTGGGGCTGGGTTGCTGTGTTGGTGCTGGTTTCCTCGGGCTGGGACTGGTTTGCTGTGTTGGGGCTGGTTTGGGGCTGGTTTGCTGGGGCTGCTGTGCCCAGGCAGGAGCTTGCCATGGGGTTTGTGGCAGCACCTCCCTGCCAGGGAATCCTGCCCTGCTTTGGCAGGGAGTGAATGTCAGTGTGGGACTGAGCTGTGCTTGGCTGTGAGGTGATCTCAGGTGGGGGAATCCCTGACAGCTACAGCGATCAGAGTCTGCAGAGTTCCTTTGGCTTGTTGGTGCTGCCTGGAATGGGAAGGCAGAGGAGCAGCCCTGGCCCCAGGCTCTGCCGATGGCTCTCAGGCTGCCAGCAGCCTCTGTGCACTGCTGGCACCTAGTGGCTGCTGCGGCTCTGTGACCCCAGGGGGAAGGCAGTGCTGAGCTGGGGGTGGGCACAGGAAAGCAATCTGGGCTGCTCAGCTTCCTCACCAGCTGCAACTGGGGCTGCAGGGCCTGGGCCACAGCTCAGGAGGCTCAGTGGGACCAGAAGTGTGAGGTGGGCAGCAGTGGTGACTGCCCCTGTGCTGGGGCCCAGGGTTTCCAGGGCCTCTCTGGCTGATGCAGCAGTGAGCCAGGAGCACCCTGCACAGCTACAGCATCACAGAACTGCCTGGGCTGGGAGGGACCTCAAGGCTCAGCCAGCTCCAACCCCTGCCATGGCCAGGGACACCTCACACCACAGCAGGTTGCTCACAGCCACCTCCAGCCTGGCTGGAAGGTCTCCTTCTGTCAAGTCTCTGAGGCCCTCCTCAAGCTTGCAATAGAAGAGGGCATCAACTCCACCAGCTGGGGCAACTTCCACAGGTGGAAGGAGCTCTCCTGCCCAGGGCTCTGCAAGAGGCTCTGCAGGTTGTTGGCTGCAGGCCCCAGAGCTGCCAAGCCGCTCCCTGCAGCTCTCAGGAGCTCAGGGCTGTGCTGAGCTTCACTTGAGGATGTCAGCTCCTGGCTGTGTGCATGGGGCTGAACTCCTCAGCCCAGAGCTGGGCTGAAGGGGCTCCAGGAGAGCTGGGGGGGGACTTGGGACAAGGGCTGGGAGTGCCAGGCCCAGGGCCAATGGCTTTGAGCTGGGAGAGAAGAGACTGAGAGGGGAGAGGAGGAAGAAATCCTTTGCAGTGAGGCTGGGGAGACTCTGGCCCAGGCTGCCCAGGGAGGCTGTGGCTGCCTCCTGCCTGGAGGTGTTCAGGACCAGGCTGGATGAGGCCCTGAGCAAGCTGTGCTGGTGGGAGGGGTCCCTGCCCATGGCAGGGGCTGGAGCTGGGGGATCTGCAGGGTCCCTCCCAGGCCAAGCCCTGCTGTGACTCTCTCAACACAAAGTGCTGGCTGGGGGTGGGCAGAGCTGCTTTGGGCTCCAGCTCTGAGGACCTGCTCAGGGTTTGCTCAGCTGCTTCTTGTTTCCCTTCCAGGAATTGACTACAAGACCACTACTATCTTGCTGGATGGCAGGAGGGTCAAGCTGGAGCTCTGGTGAGTGGGGGGGGCAGGCACTGGCTGTCAGAGCAGGAGTGCTGAGTGCTGGTGGGAGGCTGTGCTGGGCTGTGGAGAGCACAGAGCATCCCCAGGCATGCAGTGGGGCTTGCTGGCTGATCCTGCAGTGAGGGCCTGGGGCACAGCAGCCACCTCAACATGGGGAGGGACTCCTTTCACCTCAGGGAGCTGGAGGCCTGGGGCAGGCTGCCCAGAGAGGTGCTGGGGTCTCCCTCCCTCTCTGGAGACATTCAGAACCCAGCTGGATGTGTGCCTGGCTGAGCTGCTCCAGGTGAAGCAGCCCTGCCAGTGGGGCTGGGCTGGGTGAGCTCCAGAGGCCCCTTCCAAGCCCCAGCACCCTGAGACTGGGACACCAGATCCCTGTCTGCTGCTGGGGGAGCACCAACAGCACTGCAATGGGGCCATGGGCTGGGCTGTGTTGGAAGGGACTACTGAATTCATCCAGTCCAAGCTTCCTGAGTGGCTTCTGGGGAAGCAGCTTTGCTGTAGTGGAGTTTTTCAGCTGTGGGAAATCATGAGTGGCTTGGGGTGGACCTTTCCAGCTCATCCAGGGCAAGCCCTGCAGCCAGCAGGGCCAGCTGCAGCCACAGCAGGCTGCTCCCAGCCCCAACCAACCTGCCCTGCACTGCTGCCAGCCATGGGGCAGCTCCACCTCTCTGGGCAGCCTGGCACAGGCTCTCCCCACCCTCAGCACCAAACATTTCTCCTTCTCTCCACTCTCAGCCTCCCTCTTGCACTTCAAACCATCCCCCCTTGGCCTGGCCCAACAGGCCCTGCTCAGCACTCTGTCCCCAGCTCTCTTCTGGCCTCTTGAAGCTCTGCAAGGCCCCCAGGAGGTCTCCTGGGAGCCTTCTCCTCTGCAGGCTGCACAACCCCAACTCTCTCAGGCTGTGCTCACAGCAGAGCAGCTCCAGCCCTCTGCTCCTCCTCCTGGCCCTGCTCTGGACACCTTCCAGCCCCTCCAGAGCCTTCCTGGCACAGAGGCTCCAGAGCTGGCCCCAGAGCTGCAGCTGTGGTCTCAGCAGAGTGGAGCAGAGGGGCAGAATCCCCTCCCTGGCCCTGCTGGCCACACTTCTCTTGCTGCAGCCCAGGCTCTGCTTGGCTCTCTGGGCTGCCAGTGCTCCCTGCTGGCTCCTGCTGAGCTTCTCCTCCCCCAGCACCCCCAAGGCCTTTCCTTCAGGGCTGCTCTCCAGCCAGTCCCTGCCCAGCCTCTAGCAGTGCCTGGGATTGCCCTGCCCCAGCTGCAGGACCTTGCCCTTGGTCTTGTTGAACCTCCTGAGGTTGTCCTGGGCCCAGCTCTGCAGCCTGCCCAGGTCCCTCTGGATGGATCCTTCCCTCCAGCCTGCCCAGGTCCCTCTGGATGGATCCTTCCCTCCAGCCTGCCCAGGTCCCTCTGGATGGATCCTTCCCTCCAGCCTGCCCAGGTCCCTCTGGATGGATCCTTCCCTCCAGTTGTCAGCAGTACCACACAGCTTGGTGTCATCAGCAGACCTGCTGAGGGTGCCTCAGGGCCATGTCCCTGTCACCAGCAAAGATGATCTCTGAGGTCTCTTCCATCCTAGGCCATTCTGTGATTCTCCAGAGCTCTCCAGAGCTCTGACTTAGAAGTGGACTGTGGGGAACCAGAGAGAAAATATGTTGCCCGGGGGAGTCAGATGAGATCCATCCTGAGCCATCACAAAGCTGAGTGGCTTTGGCTTGCACCATCTTCATGGGAAGCACAATGCCAGGGAGGACCTCTGGGCTCTGTTTGGAACCAGCAGTGGTGACCTAGGCTTCCCCAAAGCACCCTGAAGGGCAGTTTGGGTCCCACAATCATTTTAAAGGCCTTCCAGGACCTGCCCTGTATTTGGAGGAGCCCTTTGGAGCTGCAGCAGGAGATGTGCAGCAGGGGATGAGCAGCAGGGGATGTGCAGCAGGGGATGCGCAGCAGGGGATGTGCAGCAGGGGATGTGCAGCAGGGGATGAGCAGCAGGGGATGCGCAGCAGGGGATGGGCAGCAGGGGATGTGCAGCAGGGGATGTGCAGCAGGGGATGAGCAGCAGGGGATGTGCAGCAGGGGATGCGCAGCAGGGGATGCGCAGCAGGGGATGTGCAGCAGGGGATGTGCAGCAGGGGATGTGCAGCAGGGGATGCGCAGCAGGGGATGGGCAGCAGGGGATGTGCAGCAGGGGATGTGCAGCAGGGGATGAGCAGCAGGGGATGAGCAGCAGGAGATGAGCAGCAGGAGATGCGCAGCAGGGGATGGGCAGCAGAGGATGAGCAGCAGAGGATGAGCAGCAGGGGATGAGCAGCAGGAGATGAGCAGCAGGGGATGTGCAGCAGGGGATGTGCAGCAGGGGATGTGCAGCAGGGGATGAGCAGCAGGAGATGTGCAGCAGGAGATGAGCAGCAGGGGATGTGCAGCAGGAGATGAGCAGCAGGGGATGTGCAGCAGGGGATGGGCAGCAGGGGATGTGCAGCAGGGGATGGGCAGCAGGGGATGGGCAGCAGGGGATGTGCAGCAGGGGATGAGGAGCAGGGGATGTGCAGCAGGGGATGAGCAGCAGGGGATGTGCAGCAGGGGATGTGCAGCAGGGGATGAGCAGCAGGGGATGTGCAGCAGGGGATGAGCAGCAGGGGATGAGCAGCAGGGGATGTGCAGCAGGGGATGTGCAGCAGGGGATGTGCAGCAGGGGATGAGCAGCAGGGGATGACCAGCAGGGGATGCGCAGCAGGGGATGAGCAGCAGGGGATGTGCAGCAGGGGATGAGCAGCAGGGGATGTGCAGCAGGGGATGAGCAGCAGGGGATGAGCAGCAGGGGATGCGCAGCAGGGGATGAGCAGCAGGGGATGTGCAGCAGGGGATGTGCAGCAGGGGATGCGCAGCAGGGGATGCGCAGCAGGGGATGAGCAGCAGGGGATGTGCAGCAGGGGATGTGCAGCAGGGGATGCGCAGCAGGGGATGAGCAGCAGGGGATGTGCAGCAGGGGATGCGCAGCAGGGGATGAGCAGCAGGGGATGTGCAGCAGGGGATGTGCAGCAGGGGATGTGCAGCAGGGGATGTGCAGCAGGGGATGTGCAGCAGGGGATGAGCGGCAGGGGATGTGCGGCAGGGGATGTGCAGCAGGGGGTGTGCAGCAGGGGATGTGCAGCAGGGGATGTGCAGCAGGGGATGTGCAGCAGGGGATGTGCAGCAGGGGATGAGCAGCAGGGGATGAGCAGCAGGGGATGTGCAGCAGGGGATGTGCAGCAGGGGATGAGCAGCAGGGGATGAGCGGCAGGGGATGAGCGGCAGGGGATGTGCGGCAGGGGATGTGCAGCAGGGGATGTGCAGCAGGGGGTGTGCAGCAGGGGATGTGCAGCAGGGGATGTGCAGCAGGGGATGAGCAGCAGGGGATGTGCAGCAGGGGATGAGCAGCAGGGGATGTGCAGCAGGGGATGTGCAGCAGGGGATGTGCAGCAGGGGATGAGCAGCAGGGGATGTGCAGCAGGGGATGTGCAGCAGGGGATGCGCAGCAGGGGATGCGCAGCAGGGGATGAGCAGCAGGGGATGTGCAGCAGGGGATGAGCAGCAGGGGATGAGCAGCAGGGGATGAGCAGCAGGGGATGAGCAGCAGGGGATGTGCAGCAGGGGATGAGCAGCAGGGGATGTGCAGCAGGGGATGAGCAGCAGGGGATGAGCAGCAGGGGATGTGCAGCAGGGGATGAGCGGCAGGGGATGAGCAGCAGGGGATGTGCAGCAGGGGATGAGCGGCAGGGGATGTGCGGCAGGGGGTGTGCAGCAGGGGATGAGCAGCAGGGGATGTGCAGCAGGGGATGAGCAGCAGGGGATGTGCGGCAGGGGATGTGCAGCAGGGGATGTGCAGCAGGGGATGAGCGGCAGGGGATGTGCGGCAGGGGATGTGCAGCAGGGGGTGTGCAGCAGGGGATGTGCAGCAGGGGATGAGCAGCAGGGGATGAGCAGCAGGGGATGAGCGGCAGGGGATGTGCAGCAGGGGATGTGCAGCAGGGGATGTGCAGCAGGGGATGAGCAGCAGGGGATGAGCAGCAGGGGATGTGCAGCAGGGGATGTGCAGCAGGGGATGTGCAGCAGGGGATGAGCAGCAGGGGATGAGCAGCAGGGGATGTGCGGCAGGGGATGTGCAGCAGGGGATGAGCAGCAGGGGATGAGCGGCAGGGGATGAGCGGCAGGGGATGTGCGGCAGGGGATGTGCAGCAGGGGATGTGCAGCAGGGGGTGTGCAGCAGGGGATGTGCAGCAGGGGATGTGCAGCAGGGGATGAGCAGCAGGGGATGTGCAGCAGGGGATGAGCAGCAGGGGATGTGCAGCAGGGGATGTGCAGCAGGGGATGTGCAGCAGGGGATGAGCAGCAGGGGATGTGCAGCAGGGGATGTGCAGCAGGGGATGCGCAGCAGGGGATGCGCAGCAGGGGATGAGCAGCAGGGGATGTGCAGCAGGGGATGAGCAGCAGGGGATGAGCAGCAGGGGATGAGCAGCAGGGGATGTGCAGCAGGGGATGAGCGGCAGGGGATGTGCGGCAGGGGGTGTGCAGCAGGGGATGAGCAGCAGGGGATGTGCAGCAGGGGATGAGCAGCAGGGGATGTGCGGCAGGGGATGTGCAGCAGGGGATGTGCAGCAGGGGATGAGCGGCAGGGGATGTGCGGCAGGGGATGTGCAGCAGGGGGTGTGCAGCAGGGGATGTGCAGCAGGGGATGAGCAGCAGGGGATGAGCAGCAGGGGATGAGCGGCAGGGGATGTGCGGCAGGGGATGTGCAGCAGGGGATGTGCAGCAGGGGGTGTGCAGCAGGGGATGTGCAGCAGGGGATGTGCAGCAGGGGATGAGCAGCAGGGGATGTGCAGCAGGGGATGTGCGGCAGGGGGTGTGCGGCAGGGGATGAGCAGCAGGGGATGTGCAGCAGGGGATGTGCAGCAGGGGATGAGCAGCAGGGGATGTGCAGCAGGGGATGAGCAGCAGGGGATGAGCAGCAGGGGATGTGCAGCAGGGGACGAGCAGCAGGGGACGAGCAGCAGGGGATGTGCAGCAGGGGATGTGCAGCAGGGGACGAGCAGCAGGGGACGAGCAGCAGGGGACGAGCAGCAGGGGACGAGCAGCAGGGGATGGGCAGCAGGGGATGTGCAGCAGGGGATGAGCAGCAGGGGATGAGCAGCAGGGGATGTGCAGCAGGGGATGTGCAGCAGGGGATGTGCGGCAGGGGGTGTGCAGCAGGGGATGAGCAGCAGGGGATGTGCAGCAGGGGATGAGCAGCAGGGGATGTGCAGCAGGGGATGAGCAGCAGGGGATGTGCGGCAGGGGATGTGCAGCAGGGCATGAGCAGCAGGGGATGAGCAGCAGGGCATGAGCAGCAGGGGATGTGCAGCAGGGGATGAGCAGCAGGGGATGTGCAGCAGGGGATGAGCAGCAGGGGATGTGCAGCAGGGGATGGGCAGCAGGGGATGAGCAGCAGGGGATGTGCAGCAGGGGATGTGCAGCAGGGGATGAGCAGCAGGGGATGTGCAGCAGGGGATGAGCAGCAGGGGATGTGCAGCAGGGGATGGGCAGCAGGGGATGAGCAGCAGGGCATGAGCAGCAGGGGATGTGCAGCAGGGGATGAGCAGTAGGGGATGTGCAGCAGGGGATGAGCAGCAGGGCATGAGCAGCAGGGGATGTGCAGCAGGGGATGAGCAGCAGGGGATGTGCAGCAGGGGATGAGCAGCAGGGGATGGGCAGCAGGGGATGGGCAGCAGGGGATGGGCAGCAGAGGGTGCACAGTAGGGGATGGGCAGCAGGGGATGTGCAGCAGGGGATGTGCAGCAGGGGATGTGCAGCAGGGGGTGTGCAGCAGGGGATGGGCAGCAGGGGATGTGCAGCAGGGGGTGTGCAGCAGGGGATGTGCAGCAGGGGATGAGCAGCAGGGGATGTGCAGCAGGGGATGGGCAGCAGGGGATGTGCAGCAGGGGATGGGCAGCAGGGGGTGCACAGTAGGGGATGGGCAGCAGGGGATGTGCAGCAGGAGATGAGCAGCAGGGGATGAGCAGCAGGAGATGTGCAGCAGGGGATGTGCAGCAGGGGATGTGCAGCAGGGGATGAGCAGCAGGGGATGCGCAGCAGGGGATGTGCAGCAGGGGATGAGCAGCAGGGGATGTGCAGCAGGGGATGAGCAGCAGGGGATGTGCAGCAGGGGATGTGCAGCAGGGGGTGTGCAGCAGGGTATTCTGTTCTCCCCATTTCTCAGCTGTGACCTTTCCTCTCTGCAGGGACACCTCAGGGCAAGGAAGATTTTGCACCATCTTCAGATCCTACTCCAGAGGCGCCCAGGTGAGTGCTGCTCTCTGTGCCCCTTGGGGCTTCTCCTTTCAGCTGTGAAAGCCTTCCAGGAAGAAGTCACCAGTGGTGTGCCCCAGGGATCAGTGCTGGGCCCTGTGCTCTTTAACATCTTCATTGATGAGCTGGATGAGGGCATTGGGTCCATCAGCAGTGAGCTTGCAGATGACACCAAGCTGGGGGCAGGAGTTGATCTGCTGGAGGGTAGAGAGGCTCTGCAGAGAGACGTGTACAGGCTGGACAGATGGGCAGAGGCCAAGGGCAGGAGATTGAACACATCCAAGTGCCAGGGGCTGCACTTTGGCCACAACAACCCCAGGCAGTGCTACAGGCTGGGGTCAGAGTGGCTGAGAGCAGCCAGGCAGAGAGGGACCTGGGGGTGCTGGTGGACAGCAGCTGAACATGAGGCAGCAGTGTGCCCAGGGGGCCAAGAAGGCCAAGGGCATCCTGGACTGCATCAGGAAGAGTGTGGCCAGCAGGAGCAGGGAAGTCCTTGTGCCCTGTGCTCAGCACTGCTCAGGCCACCCCTTGAGTCCTGTGTCCAGCTCTGGGCTCCTCAGCTCAAGAAGGACATTGAGAGACTTGAAGGTGTCCAGAGAAGGGCAACAAAGCTGGGGAGGGGTCTGGGGCACAGCCCTGTGAGGAGAGGCTGAGGGAGCTGGGGTTGCTTAGCCTGCAGAAGAGGAGGCTCAGGGGAGACCTTCTTGCTCTCTGCAACTCCCTGCAGGGAGGTTGGAGCCAGGTGGGGCTTGGGCTCTGCTCCCAGGCAGCCAGCAGCAGAACAAGAGGACACAGTCTCAAGCTGTGCCAGGGGAGGTTCAGGCTGGAGGTGAGGTGAAAGTTCTTCCCAGAGAGAGTTGTTGGCCCTTGGGATGTGCTGCCCTGGGAGGTGGTGGAGTCCCCATCCCTGGAGCTGTTCAGGAGGGGATTGGATGAGGCTCTTGGTGCCATGGTTGAGTTGATCAGATGGTGCTGGGGGATAGGTTGGACTTGATGATCTCTGAGGTCTGTTCCAACCTGGTTGATTGTATGAAGTCAAGAGCTGTGGAAAGCAGCACATCTTGCATCAGAGGGAAAGGCTCTCTGTAAGTGCCAGGAGCATCTGGGTGTCACCAGCATGGAATGAGGGGAGGGAAGGAGCTGAGGTGGGTTGAGAACTGGCTGAAGGACAGAGCTCAGAGGGGCAGGGTCCAGCTGGAGGCCTGGAGCTCATTGTGTTCCCCAGGGGTCAGCCCTGGGTTTGTTCTTCTTCACCATCTGCATCAGTGACCTGGATGGAGGCACAGAGGGGACCCTCAGCCAGTGTGCTGATGGCACAGAGCTGGAAGGTTGGCTCAGGCTGTGCTGCCATTCATCATGACCTGGGCAGGCTGAGAGCTGGGCAGAGGGAAACTCAGGAGGTTCAAGCAGGGCAGGTGTAGAGTCCTGCCCCTGGGGAGGAACAACCTCCTGCAGTAGGGCAGGTGAGGAGAGACCTGCTGGGAAGTAGTTCCATGGAGAAGGAGCTGGGAGTGCTGGGGACAGGTTCCCCAGGAGCCAGAAATGTGCCCTTGGCCAAGAAGGCCAAAGGTGATCTGGAGGGCATGAGGAAGAGTGTGGCCAGCAGGGCAAGGGAGGTTCCCCTCCTCCTCTACTCTGTCCACATCTGGAGCCCTGGGGCCAGTCCTGGGCTCCCCAGTTGCAGAGGGACAGAGAACTGCTGGAGAGAGCCCAGGGCAGGCTGCAGAGCTGCTGAGGGGCCTGGAGCAGCTCTGGGAGCAGCAAAGGCTGAGAGCCCTGGGGCTGAGAGCCTGCAGAAGAGCAGCCCCAGAGGGCAGCTGAGCAATGCTCAGCAAGAGCTAAAGGAGCTGTGGGGGCAAGAGGCTGGGGCCAGGCTCTGCTGAGTGCTGCCCAGGGCCAGCAGAAGGGCCAGCAAGGGGCAGAAAGTGTCAGGCAGGAGGTTGGAGCTGAGCAGGAGGAGAAAGTTGTTTGGGGTGAGGCTGCTGGAGGCCTGGAGCAAGCTGCCCAGAGAGGTTGTGGAGTCTGCTGGTGTGGAGAGCTTCCAACCCCCCCTGGGCACTGTGCTGCTGGGCAGGGTGCTGGGGGTGCCCTGCTGGAGCAGGGCTTGGGCTGGGGGAGCTCCAGAGCTCCCTTCCAGCCTCACTATGCTGGGGCTCTGTGAGGGAGTGCCAGACTTTCCTGGGCTGCTATGGGAAAAGCCTCCTTGGGGCTTGGCTTACTTTCTGGAGCAGGACTCAGCAGCTGAGGGTATGGAGGACAAGGCCTGGCCCTGCCTGACCCTCCCTGTCTGAGCTCTGCCTTGGGAGCTTTGTCAGGTTGGTTTGATTGTGGCTTTCCCAGGGGAGCTCTCAGCTTGTGTTGCCTTCATCAGCTCCAAAACTAGGATCCCTCCTCCTTGCATGGCTGATGCAAACTTCAAAGTGGAGCAGCTCCAGAGGCTCCTAAAGAATGCTCCAGAAAACAGCAGCCAGGGTTTGACATTTGGAGCTTCTCCTTGGGGCCCTGCTCCAGAACAGCATCTGGGTTCTGAGCCAGGAGCTGCTGTTGGCTGACAGAACCTCCTCACTGTTGTGTTGTCATCCTTGCAGTGACCCTGACAGAGCTCCTCTGGGACAGAGCTGCCCTAAGGAGATCAACTGCTGCATTTTCCCTTGTGGTGCAGCACTGCCTCCAGCTCTGGGGCCCCCAGCACAGGAAGGACCTGGAGCTTCTGGAGAGGAGCCAGAGGAGGCCACAGAGATGCTCAGAGGCTGCAGAACCTCCCCTGTGGGGCCAGGCTGGGAGAGCTGGGGCTGTGCAGCCTGCAGAAGAGAAGGCTCCAGGCAGACCTCAGAGCAGCCTCCCAGCACCTGAAGGGCTCCAGGAGAGCTGGGGAGGGACTTGGGACAAGGGCTGGGAGTGCCAGGCCCAGGGCCAATGGCTTTGAGCTGGGAGAGAGGAGACTGAGAGTGGAGAGGAGGAAGAAATCCTTTGCAGTGGGGCTGGGGAGACTCTGGCCCAGGCTGCCCAGGGAGGCTGTGGCTGCCTTCTGCCTGGAGGTGTTGAGGACCAGGCTGGATGAGGCCCTGAGCAAGCTGTGCTGGTGGGAGGTGTCTCTGCCCATGGCAGGGGCTTGGAGCTGGAGGATCCTGAAGCTCCCTTCCAACCCAACCTATGCTGTGACTCCATGAACCTCTCCCTGACAGCTTCACACTGAAAATGAGCAGAAGTTCTCCCTGGGTAGAGGCTGAGGCTCTGCAAGGAGCTTCCCAGCAGGAGCACAAGGGGAGCCTGAAGACAGGAGGGCTTGGGCAGGTTCCCTTGGAGAGCAGCAGGCCAGGTGGCCTCAGCAGGCTGGCAGCTTGGAGGGGAGAGCAGCTCTGGGCTCTGAACAGGCACTGCCAGGGAGGGCCTCACTCTTGGCCTTCCCACACAGAGCTGATTGCTCCTGCAGGGCAGTGAGGAGAGCTGGACCTTCTGAGGAGGCTGCAGAGTGTCAGAGCAGCCTGCAAACACAGAGCACACCTCCTGGGGAGGTCTGGGGAGGTCACCTTGAGTGCAATCACACAGCACTTACAGGATGGCCAAGGGCTCAGGCCCAGCCAGCATGGATTTAGGAAGGGCAGGTCCTGCCTGACCAACCTGAGCTCCTTCCATGCCCAGGTGACTGCCTGGTGGCTGTGGGGCAGGCTGTGGATGAGGTCTGCCTGGACCTCAGCAAGGCCTTTGCCACCGTCCCCCACAGCAAACTCCTGGCCAAGCTGTCAGCCCCTGGCTGGGACAGCAGCTCTCTGAGCTGGGTTAGGAACTGGCTGGAGGCTGAGCCCAGAGAGTGGTGGTGAATGGTGCCACAGCCAGCTGGCAGCCAGGCACCAGTGGTGTGCCCCAGGGAGCAGTGCTGGGCCCTGTGCTCTTTAACATCTTCATTGATGATCTGGAGGAGGGCATTGAGTCCATCAGCAGTGAGCTTGCAGATGACAGCAAGCTGGGGGCAGGAGTTGATCTGCTGGAGGGTAGAGAGGCTCTGCAGAGGGACCTGGACAGGCTGGGCAGATGGGCAGAGGCCAAGGGCAGGAGATTGAACACATCCAAGTGCCAGGGGCTGCACATTGGCCACAACAACCCCAGGCAGAGCTACAGGCTGGGGTCAGAGTGGCTGAGAGCAGCCAGGCAGAGAGGGACCTGGGAGTGCTGGTGGACAGCAGCTGAACAGGAGCCAGCAGTGTGCCCAGGGGGCCAAGAAGGCCAAGGGCATCCTGGCCTGCATCAGGAAGAGTGTGGCCAGCAGGAGCAGGGAAGTCCTTGTGCCCTGTGCTCAGCACTGCTCAGGCCACAGCTTGAGTCCTGTGTCCAGCTCTGGGCTCCTCAGCTCAAGAAGGACATTGAGAGACTTGAAGGTGTCCAGAGAAGGGCAACAAAGCTGGGGAGGGGTCTGGGGCACAGCCCTGTGAGGAGAGGCTGAGGGAGCTGGGGTTGCTTAGCCTGGAGAAGAGGAGGCTCAGGGGAGACCTTCTTGCTCTCTGCAACTCCCTGCAGGGAGGTTGGAGCCAGGTGGGGGTTGGGCTCTGCTCCCAGGCAGCCAGCAGCAGAACAAGAGGACACAGTCTCAAGCTGTGCCAGGGGAGGTTTAGGCTGGAGGTGAGGAGAAAGTTCTTCACCAAGTGAGTCGTTCGTCATTGGGCTGTGCTGCCCAGGGAGGTGGTGGAGTCCCCATCCCTGGAGGTGTTCCAGAGGGGATTGGATGTGGCACTTGGTGCCATGGTCTAGCCATGAGGTCTGTGTTGATAGGTTGGACTCGATGATCCTCGAGGTCCTTTCCAACCTAAGTTATACTGTGAGACTGTGAAATGTGCTGATGCCTGACTAACTTGACTGACTGACTGACTTGAGTCCTCAAATCCTTTTCTAGAGGCCAAGTGTACAGGAGCAGAACTTCCACCTCCAGTGCTGGGGAAGCCCAGCAGCAGCCAAGCTGCAGGAGATGCAAGAGGCTGCAGCACTGCCCCCAGTGACAGCTTGGCCTGACTGCCTGGGGCTGAGCCTCAGCCCCTTCAGAAGCACTTCAGTACCTGCAGGGGACCCACAGGCAGGGGGAGGGACTGCTCAGAGGGGCTGTGGGGACAGGACCAGAGGCTATGGTCTGGAACTGGAGCAGGGCAGAGTTAGGTTGGACACCAGGAGGGAGCTCTGCAGAGGGAGGCTGGGGAGACTCTGGCACAGGCTGCCCAGGGAGGTGGTGCAGGCTCCATCCCTGGAGCCATTGAAGCTCAGCCTGGCTGTGCCCCTGGGCAGCCTGCTCTGGCTGGAGCTGTCCCTGCTGCCTGCAGGGGGTTGGCTGTGTCCCTGGGCAGCCTGCTCTGGCTGGAGCTGTCCCTGCTGCCTGCAGGGGGTTGGCTGTGTCCCTGGGCAGCCTGCTCTGGCTGGAGCTGTCCCTGCTGCCTGCAGAGGCTGGGACAGGATGCCCTTGGAGGCTCCCTCCCAGGCCAGGGCAGGCTGTCAGTGTGGCCTCTGCTCAGGGAGGTGGTTTGGGTAGCTGCTGCTGAGCTCATTCAGGGCTCCCCAGCAAGCAGGGAGCTGCTGGCTCCTTGGCTCTTTGAGGTGCAGGCTCTGCTCTGCCTTCCCTGCTTGCTGCAGTAACTTCCCTGCTTGCTGCAGTACCTTCCCTGCCTCAGATCCTTCCCGTGAGGCTGTCCAGCTGCTGGAGGAGCCTCCACCTTGCCTGCCAAGTTGTTCTATCCAAAGCTGAGTGATGAATGACTCCCCCCCTCCATCCTCCCCAGTGTGGTGAGCTGGTGGGAAGTGCTTTGGCAGCAGGAGACAGCAGCCCAGGAGCCAAGGTCTGAGGTGCCAGCTGGAAGCCATGGCCACACGTAGCTCCCAAGGAGCAGGCAGGGGAGACAAAGAGCTCTGCTTGCTGTCAGCCCTGGACCTCCTGTTTGTGGTTTACTTCATCCTGTGGGCCAGAGAAGCCCAGGCTGGAGGGGGTCCTCCAGGCTTCTTCAACAGCAGCTCTGTTCCAGCAGGGGAGAGCAGCAGCAAGGGAGACTTTCCTGGCCACCTCCTCCCTCCTCTGCCCAGGCTGAGCTGAGCTCTCTGGGGGAGCCCTGGCTGCCCCCCAGCACAGACCTGCTGTGCTTGTGCAAGGAGAGGCAGCTCTGGGAGAAGGCTTCTTGGCCCTGATGGGTCAGCAGGCTGCTTCCCTCCCACCTTGAGCTGCTGCTTCCTTGTGAGCCTGGTGTGAGCCTGCAGACAGAGCTGCTGGAGAGAGACCAGAGGAGGTCACAAAGATGCTGCCAGGGCTGGAGCAGCTCTGCTGGGAGCACAGGCTGAGGGAGCTGGGGCTGTGCAGCCTGCAGAGGAGAAGGCTCCAGGGGCTCCTCAGAGCTGCTGCCAGGAGCTGAAGGGATCCTGCAGGAAGGCTGCAGAGGAACTTTTGCTGAGGGGGTCTGAGGCAGGCCCAGGGGGAAGGGTTTGGAGCTGAGGCAGAGCAGGGTTGGAGTGGAGCTGAGGCAGAAGTTGTTGAGTGTGAGGCTGCTGAGCCTCTGGCCCAGGCTGCCCAGGGAGGCTGTGGCTGCCTCCTGCCTGGGGGTGCTGAAGGCCAGGCTGGATGAGGCCCTGAGCAGCTGAGCCTGGTTGAGAGAGCCCAGAGCCAGCTGAGTGCTGAGCTGCAGCCAGAGCAGGGAGAGCAGCAGCACAGGGAGGGGATTCTGCCCCTCTGCTCTGCTCTGCTCAGCCTCCACCTGCAGCACTGCCTCCAGCTCTGGGGCCCCCAGCACAGGAAGGACCTGGAGCTGCTGGAGAGGAGCCAGAGGAGGCCACAGAGATGCTCAGAGGCTGCAGACCCTCCCCTGTGGGGCCAGGCTGGGAGAGCTGGGGCTGTGCAGCCTGGAGAAGAGAAGGCTGCAGGGAGACCTCAGAGCCTTCCAGTGCCTGAAGGGCTCCAGGAGAGCTGGGGAGGGACTCTTGAGAGGGGTCTGTGGGGATAGGATGAGAGACAATGGTTTGAAACTGCAGCAGGGCAGAGTTAGGTTGGACAGCAGGAGGGAGCTCTGCAGAGGGAGGCTGGGGAGACTCTGGCACAGGCTGCCCAGGGAGGTGGTGCAGGCTCCATCCCTGGAGCCATTGAAGCTCAGCCTGGCTGTGTCCCTGGGCAGCCTGCTCTGGCTGGAGCTGTCCCTGCTGCCTGCAGGGGGTGGGACAGGAGGCCCTTGGAGGCTCCCTCCCAGGCCAGGGCAGGCTGTGAAAGGCATCAGCCAACCTGCCCTTGGTACCTTCTGACCTTTGGGAAGCTTTGCTTGACAGCTGGACTCTAATCCTGAAGGCCTGGAGCTGTGCTGTGACTGGAGGGGGAGCTGGCAGGCAACAGAAATGCTGCTCCTGCGGACCTGGGGCTCCCTGGTTTTGCTGATGTTTTATCCTGAAGAACAAGGACAAAGAATCACAGAACCACAGCATGGCAATGGGGGAAAGGACCTCCAGAGATCACACAGTCTAACCCCCTGCCAGAGCAGGAGCAGCCAGGGCAGGGCACACAGCAGCTGGGGCTTGGAAGTCTGCACACCAGGAGACTCCACAACCCCCCTGGGCAGCCTGCTGCAGGGCTCTGCCACCCTCACACCAGAGAAGTTTCTCCTCCTGTTGAGGTGGAACCTCCTGGGCTCCAGTTTGTGTCCACTGCTCCTTGTGCTGGCCCTGGGCACCACCAAGCAGAGCCTGGTCCCTGCTTCTTGCCCCCCAGCCCCTCCCATATTGATAGACATTGAGCAGATAGCTCTTAGCCTTCTCCTCTCCAGGCCCCAGGGCTCTCAGCCTCTCTTCACAGCAGAGTTGTTCCAGTCCCTTCATCATCCTCATAGCCTCCCCTGGACTCTATCCAGCAGTTCCCTGTCCCTCACACCAAACAACTTTCTCCTCCTGCATTCCAGGTTGGATTCATTGCCTCTTGTGCTGGCCCTGGGCAACACCAAGCAGAGCCTGGCCCCTGCTTCTTGCCCCCCAGCCCTCAGCTATTGAGAGACATTGAGCAGATCCCTCTCAGCCTTCTCCTCCTCAGGCTACCCAGCCCCAGGGCTCTCAGCCTGCACAGCAGAGATGTTCCAGGCCCTTCAGCATATTCACAGTCTTTGTTGGACTCTCTCCAGCAGTTCTCTGTCCCTCTTGAACTGGAGAGCCCAGAGCTGGACCCAGCACTCCAGCTGTGGTCTCCCATGGGCAGAGCAGAGAGGGAAGGGAACCTCCCTGGCCCTGCTGGCCACACTTCTCTCATTGCACCCCAGGATCCCATGGGGGGGTGGAAAGAAGAAGGTGCAGGTGGCAGCTGCCAGCAGGCTGAAAGGCTCTGTCCTTGAGCACGTTGCTAGCAGGAGCAGCCTGCACCAAGGGGGTCCTGGCCTGCTCCTCTTGGCTGAAGGGAGCTGTCAGTGCAGAAGGGGATTCAGCAGACTGTGCTGCGCTTGCTGGCAGTTGGTCTGGGAAGGCACTCAGCAAGTTCTCTGCTCTGCTGTTTCCTGGCTCTCCCTCCTTCCCATGGGCAGCCTTGGGAGCTGCAAGTGGAAAGAGAGACACAGCAAAAGGGAACAGAAAGCTCAGAGGCTCTGGGTGCTATCCAGACTGCATTTGCAATGTGAGGCCTCCTGCTGGAAGAGGCTTCTGGAGTGCAGTGAGGGCCTGGGGCACAGCAGCCACCTCAACATGGGGAGGGACTCCTTTCACCTCAGGGTGCTGGAGGCCTGGGGCAGCTGCCCAGAAAGGTGCTGGAGTCTCCCTCTCTGGAGACATTCACAGCCCAGCTGGATGTGTGCCTGGCTGAGCTGCTCCAGGTGAAGCAGCCCTGCCAGTGGGGCTGGGCTGGGTGAGCTCCAGAGGCCCCTACCAAGCCCCAGCACCCTGAGACTGGGACACCAGATCCCTGTCTGCTGCTGGGGGAGCACCAACAGCACTGCAATGGGGCCATGGGCTGGGCTGTGTTGGAAGGGACTACTGAATTCATCCAGTCCAAGCTTCTTGAGTGGCTTCTGGGGAAGCAGCTTTGCTGTAGTGGAGTTTCTCAGCTGTGGGAAATCATGAGTGGCTTGGGGTGGACCTTTCCAGCTCAACCAGTCCAAGCCCCTGCAGCCAGCAGGGCCAGCTGCAGCCACAGCAGGCTGCTCCCAGCCCCAACCAGCCTGCCCTGCACTGCTGCCAGCCATGGGGCAGCTCCACCTCTCTGGGCAGCCTGGCACAGGCTCTCCCCACCCTCAGCACCAAACATTTCTCCTTCTCTCCACTCTCAGCCTCCCTCTTGCACTTCAAACCATCCCCCCTTGGCCTGGCCCAACAGGCCCTGCTCAGCACTCTGTCCCCAGCTCTCTTCTGGCCTCTTGAAGCTCTGCAAGGCCAGCAGGAGGTCTGCCTGGAGCCTTCTCCTCTGCAGGCTGCACAACCCCAACCCTCCCAGCCTGGCCTCCCAGCAGAGGCCTTCCAGCCTCCCAGCACTGCTGTGGCCTCCTCTGGCCCTGCTCCAGCAGCTCCCTGCCTGTGCTGAGGGCCCCAGAGCTGCCCCAGCCCTGCAGGCACAGCAGAGGGGCAGAATCCCCTCCCTGCCCCTGCTGCCCACCCTGCTGGGGAGCAGCCCAGGCCAGGCTGGGGCTGGGCTGGCAGCACTCAGTGCCAGCTCCTGGCCAGCTCTGCACCCCCAGCACCTCCAAGGCCTTCTCCTCAGGGCTGCTCTCAGCCCTTCCCTCCCCCCAGGCTGGATTTGTGTTGGGATTGCCCTGCCCCAGGTGCAGGACCTTGCACTTGGCCCTGTTGAGCTCCATGAACATCAGAGATACAAACAGTGAGGTCAGGGCACCCTCAGCAGCTCTGCAGATGAGAGGCAGCTGAGTGGTGTGGCTGAGGGGCCACAGGGGTGGGATGGCTGCCAAAAGGACCTGGGAAAGCTGGAGAGGTTCAACAGCACCAAGTGCAGAGCCCTGCCCCTGGGTCAGGACAGCCCTCAAAGCCAACCCAGGCTGGGGGGGATGAGGTTGAGAGCAGCACTGCAGGGAAGGCCTTGGGGGTGCTGGGGGGGAGGAGCTGGGCAGGAGCCAGCAATGGGCACTGGCAGCACAGGAGGCCAAGGGCAGCCTGGGCTGCATCCAAAGCAGGGTGGCCAGAGCTGGAGAGAGAGGATCCTGCCCTCTGCTCTGCTCTGGGGAGACCTCCCCTGCAGGGCTGGGGCCAGGTATGGGACCCCCAGCACAAGAGAGACCTGGAGCTGCTGGAGAGGGGCCAGAGGAGGCCACAGAGATGCTCAGAGGCTGCAGAACCTCCCCTGTGGGGCCAGGCTGGGAGAGCTGGGGCTGTGCAGCCTGGAGAAGAGAAGGCTGCAGGCAGACCTCAGAGCAGCCTCCCAGTAGCTGAAGGGCTCCAGGAGAGCTGGGGAGGGACTTGGGCCAAGGGCTGGGAGTGCCAGGCCCAGGGCACTCAGCCTTCATCAGCTCCAAAACTAGGATCCCTCCTCCTTGCATGGCTGATGCAAACTTCAAAGTGGAGCAGCTCCAGAGGCTCCTAAAGAATGCTCCAGAAAACAGCAGCCAGGGTTTGACATTTGGAGCTTCTCCTTGGGGCCCTGCTCCAGAACAGCATCTGGGTTCTGAGCCAGGAGCTGCTGTTAGCTGACAGAACCTCCTCACTGTTGTGTTGTCATCCTTGCAGTGACCCTGACAGAGCTCCTCTGGGACAGAGCTGCCCTAAGGAGATCAACTGCTGCATTTTCCCTTGTGGTGCAGCACTGCCTCCAGCTCTGGGGCCCCCAGCACAGGAAGGACCTGGAGCTGCTGGAGAGGAGCCAGAGGAGGCCACAGAGATGCTCAGAGGCTGCAGAACCTCCCCTGTGGGGCCAGGCTGGGAGAGCTGGAGATGTGCAGCCTGGAGAAGAGAAGGCTGCAGGCAGACCTCAGAGCAGCCTCCCAGTGCCTGAAGGGCTCCAGGAGAGCTGGGGAGGGACTTGGGCCAAGGGCTGGGAGTGCCAGGCCCAGGGCCAATGGCTTTGAGCTGGGAGAGAGGAGACTGAGAGTGGAGAGGAGGAAGAAATCCTTTGCAGTGAGGCTGGGGAGACTCTGGCCCAGGCTGCCCAGGGAGGCTGTGGCTGCCTCCTGCCTGGAGGTGTTGAGGACCAGGCTGGATGAGGCCCTGAGCAAGCTGTGCTGGTGGGAGGTGTCCCTGCCCATGGCAGGGGCTTGGAGCTGGATGAGCTCTGAGCTCCCTTCCATCCCAACCCAGAGCATTCTGTTCTTCAGGCCCAGCTCCAGACATGACTCTGGGGGAGGTCTGCAGTGGTTCTGTGGCTCAGTCCTGGCCCTTTCCACCCCCATGTGCTGCAGGTGTGCCCCTGCTGAGTGTTTTGCCCTGCATGGGGGAGTGTCACATCCATGGCCCTGCTCAGACTCCCCCCTGTGCCTCACAGCCTTTGGCAGCAGCACAGCCTCAGGGCTGTGTGCCAGCAGCTCTGGGGAGGTTGTGTTTCCCATCTCTGTGGTGGATTTTCCATGTCAGGGGCTGAAGGAGCAGCTCTGCTGGGGATGGGGGGGCTCTGACAGGTACCAGGACACGTGCTGGTAGCTCCCTCCCTCACTGTGCTGTGTGTAGGAGGCCCTCAGGGGTCAGTGCTGGGAGCAGGGCTGTTGAACATCTCCCTCAGCCCCATGGGCACTGGGGTTGGGGCACCCTCAGCAGGGATGCAGATGGCACCAAGCTGTGTGGCTCAGCTGGCAGCTGGAGGGAAGGATCCATCCAGAGGGAGCTGGGCAGGCTGGAGGGAAGGATCCATCCAGAGGGACCTGGGCAGGCTGGAGGGAAGGATCCATCCAGAGGGAGCTGGGCAGGCTGGAGGGAAGGATCCATCCAGAGGGAGCTGGGCAGGCTGGAGGGAAGGATCCATCCAGAGGGAGCTGGGCAGGCTGCAGAGCTGGGCCCATGTCAGCCTCATGAAGGTCAGCAAGGCCAAGGGCAAGGTCCTGCAGCTGGGGCAGGGCAATCCCAAGCACAAACCCAGGCTGGGTGAGGAGTGGCTGAGAGCAGCCTGCAGGAGAAGGCCTTGGGGCTGTCAGCTGGTGACAAAGTCCCCAGGAGCCAGCAGTGGTCCCTGGCAGCCCAGAGCCAGCTGAGTGCTGAGCTGCAGCCAGAGCAGGGACAGCAGCAGCACAGGGAGGGGATTCTGCCCCTCTGCTCTGCTCTGCTCAGCCCCCACCTGCAGCACTGCCTCCAGCTCTGGGGCCCCCAGCACAGGAAGGACCTGGAGCTGCTGGAGAGGAGCGAGAGGAGGCCACAGAGATGAGCAGAGGCTGCAGATCCTCCTCTGTGGGGCCAGGGTGGGAGAGCTGGGGCTGGAGAAGGCCATTAGGGCTGGCTGAGGCCCTGAGCACCCTGGGCTGGTGGGAGCTGTGTGGGGAGTAGATGATCTTTAAGGTCCCTTCCTAACCAAACCAGTCTGGGATCCTGTGATCTGTGTTGGACCAGGCTGAGGCTCTCCTTTGCCACCTGAGGACCCCTTCCTGCCTGCACTGGGGACTTGTCTCAGGGCCAGCTGGTCCTGGGGGATCTCCTCAGTTCAGAGGGGACTGATTGTGCTGAGCTTGCTGCTGAATGCTCTCTTGCCCTGCAGTCATAGTATCATAGTATCACAGTATCAGTCAGGGTTGGAAGGAACCCCAAGGATCATCCAGTCCCAACCCCCCTGCCATGGGCAGGGACACCCCACACTAGATCAGCCTGCCCAGAGCCTCATCCAGCCTGGCCTTAAACACCTCCAGGGTCAAGGCCCCAACCACCTCAGTCAGCTCAGGCTGGTTTGTCTTGCCCTCAGCCTGCTCTGCCTGCCCCTGGGCCACCTCCCAGCTGGTGCTGCCTGCCCCACCAGGCTGCTCTGACTGCAGTGCCAGCTCCTCCATGGTTCTCGCTTCAGGGCCAGTGCAGCTGCCCTGCTGCAGAGTAACTGAGTCCAGCTCTGGGCTCCTCGGGTCAAGAAGGACATTGAGAGACTTGAAGGTGTCCAGAGAAGGGCAACAAAGCTGGGGAGGGGTCTGGGGCACAGCCCTGTGAGGAGAGGCTGAGGGAGCTGGGGTTGCTTAGCCTGGAGAAGAGGAGGCTCAGGGGAGACCTTCTTGCTCTCTGCAACTCCCTGCAGGGAGGTTGGAGCCAGTGGGGGTTGGGCTCTGCTCCCAGGAAGCCAGCAGCAGAACAAGAGGACACAGTCTCAAGCTGTGCCAGGGGAGGTTTAGGCTGGAGGTGAGGAGAAAGTTCTTCCCAGAGAGAGTTGTTGGCCCCTGGGATGTGCTGCCCAGGGAGGTGGTGGAGTCCCCATCCCTGGAGGTGTTCCAGAGGGGATTGGATGTGGCCCTTGGAGCCATGGTTTAGCTGTCAGGAGGTGCTGGGTGAGAGGTTGGACTTGATGATCTCTGAGGTCTCTTCCAACCTTGGTGATTCTGTAACCTTGGAGAGGCTGCTGTGCCCTTGCCTGCAGAGAAGAGTGACAAGAACCTGAGCACAGCCTTCAACACTATCCCACACCACAGCCTGGGCTCCAGGCTGGTGACACATGGCTGTGATGGGTGACCACCAGATGGATAAGGAACTGGCTTGATGGCTGCACCCAAAGAGTGGCTGTCCATGGCTCCATGGCCCAGAGGAGGCCAGGGACAAGCAGAGTCCCTCAGGGATCAGTCCTGGGACCAGGCTTGTTCAACATCTCTGTGGGTGCCATGGACAGTGGCACTGAGTGCAGCCTCAGCAGGTTTGCTGATGACAGCAAGCTGTGTGGTGCAGCAGACAGCTGGAGGGAAGGGATCCATCCAGAGGGAGCTGGGCAGGCTGGAGGGAAGGGATCCATCCAGAGGGAGCTGGGCAGGCTGGAGAGGTGGGCACAAGCCAACCTCATGAGGTTCAACAAGACCAAGGGCAGGGTCCTGCAGCTGGGTGGAGGCAATCCCAGGCACAACTCCAGGCTGGGCAGGGACTGGCTGGAAAGCAGCCCTGAGGAGAGAGCCTTGGGGGTGCTGGGGGAGGAGAAGCTCACCAGGAGCTCTCAGTGTGCACTTGCAGCCCAGAAAGCCAACCAGAGCCTGGGCTGCAGCAGGAGAAGTGTGGCCAGCAGGGCAAGGGAGGTGATTCTCCCCCTCTGCTCAGCTCTGGGGAGACCCCACCTGGAATACTGTGTCCAGTTCTGGAGCCCCTAGCACAAGAGGGATCTGGGGGGGCTGGAAGGTGTCCAGAGCAGGGCCAGGAGGATGAGCAGAGGGCTGGAGCACCTCTCCTGTGAGGACAGACTGAAGGAGTTGGGGCTGTTCAGTCTGGAGAAGAGAAGGCTCCCAGGTGACCTCATTGTGGCCTTCCAGGATCTGAAGGGGGCTACAGGAAGGCTGGGGAGGGACTGCTCAGGATCTCAGGCAGTGATAGGGCTAGGGGGAATGGAATGAAGCTGGAGGTGGGGAGATTCAGGCTGGAGGTGAGGAGGAAGTTCTTGCCCATGAGAGTGGTGAAGCCCTGGAATGGGTTGTGCAGGGAGGTGGTTGGGGCCCTGTCCCTGGAGGTGTTTAAGGCCAGGCTGGATGAGGCTCTGGGCAGCCTGATCTAAGTGTGGGGTGTCCCTGCCCATGGCAGGGGTTGGAACTAGATGATCCTTGTGGTCCCTTCCAACCTTGACTGATGCTATGCTACTAAGAAGTCAGGAGGATGAGGGGAGAGCTGCAGCCAGGCTGCTGGATGTGCACAGCTGGCAGCCAGTGGCAGCTGCTGGGGGGCCTGCAGGCCATGCTCAGCCTCCTGTCCTGTTGGCTGTCTGTCCTCAGAACTGCTGTGACTCCAGAAGAGCTCCCCCAGGAGCTGCTGGGGCAGCCCAGTGGCGGCCAGCAGTGTCTGTGCTCCTGAGCCCGGTTTAGGGCGAGGATGGAGGCTCTCCAAGGTGCTGCTCCATGGCTGCAGGCACAGACCTCCCCTGAGCGCTGCCTGTGTTGGTGCTGCAGCTCAAGAGGTGGTTGGGAAGGGAGTGGTGGTTGGGGGGTGACGTTCAGGAAGGAGGATGTGGGCCTGAGGGTTGGGGGGAAGGGCCTAGGGTGAGACCTTTGAGCTAAGCCTCTGGAGTTGGTCACTGCTGTTGTGCTTTGTTCATTCCCTGCTGGTGCAGAGGTGACACAGAGCCACAGAGTGCCTTCAGCAGAGCCCAGCCTGCAGGGACAGGGAACTGCTGGAGAGAGCCCAGGGCAGGCTGCAGAGCTGCTGAGGGGCCTGGAGCAGCTCTGGGAGCAGCAAAGGCTGAGAGCCCTGGGGCTGAGAGCCTGCAGAAGAGCAGCCCCAGAGGGCAGCTGAGCAATGCTCAGCAAGAGCTAAAGGAGCTGTGGGGGGCAAGAGGCTGGGGCCAGGCTCTGCTGAGTGCTGCCCAGGGACAGCACAAGGGCCAGCAAGGGGCAGCAAGTGTCAGGCAGGAGGTTGGAGCTGAGCAGGAGGAGAAAGTTGTTTGGGGTGAGGCTGCTGGAGGCCTGGAGCAGGCTGCCCAGAGAGGTTGTGGAGTCTGCTGGTGTGGAGAGCTTCCAACCCCCCCTGGGCACTGTGCTGCTGGGCAGGGTGCTGTGGGTGCCCTGCTGGAGCAGGGCTTGGGTGGGTGAGCTCCAGAGCTCCCTTCCACCCCCTGCCATTCATTCCCTGACTCCATGAGTGCAGCTCTTCTGTGAAAGGGGAGAAGCAGAAGACTGTTTGTGCTTCAGTGACTTTGTGTCAGGTTTGTGACAGGAGAGGAGACTCTTTTGCTCCTCCACATCCACAGCCATCAACTTCCTCTGCTCCTCCTGTGCAGGGACTGCTGATGTGAGAGGTGGTCAAGCCCAAAGCAGGAGTGAATGCTCCTCCCGTGGCCCGGGGCCGAGCCAGCCCAGATCTCTTGTCTCCATTTGTGCCCCAGGGAGCACCCAGAGAGTGCACCTGGAGCCGTGCTCTGCCCTTCAGCCCCGTGCCTGGTGGCTGTGGCCCCCTTGGCAGCTGCCCCCCGGGGCAGTTGCTGAGGTGCTGCTGCTGTTCTTCCCCCAGGGGATTCTCTTGGTGTACGACATCACCAACCGCTGGTCCTTCGACGGCATCGACCGCTGGATCAAGGAGATCGACGAGGTGAGAGGCGGGGCCGGAGCGGTGCTGCACTGCCCCCCAGCGGCAGCCGGGCACGGCTCGCCTGGGCTGCCGCCTCTGACGTGGGCACGGCTCTGCCACGGGCACGGCTCTGCTGTGGGCATGGCTCTGCCGTGGGTGTGGATCTGCTGTGGGTATGGATCTGCTATGGGCATGGATCGACCACGAGCACGGCTCTGCTGTGGGCATGGATCCACCACGGGCATGGCTCTGCTGTGGGCATGGCTCTGCTGTGGGTATGGATCCACCACGGGCATGGCTCTGCCGTGGGCATGGATCCACCACGGGCATGGCTCTGCCATGGGCACAGCTCTGCCATGGGCATGGATCCACCACGGGCATGGCTCTGCTGTGGGCATGGCTCTGCTGTGGGTATGGATCCACCACGGGCATGGCTCTGCTGTGGGTATGGATCCACCACGGGCATGGCTCTGCTGTGGGCATGGCTCTGCTGTGGGTATGGATCCACCACGGGCATGGCTCTGCTGTGGGTATGGATCCACCACAAGCATGGCTCTGCTATGGGCATGGATCCACCACAGGCATGGCTCTGCTATGGGCATGGATCCACCACGGGCATGGCTCTGCCATGGGCATGGATCCACCACAAGCACGGCTCTGCCGTGGGCATGGATCCACCACGGGCATGGCTCTGCCATGGGCATGGATCCACCACGGGCATGGCTCTGCCGTGGGCATGGATCCACCATGGGCATGGCTCTGCCATGGGCATGGATCCACCACGGGCATGGCTCTGCCATGGGCATGGATCCACCACGGGCATGGCTCTGCTGTGGGCATGGCTATGTGGTGGGTGTGGATCTGCCCTGGGCATGGCTGCTATGGGCGTGTCTCAACCATGGGTGTGGCTCTGCCATGGGCGTGGCTCTGCTATGGGCATGGCTCTGCTGTGGGTGTGGATCTGCCCTGGGCATGGCTGCTATGGGCGTGTCTCAGCCATGGGTGTGGCTCTGCCATGGGTGTGGCTCTGCCATGGGCATGGATCCACCACAGGCATGGCTCTGCTGTGGGCATGGCTCAGGGGGTTGGGCTGGGTGAGCTCCAGAGGTCCCTTCCAGCCTGCTGGTACCCCCTGGGTGCTGGCACCCCCTGGCTGCTGGTACTCACCCCATGGCTGCTGGCACCCCCTGGCTGCTGGCATCCCCTGGCTGCTGGTACTCACTCCATGGCTGCTGGCACCCCCTGGCTGCTGGCACTCACTCCATGGATGCTGGCACCCCCTGGCTGCTTGCAGCGGCCTGGCTCTGATCTCTGCCCTCCCTCCGGGGGTGTTTTGCAGCATGCCCCCGGGGTGCCTCGGATCCTGGTGGGGAACAGGCTGCACCTGGCCTTCAAGCGGCAGGTGCCCACGGAGCAGGCCAGGGCCTACGCGGAGAAGAACTGCATGACCTTCTTTGAGGTCAGCCCCCTCTGCAACTTCAACGTCATCGAGTCCTTCACCGAGCTCTCCCGCATCGTCCTCATGCGCCACGGCATGGAGAAGATCTGGAGACCCAACAGAGGTCTGCGGGCAGGGCAGGGCCGGGCCGGGCTGCAAGGGCAGCAGCAGGGGCTCCGGGGGGGACAGGACCCGGGCCGGGCTGCACGGCAGCAGGAGGGACTCCGGGGGGTGAGCTGGGGTCCGGGCTGGGCTGCACGGCACCAGGAGGGGCTCCGGGGGAGGAGGGGGCCCGGAAGCAGCAGAGAGGGAGGAGTGCCTCGGGTGAGAGGAGCTGCAACTGAGCCTGCCAGGAGCTGCAGCTAAGCCCTGCAGGAGCTGCAGCTGAGCCCGCCAGGAGCTGCAGCTGAGCCCTGCAGGAGCTGCAGCTAAGCCCTGCAGGAGTTGCAGCTGAGCCTGCCAGGAGCTGTAGCTGAGCCTGCCAGGAGCTGCAGCTGAGCCCTGCAGGAGCTGCAGCTGAGCCTGTCAGGAGCTGCAGCTGAGTGCTCTAGGAGCTGCAGCTGAGCCTGTCAGGAGCTGCAGCTGAGTGCTCCAGGAGCTGCAGCTGAGCCTGTCAGGAGCTGCAGCTGAGTGCTCTAGGAGCTGCAGCTGAGTGCTCTAGGAGCTGCAGCTGAGCCTACCAGGAGCTGCAGCTGAGCCCTGCAGGAGCTGCAGCTGAGCCTACCAGGAGCTGCAGCTGAGCCCTGCAGGAGCTGCAGCTGAGCCTACCAGGAGCTGCAGCTGAGCCCTGCAGGAGCTGCAGCTGAGCCCTGCAGGAGCTGCAGCTGAGCCTGCCAGGAGCTGCAGCTGAGCCCTGCAGGAGCTGCAGCTGAGCCTGTCAGGAGCTGCAGCTGAGTGCTCTAGGAGCTGCAGCTGAGCCTACCAGGAGCTGCAGCTGAGCCCTGCAGGAGCTGCAGCTGAGCCTGTCAGGAGCTGCAGCTGAGTGCTCTAGGAGCTGCAGCTGAGCCTGTCAGGAGCTGCAGCTGAGTGCTCCAGGAGCTGCAGCTGAGCCTGTCAGGAGCTGCAGCTGAGTGCTCTAGGAGCTGCAGCTGAGCCTACCAGGAGCTGCAGCTGAGCCCTGCAGGAGCTGCAGCTGAGCCTACCAGGAGCTGCAGCTGAGCCCTGCAGGAGCTGCAGCTGAGCCCTGCAGGAGCTGCAGCTGAGCCTGCCAGGAGCTGCAGCTGAGCCCTGCAGGAGCTGCAGCTGAGCCTGTCAGGAGCTGCAGCTGAGTGCTCTAGGAGCTGCAGCTGAGCCTACCAGGAGCTGCAGCTGAGCCCTGCAGGAGCTGCAGCTGAGCCTACCAGGAGCTGCAGCTGAGCCCTGCAGGAGCTGCAGCTGAGCCCTGCAGGAGCTGCAGCTGAGCCTGCCAGGAGCTGCAGCTGAGCCCTGCAGGAGCTGCAGCTGAGCCTACCAGGAGCTGCAGCTGAGCCTGCCAGGAGCTGCAGCTGAGCCCTGCAGGAGCTGCAGCTGAGCCTACCAGGAGCTGCAGCTGAGCCTGCCAGGAGCTGCAGCTGAGCCCTGCAGGAGCTGCAGCTGAGCCCTGCAGGAGCTGCAGCTGAGCGCTCCAGGAGCTGCAGCTGAGCCCTGCAGGAGCTGCAGCTGAGCCTGCCAGGAGCTGCAGCTGAGTGCTCCAGGAGCTGCAGCTGAGCCTGCCAGGAGCTGCAGCTGAGCCTGCCAGGAGCTGCAGCTGAGCCCTGCAGGAGCTGCAGCTGAGCCTACCAGGAGCTGCAGCTGAGCCTGCCAGGAGCTGCAGCTGAGCCCTGCAGGAGCTGCAGCTGAGCCCTGCAGGAGCTGCAGCTGAGCCTGCCAGGAGCTGCAGCTGAGCCCTGCAGGAGCTGCAGCTGAGCGCTCCAGGAGCTGCAGCTGAGCCCTGCAGGAGCTGCAGCTGAGCCTGCCAGGAGCTGCAGCTGAGTGCTCCAGGAGCTGCAGCTGAGCCTGCCAGGAGCTGCAGCTGAGCCTGCCAGGAGCTGCAGCTGAGCCCTGCAGGAGCTGCAGCTGAGCCTACCAGGAGCTGCAGCTGAGCCTGCCAGGAGCTGCAGCTGAGCCCTGCAGGAGCTGCAGCTGAGCCCTGCAGGAGCTGCAGCTGAGCCTGCCAGGAGCTGCAGCTGAGCCCTGCAGGAGCTGCAGCTGAGCCTACCAGGAGCTGCAGCTGAGCCTGCCAGGAGCTGCAGCTGAGCCCTGCAGGAGCTGCAGCTGAGCCCTGCAGGAGCTGCAGCTGAGCGCTCCAGGAGCTGCAGCTGAGCCCTGCAGGAGCTGCAGCTGAGCCTGCCAGGAGCTGCAGCTGAGCCTACCAGGAGCTGCAGCTGAGCCCTGCAGGAGCTGCAGCTGAGCCTGTCAGGAGCTGCAGCTGAGCCTGTCAGGAGCTGCAGCTGAGTGCTCTAGGAGCTGCAGCTGAGCCTACCAGGAGCTGCAGCTGAGCCCTGCAGGAGCTGCAGCTGAGCCTGTCAGGAGCTGCAGCTGAGCCTGTCAGGAGCTGCAGCTGAGTGCTCTAGGAGCTGCAGCTGAGCCTACCAGGAGCTGCAGCTGAGCCCTGCAGGAGCTGCAGCTGAGCCTACCAGGAGCTGCAGCTGAGCCCTGCAGGAGCTGCAGCTGAGCCTGCCAGGAGCTGCAGCTGAGGCAGGAGCTGCAGCTGAGCCCTGCAGGAGCTGCAGCTGAGTGCTCCAGGAGCTGCAGCTGAGGCAGGAGCTGCAGCTGAGCCCTGCAGGAGCTGCAGCTGAGCCGGGAGCTGCCTGTGCTGGTGCAGGAGCCAGGCAGGCAGCTCAGGAGGGCAGCTCAGGATGTCTGGGACCTGAATTGCTCAGGGGGCATCCTCCACCTCTCCTCTTGCTCTGGGTGAGGCAGGGGGCAGTTAAGTTCACAGCTTGACAGCACTTGAAGCCAAAGGCTGTGTGGGATGAAGCCCAGCTCAGGAGCTCTGTCCTTACCCCTCCCCAGCCTGTGCCCCCTCTTTTGGAGGGCCAGGGAGGCAGGAGGAGCTCCAGGAGCAGGGAGGGGCTAAAGTGCAGCCCTTCAGCATGAGCCAGGCACATGAGCTGCAGGGTGCTGAGCCAGCAGCAGGCTCCATGGGAAGTCTCAGCCAAAGAGCCTTCACTCCATGCAGCAGGGCAGGTGAGGAGAGACCTGCTGGGAAGCAGTTCCAGGGAGGAGCTGGGAGTGCTGGGGGACAGCAAGCTCCCCAGGAGCCAGCAAGGTGCCCTCATGGCCAAGAAGGCCAATGGTGATCTGCAGGGCATGAGGAAGAGTGTGGCCAGCAGGGCAAGGGAGGTTCCCCTCCTCCTCTGCTCTGTCTACATCTGGAGTCCTGGGTCCACTTCTGTGCTCCCCAGGGACAGAGAACTGCTGGAGAGAGCCCAGGGCAGGCTGCAGAGCTGCTGAGGGGCCTGGAGCAGCTCTCGGAGCAGCAAGGGCTGAGAGCCCTGGGGCTGAGAGCCTGCAGAGGAGCAGCCCCAGAGGGCAGCTGAGCAATGCTCAGCAAGAGCTAAAGGAGCTGTGGGGGGCAAGAGGCTGGGGCCAGGCTCTGCTGAGTGCTGCCCAGGGCCAGCACAAGGGACAGCAAGGGGCAGAAAGTGTCAGGCAGGAGGTTGGAGCTGAGCAGGAGGAGAAAGTTGTTTGGGGTGAGGCTGCTGGAGGCCTGGAGCAGGCTGCCCAGAGAGGTTGTGGAGTCTGCTGGTGTGGAGAGCTTCCAACCCCCCCTGGGCACTGTGCTGCTGGGCAGGGTGCTGGGGGTGCCCTGCTGGAGCAGGGCTTGGGCGGGTGAGCTCCAGAGCTCCCTTCCAGCCCTCCCTGTTGGGGCTCTGTGACACCCCCGTTCCTGCCTGGAGCTCTCAGTGTGCCCCCTGGCAGCCTGGGCAGCAGCAGCTTTGCCATCCTTGATGGAGAGAGATCCCTTCACATGGATCCCCAGCTCCTGCTTCCTGTTTGCCAGCCCCGGACACCAAACTCTTCCACTGGCCCGGCTGCCAGGCTGCCTTCTCCAGCTCCTGCAGGGCTGGTGAGCAGGATCTGGGCTGCACCCGGACCCCTCTCTGCAGCTCGTCCCGAGGCAGGGCTGTAGCTTGGGGCTGGCGCTGGCGGCGGGGCTGGCGCTGGCGGCGGGGCTGGCGCTGGCGGCAGGCCGGCGGTGAAGGGCGCCCCCGTGTGGCCGCTGGCGGGGAGGTCCCCTCCGGGCAGACTGCCCGCGGTGTGCAGGCAGCTCGGGGGACACTGGGAAGCCTGGAATAGGGCAGGGTCTTCTCCTCTCTTGGTGGGATCTCTGCTGCTAGAGGTGCTCTGCAGAGAGCAGACCCTTTGGTGCCGCTCCCCAAAGCAGGTCCCAGGTGAGACTCTTCTGCTTCAGGGTTTGCTGACCTTGTTGCCTTCTTCCCTGAGCATCTCCTGGTGGCCAGAGGATGGCCTGGGGAGTTCCCATGTCTTACAGGAATGTGAGCTGGCTGCCCCAGGAACTGTGCACAGAGGGAGGGTGGCAGGATCTGAACCCTGCCTGCACACCAAAGCTGGGGGTCCCTCAAAGCACTAAGCTTGCCTGGGGTGTCCCCAGCTTTTGTCCCAGCTAAGCTGCTCCCTGTCCAGGGCTCCACACAGTCATTGTTAGCATCTCTCCCTGAACGAGCAGGAGCTGCACAGCACAAGGGATAGCTGTGGGGAGAAGAGAACCCTGGAAAGGACAGAGTGGTAGGGGTTGGAATGGGCCTCTGGAGAACACAGATCAGAGGATGTTAGGGGTTGGAAGGGACCTCCAAAGATCTTCCAGGGCAACCCCCTGCCAGAGCAGGAGCACAGAACCCAGCACAGGGCACACAGAACACATCCAGACAGGGCTGGGAAGGCTCCAGAGCAGGAGACTCCACAACCTCTCTGGGCAGCCTGCTCCAGGCCTCTGGGAGCCTCACAGTGCAGAAGTTCCTCCTCCTGCTGAGGTGGAACCTCCTGGGCTGCAGTTTCCATCCATTGCCCCTTGGCCTGTGCCAGGGTGCAACTGATCAGAGGCTGTCACTGTCCCCTCCCTCCTGACCCCAGCCCTCAGCTATTGATAGATATTGATCAGATCCCTCTCAGCCTTCTCCTCTCCAGACTAAGCCCCCCCAGGGCTCTCAGCCTCTCCTCCCCAGGCAGTGCTCCAGGCCCTGCAGCATCCTTGGAGCCTCCCTTGGGCTCTCTGCAGCAGATCCCTGTTTTTCCTGAGCTGAGGAGCCCAGAGCTGCCAAGGAGCAGGTCACACAGGAACTCATCCAGATGAGTCTTGAAGCTCTCCACACCAGCAGACTCCACAATCTCTCTGGGCAGCCTGCTCCAGGCCTCCAGCAGCCTCACCCCAAACAACTTTCTCCTCCTGCTCAGCTCCAACCTCCTGCCTGACACTTGCTGCCCCTTGCTGTCCCTTCTGCTGGCCCTGGGCAGCACTCAGCAGAGCCTGGCCCCAGCCTCTTGCCCCCCACAGCTCCTTTAGCTCTTGCTGAGCATTGCTCAGCTGCCCTCTGGGGCTGCTCTTCTGCAGGCTCTCAGCCCCAGGGCTCTCAGCCTGTGCTGCTCCAGGCCCCTCGGCAGCTCTGCAGCAGGTCTGTGTCTCCCTGCTGTTGAGGTGGAGCCTCCTGGGCTCCCGCCGCGGCTCCTCCCCCGCCGCCGGCCGCCGCTCAGCCTCCTGCTCTGCTCCTCTCTCCCCGCAGTGTTCAGCCTGCAGGACCTGTGCTGCCGAGCCATCGTCTCCTGCACCCCGGTGCACCTCATCGACAAGCTGCCCCTGCCTGTCACCATCAAGAGCCACCTGAAGTCCTTCTCCATGGCCAACGGGATGAACGCGGTGATGATGCACGGCCGCTCCTACTCGCTGGCCAGCGGCGGCGGCGGCGGCGGCAGCAAAGGCAACAGCCTCAAGAGGTCCAAGTCCATCCGGCCGCCCCAGAGCCCCCCACAGAACTGCTCCCGCAGCAACTGCAAGATCTCCTAGCAGGACCCCGGGAGCCGGGAGCCCACCCGCGGACAGCTGTCGGCAGGCTCAGCCCTCCGCCTCCTCCCCTCCCCCCGCCCCGGCTGCCCTGCAGCCTGCTCACCTCTGGGCTCGGCGCGGGCAGCGGCAGGGCCCTGCCAAGCGACCCTCCCAAGAATGCTTTGGGCTTTGCCTCTCGGCCTGGGGTGGAAAATTCAGCAGCTGCCGGGTTGGGCAAGGGGGAGGCGGGGGGGGAATGGGGTTTGGGGTTGGAGGTGGGGGGGAAGGAGGGGGTGGGCAGGAAACTCATCCAGTCTGAAGGGAGAAATGGATTTAATGGAGGCTTGAGAGGCTTAAGGGAGCCGGCGAGGAAGGGTCTGCGCTGCGCGGTTAACTCTTGGCCTCCTGAGCAGATTGCTGGTGCAATAGGGGTGCAACCCTCGGGTGGAGGAGAGGACAGAAGGGACAGGGGAGCAGGGGCAGCTCTCCCCAGGGTGTCAACCTGCTGTTGCCAAAAAAAAACCCAACCAACCAAACAAAGGAAGGAAGGAAGGAAAGAAACAAAGCAGCCAAGACAAGGAGGCAAGAGCCAGCCGGGGCAGAAAGGGGGAAGGAAGAGCAGCCTGCCTGCTTTCTGCCTGGAGCTGTGTAAATATTCTCTCTCTCTGTATATGTCTGTATGTATGTACACAGCACTTGTTTTGTAAGGGGTTTTTTAAAGAAGCAGTCAGGGAAAATTTTATGCAGCCATGTAAATAGCAGCTCTGGGTCTGAGCCCTGCCGGTGCCAGCAGCGGGCAGGAGCAGGAGAGAGCCCCCTCAGGGTGTTCTGACACCCAGTGCTTTCACAGACTTTGAAATCCCCACCCTGGGCTCCTGCTGGGCTTACAAAGAGCAGCTCCTCTCTGTATGTGTGTCTGTGTGTCCCCCAAGCTGCTTTGTTCCCATCCTTCCCTGCAGCTGAAGGCAGGCTGGAGGTAAGGGGCTGGAAGGGCCAGGCTGAAGGAGCAGCTCTGGGCCCAGGCCAATGCTTTGCTCACGTTGCATCCCCTGCTGGAGGGGCTGAGGGTGGAAGCATCACACCTGAAGCCAGAGGGAAAAGGCTGAATCTGGTCCCTCGTTGCTGCAGAACCTCAGCTGTCCTCTCCAGAGCCCTGCAGCCCCCCTGTGGCACAGCCCCCAGCTCCTGGCCGCCGCTTGCTTGGCCAAAGACCTCCTGCCGGAGCCGGGGGCGCTGCAGCTCCTCCTGCATGAAAGTGAGGAAAGCACAGGGGCAGCTTCCCCACCGGAGCGGGAAGGAGCCAGGCCCTGGGAAGGTGGAAGAGGTTTGTGTGGGGCAAGAGCAGACTCAGTGGGTCCCACCGTGGGGAGCACACTTGGCTCTCCTGGCAGCGCCTGGAAGCTGGGAGGCAAACCGCTTGGCTCCGTGGGGCTGCTCCTGGGGCTGGCAGGGGCTCAGCCTGAAGAGCTTGAGCTGTGCACGTGGTGTGGGGGATCTGGTGTCGAGCAAGAGCACGTGTCCCACGGCTGGTCTCTGCTGGAAACTCACCTGGGGGCTCAGGAGCAGCACCCAGCCCTTCTCACCAGCTGGGTGGAGCGTGGTGGTGGCACTGGGCTGTGCAGGTGGAGTCTCACAGGCGGCCAGCATGTGCAGGGTGTGGGTAGGGTGGTAGAAAGGGAACTCCTCCGGCTCCTCCTCAGCGAGGAGAGAAGCCACTGCAGTGCTGCCATCTTCCTCCTGCTGTCAGCAGCTCCCCCAGGCCTGGGGCCCGCTCCTGTGCCCCCTCCCTCCCCCAGGAGCAGCTTGTTGCATTGCATGGGCAGAATGAAGCCGCGGGGGCTGCAGCGCGGCCGACAGACCCTGCTTTGTGCAGGCACATCCCTCCCTCCCTCCCTCCCCCTGCTCCTCGGCCAACCTGGGAGCTGCAGGAGCTGTCCCCCTCCCCGCAGGACACTGAGTGCTTCAGGTGCTTTGTGCAGGCAGCCTGCAGGTCACATCCCTCCCTCCCTCCTTTCCTCCCCCTGCTCCTCGGCCAACCTGGGCGCTGCAGGAGCTGTCCCCCTCCCCGCAGGACACTGAGTGCTTCAGGTGCTTTGTGCAGGCAGCCTGCAGGTCACATCCCTCCCTCCCTCCTTGCCTCCCCCTGATCCTCAGCCAACCTGGGCGCTGCAGGAGCTGTCCCCCTCCCCTCCCCGCAGGACACTGAGTGCTTCAGGTGCTTTGTGCAGGCAGCCTGCAGGTCACATCCCTCCCTCCCTCCCCCTGCTCCTCGGCCAACCTGGGCGCTGCAGGAGCTGTCCCCCTCCCCTCCCCGCAGGCCGCAGGGCGGTTCAGGGGTAGGTCTCTTGGCTCGTCCCCTGCGTGCTTTATTTAAAGCCCGGCTCAAATGAGCGAGGAGAGAATTCAACCCCAGGCAGATGGAGGGCAGGGAGAAGAATCCTTTGTAGTGGTGGCTTGGCTCGAGAGCAAAGGCGCAGCCCAGCTCAGCGCCAAGGCCGGGGGGATTTGGAGGACCTGTCTGGGAGGGCTGGCACCTGTTCCCCATCACTTAACACACAGCACAAGACAATCGCTGGCTCAGCAGCGCCGGGGATATACTGCCAACAGGTGACGGGCACCGCGGAAGGCAGAGGCTTCCCCTGGCGGGCACCGGCCGGGCACCGCGGGGCCCCCGTGCCAGGCTGCCCGGGCCGGGGAGGGGTGGAGGTCTCCTCGGGCGAGCCCAGGGAGCTGCTGCATGGCTGGAGAGACTCCTTGTACCCCTGCTGGGGTCGGCTCGGCCACCTGGGGCGCCTCCCTTTGCCCTGCTCCCCCGGGCTTGGGTTGGAGGTCTCGGTGGTCCGCAGTGGGGGTGGAAGATTGACCTGGAGGCGCTGCTCAGCGAAGGCAGAGCAAAGCCAAGCCCAAAGCCCGGCCCAAGCCCCAGCCTTAGCGTTTGTATTCCACATTATTTAAGCATCTGATGTCAACACTACTCTGCAGCTGCTCCCCCACCCTTGGACCGTTCCTCAGTTGGGTTTTGGGGTTGGGATCTGCTTTGGACTCTCCTTTGGTTTATTACGTTTCTTCTTTGTATTCCTTTGTACAGTCAACGTGGTTCAGCTGATCCCTGCCCCCCCCGCCCCCCACCCCCACCCCGGGGTTGTTTTGTATAAATTAAAGCCTCTTTTTTGTTGTTGTTGTCGTTTTGAACTGCCACTGGAAAGGCTGCAGAAGCTCTCTTCGTTTGCATGGGGGCTGGGGAAAACGGGAGGGGTTTGCCCCCAGGCTGCCTCTAGTGGTGCAGGCACAAATCCAGGCTGGGTGCAGAGTGGGTTGAGAGCAGCCCTGGGTGCTGAGCAGCTCCCCAGGAGCCAGCAGTGCCTCCTGCAGCCCTCAGGCAGCTGTGTGCTGGGCTGCAGCCAGAGCAGGCTGGGCAGAGGGTAGCAGAGGGGATTCTGCCCCTGGGCTCTGCTCTGCTCAGCCCTCACCTCCAATCCTGCCTCCAGCTCTGCTCTCCCCAGCAGCAGAAGGACACAGAGCTGCTGGAGAGAGGCCAGAGGAGGCCACAAAGATGCTGCCAGGGCTGGAGCAGCTCTGCTGGGAGCACAGGCTGAGGGAGCTGGGGCTGTGCAGCCTGCAGAGGAGAAGGCTCCAGGGGCTCCTCAGAGCTGCTGCCAGGAGCTGAAGGGATCCTGCAGGAAGGCTGCAGAGGAACTTTTGCTGAGGGAGTCTGAGGCAGGCCCAGGGGGAAGGGTTTGGAGCTGAGGCAGAGCAGGGTTAGAGTGGAGCTGAGGCAGAAGTTGTTGAGTGTGAGGCTGCTGAGCCTCTGGCCCAGGCTGCCCAGGGAGGCTGTGGCTGCCTCCTCCCCTGGAGGTGTTCAGGACCAGGCTGGATGAGGCCCTGAGCAAGCTGTGCTGGTGGGAAGGGTCCCTGCCCATGGCTGGGGGTTGGAGTAAATGCCTTGAGCTGCCTCTTTGGGTCTGGGTGGTCCTTGGGGAGTGAGGAGCAAGAGCTGCAGCAGTGTTCACCCAGCCTGGAACAAGCTGAAAGCAACCTGAGGTAAATGTGACTTTGACATGGGGAACATCACAGAGTGCCAGGGTGGAAGGGACCCCAAGGACCTCCTGCTCCATCCTCTCTAGGTCCCAGAGCAGCTGGAATGAGCTGGCCCAGCCCCTGCCAAGCTGAGCCTGCACACTGCCCAGTGCAGGGCACTCCCCTGCTGCCCCTGGGAGATGATTCCAGTGCCTGCCTGTGCCCATGGGGAAACATTTCCCTCTGGAGCCCAAGGGGAGTCTCCCCAGCAGGGACCTGTGCCCATCAGCCCTTGTCTTTGCCATTGACTCATTGCACAAAGGCAGTCTCCCCCCTCCTGGGAGCCACCCTGTGTGTCCTGCTCCATGCTGCTAAGATCTGCCCTGAGCCTTCTCTTCTCCAGGCTGAACAAGCCCAGCTCTGCCAGCCTGTCCCCACATGGGCTGCAGGGAGCAGCCCTGTCACATCAGCCTGTCGCTGGGGTGGCATTTGGAGACCCTGAGCGGGGCTGAGAGCTCCAAAGAATGGGATTTGGCTCCTGTGGTGGGGGGGAACTCTCTGCCTGAGCTTTTCTCTCTTGCTCCCAGCCCACCTCCCCATGACCTCCCTTTTCCCCTGCCTGCTGGCTTCCCTGGGATCAGATTTTCCACTTCGTACCAGACTGGCCACGCTTGTTTTAACAGCTTAAGGAGTAATTGGCAGGGCTGGGAGGGGGCAGGGGAGAAATGAGATCGTGTCTGCAGCCGGGAATACCCTGGAGCTAAGGTGAAAGCCTGAGCAGGGCAGAGTCACGGAGCCTTTGCTTTTTTTCTCTCTTCCCTTTCCAGGGGGGTTCTGGCAGTGTCTGGCCGGCAGAGCCGAAACAAAGGCTGTGTGTGGTTTCAGGTGGGGTAGGGGCCAGCCAGAGCCCATCCTGCTGGAGCAGCCTGGCCTGCAGCTGTCTGCTCCCAGCAGCAGGGCAGGAGAACACCCGGAGCGCCAGGGAGAGGCTGGGGGAGCCGCAGGGCTTCCTGCTCCCCGGGGAAAGCAGAGGGAGCAGGTTGCCTCGGGCTGCTCCAGGTCTCTCCTGCCGGAGTGTGTTTTGCTGAACCATGCAGGCTGGGAGGAAATGCTGCCCTTCATCTGTCTGGTGGCACCTGGGATGCTTGAAACTGAGGATGCAGCCCCCCACGGGTGCACTGGGGAGGCAGGAGCCCTGCCTGGCTGCAGAGGGGAAGCAGGGAGGGGGCCACATGCTGTTGTGCCTGTCCCTCAGGGGAGGGGGTGCTGAGCTGCTTCAAGGGCTCCCTTGGCTGAAGGGGAGAGGCCATAAACTCACATCCATGCCTGGAGCTTCAAAAGTGACCCCAAAAGCTCCCTGTTTTGGGGTGTGCTGGGGTGCTTGGGTGGGTGCAGGTGACCAGTTTGGAGAGACTGAAGTTGTGGCTGCTCTGAGCCTTTCAGGTGGTGAAAGGTTGTTGTGGCCTTGCCCCAACGGAGGGGAAGTCACTTTCTTCTCTCATCTTCTGCTGAAGAAAGTCTGGAAGAGGCTGGACAGCAGTCCCCAGGCGTGGGTGGTGGTGTTCAGATCTCAGGAGCTGCATTTCCAACCATGCCACATCCTTCCAGCCTCACAGCGCAGCGGCTCCTGGTCGGTGCCTGTCCCGGCCTCGGTGCTTTTGATCTCAGTGACATGGGGATGAGACATCTCAGGCTCTGGTGTGAAACATGGACACCCCTCAGGGGCTGCCCCCCATATGCAGTGTGAGGAAAGGGCCACCCCCAGGGGCTGCTCCCCAGCTCCAGTGTGAGGAAAGGGCCACCCCCAGGGGCTGCTCCCCAGCTCCAGTGTGAGGAATGGGCCACCCCCAGGGGCTGCTCCACCAGCTCTGGAGAGGGGCTACAGGGCAGGAGCCTACCCAAAGCCCAGTGCCAGCATCTTGGCATCTTCTTGGTCCGTGTGCAGAGCCTGGTGTGGGATGGGATAAGCTGAGCTCCAGGTTTTCCCTTCCCCCTCCTGCCTTCCCTCCTGCACCAGCGCCCTCGGAAGGCTCCTAGGGCATCCCAAAGAGGCTGTGTGCCCCAAGGCTGCATCCCTAGGGAGCGAGGAGCCGTGGCAGCCCAGCAGGCTGCCTCCCGGTGGGGTGGGTTTGGGGATCAGGGGGCTCCATGTGCAACGCTGCTGCTGGCCGCTGGTGTCTGGAATTGGCTGGGTGGGTGCAG
Source organism: Melanerpes formicivorus (assembly GCF_026170545.1). Taxonomy (NCBI): domain Eukaryota; kingdom Metazoa; phylum Chordata; class Aves; order Piciformes; family Picidae; genus Melanerpes; species Melanerpes formicivorus. Next base: position 18,314,381 of record NW_027142366.1, on the reverse strand, counting down.
GAGGCTTGGGGCTGCCAGGGCAGGCAGGGTACAGCCCCTGGCATCTGCCGGGCTAGGTTATCCTGATGCCATGCCCTGTTTGCAAAACACCTCAGCAGCCTCCCCACCGGAGTCCCGGGGCAGCATCAGCTCCCCTCTTCATCCAGGGCTGGCCAGACCCTCGGGAGGCTGCTTAGCCGTGAAATGGTCACGGCGGGCACAGCCACGGGCCACGCTCTGTCCCGCCAAAGCGAGCTGATGGGAGCCTGACCGTGCCATGGGGTTTCACAGGCACGGAGCCCTTGAGCCAACCCCGGCGGACGCCCGGGCAGGGCAGCACCGGCGGCCGGAGGTTGCGGCGCTGTGTCAGCGGCACCGGCGGGAGCTCAGCCTGCCGGGACAGAGCGGCTGTGCCCTGCTCATGCCACCTTGGAGGGTGTCGAGAGACCCCCCCTCGGAACGCCCGGCCTGCTGCAGTGGGGCTTCATCCCCCGGGAGCCGCAGGCTGGGCGAGCACCAAAGCATTGTTTCCAAACTACCTCTGGGGGCAGGTGCGTTGGCTGCCCCTAAACAGGCTCCCCCCGTTTGTTAACCCCCTCCACCACCTGCCCCCCGCTGGTTTACTGCCCTGCAGAGGGGAGGATGGAGGTGTTGAGCTGCTCCCCCCCGGGAACAAAGCCCCCTCGGGTGGGCTGGCTGCTTGCCAGGAGCTGAGGCGGTGGGCGAGGGCTCTGACCAGCGCCGGAAGGGTTAATGCTGCCGCAGTGCCATGAAATGCTCCTGCTGCAGGTCAGTCTCCAGCGGGGATTAGGCAAATCTGGCCGGGGAGTCCGGGCCGGCTCCTGCCAGCTTAGGGCCGGCTGCGGGACGTGCTCAGAGAGGCAGTGGCTGCAGTGAAGCCCTGGCACAGTGTGCCCATCCAGTGCCACCGGGGGCTGGCATGGCCAGGCGCTGTCCTCCAGCCCAGGGAAAGCCAGCCTGGCCCTACACCAGCGGGGAGGGAGAGCTGGGTTAGGGTTAGGTTTGCCCTGGTGAGCCCCTCCGGGGTGGCTGGGTGGGCACCCTCCCTTCTAGGCGAGCCAGGGTCCCGTCCTGGGCAGCGGCATGTGGCACCGGTGGGTTGCTGTCTGGAGAGTGGGATGGGCAGGAGGGACATAAGCTCCTGGGCTGCTGGAGTGCTGGTGGGTGCCCAGGGGTGAGGTGCGGGGTGAGGGGCTCCCAGGCCAGCCCACTGCCCACATCCCCGCAGAGAGGGCTCTGCAGGTCTCCCCGCCGGTGGCCCTGTCCGAGTGGGCCACAGGCTCCGGCTGTTTTCTCATCCTGCTGGAATTCGTCTCCATGGGCCGGGCGGGTTCTTTTGTGTCCCCCCCACCCCTCCTTTCACTCTCCCTCTTTGGAGGCTTTCCGCATTCTGCCTTTGATCTCCCCCCGTGTTTGCCCAGCCGATCGCCGGGCTGGCCGGGGTTAGAGGCTGAGGTCAGCGCCTTTCCCATTCCAAACACCCAGAAACATCACTGGGAAGGGAGGGGATTCAGATTACAACCTTCCCGTCCACCCCTTCCACCCCACTCCCGAAGCAGCGGGGAGCCGGGGATGGACTGAGCCCCCCTCACCAAGGGGACATCACGGCCGCCGTGTCCCGGCACCCCGGCAGCCGAGCGGCGACGATGGATGGAGGTGGCGGACGGCATCGCCGGTGGTCCAGCCGGCGCTGGGCGTGCTGAAGGGCAGAGGTTTGGTCCTCTCCTCCTCCTCCTCCTCTTTGTCCCCCTGCCCGCCCGCCTTCTCCCTCATCCCCTCCATCCTGGATGCGATTTATCCCGAGCGAGCCAGGCTGGCGGCGCGGGGTGGCCAGATGCCTCCTCGTGGGAACTGCGGCCAGCCCGGCCGGGGCCGGCGAGCGGGGGGGTGGCAGCGTGTCCCCGTGGGCATCGCGCTCCTCCTGCTCCTGCTGGCAGCAGCGGCGGCGGGGCTGAGCCTGCAGCCGGGCAGGATGAGGCACCTGGGGGTCTGCCCCAACCAGCTGAACCCCAACCTGTGGGTGGATGCGCAGAGCACCTGCGAGCGGGAGTGCCAGGCTGACCAGGTGAGCAGGGCTGCGAGGGCTGGGGGCTGCGGGGACCAGGATGGGCTTTGGGGGGGCTGTGCCCAGATCCTTCATGGAGAGGCTTGGGGGTGCAGGTCCTGAGCTCAGGGTTGCAGCTGGCTCAGCTGTTTTGTTGCAAAGGGCTCAGCCAGACTCTTTCTCTACCCCCTGATGTCAGCTGGCATCAGGGGTGCCCAGGGGCTGCTCCCTGCCCTCTCCCCCCCCCAGCAGGCACACAAACTGCTTGCTGCTCCCATAAGGTGTCCCCCCACCCCCGGCCATGCACATCCCCTCACAGCATCTCCAGGCTGCTCCCACCCGGTGAGGGGCTGGGATCAGAGGAATGTGTGCTCTGGGACAGGGCACTGCCATGGGACATGCACAGACACCCCCTGACCCCCCCGCAGTTGGTCCCTGAGGGCAGAAGCCCACCCACGAACCATCTGCCCATCTGGAGAGCCCCAGCTCCAGGTTCCACAGTGGCGAGCTGGGGCACTGGCAGCTCCCTGGGGTCAGTTAGGGTGGACCCTGGAGGAGACTCCTCTACAGTTCCTCTGTGTCAGTTCCTCTGTTGCTCCTCAGCCAGCGAAGGCTGAGAGGGGTGAGATGCTGTCTGCCGGGGGGGGGGAAGCGTCTCTCCCCACTGCAGCGCACCCCTCAGCGTGGACCTGGGGGCTCGGAGGGTGGGTGGTAACCACCCTGGCAGGTCTGCCTCTTACCTGGAGTCCAGCAATGCCAAGAGTGCACAGGACTGGGCGGGGGGGGGACACCTGCCCACCCGAAAGTCCACGGGGCTGGGAGGGAGGGGGGAAGCGGGCAGCACCCGCAGCCTTTTCACCTCCGTGTCATCCATCCCCCTCCTCTCCAATCTCCTCTCCCCCACCACGGGCAGGACTGCGAAGGCTTTGAGAAGTGCTGCACCAACGTGTGCGGGCTGCGGAGCTGCGTGGCCGCTCGCTTCGCCGACGGCAGCGCCCCGGCGCCGGCGCTGGCCGCTGCCGCATCCTGCGAGAGCTTCGTGTGCGCGCAGCAGGGCTCCGACTGCGATATCTGGGACGGGCAGCCGGTCTGCAAGTGCAAGGACCGCTGCGAGAAGGAGCCCAACTTCACCTGCGCCTCTGACGGCCTCACCTACTACAACAAGTGCTACATGGACGCCGAGGCTTGCCTGCGCGGCACCCGCCTCACCACCGTGCCCTGCAAGCACATCTTCACCTGGCCAGACACCAGCCCCGTGCCGCAGGAGACCACGGCTCAGCCCACGCCGGGAGCAGGCCCCGAGGTGCCGGTGCCCCCCGCCCTCTACAGCAACCCCTTCCACCAGTCGGTGCGGGCCGGCGGCACCGTCAGCTTCCGCTGCGACGTGAGCGGCCGCCCGCGGCCGGACATCACCTGGGAGAAGCAGAGCGAGCGGGAGGAGAACTTCATCATGCGGCCCGACCAGATGTACGGCAACGTGGTGGTCACCAACATCGGCCAGCTGGTCATCTACAACGCTCGCCACGAGGACGCCGGCATCTACACCTGCACGGCCCGCAACTCCGCCGGGCTGCTCCGCGCCGACTTCCCCCTGTCGGTGGTCAGGCGGGAGCCGAGCGGCACCCTGCGGGCCGGCAGCTCCCAGCCCTTCCCCAGCGCCGAGTGCCTGAAGGAGCCCGACCGGCGGCGCTGCGAGGCGCTGGAGGTGCGCTGGCACTTCGACGCCAAGCAGGCTGCCTGCCTCACCTTCCGCTACGGCGGCTGCGGGGCCAACAGGAACCACTTCGAGACCTACGAGGAGTGCCGGGCGGCCTGCCTGGGCAGCGCCCGCCCCACCTGCCTGCTGCCCATGGTGCAGGGCCCCTGCCAGAACTGGGAGCCCCGCTGGGCGTACAACCACCTGCTGAAGCAGTGCCACTCCTTCGTCTACGGGGGCTGCGAGGGCAACACCAACAACTTCAAGAGCAAGGAGACCTGCGAGGACGTCTGCCCCTTCCCAAAGAGCCTGCAGTGCAAGGCCTGCCGCCTGAAGAGCAAGATGGTGCTGAGCCTCTGCCGCAGCGACTTCGCCATCGTGGGCCGGCTGATGGAGATCGTGGAGGACCAGGACTCCGGCATCGCCCGCTTCGCCCTGGAGGACGTCCTCAAGGACGAGAAGATGGGCCTCAAGTTCTTCAACATCAAGTACCTGGAGGTCACCTTGACCGACATGGACTGGAGCTGCCCCTGCCCCAACATGACGGCGGAGGAGGGGCCGCTGATCATCATGGGGGAGGTGCACGACGGCATGGCCACGCTGGACCCCAGCAGCTACGTCCGGGCGGCCAACGACAAGAGGGTGAAGAAGATCTCTGAGCTGATGGAGAAGAAAACCTGTGACCTCCTGAACCGCTTCCAGGACTAGGGGGAGCTGGCACACGCCGCCGGGGGGCGGGGGGAAGGGGTGGGAGGGGGAAGGGGTGAGGGGGGCAGGCTCGGGGCGGGGCGGGGCGGCCCCCACGCCGCTGCCTGTATCTAGGAGATAAGCACTGCTGGGTAGCTCTCTCCAACCCTGTGGTGAGCCCCAGCCCAGCTCCCACCTTCCCTGTAATTTATCTGCTGTGTGCCCCCCTCCTTGTACCACCCCCAGCCTGGCCAGCAGCAATAAAGGGCTGGGCTGGGTTGTAGGGGAGTGGGAGTACCCCCCACTCACCCCTCCCACAAAAGCCTTCCCTTCCCACCGTGTGCTCCCACTGCAGAATCTGACCCCCTCATTGGCACTGCTGGGGAGGGGACTGGGGATGTCCCCCCACAGCATCAGTGCTGAAAGCATCAGCGAGCTCCTGGGAGTGGGGGGCAAAGGCTTGGAGTTTATTGTGGGGAGCAGCAGCACAGCCCTGGGGAAGGGCAACAGGTCCCCCAAACATTGGCACAGTGTTGTCCAGGGAAACTGGCACCGAGCAAGAACTGTCCCCCATGCCTGGGAATGCCCTGCTCCTCCTCTGCCCCCCAAGCCCCCCCCGCCATGGCAGCTGCGGTGGCTTCTCCGGGCCGGGCTGGGGTACCCCATTGCAAAGGCAGCTCTGAAGGGGCGGGGGGAGATGGAACCGCCCCCAGGCCACCAGCCAAGCCCAGCCCAGGCTGGGGTGAGTGGGCCACTGTCCTGTCCCTGGTGCTCCTAGCCGGGGGACAGTGGCATGGGGACAGTGTGACCCTCCCGAGGAGGCACCAACGGAGCAGGGCAGCCGCGCTGGGAAGCTGCCGGGAGGCTGCAGGAGGAGCCGCGGGGGCGGGTCACAGCTTGCGGAAGATGAGGCTCTTGTTGTTGGCTGGCATGTCCACCTGCAAGCAGAGAGCTGAGGGGCAGAGCCGCCCCGGGGGCTGAGGCCTGCCCCCCTGCTGCAGAGCCCAGCACCTACCATCCTCTCCAGGCACAGCCCGTTGGCATGTGCCAGCTGCCGCAGCAGCGCCGTGTCCCGGAGGCCCCAGGCGGGATTGCTGCCGGGAAGGGAGGCGCGGGTCAGACACAGGACAGCTCCCCACAGCTGCCTCCACAGCTCCTGGGATCGGGGGGCTCCCTGGGGGCTGCTTCACGTCTTGTGGTGAAGGACCACACTGCGAGGGGGCTGCTGTGGCTGCAGGATGGGGTCACCGGCAGCCCTGTCCCACTCCCCCCAACGGTGTCCCCCAACCTACCTCTGCCTCAGGCTGTGGTCGAAGTCCACATTGCTCTGGGGGCTGATGTGACCGTCCACGGCGTAGGGCTGTGGGACACAAGAGCCAGAGCTGCAGCCATGAGCCCCCTTGTGTGACCCTCACCAGCCCAGACTGCTGTGCCCACCACACACAGAAAGCAAGCAAGAAGGGACACAGCTCCTGAGAGGGACCATGGGTCCTGGCAGCCCCAGGCCCTGCCCCAGATGGGGCGAAGGAGGACAGGATCCCTCCTGCCATAGAATCACAGAGCTGCCAGGGCTGGGAGGGAGCTCAAGGCTCAGCCAGCTCCAAGCCCCTGCCATGGCCAGGGACACCTCACACCACAGCAGCTTGCTCACAGCCACCTCCAGCCTGGCTGCAAACACCTCCAGGCAGGAGGCTTCCACCACCTCCCTGGGCAAACTGTGCCAGGCTCTCACCACCCTCATGGGCAACAACTTCTTCCTCACAGCCAATTTCCAGCTCCCCACTTCTAGTTCTGCTCCATCCCTCCCACTCCTATCCTTCCCTGACCCCCTCCAAAGTCCCTCCCCAGCTTTTCTGGAGCCCCCTGCAGATCCTGGAAGGCCACAATGAGGTCTCCTGGGAGCCTTCTCCTCTCCAGCCTGCACAACCCCAACTCTCTCAGGCTGTCCTTGAGGTGAGCAGCCCAAGCCACCCCATGCAGGGCTCAGCACGTCCCAAAAGGCTGAGATGCCCTCAGACCCATGCCCCTTCCGTTCCCAGGCCCCCACCCTGCCATGCCTGGCAACCTTCTTCGCAACCCCCTGTAGTGGATATGACTGCACCCCCTCAGCAGCCCCAGAGACCCCCCCAGCACCCACCCCATAGGTGAAGAGCACACCTCCGGGCTTCAGCAGCACCCCAGCACCCTTGAACAGACCCTGGAGAGAAAAAGAGGAAGGGACACGGTCAGAGGGATGGGGACACCCCCCCCACCCCCCCACCCCCACCCCAGGAGCACCTTCCTTGGTCCTGGGAGCCCTGGGGCCGTGGCCGTGGCTCCGGCCCTGCCCTGCTCACCTCGGTGCAGCGCAGCTCGGAGATGTGCATCATGTTGATGCTGACGAGCAGGTCCAGGGTGCCAGGCTGGGTCCCCCCCCAGCTCTCCCAACCCTGTGCCACGTCCAGCAGGATGGGGGGCAGCAGGTTGGGCACCCGCGTGGCCTCCACGTAGGCAGAGATGCTGCGGGCACCAAACCCCACGTCAGCCCTGGCTGGGGCATTGCCAGCCCCCTGCCAGCCCACGCTGCGGGCAGGCCCCAACCCCGCCCCAGCGGCGCGGCCCCGGTGGAGTCCCCGGTGTCCAATAGCAAGGTTGTGCTTGTGACACGCCCTGGGGAGGGGCTGCAGAGGGCCAGGGGTCGGCTGCTGCCAGGCTCTTTACTTGGCAACGGGCAGCTGGAGAAGCAGCAGCAGGCAAACCACCAATGGACCAAGAGGGCACCAAAACTATGCCAGCTCACCACTGCCTCCCAGCAGGGCAGCTGGAGCATGCTGCCCTCCCAGCTGCCTGCACCCAGCTGCCTGCACCCAACTGCCTGCTCAGCCTGCCTGCAGCACTGTCAGTGCCCATGTGCCCAGGCTGCCCACACACTGCCCATGGGCATTCACACACCCACCCTGCCTACAGCTCTGCCCTCATGCTGCCTGCACACTGCCCATGGGCATCCCCACACCCACCCTGCCTACAGCTCTACCCTCATGCTGCCTGCACCCATGTGCCTGCACACTTGCCAGCACCCATGGGCCCAGGTTGCTTGCTTGCTGCCTGCATGCTGCCTGCACCCACACACTCACGCTGCCTAGAGCACTGCCTGCAGCCATGGGCCCAGGCTGCTTGCTTGCTGCCTGTACCCATGTGCCCACCCTGCCTGCACCCCTGAGCTCAGGCTGCCTGCACCCATGGGCCCAGGCTGCTTGCTTGCTGCCTGCACCCCTGAGCTCAGGCTGCCTGCACCCATGGGCCCAGGCTGCTTGCTTGCTGCCTGCACCCCTGCGCTCAGGCTGCCTGCAGCCATGGGCCCAGGCTGCTTGCTTGCTCCCTGCACCCCTGAGCTCAGGCTGCCTGCACCCATGGGCCCAGGCTGCTTGCTTGCTGCCTGCACCCCTGAGCTCAGGCTGCCTGCACCCATGGGCCCAGGCTGCTTGCTTGCTGCCTGCACCCCTGAGCTCAAGCTGCCCGCACTGCCTGCACCCAGGGGCCCGTGCTGCCTGCATGCTGTGTGCACTCACAAGCCTGAGCTGCCCGCAGCCCTGCCTGCACCCTTGCTGCCCTCACACCCCTGGCACTGCTGCACCGTGTGGTTTTGGGGTGATTTCCATCCTTTTTTGGTCCATTCACCAGCCAGCTCTGGGTGAAACAACCTCCTGGCACTGGGATCATTTTTAAGCAGGGCAGTGTGCGCTGGGTGCCACCGCTGGGGAGGTTCCAGGTGGGCAGGGCAGCGGCTGCCCCCACCCCCCCGGCTGGGCACTGATTTTGGCCCCTTCCCAGCAGGTTTGTTTCACTTCTGGGGGGGATTCCTCCCCGTGCTGCAGGGCTGGGTTTATTTTTGTTTCCTGAGTGGAAGCTGAGCCTGCTGAGCCGGGCACTGCCATGTCTGGAATGGGCATCTGGCCACGGCCGGAGCCACGCGTGCCAACACAGGGCAAACAAACACGGCCCAGGGTGGATCACTGGGGTGGCACAGTGCCAGGGGCAGAGCGTGAGCCACCCACCACTGGCACCCCCGGTGAGCTGGGCATCAAGCCTGGCATCACCATGGGTAAAGGGAGGGCAATGAATGGCTGAGTGCTCTGCAAGCAGGACCTGCTGGCTGGCTGGATGGTGGGGAGAAGTGAAGGACTGAGCAGGGGAGCCTGGGCTGCCTGGGAGCTGAATCTTGGGGTTTTCCTGGCTGAAAAAAAATAAATGAGGGATCCAGGTGGGGAGGATGGATCAGCTGAGGGTGGGCACAAAGAAAGCAGCAGGCTGAGGAGCCTGGGGCTGAGAGTTCAGTGTTGGGGCATGACACTGGGTAAGGACAAGCATGGAACTGGGGAGCCCAGGCTGGCTGGGAGCTGGATCCTGGGGCTCCCCAGCCGCGCAGCCCAGCCAGGCCAGTCGCTGCGCTGTTGGCCGGGGAGACAGGTACAGGCGGTGGGAGGGAGCTCAGGCTAGGGGAGGGGGCTCAGGCCGGGAAGGGAAGCAGAGAGTGCAGTCTGTAAGGAGGGAAGGGGCTCAGCCGGGGAGGGAAGGGGAGGGAGTACAGTCTGTAGGAGGGGAGAGGGCTCAGGCCAGGAGAGGGGAGGGAGTGCAGTCTATAGGAGGGGAGGGGGCTCAGGCCGGGAGAGGGGAGGGGAGGGAGTGCAGTCTGTAGGAGGGGAGGGGGCTCAGGCCAGGAGAGAGGAGGGAGTGCAGTCTATAGGAGGGGAGGGGGCTCAGGCCGGGAGAGAGGAGGGGAGGGAGTGCAGCCTGCAGGAGGGGAGGGGGCCCAGGCCGTGCACCAGCACGCCCCCGCGACCTGCTCACCTGCGGAGCGCCCGCGGGTCGACGTCCGAGGGCTGCCAGCGGGTCTGCGGCAGGGCCCGGGCGAAGTGCGCGGCGTGGAGCCCCGCGCCCGCCCCCACCTCCAGCACCCGCAGGCTGCCGGGCCCCGCCTGGGCTCCGCACCCCGCGTACTCCCGCAGCACCTCCAGGATCGGACCCTTGTTGCGCTCCGCGGCCGCCGGCACTTGCATGGCTGGGGCGGGCCAGGAAGAGGACTACAGCTCCCAGCCGGCGCCGCGGGAAGGGAGCCGCCTCCCGCGACGCGAGTGGGGCCGCCCACGGCATGAGGAAACAAAACCAACACCCAAAAAAACCCCGCAACCAACCAACCAACCAACCAAAAAAATCCCCGAACCAACCAACCAACCAAAGCGCCCCAGAACAAACACCTCCCCCTGCCAAAAAAACCCCAACCCCCCTCCCAAAAGCCCAGCCCAACCCAAAGCACCGAAAGAACCCCAAACAAAAAACACCAAAGAAGCAAAAACCAAACCGAAGGGGGGGAAAAAAAATCGCAAAGCAAAAGAAAGGGGAAAATTCAAAGGGCAAAAATAAACCCGAAACCGACTACACATAAAACCCAAACCAAATCAAACCCAGAACATCCAAAAGCACTAAAAAAACCACCCCACCAAAACCAACCCCCCCCCAAACGCCAAACCAAACCCAAATCCAAAGGAAAAGAAGGCAAAACCAAAAAGAAACCACAACCGTCAACAACAACAAAAAAAAGAGCCTGGAACCAAGCAAACGAAACAAGGACAACAAAAAGACAAGCCCCGAAACGACCAAAACAACCAAACGAGACAACAGGAGAGCGGAATGAATGCACTGCACCCCGGGGGAAAGAAAAAGGAGGAAACCTTCGTGCGCCGCCCGGGAATCGAACCCGGGTCGCAAGAATGGGAATCTTGCATGATACCACTACACCAGCGGCGCCCTTATGTTTCGCTTTCCCCCCGCGGCCCTCGGCTCGCCGCTTACCGCCGCGGGGTCTGCCCCCTGCGTTATTGCTGCTTGCTTTGCAGCCCGCAGGCTCACGGATCGCGGTGACACCCCCCCGCCCCCCACCCTCCCCACCGAGGGTGCTGCGGGCCCGGGGGGTGACGCTGCTCCCTCCCACCCTGTCCCCAGCACCCCCAAACAGAAGCGGGTTAAGGGGCCGCGGGTGCAGCCGAGGACGGTGCATGCCGGCAGGGGGCAGCGGGGTCACCCCGTGGTGTGACTCCGGCCCGTGGTGTGACTCCGGCCCGTGGGGCTGGCAGTGACCCCACCTAGCTGCCCCACACACCCCAGTCCAGGGTGGGTGCATGGAAGAGTCCTGATAGTGCCTGAAGACCTGGGGCTCAGAGCTTCCTAGGGGCTGTACCCACCAGTGCCACACAAACCCTGGGCAGGGCTTGGGTGGGGAAACTGAGGCACAGCCTGGCCCCGGGGAACGGCCCTGTGACAAGGCAGGGGACAGCTGTGTGACAAGGCAGAGGCAGGTCCCCGTGGGTCACAGCTGTGCTTAAGGGCAGTAACAAGGGACACAGCCTGCAGGTCTGGGGAGACAATGAGGCTGACAGCCGCAGGTGCCCCCTGGGAGGTGCCCAGCACCCCGCAGGACCAGGCCCTGCTTTGCAGGATGCTAACTCGGAGGGGCAGGCGCCCCCAGCAGGGCTGTGCCACCATGGCCACATGGCAGGCTCACACCGCACTGCCAAGGTCACCCACGTGGGGTGGCTTTGGGGCCCCCAGAGCAAGCCTGAAGTGTGCCCAGAGCCCTCACTCAGTCTGTCCCACGGCCTGTCCTCCAAAGCCTGGGTGCCCCCCAGCTGTGGGTGACGCTGTCTGAGGGTCCTCTCCCGGGGCTGCAGGTCCCACCACGTGGGGACACCCCGGTGCACCTTCCCTGCTCCAAAGGTCACCAGGGCGGCTGGGACGTGGCCCGGCTCCTGCGGGGCGGCCCGCGGCTCACGGACAGGGCTCATCAGGCTTGCCCCCGCGCTGTGCCCGCGGCGGTGCCACCTGAGCGCCTCCTCGCAGCTCCCTGCATGTCGCCTGCCGGTGTCCTGCGCGCCCCAGGAGCGACTCCTATGTGTCCCATGGCTGCAGTATCCCCTCTGTCCTGAATGTCGCCGTGTGTGCCCCCCGACTGGGTCCTGTGTCCCCTGCGTGCATGTGCCACCTTCTGTTCCGTGACTCCCGTGTCCTGTAGCCTGCAGTGCCCTCTGTGTGTCCCCAGGTCCCATCGGTGTCCTGAGCCTCCAGCATGTCCTACATGTACCCTCTGCATCCTGCATGTGTCCCCTGTGTGTCCCCAGGTGTTCCCCTGTGTGTCCCTTGTGTACCCCCTCTGAGTCCCCCACCCTATGTGTGCCTCTAATGTGCTGCACATTGTCCCCTGTGTCCCTGGGTGCCCCGTGGCTCTCCTGGTGTTCCCTCACATCTCCTACATGTCCTCGATGTGTCCCTTGTGTGTCTGTGTCCTGTGTCTCCTGCATGTCCTGTGTCTACTCTCTGTGTCCCATGCACGTCCCCCGTGTGTCTCTCCAGCCCAGGTGTGCCCCCAGTGTGTCCCCATGTCCCCTGCGTCCCCTGTGTGCCCCATGCACGTCTCCTCTGTGTGCCCCCCCAACCCCGTGTACCCCCGAGGTGTCCTGCACCCCATGTGTCTCCACTTCCCACATGCCCCAAAGGTGCTCACAATGCCCTGCATGTGCCCCACACGTGTCCCCACCCCCCGTGTGCATCCCCCTCCCGCGTCCCCATGTTCCCTGTATGTGCCCCCAGTGTGCTCTGCATGTCCTGTGTCTGCCACATACCCCCTCCACATGTCCTGCATGTGCCCCCATGTCCCATGTGGGCACTGCTGTGTCCCTGTGTTCCCCCTGTGTGACCCCATGTCCTGTGTGTCCCCATGCTCTATGTGTGTCCCTTATGTGCCTCCCCCTTCCCATCTGTGTCCCACCTGTCTCCACTGTGTGTCCCCACATCCCATCTGTTTCCTCTGTGTTCCCTCTGTGTCTCCTGTGTGTCCTCATGTCCCATGCACTCCTCTCTGTGTCCCCTGCATGTCCTCATGTCTCATGCACTCCCCTATGTGTCCCCTGTGTCCCCATGTCCCATGCTCTCCCCTATGTGTCCCCTCTGTGTCCTTATGTCCCATGCTCTACCCTGTGTCCCGTGTTCCCATGTCCCATGCACTCCCCTCTGTGTCCCCTGAGTGTCCCCATGTCCCATGCACTCCTCTCTGTGTCCCCTGCATGTCCTCATGTCCCATACACTCCCCTATGTGTCCCCTGTGTCCCCATGTCCCATGCTCTCCCCTATGTGTCCCCACTGTGTCCTTATGTCCCATGCTCTACCCTATGTGTCCCCTCTGTGTCCCCATGTCCCAAGCACTCCCCTCTGTGTCCCCTGCATGTCACCATGTCCCATGCACTCCTCTCTGTCCCCTGCGTGTCCCCGTCCCATGCATTCCCCTCTGTGTCCCCATGTCCCCATGTCCCATGCTCTACCCTGTGTCCCCTGCGTGTCCCCATGTCCCATGCACTCCCCTGTGTTCCCTGTGTCCCCATGTCCCATGCACTCCCCTCTGTCCCCCCTCTGTGTCCCCATGTCCCATGCACTCCCCTCTGTGTCCCCTATGTGTCCCCATGTCCCATGTGTTTCCCTGTGTCCCCCCCGTGTCCTTATGTCCCACGTGTTCCCGTGTCTTGCATGTCCCACGCGTTCCCCTGCTTGTCCCCTGCGTGTCCCCTGCATGTTCCATGTGCCCCACTCTGTGTCCTGTGCGTGTCCCGCGTGTGTCCCATGTTTCGCTGTGCCCCACGTGTCCCTCCATGTTCCTCTACGTGTCTCCATGTCCCCTGTGCTCCTCGCTGTGCCCTGCGTGTCCCCATGTCCCATGTGTTCCTGTGTCTTGCGTGTGTCCCACGCGTTTCCCTGTGTGTCCTCTGCGTGTCCCGTACACCCCACTCTGTCCCCTGCGTGTGTCTCGCTTGTGTCCCCACGTCCCACGTGTTTCGCTGTGCCCCACGTGTCCCCCCGTGTTCCGCTACGTCTCCCCATGTCCCTCTGTGCCCCGCGTGGGTCCCCACGTCCCGTGCGCTCTCCTATGTGTCCCGGCGGGGCCCCGCGGCCGCGTCCCGTCCCCCGCAACCCCACACGTGCTCGCCGCCGCGGTCCCTTTAAGGCGGCCGGGGGCGTGCCAGGCCCGGCCCGGCCCGGCCCGGCTGGTTAAATGCCCTGCGAGGGGGGCGCGCCGCACTTCGGGCAGGGGCGGCGGGGCCGTGGCGCGCCCGGGGCCGGTCCCGGTGCCGCAGGGATGTACACGCTGACGCGGGGCCCCAGCAAGCTGGCCACGCAGCGCCGCACAGGTACCGGGCACCGGGAGGGGTGCGGGCTGGGGAGAGGGCCGGGATGGTTGTTGGAGGGAGACTGGGACGGCAGGCACCGGCCCGTTCCGCTCCCCCCTCCCGGGGCCGTCCTGACGCCGCTCCCCACCCCCCGCAGGTCCGACGCAGCAGGCGGTGGAGAGCAGCAAACTGGGCGAGCTGCGGGGCCGGCTGCAGCCCGGTGCTTGGCCCCCCGCCAGGTGAGCCCCGCGCCGCCCGCCGTGACCTTGGGGAAAGGTTACCGGGGCGGCCGGGCCGCGCCGCCGGGGGAGGGGCCCGCGGGGGGAGCGGGGGAGTGACCGGGAACCGCCGCTCGGTGCCCGCAGGCCGGGCAGTGCCGGGGCGGGGGGTGCAGTCCCGCTGGTGCCCGCCCGCGTCCCACCGGGACCGTGTCCCCGTGCTGCAGCGCGGACGGCAGCGCGCTCCGGAGCGGCTGTGTCCCACCCCCGGGGGGCGGTTCGGGCAGAGGTTGCTTCGTAACAGCGCCGGGGGACGGGAGCTGGGAGCCAGGGAGCGAGCAAGGTGCAGGGGGCTGGCTTCCCCCGCTCGGCAGGCGGCCGGGACATGCCCCGCGGTCCGGAGGGTCCCCGCTGCAAGGGCCCCTCTGGTACCGGCACAGACGGAGCCAGGTCGGGGGCCCAGCTGCCCGAGGCGCCGCTGGTGCCGGCGGAACCGGTGCGAGGCCAGGGGCTCCGCTGCCCTGAAGGGTCCAGCAGCCCCCGGGGTTCCGCGGCCGGTGCCGGGGAGAGGCCGGACCAGGACGAGCAGGGATTGTGCAACGTCCCCTAGCCAGCCCCGGGGAGGCACCGATTGCACAAACCCGTTACTGAACCGGCGCCGAGCCCCTGGTGTGCGACCGGGCAGGGCCCAGCTTGCGGTCCCGGCCCCCTCGAGGTGACCCGCGGCAGGGGGTGGGGGTTGTCCCTTGTCCCTAAAGCTAGGACGGGTAGCGTTTGGGCACAACTCCCGATTCCAGCAGAGCGAGCAGGGGCTGCTGGGCAGCCGTGGGAGGGGGCTCGGGCGGCTGCAGGGGTGATGGTAGCTTCTCTCGAGGAGGTCCTTTCTCGGCCGGAGAGTTGAGGGCAAACCCAGCCTGGCACAGTTGGCAGCTTCCCTCCGTGGGGTGCCTGCAGCTCTGTCCATCCCCTTCATCTTCCAGAGATGGGTGAGAAAAGCCTCCCCTCCAGTCCCCCCTCCAGTTCTCCTCCTCCCTATCTATCTGCTGTGGCTGCCACCACATTGCCTGCCTTCAGGGCCCGCTCCTGGCTGCTGCCCTACCCGGTGCCCCCCAGCCCTGTGGGGCTTGGGGTGTGCTCCCCAGGCCCTGCCTGCAGAACGGGCAGGGAGGTGCGGGCAAGGGGCTGCCTGTTCAGTCCTGCTTGCTCCCTAAACCATAACCCACCTGCGTTCCTGGGGCCCCTTAGACTTTGTCCCCTGAGAAGTGTGGCTGTGGCAGATCTGTCCTGCCCCCAAGCTGGGCAGAAAAGCCAAAACGCTGAAGTTGGGCATCAAATATGCCCCAGGTCTCAGAGCCCTTCGTAGGAGCAATAAGGTTGGAAAAGACCTCAAAGATCCTCGGGTCCAACCTTTGCCTTTTCTCTGCCTGCTTGTGCTGCTCCCGAGCTGAGGCTGGCTTCAGGTGCCCTGCTCCCAGGAGGGGATCCCAGCTCCGAGGAAGCCTGACGTGCTCCCAGATGCAGTTGTGTCCCAGTCCAGGGAGGCCGTGGGGGTGTGCTGGGGGGTGGGGAGTGCTCCAGCACGCCTGGGTGCTTGGCCTGCAGAGGATGCCAGCACGGTGCATGCCCCTGCCCGGTGCCCAGCTGGATTGCCCTCCCCTTCCCTGACGTGCCAGCAGCTGCAGGCACAGGCTTTATTGAAAGGACTCTCTTTGGGGCTGGAGGATGGCTGGGAGCTGGGCAGCTCCTGCTTTTCCCTGGGGAGCATGCACCCCTCCCCATGCAGGCCCCCCCCCCGTTCTTGTGTGACCTGGCTCCGTCGTGGCGCCCTCCCTCGGGGGCGGGGGCTCTGCCGCCGGCCTGCCTGGGGCCGTGGGTGGGTGTGCACGCCGCGGGCTGTGCCGGGGGCAGCGGGACAGCTCCCGTGCTCGCTGCAGGCTGTGGTGGGGAGAGCCAGCTGCCCCCTCCCTCACCCCCACCTTGCTTCCCTGGCCAGCCCAGCCCAGAAGCTGGTCTTCAACAGAGTGAACGGCAAGAGGCCGCAGGTGCTGCTGCCACAGGTCTCTGCCCCCGAGGAGTGCTACACCCTGGCCCACGAGGAGAACGTCCGCTTCATCTATGAGGGTGAGGGCAGGGCACCCCCCAGGCAGGCTCCTGCTTGCTTGCCACATCCTGGGGGGGAGGCTGGAACACCTGGGGGCCCCCCTCTGAGACCGCCGCATCGTGCCGGGGACCTTCGGCGGCAGGGACGGGGTCCCCAGGCCGGGGGGTTCCCTCCTTTGCACCACCGCCTGCTCCTCTCCTGCAGCCTGCCTGGGCTGGGAAGGTGCCCTCCCAAAGCCACCCACTGCCTGTTTGTGCCCCCTCCCCAGCCTGGCAGCAGGTAGAGCAGCAGCTGGATGGCAGCCGCAGCGGGGAGAGCGCCTGTGGGCCTGTGCAGTACGTGGAGAAGAATCCCAACCCTGGACTGAAAAGTAAGTGGGGAGCAGGCAGGGCTGCAGCGAGTTGGGGTGGGCTCAGCTGGGCACCTGGGCAGGGGAGGAGGGGGAGGAGGAGCAGCAGCATTCCAGTGCTGGATGGCCCAGAAGGGTTGGGTTGTGCCTGAGGCTGCTCAGGGGGGGCTGGGGGGCAGCTGGTTCCTGGCACTGTGGTGGGGATGGGGCTGCTGAGGGAGCCCAGGCAGGCAGGACAGCTTGGTGGCTCCTGCAGCCACCGAGGGGGTGTCAGCAGCCTGCTCTTCCCAGCTCCTGCCACGGGCACCTCCCTGGCCCCAGGCCCAAGCTGGAGTGCAGCAGGGATGGGGAAGAGGCTTCTCAGCAGCTGGAGCAAGGGCTGTGAACACGGCCTGGGGGGGGCCTGCAGCAGCTGAGAGAGACCCAGAGAGGAGCCAGGCCCTGTGAGCCCTTCTGGGGACTGGGTTGGGGCTAAGGGACACTGCTGCAATGGGCAAGGAGTGTGGCACAGCGCCTGAGACTCTGCTGGGCTCAGAGGGATGGGTGAGAGGTGTCAGAGGGTGCCAGGGGGGTGATGCCAGGCTCAGAGGGATGGGTGAGAGGTGTCAGAGGGTGCCAGGGGGCTGCTGCCAGGCTCAGGGGGTGGGTGAGAGGTGTCAGAGGGTGCCAGGGGGGTGATGCCAGGCTCAGAGGGATGGGTGAGAGGTATCACAGGGTGCCAGGGGGGTGCTGAGGGGCTGGGTGAGAGGTGTCACAGGGTGCCAGGGGGGTGCTGCCAAGCTCAGGGGGCTGGGTGAGAGGTGTCACAGGGTGCCAGGAGGGTGCTGGCAGGCTCAGGGGGCTGGGTGAGAGGTGTCACAGGGTGCCAGGGGGCTGCTGCCAGGCTCAGGGGACTGGGTGAGAGGTGTCACAGGTGCCAGGGGGGTGCTGCCAGGCTGAAGGGCTGGGTGAGAGGTGTCACAGGGTGCCAGGGGGGTGCTGCCAGGCTGAAGGGCTGGGTGAGAGGTGTCACAGGGTGCCAGGGGGTTGCTGAGGGGCTGGGTGAGAGGTGTCACAGGGTGCCAGGGGGGTGCTGCCAGGCTCAGGGGGTGGGTGAGAGGTGTCAGAGGGTGCCAGGGGGGTGCTGCCAGGCTCAGGGGGTGGGTGAGAGGTGGGGGGAGCTGTGGGGTGTCTCTTGTTTCTGGTGATGGATGGTGTGACTCTCCCTGCCCTCTCTTTCAGACTTTGTTCCCATTGACCTGGACGAGTGGTGGGGACAGCAATTCCTGGCCAACATCCAGAACTCCTAAGAGGGAAGGGAAGGGAAGGTGTTTGGCTCCGGCGGGAGGAGGAAGCAAGGCCGGGATGGGAGCTCCGCTCCGCCCCGCAGCCCGCACTCGGGGGTGGCCTTTCTGCAGCCACCTGCCGAAGAGGTGACTGAAACCCAGCGACCCTGAGCCGCCTGCCCGGCCAGGCCAGCACGGGGCAGCGCAGCCCTGCCCCCAGGGAGGAGCAGCGGCTGGCCCCAGCCAGCATTCCCCAAGTGCCAGTTCCGGACTGCTGCGGCTCCCGCGGACTGCTGCGGCTCCCGCGGCCTCCCGGGACGCTGCCGGGGGCCAGGGAGCCCACCCCCCACCCCTGCCCGTGGGCAGAGGGCCCTGGGGTGCCGTGGCAGGACCCCCAGACAATAAAGAGCTGAAACTGCCTGTGGAGAAGAGCCTGCGGGACGGGGAAGAAGCCTGCGGGAGCTGCAGCCTCGAGCCCTGGGGTGCCGTGGAGGGGCTGGTGCCCCTGGCAGAGTCCTGCTGCAGGAGTGGGTGCCATGGGGGCAAAGGCCTTGGAACATCTCTCCTCATCTTCCTGGTAGCTGCATTCTTGCCCCCCAGTGCTGCTCCATCCATGTGGGTGCCATCCCCCTGGGGGGCAAAGGCCTTGGAACATCTCCCTGGCAGCTGCTTCCTTGCCCGCCAGTACTTCTCTGTCTCTGTGGTGCCATCCCCCTGAAGGGCAAAGGCCTTGGAACCTCTCTCCTCATCCTCCTGGCAGCTGCTTCCTTGCCCCCGTGGTGCCCCAGCTCTGTGGGTGCCATCCCCCCGGGGGGCAAAGGCCTTGGAACCTCTCTCCTCATCTTCCTGGCAGTTGCTTCCTTGCCCTAGTGGTGCCCCAGCTCTGTGGGTGCCATCCCCCTGGGGGACAAAGGCCTTGGAACCTCTCTCCTCATCCTCCTGGCAGCTGCTTCCTTGCCCCCGTGGTGCCCCAGCTCCCTGGGCTCAGCCAGGGGCTGGTGTTGCCCTGGGGGTGTGTGTGAGGGGGGTGGGGGCTGAGCATGCTGGCAGTGCTCCAGAGCCAGGCTCTGCAGTGTGTGTGGGGGGCAGGGCAGCAGGCAGGAGGGTGCCAGGGCCAGCCCCTTGGCACTGCTCTGACAGCTCTCTGCTCAGAGCTCAGGCATTCCTCTTTGAGCCTCTAGGTCCTCTTGCCCTCCAGCTCTGGGGGTGCAGGGGGGACCCTGAGGGAGGAGGGCTGTGGCTGCCTGTGGTGGCTGGGAGGAGGATCTCCACTTCTGCCCTGGGAGGCAGCTGGCACAGCAGAGCTCCTCAGCCCCTGGGGCCCTTGGGGCTGGGCTGAGCCCTTCCCCAGCAGGGCTTGGAGGACAACCTCCTTCCCTCAAGGCAGAGAGCAGGAGGCCTGAGCAGCCCAGGCCCAGCAGGGCTGGAGCTGTCCCCTGCCTGCCAAGGAAGCCAGGAAAACACCCACTGGAAAAAAGCTTTCTCTTTATTATCCCTCAGCTGGCAGCAAGTGGAGAGGAGGAGCAGCAGCAGCTGCCTGGCACCCCCTGGGGCTGTGCCACGCGTGGGCACTGCAGCCGGGGAGGCTGGAAGGGTGCCAACAGCAGCCCTGACCTGGCCAGCACAACCCCCCCTGGCTGAGCTGGAGCAGCAGTGCCCATCCTCTGAGCACCTGCAGGGCACTGGGGCACCTGCAAGGCAGGCAGCAGCCCCCTGCCCAGCTGGCACCTCCTGCCTCTGGCAGGGGAGGGTTGCTGCAGCACCTCCTGCCCAAGAGCTTGCTTCACCGAGGCAGAGCTGTGCCCAGGAGGGTCCCAGGGCTGGTGCCAGGAGCTGCCATCCTTGCCCATGACTCCTACCACCTGCTCTGCCACAGAAGCCTGTGGGGGGTAGCACAGGCTCTGTGCCACCTGCCCTAGGACCAAGCTGTGCAGGAGGGCACAGCAGCCCAGGGTGCCATGGGCTGGGATGGGCACAGCAGCCCAGTGTGCCATGGGCTGGGATGGGCCCAGCCCTGCAGGAGGGCACAGCAGCCCAGGGTGCCATGGCCTGGGATGGGCCAAGCTCTGCAGGAGGGCACAGCCCAGTGTGCCATGGTCTGGGATGGGCCCAGCCCTGCAGGAGGGCACAGCAGCCCAGTGTGCCATGGTCTGGGATGGGCCAAGCTCTGCAGGAGGGCACAGCAGCCCAGTGTGCCATGGTCTGGGATGGGCCAAGCTCTGCAGGAGGTCACAGCAGCCCAGTGTGGTGTGCTGGCATGGGGTGGGTGTGTGGGGAGCAAACCCTCCCTGCCAGCAGCTCCAGGGGGCTCTGAGGTGCTCCTGGGGAGCAAACCCTCCCTGCCAGCTGCTCCAGGGGGCTCTGAGCTGCTCCTGGGGAGCAAACCCTCCCTGCCAGCTGCTCCAGGGGGCTCTGAGCTGCTCCTGGGGAGCCAACCCTCCCTGCCAGCCGCTCCAGGGGGCTCTGAGGTGGTGCTGGGGAGCAAACCCTCCCTGCCAGCCGCTCCAGAGGGCTCTGAGCTGCTCCTGGGGAGCAAACCCTCCCTGCCAGCCGCTCCAGGGGGCTCTGAGCTGCTCCTGGGGAGCAAACCCTCCCTGCCAGCAGCTGCAGAGGGCTCTGAGCTGCTCCTGGGGAGCTGTTCACCTGCTGGCTGCTGACTAATCAAACCCACACAGCATTGAGATCCAGGGAAAGTCTTAGCAAGGTGATGCAGCACCCTTCTGAACAACAACATTAGGCCAAGGAGGGGGTGGGGGGTGGAGGGGAAACCAAATAACCCCCCCCCCAAAATAAACCTGGAAGAGGAAAGGCTGAGTCAGTCACACAGGAAGATAACCAAAACAACCCAAAAGGAATGGCCCCAGCCCTGCCCCTGTCCTCCATCAGGGGGAGGGCAGCAGCAGCCCTCCCTCCCCTCCTCCTCTTCTGTGCAATTCAGTGTTTCTCTGTAGTGCAAATCGCTCTGCATTGATCTCAGGGCAGCCAGCCCCCGGGGGGCGCTGCCCCAGGTGAGACAGGACAGACAAGAATCAACATGGATTGAGAAGAGATGAACAAAGAAAGACACTTCCCCCATCCCCCTCCCCTGAAAACCTCTCCCAGCCTCCCCCCCCCCTCACCTCCCCCAGGGCAACCCAGCCACTGGGAAGCACCAAAAAGGAGCCCAGGTGGTGCCTGCAGCCTGGCATGGGCACTGCTGGTCCCTCACATGCTGTGCCCAGCAGTGTCACCAAGGGCTGGGCAAGGGGCAAACCCCCTGTCTTGGCTCCTGCCTGCTGCTGGAGCAGCCCAGGGTGGTGTGGAGGGGCTGGGGACAAGGAGTGGGGTGGGGGACACACAGATGAGATGGGTGTGGGCTGTGAGGGGAGGGTACAGCAGGAGATGGGCACAGGGAGAGCACCTCTGGCTCCCAGAGCTGCTCCTGCTGCTGGCACAGCTGGCTGAGGGGCAGAGCTGCTGGGGGTGAGGCTAGCAGCATCCCCAGGCTGCCTCTGACATCTCTCACCCCTCCCATCAGTGGTCCCAGGCACCCTGCAGCACCTCTCACCCCTCCCACTGCACCTATCTGTGGCCTCAAGCCCCCTCTGATACTTCTCACCCACCCCACCAGTGGTCCCAAGCCCCCTGCAGCACCTCCTACCCATCCCACCAGTGGCCCCAGGCACCCTGCAGCACCTCTCACCCATCCCACCAGTGGGCCCAGGCACCCTGCAGCACCTCTCACCCATCCCACCAGTGGGCCCAGGCACCCTGCAGCACCTCTCACCCATCCCACCAGTGGCCCCAGGCACCCTGCAGCACCTTCTACCCATCCCACCAGTGGGCCCAGGCACCCTGCAGCACCTCTCACCCATCCCACCAGTGGGCCCAGGCACCCTGCAGCACCTCTCACCCCTCCCACTGTACCTCTCTGTGGCCTCAAGCCCCCTCTGATACTTCTCACTCACCCCAACAGTGGTCCCAAGCCCCCTGCAGCACCTCCTGCCCACCCCACCAGTGGTCCCAAGCCCCCTGCAGACCTCTCACCCACCCCACCAGTGGGCCCAAGCCCCCTGCAGCACCTCCTACCCCTCCCACCAGTGGTCCCAGGCACCCTGCAGCACCTCTCACCCCTCCCACCTGTGGTCCCAAACCCCCTGCAGCACCTCCTACCCATCCCACCAGTGGTCCCAAACCCCCTACAGCACCTCCTGCCCATCCCACCAGTGGGCCCAGGCACCCTGCAGCACCTCTCACCCCTCCCACTGCACCTCTCTGTGGCCTCAAGCCCCCTCTGATACTTCTCACTCACCCCAACAGTGGTCCCAAACCCCCTGCAGCACCTCCTACCCATCCCACCAGTGGCCCCAGGCACCCTGCAGCACCTCCTACCCATCCCACCAGTGGTCCCAAGCCCCCTGCAGCACCTCTCACCCATCCCACCAGTGGTCCCAGGCACCCTGCAACACCTCCTACCCCTCCCACCAGTGGTCCCAAGCCCCCTGCAGCATCTCCTGCCCATCCCACCAGTGGCCCCAGGCACCCTGCAGCACCTCCTACCCATCCCACCAGTGGTCCCAGGCACCCTGCAGCACCTCTCACCCATCCCACTGTGCCTGGCAGTAGTCTCAAGCCCTCTCTGATGCCTCCTACCCATCCCACCAGTGGTCCCAAGCCCCCTGCAGCACCTCCTACCCACCCCAGCAGTGGTGCCAAGCCCCCTGCAGCTCCTCTCACCCCTGCCACTGGTGCCAGCAGTGCCCCCAGCCCCCCTGCCCCGCTTCCTCCCCGTGCCAGCAGCGTGCCCCTCCCCCCCTGCCCCTCCCCCCTGCCCTGCCTCCGGCGGTGCCCATCACGTGCTGTGCCACGGGGCTGAGCTCTGGGCACCTCTCCAGGAGCGAGTCCTTCCCCTCAGGCGGTGCCAGCTCCCTCTGCCCCGCTGGGGCCGGTGCCAGCCCGGGGGGCGGGCAGGCAGAGGGAGCAGAGCGCTGTGGGAGGTTAAAGGGGCCGGAGCCTCCTCCCTGCCATGCTGGGGACAGGAGGGAGGCTTCCTTGGCCCCTCCAGCCCCACACAGCCACCAGCAAAGGCTCTGGAGCTAAGCCCCCTGAGAGGCTCCTGCTGAACCACGAGGAACCACCTTAACACACAAACACAGGGGTGAAGACCATGCAGCAGTGTCCCTAAAGGTGCAGGGATGAGGGGCACGCTGCTCCCCCTCTGCCCACCCAAGCCCACCCCCATCCAGGCTTCTTCCCTTCTTCTTGTTTTTGGGCCTGTTTGTGGGGTGTTTTCTTGCTGTGTGGGTGGGATGAAGGCTGGAGAGCAGAGGTGTGACAGAGGGGCAGGCAGCAGGCTGGAGGCCATCCCCCCTGCCCTCCCTGGGGAGCAGTTCCTTACGTTTCTACATGACTGAAGACACGCCGATAGATAAATTACTGTCCCTAGATATACTATGTATAGGTGGCAGGGCCAGTCTCTGCTGAAGGGCCTCCAGCTGGGGCTCCTGCTCACTTCCCCCTGTCCTCTGTGTAGTGCTGGAAGCGAGTGAAGCTCATGAAGACCTGCTCCAGGGAGATCTGGCTCACCGAGTAGTCTTCCAAGCGGTACTTCTCT
This sequence comes from Melanerpes formicivorus, assembly GCF_026170545.1. NCBI lineage: Eukaryota > Metazoa > Chordata > Aves > Piciformes > Picidae > Melanerpes > Melanerpes formicivorus. The sequence goes on along the minus strand of NW_027142366.1, from coordinate 18,291,240 downwards.
TTGGCTTTCTCCAGGGCCCCGAAGACCTGCAGGGGAGGGCATGGGAAGGGCTGGGATGAGCTGGGGGGGGGTGGCTGCTGCAAGGGGGGAGAGCAGAGGGAGCTCCAGAGAGGGCAGAGTTGGGCAGAGAGAAGCCTTCCCGGGCAGGAGGGTGAGGAGAAGCCAGGGGCTGGGCTGGCAGCAGAGAACCTGAGGCCTTTTGTGGAGAGAGAGGATTTACAGCTAGATCTAGGCAGGATAGAGAGAGGCTCTGCATCTGGATCTAGATAGGATGGAGAGAGGCTCTGCATCTGGATCTACATAGGATAGAGAGAGGCTTTACATCTGGATCTAGACAGGATAGAGAGAGGCTCAGCATCTGGATCTAGATAGGATGGAGAGAGGCTCTGCATCTGGATCTAGATAGGATAGAGAGAGGCTCTGCATCTGGATCTAGATAGCATGGAGAGGCTTTACATCTGGATCTAGACAGGATAGAGAGAGGCTTTACATCTAGACAGGATAGAGAGAGGCTCTGCATCTGGATCTAGATAGGATAGAGAGAGGCTTTACATCTAGACAGGATAGAGAGAGGCTCTGCATCTGGATCTAGACAGGATAGAGAGAGGCTTTACATCTAGACAGGATAGAGAGAGGCTCTGCATCTGGATCTAGATAGGATAGAGAGAGGCTTTACATTTAGACAGGATAGAGAGAGGCTCTGCATCTGGATCTAGATAGGATAGAGAGAGGCTTTACATCTGGATCTAGACAGGATAGAGAAAGGCTCTGCATCTGGATCTAGACAGGATAGAGAGAGGCTCTGCATCTGAATCTAGACAGGATAGAGAGAGGCTTTACATCTAGACAGGATAGAGAAAGGCTCTGCATCTGGATCTAGATAGGATAGAGAGAGGCTTTACCTCTAGACAGGATAGAGAGAGGCTTTACAGCTAGATCTAGACAGGATAGAGAGAGGCTTTACATCTGGATCTAGACAGGAGAGAGAGACTTTACCTCTAGTTCTAGAGAATGGTTTTACATCTGGACCTAGGTAGGATAGAGAGAGGCTTTGCATCTAGATAGGATAGAGAGAGGTTTTACATCTGGATCTAGAGAGTGGTTTTACATCTGGATCTAGGTAGGATAGAGAGAGGCTTTGCAGCTAGATCTAGACAGTGGTTTTACATCTGGATCTAGGTAGAATAGAGAGAGGCTTTGCATCTAGATAGGCTAGAGAGAGGTTTTACATCTGGATCTAGATGGGTAGAGAGAGGTTTCACATCCAGATGGAGACAGGCTAGAGAGAGGTTTTGCAGCTAGATCTAGACAGGATACATAGAGAGGCTTTACATCTAGCTCTAGCTGTGCTGCATACCACAGATATGTGATATATACATACTTATGTATGTGACATGTGTGTCTGTGCACTTCCAGAGGCATATATCTATGTGCTTTGTGGAGAGGCATATCCCCAGGCTGGGATTCCAGCCCCAGCCTTGCCCTCAGTACATCAGACACATATTAGATATATGTAACTATATTGAAAGAAAGTCTCTCTATGCAGACCTCTCCAGATGCTGTGCATAACCATCTGCACATAGGTGGTGGGGTGAAGTTTCCCCCAGCATTAACTCAGCCACAACACAGTCTACAGAGAGTGTTTATCTATAGTTCTGTGAGAGACAGACTTTTTGTATCACCTCTACACTGCACCCTCTCTACAGAGTAGGAACAGAACAGAACACAACAGAGTAGAGTAGAGTAGAGTAGAATAGAATAGAATAGAATAGGAGTAGAACAGAACAGAGTAGAACAGAATAGAATAGAACAGAACAGAACAGAGTAGAACAGAACAGAGTAGAGTAGAAGAAACAGAACAGAATAGAACAGAATAGAATAGAACAGAGTAGAAGAGAACAGAACAGAATAGAATAGAATACAATACAATAGAACAGAATAGAACAGAACAGAACACAACAGAATTAACCAGGTTGGAAAAGACCTTTGAGATCCTCAAGTCCAACCTATCCCCCAGCACCACCTGATCAACTCAACCATGGCACCAAGTGCCCCATCCAGGCTCTTCCTAAACACTTCCAGAGATGGTGACTCCACCACCTCCCTGGGCAGCACATCCCAGTGGCCAATCTCTCTTGCTGGGAAGAATTTCTTCTTCACTTACAGCCTAAACCTCCCCTGGCACAGCTTGAGACTGTGTCCTCTTGTTCTGGTGCTGGTTCCCTGGGAGCAGAGACCAGCAAACCAAATACTCTGTCCTATGTACTGTATACACTGTATACTATGTAGTGGATACTATGTCTACAGAGTCTAAATGGTATATGCAGCCTCTATAGACACCTATACACTATAGACAGTGTCTGCAGAGCCTATATGGTGTATGCAGCCTATAGAGACACCTATACACTATAGACAGTGTCTACAGAGTCCATATTGTATATGCAGCCTCTATAGACACCTATAGACAGTGTCTGCAGAGCCTATATGGTGTATGCAGCCTCTATAGACACCTATATACTATAGACAGTGTCTGCAGAGCCTATATGGTGTATGCAGCCTATAGAGACACCTATACACTATAGACAGTGTCTGCAGAGCCTATATGGTGTATGCAGCCTATAGAGACACCTATACACTATAGACAGTGTCTGCAGAGCCTATATGGTGTATGCAGCCTATATAGACACCTATACACTATAGACAGTGTCTACAGAGCCTATATGGTGTATGCAGCCTCTATAGACACCTATATACTATAGACAGTGTCTGCAGAGCCTATATGGTATATGCAGCCTCTATAGACACTTATACACTATAGACAGTGTCTACAGAGTCCATATGGTGTATGCAGCCTATATAGACACCTATATACTACAGACAGTGTCTGCAGAGCCTTTATGGTGTATGCAGCCTATACAGACACCTATATACTATAGACAGTGTCTGCAGAGCCTATATGGTGTATGCAGCCTCTATAGACACCTATATACTATAGACAGTGTCTACAGAGCCTATATGGTGTATGCAGCCTCTATAGACACCTATATACTATAGACAGTGTCTACAGAGCCTATATGGTGTATGCAGCCTCTATAGACACCTATATACTATAGACAGTGTCTGCAGAGCCTATATGGTGTATGCAGCCTCTATAGACACCTATACACTATAGACAGTGTCTGCAGAGCCTATATGGGGTATGCAGCCTATAGAGACACCTATATACTATAGACAGTGTCTACAGAGCCTATATGGTGTATGCAGCCTCTATAGACACCTATACACTATAGACAGTGTCTGCAGAGGCTATATGGGGTATGCAGCCTATAGAGACACCTATATACTATAGACAGTGTCTACAGAGTCCATATTGTATATGCAGCCTCTATAGACACCTATAGACAGTGTCTGCAGAGCCTATATGGTGTATGCAGCCTCTACAGACACCTATATACTATAGACAGTGTCTGCAGAGCCTATATGGTGTATGCAGCCTCTATAGACACCTATATACTATAGACAGTGTCTACAGAGCCTATATGGTGTATGCAGCCTATATAGACACCTATACACTATAGACAGTGTCTGCAGAGCCTATATGGTATATGCAGCCTCTATAGACACCTATACACTATAGACAGTGTCTACAGAGCCTATATGGTGTATGCAGCCTATATAGACACCTATATACTATAGACAGTGTCTGCAGAGCCTATATGGTGTATGCAGCCTCTATAGACACCTATATACTATAGACAGTGTCTACAGAGCCTATATGGTGTATGCAGCCTATATAGACACCTATACACTATAGACAGTGTCTGCAGAGCCTATATGGTATATGCAGCCTCTATAGACACCTATACACTATAGACAGTGTCTACAGAGCCTATATAGTGTATGCAGCCTATATAGACACCTATATACTATAGACAGTGTCTACAGAGGCTATATGGTTTATGCAGCCTCTATAGACACCTATACACTATAGACAGTGTCTACAGAGGCTATATGGTGTGTGCAGCCTATATAGACACCTATATACTATAGACAGTGTCTGCAGAGCCTATATGGTGTATGCAGCCCCTATAGACACCTATATACTATTGACAGTGTCCACAGAGTCTTTTCCAACCCAAGCAATTCTATGATTCTAATCATCTGGATTTGGGTCAGAGAGTGGCTCTGGAAGAAGAGGAAGAGGAAGATGAAAGCAAAGCATCCACAGCAGGGTCAGGGTAAAGGGCAGGAATGGGGCTGCCCCTCCAACCTCTGTCCACGCAAGGGTGGGTCATGCTCCAGCACCCCCTTACCTGTGCCCAGCTGAGGTTCTTGTTGGTCAAGTGATAATGCACCATGCCCTGGTGCTCGTGTTTCAGGACACTGCCTGGGAGAGACCAGCAAGGAGAGGATCTGAGTTAGGAGCCTGGGTGAAGCCCACGACCAGCATCCTGCCCTCCCCACCCTGCTCCAGCGGCTCAGGCATGGTACCTGGGAAAGTCTTCTCCACAAAGGCCTTGAAGGCCTGCAGCTCGCCCTCCTCCTCGCTCCGTGTCTTGGCCAGCAAGGTGTAGCCACTGCCAAACTTGCTTTTGAGGTGCTGGGGGCTGCCCAGGCACTTGAACTGCCCATTCACCATGATGGCCAACCGTGTGCACAGGGCCTCGCACTCCTCCATGCTGCAGGACAGGAGAGGATGTGGTTAGCAGGGCAGGAGCACCAAGGCACAGCAGTAGGATGCTGCTGGGAAAGGGTTGGAGGTGGGTTCCCTCCTCTCTGTGGCTTTTGGGAGAGGGACTTTTGGGTCAAGCCAGCTGCAGTGAGCCGCAGGGCAGGAGAGGACGTGGTTAGCAGGCCAAGAGCACCAAGGCACAACATCAGGAGCTACTGGGAAAGGGTTGGAGGTGGATTCCATCCTCTCTGCAGCTTTTGGTAGAGGGACTTCTGGGTCAAGTCAGCTGCAGTGAGCCGCAGGGCAGGAGAGGATGTGGTTAGCAGGCCAAGAGCACCAAGGCACAGCAGGAGGAGCTGCTGGGAAAGGGTTGGAGGTGGATTCCCTCCTCTCTGTGGCTTTTGGGAGGGACTTTTTGGGTCAAGCCAGCTGCAGTGGGCTGCAGGAGTGCCCACTCACCACTGTCTGGAGGTGGGTCCTACCCAGTGGACCTCCACACCCCTGTACCCACCCCCAGGGCGTCACCTGTGGGAGGTGAAGATGATGGACTTGCCGCACTCGCGCGTCCGCGTCACTGCGTCCCACAGCAAGCGCCGGGCCACCGGGTCCATGCCTGTGGAGGGCTCATCCAGGAAGATCACAGGGGGACCACCAATGAGGGCAATGCCAGCACTCAGCTTCCGCTTGTTCCCTCCGCTGCAGGAGACAGGAAGGCAGGCAGAGACCCAGCGTAAGAAGAGAGAAAGAGACCCTGACAAGGAGGAGATGGAACGGCTGGAGAGGGGCCAGAGGAGACAATGAGAGGGCTGCAGAACCTCGCCTGTGGGGCCAGGCTGGGAGAGCTGGGGCTGTGCAGCCTGGAGAAGAGAAGGCTGCAGGCAAACCTCAGAGCAGCCTTCCAGTACCTGAAGGGCTCCAGGGATGCCAAGGGCTGGGAGTGCCAGGCCGAGGGCCAATGGCTTTGAGCTGGGAGAGAGGAGACTGAGAGTGGAGAGGAGGAAGAAATTCTTGATAGTGAAGGTGGGGAGACTCTGGCACAGGCTGCCCAGGGAGGCTGTGGCTGCCCTTTTTCTGGAGGAGTTGAAGGCCAGGCTGGATGAGGCCTTGAGCAGCCTGGGCTGATGGGAGGTGTCCCTGCCCACGGTGGGGAAGCTGAAGCAGATGATCTTGAAGGTCCTTCAAACCCAGCCCAACGCCTTCCACCGGGGGGAGCCCCAGGCAGGGGGAGCCCCAGGCAGGGGGAGCCCCAGGCAGGGGGAGCCGAGGCGGGGAGGTGCCTGCATCTCTGCTGTCTCACCTGTAGGTCCTGACCAGCTTGTCGGCGTGGGGCTCCAGCAGCAGCCCCCGCAGCATGTTCTCCACGCAGCTGCCGCTGTAGCGCTCGGGGATGCCGCGCAGCCGCGCGTACATGGCCAGGGTCTCGCGGCCCGTCATGTGCTCCAGCAGGGCATCGAACTGCGGGCAGTACCCGATCCGCTGCTGCACCTGCCGCGACACCCGCACAGCGGCATCAGCCCCGCGCCCATCGGCCGCCCCACGGGCATCAGCAGCCCCAGGGGCATCAGCAGCCCCATGGGCATCGAATACCCCAAGGGCATCAGCAGCCCCGGGGGCATCAGCAGCCCCATGGGCATCGGGTGCCCCACAGGCATCAGCAGTCCCATGGACATCAGCAGCCCCGGGGGCATCAGCAGCCCCATGGGCATCGAATACCCCATGGGCATCAGCAGCCCCATGGGCATCAGCAGCCCCATGGGCATCGGATGCCCCACAGGCATCAGCAGCCCCATGGACATCAGCAGCCCCGGGGGCATCAGCAGCCCCATGGGCATCAGCAGCCCCATGGGCATCGGGTGCCCCACAGGCATCAGCAGCCCCATGGACATCAGCAGCCCCGGGGGCATCAGCAGCCCCATGGGCATCGAATACCCCATGGGCATCAGCAGCCCCATGGGCATCGAATACCCCATTGGGCATCAGCAGCCCCATGGGCATCAGGTGCCCCAGGGGCATCAGTAACCCCATGGGCTTCAGCAGCCTCATGGGCATCAGTAACCCCATGGGCTTCAACAGCCCCATGGGCATCAGGCGCTCCAGGGGTATCAAACATCCCATGGGCATCAGCAACTCCATGGGCATCAGTAAACCCATGGGCATCAGCCACTCCATGGGCATCAGGTGCCCCACAGGCATCAGCCACGCCAAGGGGATCAACAGCCCCACAGGCATCCGCAAGCCCATGGGCATCAGGCGCCCCATGGGCATCAGCCACCCCATGGGCATCAGTAACCCCACAGGCATCAGCCACCCCATGGGCACTGGTTACCCCCTGGGTATCAGTAACCCCATGGGCACCAGTTACCCCATGGGTATCAGTAACCCCATGGGCACCAACAGCCCCACAGGCATCAGCTTGCAGGCAGCTCTTCCGCAGCACCTGGCCAAGCCAGCAGCTGCCGTGGAGCTCGCAGGGGTTTGGCTGCACCTCCAGAGGTGGTAGAGGAGGGAGAGTGACAGAGGAGGGAGAGTAGGGAGAGAGTAGAGAAGGGAGAGAGTAGAGGAGGGAGAGGCAGTGAGAGTGGTGGAGGAGGGAGAGGGGAGGAGCAGGGAGAGAGGAGGAGCAGGGAGAGAGGAGGAGCAGGGAGAGAGGCGGAGGAGGGAGAGCGATGGAGTGAGAGCGGTAGGGGCAGTGATCCCTGCTGCCCTCTTGCTTTCCCACAGTGGGCAGTTCCCAGCAAGGAGACCTCTAGCAGGGGGCTCAAAGGGTTTGACCTGCTTGTTTCAGTGACCACCACCCAGCTGTGGTCACTAACTCTCAGCTTTCCAGCTGGGGAGCTAACCCCTCGGATGAAGTCTGCCACCCTCCCAGGCGCTGCCTTCCATCTCCATCACATCTCCCATCCCACCGGAGCGGGCACTGCTTCCACGTGCCCAGGCAACAGGCAGCTGGGCCACACAAGGACCAAACGTCCCTGAGACACCACCTCCAGCCCTGGCAACTGCAACTGCGTCCTCCTCAGAGGCACCTGCAGGGTGGGCCAGGCCAGCTGGACCCAGGAGTGTTTATACCAGCCCCTCCATGCCCTGCAGCCCCGGGGTACCTTCTTGATGTTGGCCAGAATGCTGTGGCCGTCCACAAAGGCATCCCCCGAGGTGATGCTCTCGTCCCCAGTCAGCATCTTGAAGGTGGTGGTCTTGCCTGCTCCGTTGAAGCCAAGGAGGCCAAAGCATTCCCCTTTGCTCACTGCCAAGGAGATCCTGTCCACTGCCAGCAGGGACTCCCTGCTGTCGTACACCTGGTGGAGACACCGCACAAACCGTGCCGCTCGCCACCCAAAGACGCCAGGAGGCTCTGCCAGCCCCGTGGGGGACACAGCTGAGCTGGCAGCAGGATGCTGAGCATGGGCCACGCTCTCCTCACCTTGGTGAGCTCCTTGATGACCAGAGGGCTGCTGAGAGAGGACAGCAGCTCTGGTGGGGACTCCAGAACCTTCTTCCTCTCATCTGCCACGTCCCGGTCCTCTGGCAGCACAGACACCCTGTTCAGCAGTGCCACCTACACACAGGGCACAAACAGCACTCTGCCACCTCGCTGCTGTGGCACAAATGACATCCCCCAGCACCCCCAACCCGGGCAGGATCCATCCCTTTCATCAGTCACCCCTGGGGACAAGCCTTTGCCGCTCCATGTGCTCAGCTGCAGCCTGCCTGGAGTGCAGGTGGCATGGAGCTGATGTGGGGGCACTGGCCCAGGACTGGGACCTGTTCCCCTCTCTTGTCTCCTGCTAGCAGCTCTCACTCCCCCCATGCTCTGCAAGGGCAGAACTAGCTCTTGCCAGAGGCTCTGATGCTGCTGCAAGGCCACCTTGCCAAATCAGCCAGCAAAATATATCACAGGATCAGAGGATGTTAGGGGTTGGAAGGGACCCCCAAAGATCCAACCCCCCCCTGCCAGGGCAGGAGCATAGAATCTAGAGCAGGACCACTTGGAAACTGCACACAAAACCTTCCAGCTGCCACAGAGTCAAACTCCTCTGGAATCTGAATCAGAGAATCAGAGAACTGTCAGGGGTGGAAGGGACCTCAAGGCTCAGCCAGCTCCAGCCCCCCTGCCATGGCCAGGGACACCTCACACAACAGCAGGTTGCTCACAGCCACCTCCAGCCTGGCTGCAAACACCTCCAGGGATGGAACTGTGTGCAAAGTAGCCAAATTTGGTTATAAATCCTTCAAAGCATTATTGGAGGCAGCAGTAGTAACATCAACAGGGTTGGGGCCTCCTAAGCTACTTGCTCCAGAGACACTTCCTGAGGAGCTGAGGGGCTGCCCACAGGGACTCCCTGGGTTGCAGGGCACCTTAGTCTCCCTCCCACAGAGAACCACAGAGCTGCCAGGGCTGGAAGGGAGCTCAAGGCTCAGCCGGCTCCAACCCCCTGCCATGGCCAGGGACACCTCACACCACAGCAGCTTGCTCACAGCCACCTCCAGCCTGGCTGCAAACACCTCCAGGCAGGAGGCTTCCACCACCTCCCTGGGCAACCACCCTCATGGGCAACAACTTCTTCCTCACAGCCAATCTCCATCTCCCCACCTCTAGTTCTGCTCCATCCCCCCCACTCCTATCCCTCCCTGACCCCCTCCAAAGTCCCTCCCCAGCTTTCCTGGAGCCCCCTGCAGATCCTGGAAGGCCACAAGGAGGTCTCCTGGGAGCCTTCTCCTCTCCAGCCTGCACAACCCCAACTCTCTCAGGCTGTGCTCAGAGCAGAGCAGCTCCAGGCCTCTGCTCCTCCTCCTGGCCCTGCTCTGGACACCTTCCAGCCCCTCCAGATCCTTCCTGGCACAGAGGCTGCAGAAGTGGAACATGCTTCAGCTCACCCATTTCCTCCGCCTGCAGATGCCACAGACCACAGTTCTCAGCCTCCAGAGGAGGTTTGTCTCGATGAGGAAAAGGAGGAAGAGGAAGGAGAAGCCCTGGATGCTCAGGGAGGTCAGGTAGCGCCCGATCCCCGGCGGCTCCCAGGAGAAGTAATTCATCTGGTAACTGATATCTGGGCAGGGAAGGCAAGACAGCAAGGGCCTGAGGCGGGGGAGAGGAGCTGCAGGGGAGGCTGTGAGCCCAAAGCTCTGCCAGCCTCACCTCCAGCCCACCCTGGCTCCCTGCCAGCTTTGCCAGCCTCACCTCCAGCCCACCCTGGCTCCTTCCCAGCTCTGCCAGCCTCACCTCCAGCCCACCCAGGCTCCCTGCCAGCTCTGCCAGCCTCACCTCCAGCCCACCCAGGCTCCCTGCCAGCTCTGCCAGCCTCACCTCCAGCCCACCCTGGCTCCCTGCCAGCTCTGCCAGCCTCACCTCCAGCCCACCCTGGCTCCCTGCCAGCTCTGCCAGCCTCATCTCCAGCCCACCCTGGCTCCCTGCCAGCTCTGCCAGCCGCACCTCCAGCCCACCCTGGCTCCCTGCCAGCTTTGCCAGCCTCATCTCCAGCCCATGCTGGCTCCCTACCAGCTTTGCCAGGCTCATCTCCAGCCCACCCTGGGTCCCTGCCAGCTCTGCCAGCCTCATCTTCAGCCCATCCAGGCTCCCTCCCAGCTCTGCCAGCCGCACCTCCAGCCCACCCTGGCTCCCTGCCAGCTTTGCCAGCCTCATCTCCAGCCCATGCTGGCTCCCTACCAGCTTTGCCAGCCTCACCTCCAGCCCACCCTGGGTCCCTGACAGCTCTGCCAGCCTCACCTCCAGCCCATCCAGGCTCCCTGCCAGCTCTGCCAGCCTCACCTCCAGCCCATCCAGGCTCCCTGCCAGCTTTGCCAGCCTCACCTCCAGCCCACCCTGGCTCCTTCCCAGCTCTGCCAGCCTCACCTCCAGCCCACCCTGGCTCCTTCCCAGCTCTGCCAGCCTCACCTCCAGCCCACCCTGGCTCCTTCCCAGCTTTGCCAGCCTCATCTCCAGCCCACCATGGTTCCCTGCATCTCTTTCCAATGCTTCCCAGAGCAGGATTCAGCTCTGGAAGAGATCTGGCAGAAGATGCCAACTGGAGATGCTGTCACTGTTGGGACTGGGACTTCTTACCTTGTCTACAGAACCCTGGCCCCCAATTTCCTCCAGACCATCCAGATCCCCATTCCTCCACATCCCCCAGTAAGGAAAAGATGCCTGGAGTAGATCACCCACAAGTGTCAAACACAGCCTAGTTTGGCTTTCACATGGTACCTGGAGCTACTGCTCAGGCTGGGAAAAAGGCCTCAGGATGCTGCCCAGCTCCACCACCCACCCCAGAGGGACTGCCCAGTGTGGCTGTGGTAGGATGGGCAGGTGAGGACCAGCACAGGGACTCACTGAATGCCTTGCAGATGAAGATGGCTTCAACAGAGGAGGTGCAGAACTGGATGAATTCATAGTTCTGGTAGAAGTCACTGATGCATTGGCCCAGGCAGTAATTGGGTAGGACAAGGAAGACTTTATCCAAGGTTTTGGAGAGGTCCATCAAGCCCAGCTCTGAAAGAGAAGAGGAGGATCAACAGGTTGGAGTTAGCTGTGTTTAGAGCAAGACCCTGAGACTTCCAGCTTCAGGAGGAAACCCAACAAAGCTGCTATGTTTGATCAGAGAACTACAGAACTGCCAGGGTTGGAAGGGAGCTCAAGGCTCAGCCAGCTCCAACCCCCTGCCATGGCCAGGGACACCTCACACCACAGCAGCTTGCTCACAGCCACCTCCAGCCTGGCTGCAAACACCTCCAGGCAGGAGGCTGCCACCACCTCCCTGGGCAACCTGTGCCAGGCTCTCACCACCCTCCTGGCCAACAACTTCTTCCTCACAGCCAATCTCCATCTCCCCACTTCTAGTTCTGCTCCATCCCCCCCAGGCCTATCCCTCCCTGACCCCCTCCAAAGTCCCTCCCCAGCTTTCCTGGAGTCCCCTGCAGATCCTGGAAGGCCACAAGGAGGTCTCCTGGGAGCCTTCTCCTCTCCAGCCTGCACAACCCCAACACTCTCAGGCTGTGCTCACAGCAGAGCAGCTCCAGCCCTCTGCTCCCCCTCGTAAGCTGATGGGTAAGAATGGATGGCAACAGCTTTGTCTGCCAGTGTGGGGACATCCCTGGGGTGAAAAGTGTGCCCTTGGGGGTTGGATCTTGCTGGTGCTGGGAGGGTGCAGTGCTGGGCAGGCAGGGAGGGCAGGGACCCACCTGGGATGCTCATGATGGTGACGGCGAGGAAGGTGGCAGTGCCCGAGAGGATGTTGAAGATGGTCAGGCGAGTGTAGGCTGTGGCTGCCACGGAGAAGAAGAAGCTGAGGAGGTACATGAGGGGGATGATGGCCCAGCCATAGAGGAGGAAGATCAGCATCACATCCACGAGGTGGCTGTCCTGGGTGAAGGCTTGCACATCGAAGGCTTGGAATATCACCTGGGGCACAGCAGCGTGAGGGGAGCACAGGTTTGCCTTGGCCGAAGGCTGTGGCTCAGAGAGCTTCTGGAGTCCCCAGGGAGGCTGTGGAGTCTCCTTCCCTGGAGGCTCTCCAGCCCCACCTGGATGTGCTCCTGTGTGACCTGCACTGGATCCTCTATGCTCCTGCTCTGGCAGGGGGCTTGGACCTGGATGATCTCCTGAGGTCCCTGACATCCTGTGAGCCTGTGGCTCCCCGTCCCCACAGCCCAGGCAGCAGCACAGCACCGTCCCAGCTAACCCCCCCACAGCTGGCTCCCACCAGCAGCCCAGGACTGTCCCCAAGAGAAGACCTCTCTCCACACACTGGGATGCAAAAAGGCAGGTTTGGGGAACCCCTCTCCCTGCTCCCCTGGTTTTGAGACTTCCCAGAGCCCACCCAAGCGTTGAGGTGCCAGAGGCTGCAGGCTGGTCACGGCCCAGCTGCCAGCAGGACCAAGGGACAGCTCTCCTGCTGGTCCTTCCTGAGGCAGCCTCACCACAGGGAGGAGCAGCTCCCACCCCCAGGAGGGCAGCAGGGTGACTCACCAGCATGAGAGCACAGGGGATGAGGAAGTTGATGATGTCCCAGAGCAGGGCAGAGAGCCAGAAGTTGACCACATAGACCCCGCTGACGAACTGGACGTGCTTGGCCTTGATGGCTCTCTCGCTGACCAGCAGCAGGGCGAAGGTGCTGGCCAGGGAGGCCATGCCATAGAGCAGGTTGATGGCAATGGCAAAGCCAGTCTGGCCTCTGTGGGGACAGCAGGGGCACAGCTCAGCACGGGGACAGCTCAGCAAACCCGCCCCGAGGCTAGGTGGGGACGGCACATCCACGCCACGCTTCACCCAGCAAGCCAGCAGGCAGGAGCAACCCCCCCGGGGGAAGGGGGGTTCTCCCCCACACAGCACACCTCACACCTCCACCCTGCCTCTGGCACTGCAGATGGGGAAGAAGTTCTTCCCAGTGAGGCTGGGGAGACACTGGAATAGGTTGTCCCCTCCCTGGAGGTGTTGAAGACCAGGCTGGATGAGGCTTTGAGCAACCTAGACCAGGCTGGACAAGGCTCTGGGCAGCCTGATCTAGTGTGGGGTGTCCCTGCCCATGGCAGGGGGGTTGGAACTAGATGATCCTTGTGGTCCCTTCCAACCCTGACTGATACTATGGTACTATGAACCTGGGCTGGTTGAATTTGAGGCTGAGGAATGCATCCAGACAGCAAAGCTGGAGCGTTTTGGAGAGCTCAGAGCAGCCTCCCAGTACCTGAAGGGCTCCAGGAGAGCTGGGGAGGGACTTGGGCCAAGGGCTGGGAGTGCCAGGCCCAGGGCCAATGGCTTTGAGCTGGGAGAGAGGAGACTGAGAGTGGAGAGGAGGAAGAAATCCTTGGCAGTGAGGCTGGGGAGACTCTGGCACAGGCTGCCCAGGGAGGCTGTGGCTGCCTCCTGCCTGGAGGTGTTGAGGACCAGGCTGGATGAGGCCCTGAGCAAGCTGTGCTGGTGGGAGGTGTCCCTGCCTATGGCAGGGTCTTGGAGCTGGCTGATCCTGAAGGTCCCTTCCAACCTTTAAGGTCCCTTGCAGCCCACACCATTCCATGATTCCGTGACTGTTTCTGACTGTCTCCCCCTGTGCTCTAATCTCCTGTGGAAAACCAACCCCAACCAGCATCCTGAGGGCAACACTCAACCACTGAGACATGGGCATGGGGGGTGGCAGGGGTGCCAGGCTCCAGCAGGAAAGCCTTCTGCACAGCTTTGCTCTCCTGATCTTCCCAGCACAATCACAGTGACCTTTGGGCCTGAGAAGCTGCAGCCTGGCTCCTCACACCAGGGACAGCACCAAGCCCAGCTGCAGGCAGGGAAGCAGAGCAGGAGGGGAGGCAGGAGGGCAGGAAAGAGGGGAGGATAGAGGGGAAGCAAGAGGAGAGGATAGAGGGGAGGCAGGAGGGGAGGAAGGAGGGGAGGAAAGAGGAGAGGAAAGAGGGAAGAAAAGAGGGGAGGAAAGAGGGGAGAAAAGAGGGGAGAAAAGAGGGGAGAAAAGAGGGGAGAAAAGAGGGGAGAAAAGAGGGGAGAAAAGAGGGGAGAAAAGAGGGGAGGCAAGAGAGGAGGTAGGAGGGAAGGAAAGAGGGGAGGCAGGAGAGGAGGAAAGAGGGGAGGCAAGAGGGGAGGATAGAGGAGAGGAAAAAGGGGAGGCAGGAGGGGAGGAAAGAGGGCAGGCAGGAGGGGAGGAAAGAGGGGAGGAAAGAGGGGAGGTAGGAGGGGAGGTAGGAGGGCAGGCAGGAGGGCAGGCAGGAGGGGAGGCAGGAGGGGAGGCAGGAGGGGAGGCAGGAGGGCAGGCAGAGGGCAGGCAGGAGGGGAGGCAGGAGGGGAGGCAGGAGGGGAGGCAGAGGGCAGGCAGGAGGGGAGGCAGGAGGGGAGGCAGAGGGCAGGCAGGAGGGGAGGCAGGAGGGGAGGCAGAGGGCAGGCAGGAGGGGAGGCAGAGGGCAGGCAGAGGGCAGGCAGGAGGGGAGGCAGGAGGGGAGGCAGAGGGCAGGCAGGAGGGCAGGCAGAGGGCAGGCAGAGGGCAGGCAGGAGGGGAGGCAGGAGGGGAGGCAGAGGGCAGGCAGAGGGCAGGCAGGAGGGCAGGCAGGAGGGCAGGCAGAGGGCAGGCAGGGGGGCAGGCAGGAGGGGAGGCAGGAGGGGAGGCAGGAGGGGAGGCAGAGGGCAGGCAGGAGGGGAGGCAGGAGGGGAGGCAGGAGGGGCAGGCAAGAGGGGAGGCAGAGGGCAGGCAGGAGGGCAGGCAGAGGGCAGGCAGGAGGGGAGGCAGGAGGGGAGGCAGGGGGGCAGGCAGGAGGGCAGGCAGGAGGGGAGGCAGGAGGGGAGGCAGAGGGCAGGCAGGAGGGGAGGCAGAGGGCAGGCAGGAGGGCAGGCAGAGGGCAGGCAGGAGGGCAGGCAGGCGAGCGCGGCGCCGCCAGACCTACTCCATCAGCTGGTCCTTGGCCTTCTCGGTGATGTTGCGAGGCTGGGGGTAGTTGGTGACTGTGATGGAGGCGTTGGGGCCCACCAGGGCCCTGAAGAGAGCGTTGTCAGCCAGCATGAGGGCCGTGGCAGGGGAGTGGTAGGCCTGGTTGTTGAAGAGGGCAGTGAGCAGGGTGCGGTTGGCGTCCCCCCGGAAGGCGGCGGCGGCGATGTAGTGCTCGTTGAAGGCTCCTCCCTCCTCGGAAGCTCTGGAGATGAGGAACTCCTCCAGGTCCCCTGCCAAACACCACCACAGCTGGCAGCAGCCCCCAGCACACCACACCTGCTGCAGTGGGCTACCACCCCTCCTGGCCCCACCCGGCCCCCACCATGGCTATGGAGACCTCAGCTCTGCTTGGAGACTCCCTGCTCTCCTCTGCCACCTGGCACAGGCCAAGGGGCAGTGGATGGAAACTGCAGCCCAGGAGGTTCCACCTCAGCAGGAGGAGGAACTTCTGCCCTGGGAGGCTGCCAGAGGCCTGGAGCAGGCTGCCCAGAGAGGTTGTGGAGTCTCCTGCTCTGGAGCCTTCCCAGCCCTGTCTGGATGTGTTCTGTGTGCCCTGTGCTGGGCTCTATGCTCCTGCTCTGGCAGGGGGCTTGGGCTGGAAGATCTCCAGAGGTCCCTTCCAACCCCTGACACCCTGTGAGCTGTGCTCCTGCAGCACACAGGATGGGGCTGTGCAATGCTCAGCACTTTGCCCCCCACACAGGGGGCCAGCCCTGAGGGCAAGGCTATGCCCCTGCGAAGCTCCCGTGCAGGAGGGCAGGTGAAGGGGCACCTCGGGTATGCCGCAGCTGGCACCGCGGCCACCCACGCCGAGGGCCCTGCCAAGAGAAGCCCCTGGCTCCTGCAGAGCCCACCAGGCATGGCATGGGCTGCTGCCCAGGTGCCCTGTGAAGCCTCACCCAGCACCTCCAGCGGCGACTGGCGCTGGGCAGCCAGCAGCTCCTCGTACTGCTCCGCCAGCCTCTGCGCCAGCCCCGAGGAGCCCGAGACGGAGAAAGGCACCACGGTCTGCCCGTAGGGCTCCAGGCTCAGCCTCAGCTGGCAGGAGTCCCTGGGCCCTGGGAAGGTCTTGGCCACGATGAGGGCAAAGGCAGTGAAGATCAGAGGCACGAGGAACTGCGCCGCCACCATCTTCCAGTTGCGCCAGCTGTACATGGCTCTCTTCATGAACATGGCGTAGAACTGCTGGCAGCACAGGTAGAACTGCCAGGGGAGAAGTCAGGTCAGTGCCAGCCATGCCAGCTGCAGGCAGCCCCACCAGCCACCCCACCCCACCCCCACCCCAGGCAGCTGGTGGGGGGGGCAGTGACCCCCGAGCCACCTTCTCTGCCCCACGCGCAGCAGCAGCGAGCCCCCAGCAGAGCCTGCGAGGGGGCTGAGCAGGGCAGCAGCTCCAGGGCAGCAGGGCAGGGAAGCCCACACTGGGATGGGTTGGAAAGGACCTTTCAAGGTCATCCAGTCCACTCCCCTGCAGCCAGCAGGGCCAGCTGCAGCCACAGCAGGCTGCTCCCAGCCCCAACCAACCTGCCCTGCACTGCTGCCAGCCATGGGGCAGCTCCACCTCTCTGGGCAGCCTGGCACAGGCTCTCCCCACCCTCAGCACCAAACATTTCTCCTTCTCTCCACTCTCAGGCTCCCTCTTGCACTTCAAACCATCCCCCTTTGGCCTGGCCCAACAGGCCCTGCTCAGCACTCTGTCCCCAGCTCTCTTCTGGCCTCTTGAAGCCCTGCAAGGCCACCAGGAGGTCTCCCTGGAGCTGGTGCCAAGGTGTCCCCACCCTCAGCGTCAACCATCTCTTCCTTCTCTCCAATCTGAGTCTCCTTCTAGTTTAAACCATCACCCCTTGCTCAGAAGTCTGTCCCCAGCTTTCTTCTGGCCCCTTTAAGGCCACCAGGAGGTCTCCCTGGAGCCTTCTCCTCTGCAGGCTGCACAACCCCAACCCTCCCAGCAGAGGGCTCCCAGCCTCCCAGCACTGCTGTGGCCTGCCCTGGATGGACCTCCCCAGCCCTTCCCAGGCTCAGGACAGCCCGGGGTGGGTGCAGGGTGCCTCCCCTGCCCGTGCTCACCCCTGCATAGAAGTGGAGATGCTCCCTCAGGCTCCCTCTTGCAGCTCAAACCATCCCCCCTTGGCCTGGCCCAACAGGCCCTGCTATCTGCTCAGCCCCTGAAGCACTGCAAGGCCCCCAGAAGGTGTCCCTGGAAAGCCAGCCCAGCAGACTGAGCCAGCTGGGGCAGCCCATCTCACTCCACAGCTTCCCAGGGGGGTGCAGTCCCTCTGGGATCTCAGGTGTTAAAAGCAGCTTCAGCCACGACCTTTACCTTCCTCCAGCTCTCAGCATTTGAGGTTCACAAAGAGGATTACTGCAGCTGGGCTGCCTGCCAACAGCAGGGGTGAGACACCCAGCAGCTCCCAGCCTGCCTCTGCAAGCACCTGCTTGGCTTTTGAAGCCCAGAACCTTCCTTCTCTCCTCCTGCCTCGGAGCCATGCCCTTGGGAAGCAGAGGAAATGCATCCCAGGGGTGCAGGCAGCAGGCCAGGAAGGGCTGCCAGGGCTGTGGAAGGAAGGTGGCTTTGCTCTGCTGGAAATCCCAAGTGAGGCACCAAGAGCTGCAAACCCCTTTAGATCATCTGGGACACCTTCAAGAGCATCTCTGTAGGCCTCAAGGCTAACATAGAGAAGGTGGCAACAACCAGCCCCCAAAATAATCAGCCCTGGAGATGTGGCTTGCAATGGGACCTCCCAGTTTGACCTTCCAAACCAAGGGGAGACTCCAGCTGCTGGCCCTGCTCCAAAGGCCTCCTGCAGAGGTCCTCTCCCTGCTCCCACTGCACCATTTTCCCCCCACAGCACCAACCCCAGTGTTGAGCTTGATGCTGGAGCAGTCCTCAGTGATGAGAGCCCCACTGTCATCTGTCAGGTCTGTCATGCCACTCAGGCTGCTGGAGTCGTCCATGGCCCAGTCGTTGGAGCGTCTCTCGTGCTGGTACTGCAGGGCAGGCAGCTGGATGGCCTGGATGTCCATGCTGGAGTCCACCAGCTTCCCAACCCTGCAGCAGGGGGGAAAGGAGGGGAGGAAACACTTGAATCTTGGTCACCCCAAGCCCAGGGACAAATCCAGGCTGGGTGCAGAGTGAGTTGAGAGCAGCCCTGAAGAAAGAGCCCTGGGGGCGCTGGGTGCTGAGCAGCTCCCCAGGAGCCAGCAGAGCCTCCTGCAGCCCTCAGGCAGCTGTGTGCTGGGCTGCAGCCAGAGCAGGCTGGGCAGAGGGTAGCAGAGGGGATTCTGCCCCTGGGCTCTGCTCTGCTCAGCCCTCACCTCCAATCCTGCCTCCAGCTCTGCTCTCCCCAGCAGCAGAAGGACACAGAGCTGCTGGAGAGAGGCCAGAGGAGGCCACAAAGATGCTGCCAGGGCTGGAGCAGCTCTGCTGGGAGCACAGGCTGAGGGAGCTGGGGCTGTGCAGGCCTGCAGAGGAGAAGGCTCCAGGGGCTCCTCAGAGCTGCTGCCAGGAGCTGAAGGGATCCTGCAGGAAGGCTGCAGAGGAACTTTGGCTGAGGGGGTCTGAGGCAGGCCCAGGGGGAAGGGTTTGGAGCTGAGGCAGAGCAGGGTTGGAGTGGAAGTTCTTCAGTGTGAGGGTGGGGAGATGCTGGTAGAGGTTGCCCAGGGAGGCTGTGACTGGCTCCTGCCTGGGGGAGTTCAAAGCCAGGCTGGATGAGGCCTGGAGCAAGCTGTGCTGGTGGGAGTGTCCCTGCCCGTGGCAGGAAGGTTGGGGAAGATGAACTCTGAGGTCACTTCCAACCTGAGCCATTCCAGGACTGAATTCTATGACTGAAACAGCCCCAGACAGGATCAAGCTGTTCTGAGCTGGAGAAGCCAAACTCAGGAGGCAAAAAACAAACCCAAGAGCTAAACCCCAACCCCAAGAGATAAAACCCAACCCCAAGAGCCAAACCCCAACCCCAAGAGCCGAAACCCAACCCCAAGAGCCAAAACCCAACCCCAAGAGCTGAAACCCAACTCCAAGAGCCAAAACCCAACCCCAAAAGCCAAAACCCAACCCCAAGAATTAAAACCCAACCCCAAGAGCCAAACCCCACCCCCAAGAGCTGAAACCCAACTCCAAGAGCCAAAACCCAACCCCAAAAGCCAAAACCCAACCCCAAGAATTAAAACCCAACCCCAAGAGCCGAAACCCAACCCCAAAAGCCAAACCCCAACCCCAAGAGCTGAAACCCAACCCCAAGAGATGAAACCCAACCTCAGGAGATGAAATCCAACCTCAAAAGCCGAAATGCAACCCCAAAAGCCAAAACCCAACCCCAAGAGCCAAACCCCAACCCCAAGAGCCAAAACCCAACCCCAAAAGCCAAACCCCAACCCTAAGAGCCAAAACCCAACCCTAAGAGCCAAAATCCAATCCCAAGAGTTAAAACCCAACCCCAAAAGCCAAAACCCAACCCCAAGAGATAAAACCCAACCCCAAGGGATGAAACCCAACCCCAAGAGCCGAAACCCAACCCCAAGAGATAAAACCCAACCCCAAGAGCCAAAACCCAACCCCAAGAGCCAAAACTCAACCCCAAGAGATAAAACCCAACCCCAAGAGATAAAACCCAACCCCAAGAGTTAAAACCCAATCCCAAAAGCCAAAACCCAACCCCAGGAGTTAAAATCCAACCCCAAGAGCCAAAACCCAACCCCAAAAGCCAAAACCCAACCCCAACAAATGAAACCCAACTCCAAGAGCCAAAACCCACCCCCAAGAGATAAAACCCAACCCCAAGAGCCAAAACCCAACCCCAAGAGATAAAACCCAGCCCCAAGAGCCAAAACCCAATCCCAAAAGCCAAAATCCAACCCCAAGAGCCAAAACCGAACCCCAAGAGCCAAAACCCAACCTCAAAATCCAAAACCCAAACCCAAGAGATAAAACCCAGCCCCAAGAGCCAAAACCCAACCCCAAAATCCAAAACCCAAACCCAAGAGCCAAAACCCAATCCCAAGAGCCGAAACCCAACCCATGCCCCAAGAGCTGTGCAGGACAGTGCTGTCACCAGAGCACAGGAAGGGACTGGGTGTCCCCAGAGGCAGCCCCAGCAGGGCCAGCCTCCCTGCTGCCCACCTGAGGAAGACCTCCTCCATGGTGGTGACGGAGGCTCCGTAGCTGGCGATGCCCAGCTCCTCGCGCCTCTGCTCCAGCTCTGTGAACAGGGCCTCGAACCTGGGGGGAGATGCTTGGCATTAGGCACTGCCCCTCAGGAGGTGGGCACTCACAGCATTGCCCCTGTAGCTGCTTTGAGCCCTTGCAGCCAGCTCTGGGGCTGCCTGCAGCACCTCAGCACCCCAACAGCAGCTTCTGTGTTCCACTTTCTCCAGGCCACAGCTGTCACCAGCTGCTGGTGGCCTTGCAGGGCTCAGAAGGGTTGAGCAGAAAGCTGGGGAGAGACTTCTGAGCAGGGCCTGTTGGGCCAGGCCAACAGGGGATGGTTTGAAGTGCAAGAGGGAGGCTGAGAGTGGAGAGAAGGGAGAAATGTTTGGTGCTGAGGGTGGGGAGAGCCTGTGCCAGGCTGCCCAGAGAGGTGGAGCTGCCCCATGGCTGGCAGCAGTGCAGGGCAGGTTGGTTGGGGCTGGGAGCAGCCTGCTGTGGCTGGGGATGTCCCTGCTGGCTGCAGGGCTTGCCCTGGGTGAGCTTGGAATGTCCTTTGCAACCCAAACCACTCTGTGATTAGATAAATAGAGGCCAAAGGCCATCTGAGCTTGGAAGGTGCCTTCTGACTAACCCAGTCTGGGGTTCTATGATCAGTAAGTGCTGTCCCATGCAGCTGCTACCCAGGGGTGACAAGGTGGGCATGGGGACATGGGAGTGATGTGCCAGCAGGCACAGGGGGAGGACAGCAGTGACTGGAGGAACCCAATCCCATTTTCCAAGGCCAGCACTGACCCAGAGAGCAGCTCCACTTCCAAGCAAGCCCAGGAGGACAGCACATGAGGGGCCCCACCCTGGGGTCCCAAGGAGGGGCAGCAGGGGCCCAGGCTGTTACCTGTGAGTGCTCTCCTTGGGCAGGATGAAGGACAGCTCTGCCCCAGCGTTGCTCTCCATGGTGGCATTGGGCACGTAGTGACAGATGAGGCGAGAGATCTCCCCCAGGTTGCAGTAGGGCTCCTTCACCATCACCATGTGGTACCCTGCCCCTGGGCACAGCCACAGCACAAGGGACAGCAGGGTCAGCCCAGGATGGGCACCCCTGGGGGGCTGGAGCAGGGGGATGGACACTGAGGCATCAGAGAGGGGTCAGTACCAGCCCAGGCTGCCCTGGGGTGCTGGAGCAGAGGGATGGACACTGAGGCACCATAGAGGGGTCAGTGACAGCCCAGGAGGGGAAACCCTGGGGTGCTGGAGCAGAGGGATGGACACTGAGGCACCAGAGGGGTCAATGGCAGCCCAGGATGGCCCTGGGGTGCTGGAGCAGAGGGATGGACACTGAGGCACCACAGAGGGCTCAGTGCCAGCCCAGGCTGCCCTGGGGTGCTGGAGCAGAGGGATGGACACTGAGGCAGCACAGAAGGGTCAGTGTCAGCCCAGGCTGCCCTGGGGTGCTGGAGCAGAGGGATGGACACTGAGGCACCACAGAAGGGTCAGTGTCAGCCCAGGCTGCCCCTGGGGTGCTGGAGCAGAGGGATGGACACTGAGGCACCACAGAAGGGTCAGTGTCAGCCCAGGCTGCCCCTGGGGTGCTGGAGCAGAGGGATGGACACTGAGGCACCATAGAGGGGTCAGTGACAGCCCAGGAGGGGAAACCCTGGGGTGCTGGAGCAGAGGGATGGAGACTGAGGCACCACAGAGCATCCAGAGCTTTGCCTGGGCTATGGACACGAGGCAGGAGCAAGTGTGAGGACCGACACGGAGCAAGGGGTCCCGTTCCCGTCCCGGCACCGCCCCGGCGCCGCCCCCGGGGCGGGAGGAGGCAGGGAGCTCCCCGGCCGGCCGCTGCCTTACCGTACTTGCGCTTGAGGAAGAGCGCGGAGCCGCAGCACTGCAGCTCGCCCTTGGCCATGATGGCGATGCGGTCCCCCAGCAGGTCTGCCTCGTCCATGAAGTGCGTGGTCAGCAGGATGGTTCTCTGGCTGCGCTGCTGCTGCAGCAGGTCCCAGGTGGCCCTGCGGGAGGCTGGGTCCATCCCCGAGGTCGGCTCGTCCAGCATCACCACCTGCGGGCCGCAAGGGGGCGCAGCTGAGGCGGCGCTGGGAGAGGGGCAGGGGAGGACGCGGCCTAGGGGCCAGGGGCGGCCTGGGCCTTGCAGCGTGCAGGGGAGAGTCTGGCACGGGGGGAGCAGTGGCCAGGCAGCAGTGCTGCACTGCAGCCCCCCAGCACTACATCCCCCCAGCACTGCAGCCCCCCAGAGCTGCAGAGCTGCACTGCAGCCCCTCAGCACTGCAGCCTCCCAGCACTGCAGCCCCCCAGCACTGCAGCCCCCAGCACTGCAGAGCTGCACTGCAGCCTCCCAGCACTGCAGCCCCCCAGCACTGCAGCCTCCCAGCACTGCAGCCTCCCAGCACTGCAGCCTCCCAGCACTGCAGCCCCCCAGCACTGCAGCCCCCCAGCACTGCAGCCCCCAGCACTGCAGCTCCCCAGCACTGCAGCCTCTCATCACTGCAGCCCCCCAGCACTGCAGCCCCCCAGCACTGCAGCCCCCCCAGCACTGCAGCCCCCCAGCACTGCAGAGCTGCACTGCAGCCCCTCAGCACTGCAGCCCCTCAGCACAGCAGCCCTCCAGCACTGCAGCCCCCAGCACTGCAGCTCCCCAGCACTGCAGCCCCTCAGCACTGCAGAGCTGCACTGCAGCCCCCCCAGCACTGCAGCCTCCCAGCACTGCAGCCCCCCAGCACTGCAGCCCCCAGCACTGCAGCCTCCCAGCACTGCAGCCCCTCAGCACTGCAGCCCCCCAGCACTGCAGCCCCCCAGCACTGCAGCCTCCCAGCACTGCAGCCCCTCAGCACTGCAGCCCCCAGCACTGCAGCCCCCAGCACTGCAGCCTCCCAGCACTGCAGTCCCCCAGCACTGCAGCCCCTCAGCACTGCAGCCCCCAGCACTGCAGCCCCCAGCACTGCAGCCCCCCAGCACTGCAGCCTCCCAGCACTGCAGCCCCTCAGCACTGCAGCCCCCAGCACTGCAGCCCCCCAGCACTGCAGCCTCCCAGCACTGCAGCTCCTCAGCACTGCAGCCCCCAGCACTGCAGCCTCCCAGCACTGCAGCCTCCCAGCACTGCAGCCCCCCAGCACTGCAGCCCACCAGCACTGCAGCCCCCCAGCACTGCAGCCCCCCAGCACAGCAGCCCCCCAGCACTGCAGCCCCCAGCACTGCAGCCTCCCAGCACTGCAGCCTCCCAGCACTGCAGCCCCCCAGCACTGCAGCCCCCAGCACTGCAGCCCCCCAGCACTGCAGCCCCCCAGCACTGCAGCTTCCCAGCACTGCAGCCTCCCAGCACTGCAGTCCCCCAGCACTGCAGCTCCCCAGCACTGCAGCCTCCCAGCACTGCAGTCCCCCAGCACTGCAGCCTCCCAGCACTGCAGCCTCCCAGCACTGCAGCCTCTCATCACTGCAGCCCCCCAGCACTGCAGCTCCCCAGCACTGCAGCCCCCCAGCACTGCAGAGCTGCACTGCAGTCCCCCAGCACTGCAGCCTCCCAGCACTGCAGCCTCCCAGCACTGCAGCCTCTCATCACTGCAGCCCCCCAGCACTGCAGTCCCCCAGCACTGCAGTCCCCCAGCACTGCAGCCTCCCAGCACTGCAGCTCCCCAGAGCTGCAGCCCCTCAGCAATGCAGTCCCCCAGCACTGCAGCCTCCCAGCACTGCAGCCTCTCATCACTGCAGCCTCCCAGCACTGCAGCCCCCCAGCACTGCAGCCCCCCAGAGCTGCAGCCCCTCAGCACTGCAGCCTCCCAGCACTGCAGCCCCCCAGCACTGCAGCCCCCCAGCACTGCAGCCCCTCAGCACTGCAGCCCCCCAGCACTGCAGCCTCAGAGCTGTCCCACTTTGTGGGGGGCTCTTGGCCCCTCCTTCATAAGGACCAGCGTGTGTCAGGGGTTGGAAGAGGCCTCGGAAGTCTTCCAGTCCAAGCCCCCTGCCAGAGCAGGAGCAGAGAACCCAGCACAGGGCACACAGAACACACCCAGACAGGGCTGGGAAGGCTCCAGAGCAGGAGACTCCACAACCTCTCTGGGCAGCCTGCTCCAGGCCTCTGGGAGCCTCACAGGGCAGAAGTTCCTCCTCCTGCTGAGGTGGAACCTCCTGGGCTGCAGTTTCCATCCACTGCCCCTTGGCCTGTGCCAGGGTGCAAGTGATGCTGTTCCTGCATCTCCCACTGGTTCTCCACAGGTGAGGAAGGAGCTGAGTGGTGCCAGAAGGACCTGTGCTGGCCCCAGGGAGAAAGGTTGGAGGTGAGGCCCCGCAGGCACTTGCCTTGGAGTCGCCTATGAGGGCGATGCCAATGGAGAGCTTCCTCTTCATGCCCCCCGAGAGGGCCTTGCTCAGGGCATGGCGCTTGTCCTCCAGGTTCAGGATCCTCAGGATGTGGTTGATCTCCTCGGGGCACTTGGAGGCTGGGTACCCCTTCAGCTGCCAGGCAGGGAGAAGGGAGGGTTAAAGCCTGCCTGCAGGGTCTGCCAAAGATCCCTCCCAGCACGCTGGCCACTGCCTGCTGAACCTCAACCACGCTCCCTGCTCCCAACCCAGGCAGCGAAGTCTGGGAGCACAGAGCTGGGCTCCTGCCCAGCCCTGAAGGAGCTGCTACAGCTGGGGGAGGGCTTTCCACAGAGCCATGCTGCACATGACCTCTCCATTCCTCCACCAGCCAAACAGGGAGCTCCTGCTGCCCCTGAGGTGGAATGAGGAGGCAAGGGCTGTGCTGCTTATCGTGGACTGGTTTGGGTTGGAGGGCACCTCCAGAGGCCAACCCCCTGCAGCCAGCAGGGACAGCTGCAGCCACAGCAGGCTGCTCCCAGCCCCAACCAACCTGCCCTGCACTGCTGCCAGCCATGGGGCAGCTCCACCTCTCTGGGCAGCCTGGCACAGGCTCTCCCCACCCTCAGCACCAAACATTTCTCCCTTCTCTCCACTCTCAGGCTCCCTCTTGCACTTCAAACCATCCCCCCTTGGCCTGGCCCAACAGGCCCTGCTCAGCAGTCTGTCCCCAGCTCTCTTCTGGCCTCTTGAAGCCCTGCAAGGCCACCAGGAGGTCTCCCTGGAGCTGGTGCCAAGGTGTCCCCACCCTCAGCATCAACCATCTCTTCCTTCTCTCCAATCTGAGTCTCCTTCTTCTAGTTTAAACCATCACCCCTTGCTCAGAAGTCTGTCCCCAGCTTTTTTCTGGCCCCTTTAAGGCCACCAGGAGGTCTCCCTGGAGCCTTCTCCTCTCCAGGCTGCACAACCCCAACCCTCCCAGCCTGGCCTCCCAGCAGAGGGCTTCCAGCCTCCCAGCACCGCTGTGGCCTGCCCTGGATGGGCCTCCCCAGCCCTTCCCAGGCTCAGGACACCCGGGGTGGGTGCAGGATGCCTCCCCTGCCGGTGCTCACCCCTGCATAGAAGTGGAGATGCTCTTCCACGGTCATGTTGTCGAAGAGGACGTCGTGCTGGGGGCAGAGGCCCAGGCTGCGGCGGATCAGCACCATGTCCCGCGAGATCTCGTAGCCGTTGATGTAGGCCTGGCCGCTGCTGGGCGAGTGCAGACCTGCCGGGGGCAGCAGCTCAGCCTGGGGGACCCCGGCACAGCCCCCGGCGCTGCCTCTAGCCTGGCTCTCATCCTGCCTCTAGCCTGGCTCTCATCATGCCTCTAGCCTGGCTCTCATCCTGCCTCTAGCCTGGCTCTCATCCTGCCTCTAGCCTGGCTCTCATCCTGCCTCTAGCCTGGCTCTCATCCTGCCTCTAGCCTGGCTCTCAACCTGCCTCCAGCCTGGCTCTCAACCTGCCTCCAGCCTGGCTCTCAACTTGCCTCTAGCCTGGCTCTCAACTTGCCTCTAGCCTGCCTCTAGCCTGGGTCTCAACCTGCCTCTAGCCTGGGTCTCAACCTGCCTCTAGCCTGCCTCTAGCCTGGGTCTCAACCTGCCTCCAGCCTGGGTCTCAACCTGCCTCTAGCCTGGGTCTCGGCCTGCCTCTAGCCTGCCTCTAGCCTGGGTCTCAACCTGCCTCCAGCCTGGGTCTCAACCTGCCTCTAGCCTGGGTCTCGGCCTGCCTCTAGCCTGGCTCTAACCTGGCTCTCAACCTGCCTCTAGCCTGCCTCTAGCTTGGCTTTCCACCTGTCTCTAGACTGCCTCTAGCCTGGCTGTCAGCCTGACTCTCAGCTTGGCTCCATCCTGGCTCTCAGCCTGGCTCTATCCTGACTCTAGCCTGGCTCTCAGTTTGGCTCTCTCCTGGCTCCCAACCTGGCTCTCAGCCTGCCTCTAGCCTGGCTCTCAGCCTGGCTCTCAGTTTGGCTCTCTCCTGGCTCCCCACCTGGCTCTCAGCCTGCCTCTAGCCTGGCTCTCAGCCTGGCTCTAGCCTGGCTCTATCCTGGCTCTTGGCTTGGCTCTTGGCCTGGCTGTAGCCTGGCTCTCAACCTGGCTCTCAGCCTAGCAGAGGTCCCAGTGAGCCCAGGGCAGACTTCCAGGGAGGCTGCCATGAGCACCCTGAGCTGGCAGGAGCAGCACAGTGCCAGGGAAGAGAGAAGCAGCAGAGGTCCCCATGCCCTCCATGCCACAGCAGGCTGCCCACAGCTCAGCAGCTCAGGGATGAAGACCTCTCCTTGGTGAAGGCTACTCCTTGGTGCAAGCCCTCTCTGAGCCATCCTCTGTGGGGCTCCTTGCCTTCCAAGGGCTCTGCAGCTATCACTTGTCCCACCAGTGATCCCCTTGCACAGGGCCAAGAAGGGACCTCTGCCCTGCCTCCATCTCCCCAGGCAGTCATCTGCCTCCCTCTCCCCCAGCACCCCTGGCCAAGGGCTCAGTGAACCCAAAGTGCTCCAGGGAGGAGGCAAAAGCCTTCCCCAGGCTCAGAGGTGGAGGTCAGCTCCTCTTTGCCAGCCAGGCCACCAGCCCTTGCCCAGCACACGCCAGCCCGCGCAGCAGGACGTGGCCTCTACCTGTAAGCATGGAGAGGGTGGTGGTCTTCCCAGCACCGTTGTGCCCCAGCAGGACAGTGATCTGCCCTTCATACATGTTCACTGTGAGGTCCTTGACTGCCTCTTTTGTCTTGTTGCCCACTTTGAAGACCTGTGGAGATGCCACAAAGGAGTTGATGCTGGACTCGAGCCACTGTCCCCTCCACTCCACCTGGCAGTCAGAGCCCGCGGGGATCAAGTGGTGCTTGGGGTCTAACTCAGGTACAGTTCCCTTGGCAACAGGTTCAGTACAGATGTGACCACAGCTGTAAGCACCCAAAGCTTCAGCCCACCACAAAATGCAGGCAGCTCTGGAGAAGAGCCTCAGGTGTCCCACCCAGCCCAGGGCACAGAGGGCAGCTAAGGAAGGTGCCTGCAGGCAGCAGTTTTGCCCCTGAGCAACATTCTGACCTGCCTGTGCTGTGCTGGGCAGTGGGTACCTTGGAAAGGTGCTTGATCTTGATCCCTGACACCAGGTCTGCAGGTTCCTCCTCGATGTATTGGCTCTTCAGAGCTTTCTCAGGGTCCTCCTCCTCCTCCTTCTCCTTTCCCACGACGGTCCTGGGGCGCCCGCACCAGTAGGAGGGCTGAGGGGGGCAGGCACAGAGAGCATCTCAGACACAGCACCAGGCCACCGCTTCTCCCCAGCCTTCTCCACCCTCCTCCCACAGAGATGCCTCTCCATGGCCTGGGGATGGCCAGCCAGCACATCCTCAGCAGGCAGGTAGGTCAGACTGGATGAGACTGCTCCTCCTGCCCTGCTGCCTTCCTCTGCCCCTCCCTCAGGGCAGGATTGGCTCCTGCAGTTTGCACAGAGTCATAGAGCTGGCAGGGTTGGGAGGGACCTCAAGGCTCAGCCAGTCCCAACCCCCTGCCATGGCCAGGGACACCTCACACCACAGCAGGTTGCTCACAGCCACCTCCAGCCTGGCTGCAAACACCTCCAGGCAGGAGGCTTCCACCACCTCCCTGGGCAACCTGGGCCAGGCTCTCACCACCCTCCTGGCCAACAACTTCTCCTCACAGCCAATCTCCATCTCCCCACTTCTAGTTCTGCTCCATCCCCCCCAGTCCTAGCCCTCCCTCACCCCCTACAAAGTCCCTCCCCAGCTTTCCTGGAGCCCCCTGCAGATCCTGGAAGGCCACAAGGAGGTCTCCTGGGAGCCTTCTCCTCTCCAGCCTGCACAACCCCAACTCTCTCAGGCTGTGCTCACAGCAGAGCAGCTCCAGCCCTCTGCTCCTCCTCCTGGCCCTGCTCTGGACACCTTCCAGCCCCTCCAGATCCTTCCTGGCACAGAGGCTCCAGCACTGGCCCCAGAGCTGCAGCTGTGGTCTCAGCAGAGTGGAGCAGAGGAAGGGCAGCCCAGCTGACAGGGTGACACTCATCACCCAGCTCCTGGCAGGAGCACCTGGGGGATACAGACCCCTCAGGTCCACCCCTGGGCAGGCAGCACTCAGGGAGTTTCAAGTGGCTGGATCTGGTTGCTCAGGCCTAGGGCTTCTCTCCAGTGCCTTCATGGAGACACTTGGAGGCCTGTGTGCCAAGAAGGCTTGGCACAAAGATGCCAAACCCAGATGACCTTCATGCTCAGTTCATAAATGCAGCTGCAGCAGACACATTGCAGAGCCCTTGAGTTTGGAGGCCACAGCCATAGATTGACAGAAGGGTTTGGGTTGGAAGGGACCCTAAAGATCATCCAGCTCCAACCCCCAGCCATGGGCAGGGACCTCTCCCACCAGCACAGCTTGCTCAGGGCCTCATCCCGCCTCCCCTTAAGCACCTCCAAGCAGGAGGCAGCCACAGCCTCCCTGGGCAACCTGTGCCAGAGTGCAGGGGTGATGATTTCACACACAGACTCACACAGAAGGGACCCCAAGTCCTCCTGCTCCAACCTCTCTAGGTCCCAGAGCCTCTGGAATGAGCTTCTTGGCCACGAGCACGCTGCCGGCTCACGGGCAGCCTCCCATCCACTAGGACCCTCTTCCTCTTCACTGCTCTCCAACAGCTCGGTCCCCAGCCTCTCCTGGGGCTGCTCCCCAGGTGCCCCAGGGCCCCTGGCAGGGGCTGGCAGCAGTGCTCACCGTCAGGAAGAAGTAGCAGGGCTGAGGCACTCCGTACTCGCCGGGGAACACGGCCTCCACGTACCACGTCACCAGCCCGTACAGCACCGAGTCCAGCAGCAGCATCCCCAGCACCTGCGCCAAGGTGAAGTTGTCATCCACGCTGATGGGCTTCATCAGGTCCCTCCACTGGATGCCAGTCCCTGCAACACACACAGAGGGCACTGCCTACCTGCACCAGGACAGGTCAGGGGATGCCCTGCTGGAGAGCAGCTCCACGGAGTGCTGGTGGGCAGCGAGCTCTGCCTGGGAGAGCGATGTGCCCTGGTGGTGAAGAAGGCCAATGGGATCCTGGGGGGCAGCAAGCAAAGTGTGGCCAGCAGGGCTGAGGAGGGTCTGCTCCCCCTCTGCTCTGCCCTGCTCAGACCACAGCTGCAATCCTGTGTCCAGTGCTGGGCTCCCCAGCTCAAGAGAGACAGAGACCTGCTGGGGAGAGTCCAAGGCAGAGGCAGGAGGATGATTTGGGAGCTTGAGCATCTCCCCTGTGAGGAGAGACTGAGAGCCCTGGGGCTGTTTAGTCTGGAGAGGAGAAGGCTGAGAGGGATCTGATCAATGGCTCTCAATAGCTGAGGGCTGGGGGGCAAGTGGAGGGGGCTAAGCTCTTTGGGGTGGTGCACACCAATAAGCCAAGGACCAATGGAGACAAACTTGGACAGAGAAGGTTTCACCTCAGCAGGAGGAGAAACCTTTTAGGTGTGAGGGTGCTGGAGGCCTGAAGCAGGCTGCCCTCCTTCTTCTGCCCCACCTGGCTGTGTTCCTGTGTGCCCTGCCCTGGCTGCTCCTGCTCTGGCAGGGGGTTGGACTGGATGAGCTCTGGAGGTCCCTTCCAACCTCTACCACTCTGTGATCCCCCAGGCTGCTGGGTGGCATCCCCCCATCCCCTCTTGGTGATGAGGAGCACACAGAATCACACAATTCCAGGTTGGAAGGACCTCCAGGATCTTCCCTGCCCAAAGCCTGGTCTAGCCAAGCTGGCCCAGCACCTGCCCAGCTGCATCTGAGCAGTGTCCCATGCTGGGGACTCCACCACTGCTCTGAGGAGATCATTCCAGCAGCTGATTGGTCTGAGGGTGGAAAATCAGCCTCTTGTGTCTTACCAGAACCTCCCCAGCAGTGCCTTGTCCCCACCACCCCTCATCCTTTCCTTGCCAGAAGGGAGTCTCCATCTTTGTATCCACCCTTTGAACACTGGAACATGGGGAGAGGATCTGCCCTGAGCCTTCTCTTCTCCAGGCTGACCCAACCCAGCTCTCAGGGCAGCTGCCCAGTCCTTGGATCATCTTTGTGGCCCTCCTCTGGACCTTCTCCAGCCTGTCCATGTACAGCAGGGACCAAAGATGAGCACAGTATTCCAGAGGTGGCCTGAGCAGTGCTGAGCAGGCTGGGATAAGGACTCTTCACCCCTGCTGGGCATCCCTCAGACCAGAGCTGGCTTGGCAGCTACAGTGGGGATGGCATTTTGCACAGCCCAGGGCTGGAGGAGCAGAGCCCTGGTGCTGGTAGGAGCTGCAGGAGCCACCAGCAACCTGCTCATCAGGAGCAGGGAAGGGCTTCTCCCTGACCTCTATCCACCCTTCATACCAGGCACAAGGCAGTCCCAACCCACCACCAGGGAAGCTGCCTCCTCTCCTGAGGGACAGGAGCTGTTTGCTCACCTTTTCCTTCAAACATTCCTATCAGCTGTGCCCCCATGGCCATGGCCACGTTGGAGATGAGGCAGGAGGCCAGCTTCTGGCTGTGGGACATCAGGTCGTAGCGTGGAGAGATGAAGAAGTAAGGGATGTAGGAGAAGAAGTAGAGGAAGCCCCCAGCAGCTGCTGCCACGTTTGCTGCCAGCACAGGAGAAGCAGGAGGGCAAACATCAGTAACACAGGGATGCCACCAGCTCTGTCCCACCAGAATGCCACCCAGCTTCATCACAGAATTGGGCTGGAAGGGACCCTGAAGATCACCCAGTGCCAGCCCCCTGCCATGGGCAGGGACACCTCCCACCAGCACAGCTTGCTCAGGGCCTCATCCAGCCTGGTCCTGAACACCTCCAAGCAGGAGGCAGCCACAGCCTCCCTGGGCAGCCTGTGCCAGAGTCTCCCCAGCCTCACTGCAAACAATTTCGTCCTCCTCTCCACTCTCAGTCTCCTCTCTCCCAGCTCAAAGCCATTGGCCCTGGGCCTGGCACTCCCAGCTCTTGCCCCAAGTCCCTCCCCAGCTGTCCTGGAGCCCCTTCAGCTACTGGAAGGCTGCTGTGAGGTCTCCCTGGAGCCTTTTCTCCTCCAGGCCTTCTGCACAAAGCATGGACACAGGGGAGCAGGACAAGGCAGGAGGAGTGCTGGCCCCAGAGACCCATGGTGGGCAGCTGCAGGACCCTACCCAGTCCATCCCACCCTGAAGCCAAGGCAGCCAAGGCCCTAAAGCAGGAGCTTGTCTGCTTTGGAAGTGTTGGCACACATCTCCCTTCCCATGCAGCCAAACCAGCCAAGGCCCTAAAGCAGGAGCTTGTCTGCTTTGGGAAGTGGTGGCACACATCTCCCTTCCCATGCAGCCAAACCAGGGAAGAAAGCCCCCCCACACACTCTGCATGGGGAAGCAACTTCTCCAACCCAGAGCCCTGTGCCACCTCTGGAGCTGGCCCTGCTCTGAGCAGGGTGAGATCAAGGACCTCCAGAGCTGCCTCCCTACCAACACCAAAGATTTCACAGCACCAAAGCCACAACAGCTCCCTCCACCCCCCAGGGGTCAGCAAGGCAAGGAGGGACTCACCTCTGGAGAAGAAGGTGCTCACCATGAAGTTGAAGGAGATGGAGGAGATGGAGAAGATGGCGAGGAAGGTGAAGACCAGCGTGGGGTCGCTGTTGGTGAGCACCGCTCCCTGCTCGCTCACCTGCCAAGAGAACCTCCTTACACCCAGGGCTGGCAGCTGCCTAGGGCTGCAGGAACTTCACCTCATCTTCTCCATGGCTTGGAGACGAGCTGAGAGATGAGTGGCAATGCCCAGACCCTCCCAGACCACTCTAAGGGTTGCCCATGTGTGCCACAGCGTCTGAGAGGCAGGAGACACTCTGCTTGGCCTCCAGGAGGCCATCTCCTGCTTCTCCAGGTGTGGGGCCAAGGGGAGAGCAGAGCATGAGGCCCTCCAAGGGCACACATGGCTGAGGGAGCAGGGTGGTCCTGCTGGGCATGGAGTGGCTGGGGCTTCCCAGCAGTGCTCAAGGGGCTCCCACCCCCAGCCCCCTCCTGGGGAGGTGACCCTGGCCCCGAAGGCAGCTGTGGGCACAGCGCTGCCCACCCAGCTCTGCACAAGGCCAGCTGCAGCCTGTGGTGCACAGCTGGAGGAGTCCTGAGACACCAGGGGAGCCCAGCCCCTGGCTTGCCAGCTGAGGGCTGCTGGCCTGCAGAGAGCTGCTCACCTTGACACAGAAGAGCAGGGTGACGAAGAACACAGACACCAGGAGGAAGAGGAAGAACATCAGGAACCAGGCGCTCCAGTGCAGCCAGTTGCTGAGGCCCATCATGTGCATGTACTCCTGTGAGGAGGTCACTCTGTCACCACCAAGCCTGCCCAGGCCTGAGGTGAAGGCCCTGGGCAGGGTCATGGTGGTGGTGGTGGCTTTGCCCTGAAGCAGTGGTGAGGGGGGCAGCGAGCCCAGGTCCCACCAGAGCAGCTCTGTGTGGAGGGAGAACATCTGCCCAGTGAGCTGAACCCCAAACCATGGCAGCTGAGGGCAGCAGGGCCAGCAGGGCCACCCAGCAGCAGGACAATCAGAGAACCACAGAACTGTCAGGGCTGGAAGGGAGCTCAAGGCTCAGCCAGCTCCAACCCCCTGCCATGGCCAGGGACACCTCACACCACAGCAGGTTGCTCACAGCCACCTCCAGCCTGGCTGCAAACACCTCCAGGCAGGAGGCTTCCACCACCTCCCTGGGCAGCCTGGGCCAGGCTCTCACCACCCTCCTGGCCAACAACTTCTTCCTCACAGCCAATCTCAATCTCCCCACTTCTTGTTCTGCTCCATCCCCCCCAGTCCTATCCCTCCCTGACCCCCTCCAAAGTCCCTCCCCAGCTTTCCTGGAGCCCCCTGCAGATCCTGGAAGGCCACAAGGAGGTCTCCTGGGAGCCTTCTCCTCTCCAGCCTGCACAACCCCAACTCTCTCAGGCTGTGCTCACAGCAGAGCAGCTCCAGCCCTCTGCTCCTCCTCCTGGCCCTTCTTGGGGTGGAACTCCTCAGGAGTAATTAATTCATTGCCTCCTTGGCTTTAACAATCCCTGTGGAGCCTCCCCCCTTGGCCGGGCGCCATTTTGTGCCGGGGGAGTCTCTCCTCCCCTCTTCTTCCTCCCAGTTTGGTTTAAATTGTTGTGTTGGACTAAAGACTGCACACTCCCACGGCAAATATTGCTTCTAAGCAGACTTTTAACCTATTTGATCTGTTTTGGGGCATTTTCTTTCATGTTAATAAAGGTTCTTAGCATTTTTGTTAATATTAGAATAATATATAACAGTTACATTAATGTAATAATAAAATGTCTTAATTCTATTAATCATAAATAATGGATAATGAAGACTAATAGATTATTAACTATTACTACACTATTAATTATTAATTATTAACTATTAATAATAATTAATAATTAACTATCATTATTAATTATTAACTATTAATACACTATTAAGCACGATTAATACACTATTAATTAACTTTAATTATTATAATAGATAACTACAATCATATGCAATAGAAGGTATTAGTATTTTTATTAATATATTAATATATTATATTCTATCTATTCTATCAATATAATGATTTTAATACTATAGAGAATTCATATTAATATATTATTCTTTTATATTAATTATATTAAGCATTATAATTAAGTAACATATAACAAATAATAATCTTCTAACCATACACTGAACCTATTTGATATGGTCTTGGCAATTTTTCACCTTAATAGAAGTATTTTTATTAATATGATAATAGTAATATAATGTATTTTTATTAATATAATAATAGTAATATAATATATAGTAATTACATTAATATAATCATATTAATATACTACATTAATTACATCAATCCATCATAACTAATGTATAATACAGTATTATATTAATTATTGACTATTAGTAATAATTATTAATACATTATTACTGAATTATAATGAATATTATTTATTTAGAAGTAATATATAAGTAATATATAATCTATTAATCTATTAATATATTGATATATTATTATCATATTATCCTATTATCAATATATTAACATATTAATATAATATAACAATATATCTATTAATATTAACTATTAATAATTATTAATATATCAATCAATGTTAATATACCATATATTAATATTAATTCTTAATAAATATTAATATATTATATTTAATGTGTTATGTATTAATATAGAATTATATTAATATGCCATATATAAGTGATATTATTCATTTTAATACTATTATTATTTATTAATTATGATTAATTAATATAATAGATAACACTAGCTATATGCTAATAGAAGTTATTAGTACTTTTATCAGTAAAATATTAATATAATATGGTATATCAATATAATATTTTAATACAATATATTAATGACATTATTATTTCATATCCATTACATTAATCAATTATGTTTAAGTAATACATAATAATTACCTTCTATATATGAATTATAATAATTTATTATTATCATTATCAATAAAAATAATATAATAATAATAATATTATTATTGTTACTGTAATTACTATTACTATTATTATTACTATAATTACTATATATTATTATATTAGGGGCAGGAGTTCATCTGTTAGAGGGCAGAAGGGCTCTGCAGAGGGACCTTGACCAACTAGACAGATGGGCAGAGGCCAACAGGATGGCATTCAACAAGGCCAAGTGCCAGGGGCTGCACTTTGGCCACAACAACCCCAGGCAGAGCTACAGGCTGGGGGCAGAGTGGCTGAGAGCAGCCAGGCAGAGAGGGACCTGGGGGTGCTGGTTGGCAGCTGCCTGAACACGAGCCAGCAGTGTGCCCAGGGGGCCAAGAAGGCCAAGGGCATCCTGGCCTGCAGCAGGAAGAGTGTGGCCAGCAGGAGCAGGGAAGTCCTTGTGCCCTGTGCTCAGCACTGCTCAGGCCACCCCTTGAGTCCTGTGTCCAGCTCTGGGCTCCTCAGCTCAAGAAGGACATTGAGAGACTTGAAGGTGTCCAGAGAAGGGCAACAAAGCTGGGGAGGGGTCTGGGGCACAGCCCTGTGAGGAGAGGCTGAGGGAGCTGGGGTTGCTTAGCCTGGAGAAGAGGAGGCTCAGGGGTGACCTCAGTGCCCTCTACAACTCCCTGAAGGGAGGATGTAGCCAGGAAGGGGTTGGTCTCTTCTCCCAGGCACTCATGAGCAGAACAAGAGGACACAGTCTCAAGCTGTGCCAGGGGAGGTTCAGGCTGGAAGTGAGGAAGAAATTCTACACAGAGAGAGTGATTGCCCATCGGGATGTGCTGCCCAGGGGGGTGGTGGAGTCCCCATCCCTGGAGGTGTTCAGGAGGGGATTGGATGTGGCACTTGGTGCCATGGTCTAGTCACGGGGTCTGTGGTGACAGCTTGGACTCGATGATCCTCGAGGTCCTTTCCAACCTTGGCTATACCGTGATACTGTGATATTAATTATGTCCATCAATTAAGTAACATAATACCTAATTATCTTCTAACCATACATTAAACCTATTTGATCTGGTTTGGGCAATCTTTTTGTGCTAATAAACGTTATTAGCATTTGTTAGTAATATAACCATATTAATATACATTAATGATATTAATATCATAACGTTAATACAATGTACATCATTGAGATAATATTAATATAGTAATATAATATTAATCTAGTAATATAAATAGAAGAGATTATGGTATACTAATGATATTAAACCATTATTATTAACTAATACATCATCGATTGGTAAATTCACAGTAGTAATTATCAAATATCATTAATTATTAATTAATATAATTAGTATCATACACACCTAGCCTGATATGAATTTCTCTTACTCTTTGCCCTATCTTACTCATCCATTCATCCCCAGGGGGATGTTTGGCGCCCAGCTTGCAGGCAGCCTCCCTTGGGAGCAGCCCCCGGGGGAGAGGAGCACTCAGCCATCCCCCGCCCCGGCCTCACCTTCAGCTTCTTCTCCTTCTCGTGCACCACGGCGCGGACGATGTTGAGGGAGGTGTAGGTGAAGCTGAGCATGAGCAGGAGGGGCAGCTGGTTCTGGATGGCCAGCAGGAAGAGGTCGTTGACGTAGGCAGGGTAGGGGAAGCGCTGCACCAGCAGGGTGATGCTGTCCAGCAGGCTGCTGGCGCTGGCGTTGGCGTGGTACCGCACGATGGCCATGTCCACCGCGTGCTGCACCGCCAGGAAGCCCTCCCGCACGTAGCCTGTGGGCCAAGGAAGGACAGGGGGCAGCAGAGGTGGGGCTGGGCTGTGGGGAGAGGCTCACCAGCCCTGGAACTGGTCAGGCAAGGTGTGGATGTGGCACTGAGGGAGCAGGGCAGCAGGATTTAGGAGAAAGAGAACAAGGAAGCGGTTGTGCCCCTGGGCTAGGCACTGCTGGGGTCACATCTTGAGTCCTGGGCTCAGCTCTGAGTCCCTGACTCTCAGAAGGACACTGAGGAGCTGGAGCAGGGCCAGAGAAGGGCAAGAGAGCTGGGGAAGGGTCTGGAGAAGAGGGCTGGGGAGGAGCAGCTGAGGGAGCTGGGGGTGTTGAGCCTGGAGAAGAGGAGGCTGAGGGAGACCTCCTTGCTCTCTGCAGCTCCCTGAGAGGAGGCTGCAGCCAGCTGGGGCTTGGGCTCTGTTCCCTAGGCTCAGGGGAGAGAAGGAGAGGCAATAGCCTGAAACTGTGCCAGGGGAGGCTTAGGTTGGAAACAAAATGTCTTTGGTGCCAGAGTGGTCAGGGCCTGGCAGAGGCTGCCCAGGGAGGTGGTGGAGTCCCCATGGCTGGAGGGGTTGCAGACGGCATGGCCATGGCCATGGGGCCAGGGTTTGGTGTCCATGGTGGTGGCCATTGGAGTGTGGAGCCCAAACCTGACCCCAGGACTCGAGGTGTGGCCTCCCCAGTGCCCAGCCTGTGCCCCACCTGTTTATTTCTGTGTGGGATTTCTGCCACCTGTCACTGCAAAGCCTCAAACCCTGCCTGCAATGCCCCAGAGGAGCATTCTGAAAGCTTGCTGCTCAAAGTGACCTTGAGAGAGGAGAAAGTCAGAACCTGAGCTCATGAGCCACGGTTTATATTAACCAAGCTACTAAGCAAACATGGTGCTGAGGGAACTGACCCCAGCTGCTGGTCAGCCTGCCCTGCAGGGCTTCTGGACCAGCAGACACCATCCCCTTGTGTTTGGGGATTGGATCTACTTACACTGCCTGAGCAAAACCTGATCACTGCTTCCTTGGCCTCCCAGCCCTTGGCATTGCTGTAGAGTCACAGAACCACAGAACTGATGAGGTTGGAAGAGACCTTTGAGATCATCAAGTCCAACCTCTCACCCAGAGCTCACAACCCCAGCACTGCTGCTGAGCCACTGCCACTGCACCTCCTCCCTCAGCACCCCTTCCCTCAGCACCACCTCCAGGAGGCTTTTAAACACCTCCAGGGCTGGGGAGTTCACCACCTCCCTGGGCAGCCTCTGCTAGGGCCTGAGATCCCTTGCTGGGAAGAAATTATTCCTCATGTCCAACCTGAACCTCCCCTGGCACAACTTGAGGACATTTCTTCTTGTCCTGTCCCTTGTTCCTAGGGAGCAGAGCCCAAGCCCCAGCTGGCTGCAGCCTCCTCTCAGGGAGCTGCAGAGAGCAATGAGGTCTCCCTCAGCCTCCTCTTCTCCAGGCTCAACACCCCCAGCTCCCTCAGCTGCTCCTCCCCAGCCCTCTTCTCCAGACCCTTTCCCCAGCTCTGTTGCCTTTCTCTGGCCCTCCTCTAGCCTCTCAATGTCCCTGCCCATGGCAGGGGGGGTGGAACTAGATGATCCTTGTGGTCCCCTCCAACCCTGACTGCTTCTATGATTCTTGGATGGAGTGGCCCAGAACTGAACCCAGCACTCAAGGTGCAGCCTCCCCAGTGCTGAGCACAGGAGGCCAATCCCTGCCCTGCTCCTGCTGCCACATCATCACTGCTCCAGGCCAGGCTGCTGCTGGCACCTGAGCACACTGCTGGCCATCAATCAACACCTAATGGAGTGGCAGAAGGAGAAAGCCAACCCCCGAGGGGGTTATCCCTCTGCAGCCACAGAGGAAGCTCCCAAAGAGGAGCTCCTGGGCCAGCGCCAGCCCTGTGCCCGCTGCCTCCGGCTGGCTGGGTTGGCATCGCCTCACAAACCACAGAGTGGCTCTGGTTAGCCTCCCAGCAGCACCACTGAACCACTGAGCCCTTCCAGCCCCCAGGGAGGTTTTTCCATTAGAAACCTTTAAAAACACAGGGGCAAGACATTAATTGAGGTTTCCAAACCTGGAGGGGAGGGAAATTGATTCTCCTCCCAACCTGCTCGGAGGAAGCTACCCAGAGGCCAGTGGTGGCCAGGAGGTCACAGGGGGAAAATGGAATGAAATAGGATAAGTAATAAACAAATAGTGGAGGGGAAAAAAAAAGCTGCATTGAATGGATTAATTAGGAAAAAAAATCAACAGAATTCCTTGAAAAGAATTCATTGAATTGCTTCAAATGAATTACTCAAAAGCTCAGTGAATCCCTTTTGGCCTGGATCAGCAGGAGCAGGGCACTGACTGTCCCCCTGTGCTCAGCACTGCTGAGGCAACACCGTGAATCCTGGGCTCAGTTTTGGGGGCCTCACCCCCAGAAGGACACTGAGGAACTGGAGCAGGGCCAGAGAAGGGCAACTGAGCTGGGGAAGGGTCTGGAGAAGAGGGCTGGGGAGGAGCAGCTGAGGGAGCTGGGGGTGTTGAGCCTGGAGAAGAGGAGGCTGAGGGAGACCTCCTTGCTCTCTGCAGCTCCCTGAGAGGAGGCTGAGGCCAGGTGGGGCTTGGGCTCTGCTCCCAGGCAACCAGCACCAGAACAAGAGGACACAGTCTCAAGCTGTGCCAGGCAAAGTTTAGGCTCTAGGTGAGGAGAAAGTTCTTCCCAGCAAGAGGAATTGGCCACTGGGATGTGCTGCCCAGGGAGGTAGTGGAGTCCCCATCCCTGGAGGTGTTCAAAAAGGGATTGGATGTGGCACTTGGAGCCATGGGTTAGTGACAGGACAAGAGGAAATGGCCTCAGGTTGTGCCAGGGGAGGTTCAGGTTGGCCATGAGGAACAATTCCTTTCCCAAATGGGTTGTCAAAGCCTGGCCCAGGCTGCCCAGGGCAGTGGTGGAGCCATGGGGATGTGGTGCTGAGGGCATGGTTTGGTGGTGAGCTGGCAGAGCTGGGTTAATGCTCTGAAAGGTCTCTCCCAACCAAAGCCATCCTGCGACTCTGTGAGACCAAGCTGCCCTGCAGCAGAGGCCATCCCCTCCCCCCTCTGGCCCTGCAGCAGCCCACAGCAGAGGACAGGAGGCCTCACCTGGTGTCCCCCCATCAGCATACTTGGCCTCCCGGGGCCCAGGCAGCTGGAAGAGGGGGAAGAGGTAGCTGGTGTGCCAGTCCCGGTCCAGGTTGGGGTTCAGCCCTGTCTGCTCGCTGCGGGGCGCGTTCCGGGGGCTGTACTTGAAGCGCAGCTCATAGTCGACCTGCAAGGAGAAGCCACAGCCTCTGAGGGGTCCAGCCTGCCCAGGGAGCTGGTGGAGGCCCCACCCCTGGAGGCATTCAAGAGCAGACTGGAGGTGGCCCTAAGCAGCCTGATCTAGTTGGAGATGTTCAGACAGATCCCCAAGTTCACACTGGAAGGTCTGGGGTTGTTCAGTCTGGAGAGGAGAAGGCTCTGAGGAGGCCTTCTTGTGGCCTTCCAGTGTCTGAAGGGGGCTACAAGATAGCTGGGGAGGGACTTTAGAGGGTGTGGGGTAGGGATAGGACTGGGGAGAATGGATCCAAGCTAGAGGAGAGAAGAGGTAGCTTAGACCTTAGGAAGAAGTTGTTGCCCAGGAGGGTGGTGAGAGCCTGGCACAGGTTGCCCAGGGAGGTGGTGGCAGCCTCCTGCCTGGAGGTGTTTGCAGCCAGGCTGGAGGTGGCTGTGAGCAAGCTGCTGTGGTGTGAGGTGTCCCTGGCCATGGCAGGGGGTTGGAACTGGCTGAGCCTTGAGGTCCCTTCCAACCCTGCCAGTTCTGTGTTGTTGGAAGGGACCTCCAAAGCTCATCCAGTCCAAGCCTCCCTGCACTCAGCAGGGACATCCTCCACTAGCTCAAGTTGCCCAGAGCCCTGTTGAGCCTCACCTTGCATCTCTCCAGGCATAAAGCCCCAAGCACCTCCCTGGACAAGCTGTTGCAGTGTTCCAGCAGCCTCCTGGTGCAGAACTTGTTCCTCACATCCTATCTGAATCTGCTCCTCTCCCCCTGCTGCCTGCAGGGCTGTTGGACAGGATGACCTCGGAGGGTCCCTTCCGACCTGATGCAACCTGCAAACCTGTGCTGTGTGGGGCAGGGAGGTGCTGCCATCCCACCCCCACGTCCTCAGCCCCCCTGTGCCTCTGTGCCCCCTGTCCTGCTCACCTGGAGGGGCAGAGGGGCTGTGCTGTGGGGGAAGTGGTGCCTGAAGACGATGGCAGCCAGCACGCTGCCCGAGCGGTTGTCGGTCCTGATGTAGTCCTCAAAGTCCTGCTCCGAGGCGAAGCCCTGAGCTGCAGAGAGGGCAAGGCAGATGTGGGCACACAGCATGGCAGCTCCTCAGGGGCTGATGTTCAACCACCCCCAAAAACAGCAAGGCAAGGGAGGTTCTCCTCCCCCTCTACTCTGCCATAGCAAGGCCACATCTGGAGTGCTGGATCCAGTCCTGGACTCCCCAGTTCAAGATGGAGCTCCAGGGAGAAGGAGCTGGGAGTGCTGGGGGACAGCAAGCTCCCCATGAGCCAGCAGGGTGCTCTCATGGCCAAGAAGGCCAATGGTGGCCTGGGGAGCGTGAGGAAGAGTGTGGCTAGCAGGGCAAGGGAGGTTCCCCTCCTCCTCTACTCTGCCCTAGCAAGGCCACAGCTGGAGTCCTGGGTCCACTTCTGGGCTCCCCAGTTGCAGAGGGACAGAGAACTGCTGGAGAGAGCCCAGGGCAGGCTGCAGAGCTGCTGAGGGGCCTGAAGCAGCTCTGGGAGCAGCAAAGGCAGTTAAGTTCACAGCTTGAAAGCACTTGAAGCCAAAGGCTGTGTGGGATGAAGCCCAGCTCAGGAGCTCTGTCCTTACCCCTCCCCAGCCTGTGCCCCCTCTTTTGGAGGGCCAGGGAGGCAGGGGGAGCTCCAGGAGCAGGGAGGGACTCAAGTGCAGCCCTTCAGCATGAGCCAGGCACATGAGCTGCAGGGTGCTGAGCCAGCAGCAGGCTCCATGGGAAGTCTCAGCCAAAGAGCCTTCACTCCATGCAGCAGGGCAGGTGAGGAGAGACCTGCTGGGAAGCAGCTGCAGGGAGAAGGAGCTGGGAGTGCTGGGGACAGGAAATAACCATGAGCCAGCAAGGTGCCCTCATGGCCAAGAAGGCCAATGGTGATCTGCAGGGCATGAGGAAGAGTGTGGCCAGCAGGGCAAGGGAGGTTCCCCTCCTCCTCTACTCTGCCCTAGCAAGGCCACATCTGGAGCCCTGGATCCAGCTCTGGGCTCCCCAGTTGCAGAGGGACAGAGAACTGCTGGAGAGAGCCCAGGGCAGGCTGCAGAGCTGCTGAGGGGCCTGGAGCAGCTCTGGCAGCAGCAAAGGCTGAGAGCCCTGGGGCTGAGAGCCTGCAGA
The DNA here is from genome assembly GCF_026170545.1 of Melanerpes formicivorus. Lineage (NCBI taxonomy): Eukaryota > Metazoa > Chordata > Aves > Piciformes > Picidae > Melanerpes > Melanerpes formicivorus. Next base: position 18,249,074 of record NW_027142366.1, on the reverse strand, counting down.
AGAACAGCCCCAGAGGGCAGCTGAGCAATGCTCAGCAAGAGCTAAAGGAGCTGTGGGGGGCAAGAGGCTGGGGCTAGACAGCAGGAAGCAGCTCCAGAGCAAACCCTGACCACTGTCACTCTGGACCAGGGGGTGCTGAAACGTTCAGGGAGGTTGTGGAGTCCCCATGCCTGGAGGGGCTGCAGAACCCTGTGGCCATGGCAGCTGGGGCCAGGGTTTGGTGGCCATGGTGGGGTTCTGTTGGTGTTGGGCTGGATGCTCAGGGAGGGATTTCCCAACCCATCCAACTCCAAGGCTCCAGGAAGCTGTCAGAACTGGGCCTGGCTGCTGTGCCACGGAGGCAGCCCTGGGCACTGCTCACCTCAGAGCCAGCCCTGGGCACTGCTCACCTCAGAGCCAGCCCTGGGCACTGCTCACCTCAGAGCCAGCCCTGGGCACTGCTCACCTCAGAGCAGCCCTGGGCACTGCTCACTCCCAGGCAACCCTGGGCACTGCTCACCTCCCAGGCAGCCCTGGGCACTGCTCACCTCAGAGCAGCCCTGGGCACTGCTCACCTCAGAGCAGCCCTGGGCACTGCTCACCTCAGAGCCAGCCCTGGGCACTGCTCACCTCACAGCCAGCCCTGGGCACTGCTCACCTCCCAGGCAGCCCTGGGCACTGCTCACCTCAGAGCAGCCCTGGGCACTGCTCACCTCAGAGCCAGCCCTGGGCACTGCTCACCTCAGAGCCAGCCCTGGGCACTGCTCACCTCAGAGCCAGCCCTGGGCACTGCTCACCTCAGAGCACCCTGGGCACTGCTCACCTCAGAGCCAGCCCTGGGCACTGCTCACCTCAGAGCCAGCCCTGGGCCCTGCTCACCTCAGAGCCAGCCCTGGGCACTGCTCACTCCCAGCCAGCCCTGGGCACTGCTCACCTCAGAGCACCCTGGGCCCTGCTCACCTCAGAGCCAGCCCTGGGCACTGCTCACCTCAGAGCACCCTGGGCACTTCTCACCTCAGAGCAGCCCTGGGCACTGCTCACCTCAGAGCACCCTGGGCACTGCTCACCTCAGAGCCAGCCCTGGGCACTGCTCACCTCAGAGCACCCCTGGGCACTGCTCACCTCAGAGCAGCCCTGGGCACTGCTCACCTCAGAGCCAGCCCTGGGCACTGCTCACCTCAGAGCAGCCCTGGGCACTGCTCACCTCAGAGCACCCTGGGCACTGCTCACCTCAGAGCACCCTGGGCCCTGCTCACCTCAGAGCCAGCCCTGGGCACTGCTCACCTCAGAGCAGCCCTGGGCACTGCTCACCTCAGAGCACCCTGGGCCCTGCTCACCTCAGAGCCAGCCCTGGGCACTGCTCACTCCCAGCCAGCCCTGGGCACTGCTCACCTCAGAGCAGCCCTGGGCACTGCTCACCTCAGAGCACCCTGGGCACTGCTCACCTCAGAGCCAGCCCTGGGCACTGCTCACCTCCCAGGCAGCCCTGGGCACTGCTCACCTCAGAGCCAGCCCTGGGCACTGCTCACCTCAGAGCACCCTGGGCACTGCTCACCTCAGAGCACCCTGGGCACTGCTCACCTCAGATCCAGCCCTGGGCACTGCTCACCTCAGAGCACCCTGGGCACTGCTCACCTCAGAGCCAGCCCTGGGCACTGCTCACCTCAGAGCACCCTGGGCCCTGCTCACCTCAGAGCAGCCTGGGCCCTGCTCACCTCGGATGCTGATGGGCAGAGCTCTCTCCACCGCCTCGGCGATGCTCCTGGCGGCGCTGCTGTTGGAGGGGACGTACGCCAGCTGCCAGGGGCTGCCGGGGGGGCGGCGGTGGAGGAAGGCTGGGAGGTCATCCAGGGGCTGGGGCGGGTAGAGGGTGCCGTTGGGGTGGCTGATGGAGTGCACTCGGTGCCGCAGGGCGATCAGGATGGCAGCGAACAGCAGCGGCAGGCAGACCTCGATCAGCGTCACCAGGATCTGGCGCTTCTGCAGGGGGCAGAAAGGGAGCCAGGGTGAGATGGGAACCCTGCAGCTGCAGCAGACCCTGCCAGGGGCTGCAGGCAGTGCAGGCAACACCCAGCAGCAGCTTTGCTGCCTTTCAGAAGGTTTCACACCCTGGGGTCTTCTGGAGCCTGGGAATGGTGATGCCTCCCCTCTGCTCTGCCCTAGGGAGGCCACATCCAGAACATGGGAACAGCTCTGGGCTCCCCAGTTGCAGAGGGACAGGGAACTGCTGGGGAGAGCCCAGGGCAGGCTGCAGAGCTGCTGAGGGGCCTGGAGCAGCTCTGGCAGCAGCAAAGGCTGAGAGCCCTGGGGCTGAGAGCCTGCAGAAGAGCAGCCCCAGAGGGCAGCTGAGCAATGCTCAGCAAGAGCTAAAGGAGCTGTGGGGGGCAAGAGGCTGGGGCCAGGCTCTGCTGAGTGCTGCCCAGGGACAGCAACTGGGCAATGGATTTGAGGCTGGGCAATGCACCCAGGCAGCAAAGCTGGAGCATTTGAGAGACCTCAGAGCAGCTTCCAGTGCCTGAAGGGCTCCAGGAGAGCTGGGGAGGGACTTGGGACAAGGGCTGGGAGTGCCAGGCCCAGGGCCAATGGCTTTGAGCTGGGAGAGAGGAGACTGAGAGTGGAGAGGAGGAAGAGATTGTTTGCAGTGAGGCTGGGGAGACTCTGGCACAGGCTGCCCAGGGAGGCTGTGGCTGCCTCCTGCCTGGAGGTGTTGAGGACCAGGCTGGATGAGGCCCTGAGCAGCCTGTGCTGGTGGGAGGGGTCCCTGCCCATGGCAGGGGCTTGGAGCTGGATGATCTTTAGGGTCCCTTCCAACCCAACCCATTCTAAGGTTTCTATGATTTCACCCAGCAGCAGGGAGCAGCTCTGGGTGCAGGGATTCTGGATGCCAGACCTCCATCCCTGCAGTGACAGCTCCTGAGGTGTCCCCAGCAGCAGGGAGCAGCTCTGGCTGCAGGGCTTCAGGGCTGCTCTCTCAGAACATGTGCCCAGCAGCATTAACCTCTTGTGAGGGCTCTGGCTAAGAAGGGCTTTACAAGGCACAGGGTTTGCCACCTTGCCCTCTGCCAGCCTGGAAAGAGGAGGGACAGCAGGCAGGAGGAGCACCAGGAGGTTTACTCTCACTGTTCTGCCAGCTCAGCAGCTGGGTTGGATGCCACAGCAGAGCCCCTCCCTGGCATCACTGCAGACTCAGTGCTGCTTACAGCACCTCCTGCCTGGCCTGGATCACCAAAGATCACTGTGCTGGGCCAGGCTGGCACAAGGAGCAGCTCTGCAGAGGTCAGGCACCCATCCCAGGTGAGCAGGCAGGGCATGGCATGGGTCTGTGCCCAGCAGGGCTCTTCGCTGCTCTGTTCCCCTGCCTGCACCAGCCAAGGGCTGCAGGCAGCAGCTCAGCTGCCACCAGAGCCCCTGCAGCCCTCAGCTGCCACCAGAGCTCCTGAGCCCTCAGCTGCCACCTGAGCCCTGCAGCCCTCAGCTGCCACCAGAGCCCTGCAGCCCTCAGCTGCCACCACAGCCCTGCAGCCCTCAGCTGCCACCAGAGCCCCTGCAGCCCTCAGCTGCCACCACAGCCCTGCAGCCCTCAGCTGCCACCAGAGCCCCTGCAGCCCTCAGCTGCCACCAGAGCCCTGCAGCCCTCAGCTGCCACCACAGCTCCTGCAGCCCTCAGCTGCCACCACAGCTCCTGCAGCCCTCAGCTGCCACCAGAGCCCTGCAGCCCTCAGCTGCCACCAGAGCCCTGCAGCCCTCAGCTGCCACCACAGCTCCTGCAGCCCTCAGCTGCCACCACAGCTCCTGCAGCCCTCAGCTGCCACCAGAACTCCTGCAGCCCTCAGCTGCCACCAGAGATCCTGCAGCCCTCAGCTGCCACCACAGCTCCTGAGCCCTCAGCTGCCACCAGAACTCCTGCAGCCCTCAGCTGCCACCACAGCCCCTGCAGCCCTCAGCTGCCACCAGAGCCCCTGCAGCCCTCAGCTGCCACCACAGCTCCTGAGCCCTCAGCTGCCACCAGAACTCCTGCAGCCCTCAGCTGCCACCAGAGATCCTGCAGCCCTCAGCTGCCACCACAGCTCCTGAGCCCTCAGCTGCCACCAGAGCCCTGCAGCCCTCATCTGCCACCACAGCCCCTGCAGCCCTCAGCTGCCACCAGAGCCCCTGCAGCCCTCAGCTGCCACCACAGCTCCTGCAGCCCTCAGCTGCCACCACAGCCCCTGCAGCCCTCAGCTGCCACCAGAGCCCCTGCAGCCCTCAGCTGCCACCACAGCCCCTGCAGCCCTCAGCTGCCACCAGAGCCCCTGCAGCCCTCAGCTGCCACCAGAGCCCTGCAGCCCTCAGCTGCCACCACAGCTCCTGAGCCCTCAGCTGCCACCAGAGCCCTGCAGCCCTCAGCTGCCACCACAGCTCCTGAGCCCTCAGCTGCCACCACAGCTCCTGAGCCCTCAGCTGCCACCAGAGCCCCTGCAGCCCTCAGCTGCCACCAGAGCCCTGCAGCCCTCAGCTGCCACCACAGCCCCTGCAGCCCTCAGCTGCCAGGAGTGGAGCTGTGCTGAGCATGGAGCTACCCTCCTCATCCCTCTGCAGAGTGGAGCCATAGAATCCCAGCCTGGTTTGCCTGGGAAGGGACCTTTAAAACTCCTCTACTCCAACAGCCACAGCAGGCTGCTCCCAGCCCCAACCAACCTGCCCTGCACTGCTGCCAGCCATGGGGCAGCTCCACCTCTCTGGGCAGCCTGGCACAGGCTCTCCCCACCCTCAGCACCAAACATTTCTCCTTCTCTCCACTCTCAGCCTCCCTCTTGCACTTCAAACCATCCCCCCTGGGCCTGGCCCAACAGGCCCTGCTCAGCACTCTGTCCCCAGCTCTCTGCTCAGCCCTTGGAGCACTGCAAGGCCCCCAGGAGGTCTCCTGCAGCCTTCTGCAGACTGAACAGCCCCATGGTCACAGGAACCCCTCCAGCCATGGGGACTCCACCACCTCCCTGGGCAGCCTGGGCCAGAGTCTCCCCAGCCTCACTGCAAAGGATTTCTTCCTCCTCTCCACTCTCAGTCTCCTCTCTCCCAGCTCAAAGCCATTGGCCCTGGGCCTGGCACTCCCGGCCCTTGTCCAGAGTCCCTCCCCAGCTCTCCTGGAGCCCTTCAGGTACTGGGAGGCTGCTCTGAGGTCTGCCTGCAGCCTTCTCTTCTCCAGGCTGCACAGCCCCAGCTCTCCCAGCCTGGCCCCACAGGGGAGCTGTTGGCTCTAAAGCTGAGGGACCCTTGGGGACCCCAGGTCCTCACAGCCTCTTTGGTCAGCCAAGGAGATGCAAATGGCAGCTGGGGAGTGCAAGAGTTCCTCCTGTGGCTGAGAGCTGAGGCTGGGAGGGGTTGAGAGGAGACCAGAAGGCAGTTTGCATTTCTGCCTGGGTTTAGAATGAGAGAATCAGGGAGTCCTGGGCTGGGTTGGGTTGGAAGGGAGCTTCCTTCAGAGCCCCTCCAGGGCAAGCCCTGCAGGCAGCAGGGACAGCTGCAGCCACAGCAGGCTGCTCCCAGCCCCAACCAACCTGCCCTGCACTGCTGCCAGCCATGGGGCAGCTCCACCTCTCTGGGCAGCCTGGCACAGGCTCTCCCCACCCTCAGCACCAAACATTTCTCCTTCTCTCCGCTCTCAGCCTCCCTCTTGCACTTCAAACCATCCCCCCTGGGCCTGGCACAACTGCTCCAAAGTGCTTCCCCATCAGGTTTTGCTCTTCAAACAGGGGGGAAGCAGCAGCTGAGGTCACCCCAAGGGGGGCAGAGCCTCAGTGGGGCAGGAGCTGAGCAGCTCAGAGCAGCTCAGCCCTCAGGCAGGGGCCCAGCCCTGCTTTGTCAGGAGGGGGCACAGGGGGTGTCCATCCCTCCCCACACCACCCCAGCTCTCAGCAGCCCTGCCAAAGCCAAAGGCCCTTCTTTGGGGCCTGCCCCAGAGGAGCTGCCCTCTCTGGCCCTGGCAGCAGCCCTGGCAGCACGGCCAGGAGGTGGCAGCTGCAGGCAGGCAGGGCAAGGAGAAGCCTGGCCAAAGGCCACCCCGATCGAGGCCGAGGCTGCAGACGTCTGATGGGTTTTTAGGTGCAGCTCTGGAGGAGCAGCTGCCTGCGGCTGGTTTACTCCCGAGGTCCTCCCCCCCCAGCCTCCCTGCTGGGCTGCCTCCGGAGCGGCTCCCCGCGGGCTCGGGCTGCTGCAGAAGCCATCCCAGCTGCCCTGCTGCCGAGCTGCCAGGGGACACCCACCCGCAAGCACCACCTCCCCCCGGCCAGGGCTGCCCAGCCCGGGGCCAGCCAGCGCCCCGCGGCCGCCTGCGGAGCTCTGCAGCCTCGGCAGCAGCCTGGCTGCGGGGGAGGTGTGGAGCAGGGCAGGCTCTGCCGGCAGGGGAGATGAGAAGCACAACAGCGACCCCGGAGCATGTCCCTGTGCCCCCTGCAGAGCTGCTGTGGCATCGAGGGACCGCAGGGGCAGGGCTTGGCAGGGACCTCTGGAGAGCATCCAGGCCAGGCCCCCTGCCAGAGCAGGGGCACCCAGGGCAAGGCACCCAGGAGCACGGCCACAACACCCTACAGGGGTCTGGGGTGCAGAGGGGGATGTGCAGGCACCCACCACACCCACGGAGCACGCTCCTGGCTGCAGAGCAGCCCTGCTGCAGCTCCCTCTGCTCACACTCTGCTGCTGGAAGGCCACCAAGACAGCAGCCAGCACAGGCAGCACAGCACAGCACAGGCAGCACAGCACAGGCAGCAGACAGCACAGCACAGAGCACAGCACAGGCAGCACACAGCACAGCACAGCACAGCACAGAGCACAGCACAGGCAGCACAGTGCACAGCACAGGCAGCACACAGCACAGCACAGCACAGCACAGGCAGCACAGAGCACAGCACAGGCAGCAGACAGCACAGCACAGAGCACAGCACAGGCAGCACACAGCACAGCACAGCACAGCACAGAGCACAGCACAGGCAGCACAGTGCACAGCACAGGCAGCACACAGCACAGCACAGCACAGCACAGGCAGCACACAGCACAGCACAGGCAGCACAGCACAGGCAGCACAGAGCACAGCACAGCACAGCACAGCACAGGCAGCACAGCACAGCACAGCACAGCACAGAGCACAGCACAGGCAGCACAGCACAGCACAGCACAGGCAGCACACAGCACAGCACAGGCAGCACAGCACAGCACAGCACAGCACAGCACAGCACAGCACAGGCAGCACACAGCACAGCACAGGCAGCAGAGAGCACAGCACAGGCAGCACAGCACAGCACAGCACAGCTCAGCACAGCACAGCACAGCACAGCACAGGACAGGCAGCACAGCACAGCACAGAGCACAGCACAGCACAGAGCACAGCACAGCACAGCACAGCACAGAGCACAGCACAGCACAGGCAGCACAGCACAGCTCAGCACAGCACAGCACAGGCAGCACACAGCACAGCACAGGCAGCACAGCACAGCACAGGCAGCACAGCACAGCACAGGCAGCACAGCACAGGCAGCACAGCACAGCACAGCTCAGCACAGCACAGCACAGCTCAGCACAGCACAGGCAGCACAGCACAGCACAGCACAGCACAGCACAGAGCACAGCACAGGCAGCACAGCACAGCACAGCACAGGCAGCACAGCACAGCACAGCTCAGCACAGCACAGCACAGGCAGCACAGCACAGCACAGCTCAGCACAGCACAGGCAGCACACAGCACAGCACAGGCAGCACAGAGCACAGCACAGCACAGAGCACAGCACAGCTCAGCACAGCACAGGCAGCACAGCACAGCTCAGCACAGCACAGCACAGCTCAGCACAGCACAGCACAGCTCAGCACAGCACAGGCAGCACAGCACAGCACAGCACAGCACAGGCAGCACAGCTCAGCACAGCACAGGCAGCACAGCACAGCACAGCACAGGCAGCACAGCACAGCACAGCTCAGCACAGCACAGCACAGGCAGCACAGCACAGCACAGCTCAGCACAGCACAGGCAGCACACAGCACAGCACAGGCAGCACAGAGCACAGCACAGCACAGGCAGCACAGCACAGCACAGCACAGCACAGCACAGCACAGGCAGCACAGAGCACAGCACAGGCAGCACAGAGCACAGCACAGCACAGGCAGCACAGCACAGCACAGCACAGGCAGCACAGCACAGGCAGCACAGCACAGCTCAGCACAGCACAGCACAGGCAGCACAGCACAGCACAGCTCAGCACAGCACAGGCAGCACACAGCACAGCACAGCACAGCTCAGCACAGCACAGGCAGCACACAGCACAGCACAGGCAGCACAGAGCACAGCACAGCACAGGCAGCACAGCACAGCACAGCACAGGCAGCACAGCACAGCACAGCACAGAGCACAGCACAGCAGAGCACAGGCAGCACAGCACAGCACAGAGCACAGCACAGGCAGCACACAGCACAGGCAGCACACGGCACAGCACAGAGCACAGCACAGCACAGCACAGCACAGGCAGCACACAGCACAGGCAGCACAGCACAGCACAGAGCACAGCACAGCACAGCACAGCACAGCACAGGCAGCACAGAGCACAGCACAGCACAGCACAGCACAGAGCACAGCACAGCACAGCACAGCACAGCACAGGCAGCACACAGCACAGGCAGCACAGCACAGCACAGAGCACAGCACAGCACAGCACAGCACAGCACAGGCAGCACAGAGCACAGCACAGCACAGGCAGCACAGCACAGCACAGAGCACAGCACAGAGCACAGCACAGCACAGCACAGGCAGCACAGAGCACAGCACAGCACAGCACAGGCAGCACAGCACAGCACAGCACAGGCAGCACACAGCACAGGCAGCACACAGCACAGGCAGCACACAGCACAGCACAGCACAGCACAGGCAGCACAGAGCACAGCACAGCACAGCACAGGCAGCACAGCACAGCACAGCACAGGCAGCAGACAGCACAGGCAGCACAGCACAGCACAGGCAGCAGACAGCACAGGCAGCACAGCACAGCACAGGCAGCAGACAGCACAGGCAGCACAGCACAGCACAGGCAGCAGACAGCACAGGCAGCACAGCACAGCACAGCACAGCACAGGCAGCACAGGACAGCACAGCACAGCACAGGCAGCACAGCACAGGCAGCAGACAGCACAGAGCACAGCACAGGCAGCACAGAGCACAGCACAGAGCACAGCACAGGCAGCACAGAGCACAGCACAGGCAGCACAGCACAGAGCACAGCACAGCACAGAGCACAGCACAGCACAGGCAGCACAGCACAGCACAGGCAGCACAGAGCACAGCACAGCACAGCACAGCACAGGCAGCACAGCACAGCACAGCACAGCACAGGCAGCACAGCACAGGCAGCAGACAGCACAGAGCACAGCACAGGCAGCACAGAGCACAGCACAGAGCACAGCACAGGCAGCACAGAGCACAGCACAGGCAGCACAGCACAGAGCACAGCACAGCACAGAGCACAGCACAGCACAGGCAGCACAGCACAGCACAGGCAGCACAGAGCACAGCACAGCACAGCACAGCACAGGCAGCACAGCACAGCACAGCACAGCACAGGCAGCACAGCACAGGCAGCAGACAGCACAGAGCACAGCACAGGCAGCACAGAGCACAGCACAGAGCACAGCACAGGCAGCACAGAGCACAGCACAGGCAGCACAGCACAGCACAGGCAGCACAGAGCACAGCACAGGCAGCACAGCACAGAGCACAGCACAGCACAGGCAGCACAGAGCACAGCACAGGCAGCACAGCACAGAGCACAGCACAGCACAGGCAGCACAGCACAGAGCACAGCACAGCACAGGCAGCACAGAGCACAGCACAGGCAGCACAGCACAGAGCACAGCACAGCACAGGCAGCACAGCACAGCACAGGCAGCACAGAGCACAGCACAGCACAGCACAGGCAGCACACAGCACACAGCACAGCACAGGCAGCAGCCAGCAGAGGTAGCACAGCAGCTGTTTATTTTTAAAGCCCAGATCTGCAGCAGGGGTAGTGCAGTGCCAAGCCAGGAGTGCCAGTGCCAAGCCAGGCTGTGGTGAGCCCTGCTCCCTCCTCTTCCTCCAGCCTCTGCCAGGCCTGGCTCTGGGTGCCAGCGCCTGCCCGCAGCCTGCCCCGAGGTGTAAAAGCCTTCTCCAGCAGCAGGCAGATGCTGCCAGGCAGCAGGCAAAGAGCCCCTGGAGGACTCAACATCCTTCTTCACCAGGGAGCTGCCACACAGGGCTGGGAGAGATGCCAGGATGAGGCTGGATGCATTTTTTAAGCCCCCCCCAAAGGATGCTTGTGTGGAAGGACACAAAACCTGGGCCCTGGGGGTCTGGAGGCACTGTGCAGAGAACCAGCCAAGGGGTTGGGCTGCAAAGGACCTTCAAGGTCACTCAGTTCCAAGCCCTTGGCATGGGCATGGACACCTCCTACCAGCCCAGGATGCTCAGGGCCCCATCTGACCTGACTTTGGGGGGGGGCCGCAATCAGCATCTCCAGAGGAGCTGAAGAACTCCCCCGTGGGGCAGGAGGCTGCCTGGGTCCATCCTGCCCCTGGAGCAGGGGGAGCTGAGCTGACAGCTGGGTTGCAAAAGGAGGGAGAAGCACAGTGTGTGCCAGGGGGCACAGGGACACACAGCCTTGCCCACCTCCCCCTGGCACAAGATCACACCACAGGCACAGACCAACCAGCTGGCCCCCAGGAGATGCCCTGGGCCCTGGTGGTGAAGGCCTGCTGGGGCATCAGGCTGTGCTGTGCCCAGCAGCCCCAGCAGCTCGGTGCCAGCCTACCTGCAGGATGTAGTTCTTCCAGAGCAGCAGCCCAAACTGCCTGAGCACAACCATCCTCCCATCAGAAGGGGACCACTGCTGCTCCTCAGCACCCTGCAAGAGAGGAGAAGGGGTCAATGCCCCTCAGGGGAGGGCAGCACCTCACCTTCCATCCCCCAGCACCCCACCTCCCACCCCCCAGCAGCCCCTGGGCAGCTCTCTGCCTCCAGCCTGGCTTCAAACAGGGGAACAAAAACTGTTGTGTTCCCTCTCCAAGGGTCACTGCTGACCGCCAGGAGCCTGAGCTTGTGCTTCCTGCTGCAAGCACCCAGAGTGACCCCAGCTGCTCCTCAGAGCCCCAGCCTGGCAGGCTCAGGGAGCACTCCCCAGCAGCAGGCAGGCAGGCAGGGAACAGCTCTCCTTAGGCACGGGGAGCACTGAGTGCCACAACAGCAGACAGCAGCCTGGAGAAGCCACAAAGCCCTCACAGCCCAGGGACAAAGCCCTCACAGCCCAGGGGTGAAGTCCTCACAGCCCAGGGGTGAAGCCCTCACAGCCCAGGGGTGAAGTCCTCACAGCCCAGGGGTGAAGCCCTCACAGCCCAGGGGTGAAGTCCTCACAGCCCAGGGGTGAAGCCCTCACAGCCCAGGGGTGAAGTCCTCACAGTCCAGGGGTGAAGCCCTCACAGCCCAGGGGTGAAGTCCTCACAGTCCAGGGGTAAAACCCTCACAGCCCAGGGGTTTGGGCCTGGTGAAGATCTCAAGCAGTGCCTCCTCCTCCTCTGGGCAGGAAGAACCAAGTGCAGCAGCAGAGGCTGGGAGGGGATCTGCTGGGGAGCAGCCCCAAGGAGAAGCAGCTGGCAGTGCTGGGGGGCAGCAAGGTCTGCAGGGCACAGCAATCTGCCCTGGGGGCCAAGAAGGCCAAGGGGGTCCTGGGGGGCATTCAGCAGAGGCTGGCCAGCACGGCCAGGGAGCTTCTCCTCCCCCTCTGCCCTGCCCTGAGGAGACCTCCCCTGCAATATTGCATCCAGCTCTGGGCTCCCCAGCTCAGCAGGGACAGGGATCTGCTGCAGAGAGCCCAAGGGAGGCTCCAAGGATGCTGCAGGGCCTGGAGCACTGCCTGGGGAGGAGAGGCTGAGAGCCCTGGGGGGGCTTAGTCTGGAGAGGAGAAGGCTGAGAGGGATCTGATCAATGGCTCTCAAGAGCTGAGGGCTGGGGGTCAGGAAGGAAGGGCCAGGGCCAGGCTCTGCTCACTGTGCCCTGGGCTAGGCCAAGGGGCAGTGGATGGAAACTGCAGCCCAGGAGGTTCCACCTCAGCAGGAGGAGGAACTTCTGCACTGGGAGGCTGCCAGAGGCCTGGAGCAGGCTGCCCAGAGAGGTTGTGGAGTCTCCTGCTCTGGAGCCTTCCCAGCCCTGTCTGGATGTGTTCTGTGTGCCCTGTGCTGGGTTCTCTGCTCCTGCTCTGGCAGGGGGCTTGGGCTGGAAGACCTTCAGAGGTCCCTTCCAACCCCTGAGACCCTGTGAGCTGTGCTCCTGCAGCACACAGGATGGGGCAGTGCAATGCTCAGCACTTTGCCAGCAGAGCCCCTGCCTGGCTGAGGAAGGGGCAGGGCAGGTTGCTGCTGGGACAGGCCCCTGCCCTCCCCCTCTTGGGCAGCATCTGCCAGCCCTCCAGGCTGGGGGTTTTTGTCTCCTGACAAAGCTCTGCTGTCCCCCCAGGAGCCAGGGCTGTGACTGCACACTCCCAGTGAGTCACCCAGCAGCATGGCACAGAGACAGGGCAGCCCTGGCACCAGCAGAGCCACCTGCCCACGCTGCCCCAGCCCAGCAGCCCCCGAGGGCAGCCCCCCTCCTCCCACAGCAAGGGGCCCAGCTGGGTCACAGCAGCACCCCTCAGCCTGGCTGCACCCTGCCTGCCTGGGCAGCTGCCAGGCTCACCCTGCAAGCCTGGGCTCCAAAGCCTGACAGCACCAAAAGTGGTTGGAATGGATCACAAAAGGTCCTTCCCAGCCTAAATGCTTCCAGGGTTCTGTGAAAGCTGCTGCAGGGGCAAGGGTGCAGCAGCACTGCCCCAGCAGAGGCTCAACAGCAGCTTCTGCAGCCCCAGGCAGGATGGCTATCGGCTCCTTAGCCCCAGGGAGCTGAGGGTGCCACAGTGAGAGGAGAATCACAGGGCCAGAGGATTTTAGGGGTTGGAAGGGACCTTGGAAGATCATCAAGTCCAACCCCCTGCCAGAGCAGGAGCAGAGAACCCAGGAGCAGAGAACCCAGCACAGGGCACACAGAACACATCCAGACAGGGCTGGGAAGGCTCCAGAGCAGGAGACTCCACAACCTCTCTGGGCAGCCTGCTCCAGGCCTCTGGCAGCCTCCCAGTGCAGAAGTTCCTCCTCCTGCTGAGGTGGAACCTCCTGGGCTGCAGTTTCCAGCCTTGTTCTAACACGGGGTGCAATGGAGAAGAGACTGCCCCCTCCTGCTGGAGCCCCAGAAGGGGGGAGAGGGCAGCCTGGCAGCCCCAGCTGGGCTCCCAGCACGCCTGGGTCAGAGGCCTGGCAGCTGGCAGCGAGGGCAGAGCCACGGAGGGCAGCAGGCAAAGCAGCCAGCAGCCATCACCCATCCTGCCCTGTGCCACCAGCTCCTCAAGCCCTACAGGAGCTGCCTTGGTCAGCACCTTCTCCTTCCCAACCCAGAGCCCAGGGCAAAATCAAAGCCAGCTTCTGTTTGCCCCTCCAGGCAGGGGAGGCAGATTTCCACAGCAGCAAGGGCTGCCTGGGCTGGAGGATCCTCCTCTGGGCAGCAGACAGCAGGACAGGGCCACCCCTGCAGGACAGGGCCCCGCTGCAGCCCATGCCCACCCCTGCAGGACAGGGCCCCCCTGCAGCCCAGGCTCACCCCTGCAGGACAGGGCCCCCCTGCAGCCCATGCCCACCCCTGCAGGACAGGGCCCCCCTGCAGCCCATGCCCACCCCTGCAGGACAGGGCCCCGCTGCAGCCCATGCCCACCCCTGCAGGACAGGGCCCCCCTGCAGCCCATGCCCACCCCTGCAGGACAGGGCCCCGCTGCAGCCCATGCCCACCCCTGCAGGACAGGGCCCCCCTGCAGCCCAGGGCCACCCCTGCAGGACAGGGCCCCCCTGCAGCCCATGCCCACCCCTGTAGCCCATGCCCACCCCTGCAGCCCATGCCCACCCCTGCAGCCCATACCCACCCCTGCAGCCCATGCCCACCCCTGCAGCCCAGGCTCACCCCTGCAGCCCATACCCACCCCTGCAGCCCATGCCCACCCCTGCAGCCCAGGCTCACCCCTGCAGCCCATGCCCACCCCTGTAGCCCAGGCTCACCCCTGCAGCCCATACCCACCCCTGCAGCCCATGCCCACCCCTGCAGCCCCTGCTCACCCCTGCAGCCCATGCCCACCCCTGTAGCCCAGGCTCACCCCTGCAGCCCATGCCCACCCCTGCAGCCCATGCCCACCCCTGTAGCCCAGGCTCACCCCTGCAGCCCATGCCCACCCCTGCAGCCCAGGCTCACCCCTGCAGCCCATGCCCACCCCTGCAGCCCATACCCACCCCTGCAGCCCATGCCCACCCCTGCAGCCCCTGCTCACCCCTGCAGCCCATGCCCACCCCTGTAGCCCAGGCTCACCCCTGCAGCCCATGCCCACCCCTGCAGCCCATGCCCACCCCTGCAGCCCAGGCTCACCCCTGCAGCCCATGCCCACCCCTGCAGCCCATGCCCACCCCTGCAGCCCATGCCCACCGCTGCAGCCCAGGCTCACCCCTGCAGCCCATGCCCACCCCTGTAGCCCAGGCTCACCCCTGCAGCCCATGCCCACCCCTGCAGCCCATGCCCACCGCTGCAGCCCAGGCTCACCCCTGCAGCCCATGCCCACCCCTGCAGCCCATGCCCACCCCTGCAGCCCAGGCTCACCCCTGCTGCCGATGCCCACCCTTGCAGCCCAGGCTCACCCCTGCTGCCCATGCCCACCCCTGCAGCCCAGGCTCACCCCTGCAGCCCATGCCCACCCCTGCTGCCCATGCCCACTCCTGCTGCCCAGGCTCACCCCTGCAGCCTATGCCCACCCCTGCAGCCCATGCCCACCCTTGCAGCCCATGCCCACCCCTGCAGCCCATGCCCACCCCTGCAGCCCAGGCTCACCCCTGCAGCCCAGGCTCACCCCTGCAGCCCATGCCCACCCCTGCAGCCCATGCCCACCCCTGCAGCCCAGGTTCATTCCTGCAGCCCAGGCTCACCCCTGCTGCCCATACCCACCCCTGCACCCCATGCCCACCCCTGCAGCCCATGCCCGCCAGCCCAGCAGTGTCTGTCAGGGACCCACTCAGCAGGAAGCAGGGAAGGGCTGGCACAGGAGGCCTTGCAGGGGCAGCTGCTGCTCGGTTCCTGCTGCCCCCCCCTCGGAGCTCCCCACAATCGCCCTGCCCCCTGCCAGCTCCCGGGTGCCCAGGCAGAAATGCCCCTGGCAGCCCCGCAGCAGGTCCCCCGGCCCCACACCCCCCAGGATCTGCCACCCCTCCAGATGAACCTCCCCCCAGGAGCAGGAACCTTCCTCCCGAGGCGGCCCGAAGGGAATCCACAGCAATTCAAGGCCATTAAAAGACTTTCCTGCTCCTTTCAAAGGAGGACAAAGGGGACAGCGGTGGCTGGCCAAGGCTGCTGGGCTGCCAGAGCTGCCACCTCCTGCCCCTCGAGTCTCTCCTGGCTGCTTGCCCTACCACACCCTCCAAGACGAAGCTGCCCCCCTCACCCCCCTCACCCCCACCCCATCAAATTCCTGCCCCAGGTTTGTCGCTGAGAAAATGTCAAGCAGCTCTTGGCCAGCACAAGCACCCCCACAGAGCCTGCTGCAGGGCTGCACAAACACTCCAGTAGGGCAGCAAACTTCCCTCAGTGCCAGGAAGCTGCCTCCAAGCTTTGAAGTGTTCCCAGAAAACCTGCGCTGGACCTTTCACCCAGGGGGGTGGGGGGTGGGGGGGGAAAAGGAAGCAGCTCAGCTGCAAGAGAGCTACTCAGGCCAGGTGTGGAAATGGTTCTGCAGGCTCTGGGCAGCCCCAGGGGGGATTTTCAGGGTGTATTTTTTTTTCTCAAGCCAAAAGAGAAAACCCTTTTGGTGGTTTGGTTTTGGAAGGTGCTGTCTGGAGCAGCCCTGAGATGCCCGGGGCCAGCCCTCAGCCTGCATCCAGGACCACTGCCTGGCAGCGAGGGAGAGCTGGGCACAGACGGTGCCTCACAGGCCACAGGTGGCCACAGAGCCACTGGTTGTGCCTGGCAGGACAGCTCCTGAGCAGCAGAAGCAGGGCAAAGGCATCCTGGCCTGCAGCAGGAAGAGTGTGGCCAGCAGGAGCAGGAAGCTCATCCTGCCCTGTGCTCAGCACTGCTCAGGCCACCCCTTGAGTCCTGTGTCCAGCTCTGGGCTCCTCAGCTCAAGAAGGACATTGAGAGACTTGAAGGTGTCCAGAGAAGGGCAACAAAGCTGGGGAGGGGTCTGGGGCACAGCCCTGTGAGGAGAGGCTGAGGGAGCTGGGGTTGCTTAGCCTGGAGAAGAGGAGGCTCAGGGGAGACCTTCTTGCTCTCTGCAACTCCCTGCAGGGAGGTTGGAGCCAGGTGGGGGTTGGGCTCTGCTCCCAGGCAGCCAGCAGCAGAACAAGAGGACACAGTCTCAAGCTGTGCCAGGGGAGGTTCAGGCTGGAGGTGAGGAGAAAGTTCTTCACTGAGAGAGTTGTTGGCCACTGGGATGTGCTGCCCAGGGAGGTGGTGGAGTCCCCATCCCTGGAGGTGTTCAAGAGGGGATTGGATGTGGCCCTTGGAGCCATGGGTTAGCTGTCAGGAGGTGTTAGGGATTGGGTCACAGGTTGGACTTGATGATCTCTGAGGTCTTTTCCAGCCTGGTTGATTTCTAACTCCCTTCCCCTGCTCCCAGGCCAGACTAGGGCAGGAGGAAGAGTCTCAGAGACTCAGAGAATCACAGAATGATTTGGGTTGGAAGGGACCTTTAAAGACCATCCAGTTGCAGCCCCCCAGCCGTGGGCAGGGCCAGCCTGTTGAAGAGGCAAGTGTGGACTTGCCCTGGCTGTGCCCAGGGAGCTCAGTGAGGAAGGAGACCTCACCAGGGTTAAAGGAAGAGTCCTGAGAGGCTGGAGCCAGGCTCTGCTGGGTGGTACCCAATGACAGCAGCAGCAGCAGCAATGGTGGAAGTTGAGGCAGAGGAAGTGCCATGGAAGCAGGAGGAAGAATTATTTCCCTGTGAGGGTGACAGAGCCCTGGAAGAGGCTGCCCAGGGCAGGTGGGGAGTCTCCCTCTCTGGAGATGTTCAGGACCTGCCTGGATGTGTTGCTGTGTGTCCTGCTCTAGGTGCTGCTGCTCTGGCAGGGGAGTTGGACTGGATGAGCTTTCGAGGTCCCTTCCAGCCCCTGAAACTCTGTGGTTCTGTGAGAGCCTCCTGGGCTGCTGCCCACAGCCAGGACAGGTGGAGGCCAGGCAGGGTCTCCCTCGCTGCCAGGCAGAGCCTCCCTCGCTGCCCGGCCAGCACCCCCACGCAGTGCAGAGCCACCCTGTGCCAACTGCCAGCCCCCTGCCAAGGGCTGGGGATGAGGATGGGCAGAGATGAAGGCCACAGCACCCTGTGCCCATCTCCTGCCCCACTTCCCGGCGGGGCTGTGGCAGGGCGAGGCGAGCAGAGGCCACGTGCTGCCGGCAGCTATTTTAGAGCCCTCGCTGCAGCTCTGCTCTTCTGGTGTCCTGTTCCCATAGAAACCAGGCTGCAAATGGCAGACACTGCTCTTCCCTGGGTTTTTTTCCTCATCTAAAATCAGCATTCCTCCTCACCCACTGGCACAGGCACTGTGTCAGCCCTGCAGACCTTGCTGGGTGCCTCCTCCAGCCCCACGGTCCCGACGAGCACCAAGCGGCGCCCGGGATGGTGGCACCCAGCGGGGGTTAGGAAGGGATCTGCTGGGGAGCAGCCCCAAGGAGAAGCAGCTGGCAGTGCTGGGGGGCAGCAAGGTCTGCAGGGCACAGCAATCTGCCCTGGGGACCAAGAAGGCCAAGGGGGTCCTGGGGGGCATTCAGCAGAGGCTGGCCAGCAGGGCCAGGGAGCTTCTCCTCCCCCTCTGCCCTGCCCTGAGGAGACCTCCCCTGCAATATTGCATCCAGCTCTGGGCTCCCCAGCTCAGGAGGGACAGGGATCTGCTGCAGAGAGCCCAAGGGAGGCTCCAAGGATGCTGCAGGGCCTGGAGCACTGCCTGGGGAGGAGAGGCTGAGAGCCCTGGGGGGGCTTAGTCTGGAGAGGAGAAGGCTGAGAGGGATCTGATCAATGCCTCTCAAGAGCTGAGGGCTGGGGGTCAGGAAGGAAGGGCCAGGGCCAGGCTCTGCTCACTGTGCCCTGGGATAGGCCAAGGGACAATGGATGGAAACTGCAGCCCAGGAGGTTCCACCTCAGCAGGAGGAGGAACTTCTGCACTGTGAGGCTGCCAGAGGCCTGGAGCAGGCTGCCCAGAGAGGTTGTGGAGTCTCCTGCTCTGGAGCCTTCCCAGCCCTGTCTGGATGTGTTCTGTGTGCCCTGTGCTGGGTTCTGTGGCCCTGCTCTGGCAGGGGGCTTGGACTCAATGATCTCTTTGGGTCCCTTCCAACCCCTGACATCCTGTGATCTATAGCTGAGTGCTCTGCATGCTGCAGCTGGAGCACAAAACTGCTCCCTGCAGGTCCCATGCTGGCAACTGGAAGCCCCCACGGCAGGAGGAAGGCCTTGGCTTGGCCACACTCAGGGGAAGAGTGAGGGATTCCTGCTGTGACTGCACACCCTGGAAGTCCCCTCTCCTCCAGCCACCTCCTGCAAGAAGCCACCAGGGCTGCTGGTCCCCGGACCAGCCACAGGTGTCCAGTGACACACAGCTCTCCCTGCTGGTATTTCCTTCCCTCCTGCTGTGGATGGAGCCAGGAGAGTCACAACACTGCCCATAAAAACCACTCCTGCGGTGCGGGAGGTTGTGCAAACAGCAATAAAACTTCGTGGGCACCAACGAGCTGGGTGGGGTGAGAGGGGCTGCTGGCACCCCCCTGCCAGACCAGCACCCCCCTGCTCCCCACTGGCTCGGCTTGCTCCCCAGGGAGGAACTTGGGGCTTCGAAACAGAGAAGCAAAGACAAACAGCACCGAGGCTGGGTCCTCTTTCCAGAGCTGGGTGGGGGTTGGGGGGAAGGGTTGGGGCTTCTGGCTGCTGCCCCAGAGCAAGGTGAGGAGGGGGCTGGTGGGTCTGGGGAGCTTGGCAGGCTCCTGGGGTATGTCCAGAGTGTGCCCCCACGCTCAGGCAGCAGCAGGAGAGGAGGGAAGAAGCTGCTGCACCAGAGCTGGTGCTTTGTGACCACCATCAGCGGCGAGGCCAGGGACAGCTAAAGAGCCAAGCCGGTGGCCTCCTGGACCTGGCGAAGGAACGAGGTGTGGAGCCCAGGGAGGACTTCTTGCCAGGCCCGGTGCAAGCCACCCCCAGCTCTGTGCCACCCAGGGCATGCAGTGAGCCCACGGCAAACCCATCCTCCGCGGGGGCTGCCCGTGCCGGGACCGTGTTTGCCGTGGGCTAAGCAGAGCAGAAGCAGCTCCCCGGAGCCGCGAGTGCGGCCGGGCTGTAGCTGCGGGAGGAGCCGGCGGGGCCCCATGGCGGCAGCCCCGCGGTGCGGCGCCTGCCAGCTGCCACCTGCTCGGTCACCGGCAGCCCCGCCGAGCGGCGGGGAGGGGTGGCAAGGGCAGGGGCGGGTGGCAGCCGGGTCATCGCCAGCCCGCGGCCCTTCTCCCGGCTGTCGGGGGGTTCAAGGGGCTGGCAGAGGCCGTGCGGGCATCCCCGGCGGGGGCTGGCAGGGGCAGGCAGGGGCTGGCAGGCCGTGCGGGCACCCCCGGCGGGGGCTGGCAGGGGCTGGCAGAGGCTGGCAGGCCGTGCGGGCATCCCCGGCGGGGGCTGGCAGGGGCCGGCAGGGGCTGGCAGGCCGTGCGGAGCTACCCGCCGGGGATCCGGCCGTGCGGACGCCTCCTGCTCCCGCTGCATCTCACCCCCGGCCCAGCATCCCGGGCCCGGGCCGCTCCTCCGGGGCTGGGGGACCCCTGTTGGGCCCGGACCGGAGCGCGGCGCCTGCAGCGGGCGGAGCCGAGCGAAGGGCCCCGGCGGCTGCCGCAGCCCCGGGCGGGGCTGGCCCCGAACCGGCAGCCCAAGGGCCGCTGCCCCCCCGCGGAGGGCCTCGCCGATACTCACCCTGCGGTGCCGCTCCGCGATCAGCCGCTGACCGGGCCGGGAGGCTCCGGCTGCGGTCCCGGTCCCGGTCCCCGCTCCGGCTCCGGCCCCGGCCCCGGCTCGGTCCCGCGGCCCCACCCCGCCCCGCCCCGCCCCGCCGCGGGACCCCGCCCCGCACGCGCAGGCGCCGCGCGCCGGGAGGGGCCCAGGGGAGGGAGGGGGGAGGGGGGGGGCGCGTGCGTCACCGGCTGGGAGTGACGGAGGCAGGGTCAGGGACGGGGACAGAGAGACAGAGCGACAGAGCGACAGGGTGACAGTGACAGTGCCAGGGTGACAGTGTGACAGTGACGGAGGCAGGGTCAGGGACGGGGACAGAGAGGCAGAGCGACAGAGCGACAGGGTGACAGTGACAGAGGCAGGGTCAGGGACGGGGACAGAGAGACAGAGCGACAGAGCGACAGTGACAGAGCCAGGGTGACAGTGTGACAGTGACAGAGCCAGGGTCAGGGACAGAGCCAGGGTGACTGTGTGACAGTGCCAGGGTGACAGTGCCAGGGTGACAGTGACAGTGACAGTGACAGAGCCAGGGTCAGGGACAGGGACAGAGCGACAGTGACAGAGCCAGGGTGACAGTGTGACAGTGACAGTGACAGTGACCGAGCCAGGGTCAGGGACAGGGACAGCGACAGAGCAACAGCAACAGTGCCAGGGTGACAGTGTGACAGTGACCGAGCCAGGGTCAGGGACAGCGACAGAGCGACAGGGTGACAGTGACAGAGGCAGGGTGACAGTGACAGTGACAGAGCCAGGGTCAGGGACAGGGTGACAGTGACAGTGCCAGGGTGACAGTGTGACAGTGACAGAGCCAGGGTCAGGGACAGGGACAGAGCAACAGTGACAGTGCCAGGGTGACAGTGACAGTGCCAGGGTGACAGTGTGACAGTGACAGAGCCAGGGACAAGGACAGGGACAGTGCCAAGGTGACAGTGTGACAGTGACAGAGCCAGGGTCAGGGACAGGGTGACAGTGACAGAGCCAGGGTCAGGGACAGGGACAGAGTGACAGTGACAGTGCCAGGGTCAGGGACAGGGTGACAGTGACAGTGCCAGGGTGACAGTGTGACAGTGACAGAGCCAGGGTCAGGGACAGGGTGCGATAGTGCTGGGGCGAGGGACAGGGACATAGTGACGGTGCCAGGGTGAGTGAGAGTGACAGTGACAATGACAGACTGACAGTGCCAGGGTCAGGGACAGGGACAGGGTCATCGCCAGGGCGAGGGACCGGAACAGTGCCAGGGTGACATTGTGACAGGGACAGCGCCAGGGTGAGGGACAGGGACATAGTGACAGTGACAGTGCTGGGGTGACAGTGCGACTGTGACAGTGCCAGGATGAGGGACAGGGACATCGACACACCGACAGTGACAGTGACAGGGAAAGGGACAGGGACAGAGTGACAGTGACAGTGCCAGGGTGAGTGCCAGTGCCAGACTGGGTGACAGTGTGACTGTGACAGTGCCGGGGTGAGTGACAGACTGGGTGACAATGTGAGTGCCAGTGCCAGGTGACTGAGAAGGACGCTGGCAGAGTGACAGTGACAATGCTAGGGTCAGGGACAGCACCAGTGTGACAGTGGCAGGGACACTGACAGAGTGCCAGTGCCAGTGCCAGGGTGACTGACAGGGACAGTGCTGGGGTGAGTGACAGTCTGGGTAACAGTGTGGCAGTGCCAGTGCCAGTGTGAGTGCCAGTGCCAGGGTGAGTGACAGTGACAGAGTGAGTGACAGAGACACTGAGAGAGTGCCAGTGGCAGTGCCAGGGTGAGTGCCAGTGCCAGGGTGAGTGACAGTGACAGAGTGAGTGACAGAGACACTGAGAGAGTGCCAGTGGCAGTGCCAGGGTGAGTGCCAGTGCCAGTGACAGTGTGAGGGACAGTGATAGTGTGAGTGTGAGTGGCAGTGCCAGGATGAGTGACAGACTGGCTGACAGTGCCAGTGCCAGGATGAATGACAGGGACACTGATAGAGTGCCAGTGCCAGTGCCAGGGTGAGTGACAGCGTGAGTGAGGGTGAGTGGTGTGTGTGAGAGAGTGTGCCAGGCATCCATGTGTCTTTCAGGGATCCATGTGTGTGCCAGGGGCCATGTGTGTGCCAGGGGCTATGTGTGTACCAGGGATCCATGTGTGTGCCAGGAGCTATGTGTGTGCCAGGGGCCATGTGTGTGCCAGGGATCCATGTGTGTGCCAGGGGCTATATGTTTGCCAAGGGCCATGTGTGTGCCAGGGGCTATGTGTGTGCCAGGGGCTATGTGTGTGCCAGGGATCCCTGTGTGTGTCAGGGGGCCATGTGTGTGCCAGGGATCCCTGTGTGTGCCAGGGGATCCATGTGTGTTCCAGAGGCCATGTGTGTGCCAGGGGATCCCTGTGTGTGCCAGGGCCACCTGTGCCCATGTGCTCCCAGCTGTGTTCCAAGGGCTGCTGTGCTGAGGGCTGCCCGATGCCGGGTGCAGGGCCCGTGCCAGCGTGTCTGTCCGTCTGTCTGTCCATCCCAGTGCTGCACACCATGGCCCTTTGGGTGCCCACTCCAGCTCTGTGCCAGTCCCAGGCGGGCAGGGTGCGTGGGAGCGCTGCCCTCCCTGCCCGCTCCCTCTGGGCAGCCTGCGTGGGAGCCCCACACTTGTGCCCACTCTGCCTGCTGCTGAGTGCCACCTTCCAGATAAGGATGAAAGTGCCCCCAGAGGAGATCGGCGGCCTCCAGCCCTGCCCAGCCCTGCCCCTTCCTGCTGCCAGCTGCCAAGTTGGCAGGCAGCAGGGCTGGAGGAGCCAGGCTGGCTGCTGCTGCCAGGAGCACCAGCGTGGGGAATGCTTGCAGAAGCAGAGGGTGGGGACGAGGGACTGGCACAAGGGCAGCCAGGACTTGGCAGGGATCTGCTGCATGGCAGGGGGCACGATGTGCCCCTCAGGCAGCTGCTCGGGGTGCCATAGGGAGGGACCCTCTCCATACCCAGGGGACAGCAGGCCAAGGGGAAGGGCAGCCCCAAGCCTCTGCCTGCCTCCACAGGCCAGAGAGCAGCAGCTGTTCTTGGGGGGTCTGCGTCTCACTGCATGCTGCAGTGCCCAGCGGGGAGGTGGTGCTCTGCTGCCACCTTCTCATCTGGGGGGGTAGACATCTGCTGTGCCCCAGAGAGGAGAGAGAGCAAGAGCCAGGGCAAGGGCAGGCTGCAACACCAGCCATGGAGGGAGGGAGGGAGGAAGGGATGGGTGGATGGATGGATGGATGGGATGGATGGATGGATGGATGGATGGATGGATGGATGGATGGATGGATGGGTGAGATGGATGGATGATGGATGGATGGATGGATGGATGGGTGGATGGATGGGTGGATGGAGGGAGAGAGGGGACAGCAGTGACTGCACTGCTGGTGTCTGGAGAGCTGGAATCATAAAATCACTGAATGGGTTGGACTGGCAAAGCCCTCCCAGAGCAGCCAGGAGAGCATCAGCCCAACCCCACCATGGCCACCAAACCCTGGCCCCCAGCTGCCATGGCCACAGGGCTCTGCAACCCTTCCAGGCATGGGGAGTCCACCACCTCCCTGGGCAGCCTCTGCCAGGCCCTGACCACTCTGCCACCAAAGACATTTGGCCTCCTCTCCAACCTCAGCCTCCCCTGGCACAGTTTCAGGCCATTGCCTCTCCTTCTCTCCCCTGAGCCTAGGGAGCAGAGCCCAAGCCCCAGCTGGCTGCAGCCTCCTCTCAGGGAGCTGCAGAGAGCAAGGAGGTCTCCCTCAGCCTCCTCTTCTCCAGGTTCAACACCCCCAGCTCCCACCTCAGTCACTTTGCTCCTGTCACTGGCATAAACCAAAGTTTGGCTTCCTAGGGCACCCAGAGTGAGCTGCAGCCCTGGCTCTGGCCCCACAGCAGTCTCCTGGGGGGCTTCTCTCTGCTGGCTGTGCTCTGTTCAGGGGCTGGTTCCACAGACACCAGTGGAGCTGGAGCTGGGCTGCCAGGGAGCAGCCACCAGCCCAGAGCAAAGGGCTTCTACTGGCACACATCAGCTCAGCAGCATCCAGCACAGCTCACTGCAGGGCTTGGGGGCAGGAAGGAGCTGGCCTGGGGACAAGAGCTTCTGCTCTGCAGGGTGACCAAGGCAGCCTGGCTGGGAAGCAGCTCCAGGGAGAAGGAGCTGAGAGTGCTGGGGACAGCAAGCTCCCCAGGAGCCAGCAGTGTGCTCTCATGGCAAAGAAGGCCAATGGTGGCCTGGGAGGCAGGAGGAAGCGTGTGACCAGCAGGGCAAAGGAGGTTCTCCTCCTCCTCTACTCTGCCCTAGCAAGGCCACATCTGGAGTCCTGGGTCCAGCTCTGGGCTCCCCAGTTGCAGAGGGACAGAGAACTGCTGGAGAGAGCCCAGGGCAGGCTGCAGAGCTGCTGAGGGGCCTGGAGCAGCTCTGGCAGCAGCAAAGGCTGAGAGCCCTGGGGCTGAGAGCCTGCAGAAGAGCAGCCCCAGAGGGCAGCTGAGCAATGCTCAGCAAGAGCTAAAGGAGCTGTGGGGTGCAAGAGGCTGGGGCCAGGCTCTGCTGAGTGCTGCCCAGGGCCAGCAGAAGGGACAGCAAGGGGCAGAAAGTGTCAGGCAGGAGGTTGGAGCTGAGCAGGAGGAGAAAGTTGTTTGGGGTGAGGCTGCTGGAGGCCTGGAGCAGGCTGCCCAGAGAGGTTGTGGAGTCTGCTGGTGTGGAGAGCTTCCAACCCCCCCGGGCACTGTGCTGCTGGGCAGGGTGCTGGGGGTGCCCTGCTGGAGCAGGGCTTGGAGCGCCAGAGCTCCCTTCCAGCCCCTCCCTGTTGGGGTTCTGGGATGAAGGTCTCACCCTGGGTCTGCACCCCAGCACTCCCCACAGTGTGGGGTCTCTGGCCCTCTCTCAGCTGCCCCCTGCAGCCAGCTGCTTGGCCACAGGTGGTTGTGGTCCCGGGCAGGATCTGGGGCAGTCAGTGCCCGCGGGGCCAGGCTGGAGCCTCACGCTGGCCTGGGCTGAGCCACTCACCCACACCCCTGCCGGAGCCCGAGTTTGATCCTCCCCAATTAGAGCCTCCTGACTCTGCCCGGGACCTTCCCTCCTGCCTCCCGCAGCTCCTCTCTGTGGCCTCCTTTGAAGGCAGCTGCGTGGTGAGCTCCAGGGAAAGCCGTGCCAAAGGCAGCGCTCCATGCGGCTGGTGGCTGCGGCCGGGAGGGGCAGGAGGTGATGCTGCAAGCGGCGGCACCGCCGTGACTCAGCTCACACCCGGGCCGGGCGGCGTGCTGCGGACCTGCACCGAGCAGGGACCACGCTGCCAGGAGAGGGCTGTGGGGTGTCAGGAACCTGGGGCTGGCTCGCCTGGGGGGTGCCCCTGGCTGAGATCCTCCATCAGCGTCTGAAAGGAGGAACCGGCCCCTCACAGCCTGTCCCCCTGCTCCTGCTGCCTCTGCTGGCCTGCCTGTCCCTGAGACCCTTGGCTCTGCTCTGCCACCTGCCCACCTCCCTAGGGCTCACTCCCAGGGGACAGCTGCTGGGGACACCCCCTGCCCGGCACAGGGACACCCATCACACTGCTGCAGCCCCTCTGCCCGATTCAGAGCCCCCAGCCCTTCAGGCTTTAGAATGGAATGGAATGGAATGGAATGGAATGGAATGGAATGGAATGGAATGGAATGGAATGGAATGGAATAGAATAGAATAGAATAGAATAGAATAGAATAGAATAGAATAGAATAGAATAGAATAGAATAGAATAGAATAGAATAGAATTACACTAGACTAGAATTGAATTGAATTAGACTAGACTAGACTAGACTAGACTGGACTAGAATAGAATAGACCAGGTTGGAAGAGACCTTCAAGATCAAGTCCAACCTATCATCCAACACTGCCTAACCAACTAACCCATGGCACCAAGCACCCCATCAAGCCTCCTCCTAAACACCTCCAGGGATGGGGACTCCACCACCTCCCTGGGCAGCACATTCCAATGGGCAATCACTCTCTCTGTGTAGAATTTCTTCCTCACCTCCAGCCTAAACCTCCCCTGGCACAGCTTGAGACTGTGTCCTCTTGTTCTGCTGCTGGCTGCCTGGGAGCAGAGCCCAACCCCCACCTGGCTCCAACCTCCCTGCAGGGAGTTGCAGAGAGCAAGAAGGTCTCCCCTGAGCCTCCTCTTCTCCAGGCTAAGCAACCCCAGCTCCCTCAGCCTCTCCTCACAGGGCTGTGCCCCAGACCCCTCCCCAGCTTTGTTGCCCTTCTCTGGACACCTTCAAGTCTCTCAATGTCCTTCTGGACCTGAGGAGCCCAGAGCTGGACCCAGGGCTCCAGGTGTGGCCTGAGCAGTGCAGTGTGCAGTGTGCCTGTTTGAAAGGTGCTGCCTGGTGTCACCCTCTGCCCGCTGAGGCCTCCCTCCACCACCCAAACCACATCTGAAGCGCAGGACAGGCTGGCAGGGGCACCTTGGGCTGAGGCCCCATGCAGCCATGCCAGCTTGGACACATGGCCACAGCTGGCACAGGGTGTGCTGCCTCCTGGGAAAAGGGCCACAGCTAAGTGACTCCTCTGGTTCCTCTGCTTTCCCCATGGCCCTGCTGCCCCAGGGCAGGATCTGGGCAAGGACTATGGTTCAGGGTTCATTATGTGTGCCACACCACCCTCGTGTTGCTGCTCACCCTCCACCCTCACCTCCTACAGCCCTGTTGCTCCCTGCAAGGGCAGAAGAGAGCCTGAGCAGGGCAGACCCCCTTGCAATGCCCAGCAGCACCTTGCAGGGCAGCTGGTGGCCTGGGGACGTGCCCCCAGGGCTGCCCTGCCCTCCACATGCCCTGAGCTGCTGGGGGCATCTCCCACCTTCTCCCAGTTCCTGCCCTCTCCAGGACTTTGCCGCAGAGCTGGGTGGTGCAGTCCTGGGATGTTTGACCCTCCAGCGCCCCTGCCCAGCAGGCAAACCCCGGGAAGGTGGTTCCCGTGCAAGGGGGGAGCAGACCCAGCCCCTGCCGCTCCACCGGGAGAGTCCTGCTCCTATCTGGCAGCCCCGGGAGGGCAGCCCGGTGCTATCAGCAGCGCAGCACCCGGGGCCCGCTGCTGCAGAAGGGGCTGGGGGTGCACACAGAGGCTCAGCTCCTCGCTGGGCATGGGCAGGGGGATCTGCCCCCCACAGCCAGGCAGGCTGGCAGCCCAGCAGCTCTGGTGGCAGCAGTGGCTGCAGAAAAGCAGAAGGAGTGGGGGTCCCATGGGGGCTTGTTCCCGGGACAGCTGTGCTATCACTTCCCCAGCAAGCTGCTGCAGCTTGGCTTGCCCTCCTTGGTAGCTGCAGAGCTGGGCTGGTGGGGAAGAGGTTCAACTTCTCAGCCTGCCTATGAGACCACCACGGGGGGGCTGGGGAGGAGAGAATCAGAGAGTTGTTTGGGTTGGAAAAGACCTCTAAGGTCATTGAGTCCAACCATCAACCTCAGGCCACCATGGCCACTAAGCCATGTCCCCAGGCCCCATGTCCACATGCTTCTTGAACACCTCCAGGTGGTCTGAGAGCAGGAGGGACGTGGGAAGGCTCTTCCCCAAAGCTGGGGGAAAGGAAAGACCTTGCTTGAAGTGACCAAATCCCCTGGGGGTGCATTGCCTCTTCCTCTGTCCTGCAGGCATTCCAGACTTGCAGCCCCTCAGCCTCTCCCCCTGCTCTGGAAGCCCTGGGAAGATGTGCAGGGAAGAGGGACTCCCCTCGCAGTGCTCTGACACAGGAAGACTTCCCTGGGATGAGAAGGCTGCTATGGAATGGAGCTTTCCAGGATCCCTTGCTGTGCTTCCCAGGCCCTGCTCCCCTCGAAGGCCAACTCCCCTGGCAGTGCCCTGCAGGGAGCTGGTGCAGTCCCTGGCCACACCAATACCCCCAGGGTATCCCTGCCCTGTGCCTGTGTCCCCACTGGGGTTACAGACCTCAGTGCCCTTGACAGACCCCAGAGCACCACCAGCAGCTGCCACTGCTCCTCCATGCCTGGGTGGGCAGAGAGGCAGAGGGCAGAGCTGTGGAGGCAGCACAGCCTGGCACCTGCGTGGGCAGGCCCTGCCCGCACTGCCCACTGCCCCCAGGGCAGGCAGGTTGCCCCTTCAGCCCTGAGAAGCAGCTGGTGTCCCCCAGGGCCACCTCCCATGGGTGTGCAGCCAGGCCTCCTGTGCCAGCAGCCAGCACCTCTGAGGGCTGCTGGATTGGAACCGGCAGCTCGGAGCTGAGAAGCCCTGGAGGGCTCTCCAGGGTGTGTAGCAGCCCTGCACAAGTGGCACCACTCCACTTCAGGATCAAAGGGGTGTGTAAATGGCCTCTGAATGGCCTCTTTGCACCAAGAGCCACTGAAGAGCTGGCACTTTGGGCACTCCTAGCTCCCTGCCAGCACCTCCACTCCCCAAGTCATGTGCCCAGGCTGCTGGCAGCCCTGCTGGGAAGCCAGGGGTGAGGTAAAGGAGGTACAACCCCGTGGACCAGCACAGGTTGGGG
Source organism: Melanerpes formicivorus (assembly GCF_026170545.1). NCBI lineage: Eukaryota > Metazoa > Chordata > Aves > Piciformes > Picidae > Melanerpes > Melanerpes formicivorus. The sequence continues at coordinate 18,220,583 of NW_027142366.1, read as the reverse complement.
TCAGAGCTGTTGGAGAGAAGCTCTGAGGAAAAGGACCTGGCAGTGCAGGCAGTCAACAGGATGCCCAGGAGCCAGCACTGTGCCCTCATGGCCAAGAAGGCCACTGGCATCCTGGGGGGCATGAGGAAGAGTGTGGCCAGCAGGTCAAGGAAGGTTCTCCTCCCCCTTGACTCTGCCCTGGTGAGGCCTCACCTGGCTCCAGCTCTGGGCTCCCCAGCTCAGGAAGGACAAAGAACTGCTGGGGAGAGTCCACCACAGGGACACTGAGCTGCTGAGGGCACTGCAGCAGCTCTGAGCAGAGGCTGAGGGAGCTGGGGCTGGGCAGCCTGCAGCAGAGGAGGCTGAGGAAGGTCTTGTGAATGCTTACAAACATCTAAGGGGTGGCAGGAGGCTGGGGCCAGACTCTTCTCAGTGGTGCCCAGGGACAGGACAAGAGGCACTGAGCCCAAACCTGACCACAGGAATTTCCATCTAAAGATGAGGAGGAACTTCTGCCCTGGGAGGGTGGCAGAGCCCTGGAGCAAAGCCCCAACCTGGCTGTGTCCCTGGGTGCCCTGCCCTGGGTGCCCCTGTCCTGGCAGGGGGGTTGGACTGGGTGATCTCTGGAGGTCCCTTCCAACCCCTCCCATGCTGTGATTGTGTGAGAGCCCTGAAGAGTCCTCCTGGGTGCTTCACCTGCATGCTGTGGGCTGATAACCCAGGGACAAGGGCCTCAGGGAGCAGCTGCTGGGATGTGTGAGTGTGGGCTGCAGGGGACAGAGCCCCAGGAGGTGCAGGTGCCCTGGAGGGAGAGGAGCAGCCAAGCAGGGAAGTGGAGCAGCTCCCACCAGGGAGAGAACTTGGTGTAAGGTGCAGCCTGGCAGGGCCACGGGGAAGGATCTGGTCAAGGATCACTGAGAGGGGGAAAAAGGGAAGAGTGCTTTGATCATCCTATGATGGCCAGCAGCAGATGGTTTGAGGGACCTGGGGCTGTTCAGCCTGGAGAAGAGGAGGCTGAGGGGAGACTTTCTGGCTCTCTACAGCTCCCTGAAAGGAGGCTTGAGCCAGGTGGGGGTTGGGCTCTTCTACCAAACGACAGGACAAGAAGCAGGCTCAAACTGTGCCCCAGGAGAGGTTCAGGTTGGCCATGAGGAGCAATGTCTTCCCCAGGTTTGTCCAGGCCTGGCCCAGGCTGCCCAGTGGTGCAGTCCCCATGCCTGGAGGGCTTCCAGAGCTGTGGTGCTGTGGTGCTGAGGGCCATGGCTCAGTGGTGCCCTGGCAGTGCTGGGCTCAGGGCTGGCCTGGATGATCTGAAAGGTCTTTACCACCCAAATGACTCTGTGGCTGTCACGAGGGAGGCATTGCCCAAGCTGTGCATTTCCACACTGTGGGAGGCTGCCTCTGCCACAGAGATCTGATGTGCCAAGGGATTCTAAAGGGATCAGAAGGGTGCAAGAGGGTTGGGCTGCCAGGGCTGCAGCGAGTCCGGGGTGCTCCCAAGCCACCCCTGGCTGCTGAGGAGAAGGAGATCTCTGCTGCTTGCTCTGCCTCACCTTTTGAATGTTCCCAGGCCTCCCCACCCCAGCCTTACCCTGCTACAGTCAGTGGCACTTCCCCCAGAGCTCCCCAGTTCCTCATCCCACTCCTGTGTGCCCTGCCAGCCCTTTGGGACACCAGCAGCACCTCCAGGCTGGGGTCTCCCTCACTCGTTCATGAGGCTTGAGAGCCCAGAGGTACAAAGCTGCAAAGCTCAACCTCAGAGCCTGCTCTGTCCTGCTCATACAGTCAACCAGGCTGGAAAAGACCTCAGAGATCAAGTCCAACCTATCACCCAGCACCATCTGATCAACTAACCCATGGCACCAAGTGCCACATCCAATCCCCTCTGGACCACCTCCAGGGATGGGGACTCCACCACCTCCCTGGGCAGCACATCCCAGTGGCCAATCTCTCTTGCTGGGAAGAACTTTCTCCTCACCTCCAGCCTAAACCTCCCCTGGCACAGCTTGAGACTGTGTCCTCTTGTTCTGCTGCTGGCTGCCTGGGAGCAGAGCCCAACCCCCACCTGGCTCCAACCTCCCTGCAGGGAGTTGCAGAGAGCAAGAAGGTCTCCCCTGAGCCTCCTCTTCTCCAGGCTAAGCAACCCCAGCTCCCTCAGCCTCTCCTCACAGGGCTGTGCTCCAGACCCCTCCCCAGCTTTGTTGCCCTTCTCTGGACACCTTCAAGTCTCTCAATGTCCTTCTTGACCTGAGGAGCCCAGAGCTGGACACAGGACTCAAGGGGTGGCCTGAGCAGTGCTGAGCACAGGGCACAAGGACTTCCCTGCTCCTGCTGGCCACACTCTTCCTGCTGCAGGCCAGGATGCCCTTGGCCTTCTTGGCCCCCTGGGCACACTGCTGGCTCCTGTTCAGCTGCTGTCCATCAGCACCCCCAGGTCCCTCTCTGCCTGGCTGCTCTCAGCCACTCTGACCCCAGCCTGTAGCTCTGCCTGGGGTTGCTGTGGCCAAAGTGCAGCCCCTGGCACTTGGCCTTGTTGAATGCCATCCTGTTGGCCTCTGCCCATCTGCCCAGCCTGGCAAGGTCCCTCTGCAGAGCTCTCCTGCCCTCTAACAGATCAACTCCTGCCCCCAGCTTGCTGTCATCTGCAAACTCACTGCTGATGGACTCAATGCCCTCCTCCAGATCATCAATAAAGACATTGAACAGGCTGGGGCCTCCAAAGGCTCTCCAGGAGCTGATTCCTCTCTGCAGCCCCAAACCCAGGCTGGGTCTCAATGTCCAAGGGAGGGAGGAGGGAAGCAAATTGCTGCTGAGCTCAGTCAGGAGGTGCAGTGCCCAGGGCCACCACCCCCTGCTGCGGGCTGCCAGCTCACCCTGCCCTGCCAATCACCAGTGAGGAAGTGGAGGGAAAGGCTCTTCCTGCTCCCAGCCATTAATTAGGGATCTCTTTTTTTATTGCTAATTATTCCTCTCAGTCCATCAGTGAGGCAGGGTGGGGACTCCTTTCTGGGTGGCCAGCTCTGGGGTGGGTCTTGGAAACAAACCTGAAGGAACTCTTTTGTTTGCTGCTCCCCAGGTCTTTGTCTGCCTTGCTCCCAGCATTTCCTTTTTTCTTCCTCTGATTTTAGCTTGTCTTCCTGGGGTGTCACTTCTTTAGTCACCAGCTCTTGTAGTTTCCTGCTTGTTTCCTCCTCAGCCCAAGCCAAGCACAAGCAGGTGGGGATGGATGTATCCCAGGCAGCCAGCAAGGAAATCCCAGGGCTGTGGGCAGGAATGAACTCTGCACAAGGAGGACCTGGAGCTGCTGGAGAGGGGCCAGAGGAGGCCATGGGGATGACCAGAGGGCTGCAGAACCTCCCCTGTGGGGACAGGCTGGGAGAGCTGGGGCTGTGCAGCCTGGAGGGGAGAAGGCTGCAGGGAGACCTCAGAGCAGCCTCCCAGTGCCTGAAGGGCTCCAGGAGAGCTGGGGAGGGACTTGGGCCAAGGGCTGGGAGTGCCAGGCCCAGGGCCAATGGCTTTGAGCTGGGAGAGAGGAGACTGAGAGTGGAGAGGAGGAAGAAATCCTTTGCAGTGAGGCTGGGGAGACTCTGGCACAGGCTGCCCAGGGAGGCTGTGGCTGCCTCCTGCCTGGAGGTGTTGAGGACCAGGCTGGATGAGGCCTTGAGCAGCCTGTGCTGGTGGGAGGGGTCCCTGCCCATGGCAGGGGCTTGGAGCTGGATGGTCTTTAGCGACCCAACCCCTTCTGTGGCCCTGTAAAGATGGTAGGGAGGAACAGAAGCTGCCCTGCTGCTCTTCACAGTGCCACAGGCTCTGGGGAAGTGCCCCAGCAAGAAGCTGCCATCCCGCTGAGCTGTGGCTTTGCTGGGACTCTTCCCTGTGCTCAGTGAACACCAGGAACAAGTTTTGGTGTTTGGAGGGATTGGGAAGGGGCAACTGGCAGGGTGAGGGCTGTGAAGAATAAAGACCTTGTCTGGAGACACCTCTCCAAGCCCCCAAACTGTGTTGGGCTCAGAATGGGCCCTGGTTCTCTGCTCTCTTATTGCATCTTCCACTGCTGCTCCCCTCACCAGCCACACCCCAAGCTCACACCTTGCTGCCCACCAAGCTTCCACGACAGCCTCTGCTGCCTCTTGGCTCTTCATCACCTGAGCTCACAGGATGGTAGGGGTTGGAAAGCAGATTATTGAGTCCAAGCCCCCTGCCAGAGCAGGACCACAGAATCCAGCACAGGTCACACAGGAACACATCCAGACAAGGCTGGAAAGGCTCCAGAGCAGGAGACTCCACAACCTCTCTGGGCAGCCTGCTCCAGGCCTCTGGGAGCCTCACAGGGCAGAAGTTCCTCCTCCTGCTGAGGTGGAACCTCCTGGGCTGCAGTTTCCATCCACTGCCTCTTGGCCTATCCCAGGGAACAGTGAGCAGAGTCTGGCCCTGTCCCCTCCCTCCTGACCCCCAGCCCTCAGCTATTGAGAGACATTTATTAAATCCCCTCTCAGACTTCTCCTCTCCAGACTAAAGAGCCCCAGGTCACCTTCCAGGTCCCTTTTGCTCCTGTTTGTATCCCATGGCCACGGTGCTCAAGTGGCTCACCGAGACCCAGGCTGTGCAAAGCCACATCATGAGCTGGGAGATGTTCTGTGGAACAAGAATCTCCAGCTCCTTACTCACCCTCTTCTCCCCTGAGCCATGGGGCCTCGTGTGCTGGGCACCTTCCCCAAGCCAACCTAGGCACTCACCTTGCCAGGAGGCAAAGCTCAAGCTCCACCTGAGCTTTTCTTATGGTAATGTCTTCTTGGTGTGTGCTTGTGGTTGGTAGGTGCACATCAGACAGCACATGGTACACTGGTTCCTCGTTCCTGCCCTATGCCACTGATTAACTCCAGCACTCATTAACCTGTAAGAACCTGTTCTGCAGTCCCAAGGTCTGTTGTTAAGCAGCTGGCTTAATAGAATTTCTCAAGCAACTCCAGAGGGAAGCACAGGAGTCACCAACTGCTCCTGCCTAAGGGAGCCACGAAGTGGCTGCAGGTCCCACCGGGACAGATCCTTCCCCTTCCTCCAGCGTGGCCTCATGGACAGCAGCCTGCCTGCCTGTCCCTTCCCGTCTGGGCTCACAGCAGCCTGCCCGCCTGTCCCTTCTGCTGTCCGGGCTCACAGCAGCCTGCCCGCCTGTCCCTTCTGCTGTCCGGGCTCACAGCAGCCTGCCCGCCTGTCCCTTCTGCTGTCCGGGCTCACAGCAGCCTGCCCGCCTGTCCCTTCTGCTGTCCCGGCTCACAGCAGCCTGCCCGCCTGTCCCTTCTGCTGTCCCTGCTCACAGCAGCCTGCCCGCCTGTCCCTTCTGCTGTCCGGGCTCACAGCAGCCTGCCCGCCTGTCCCTTCTGCTGTCCCGGCTCACAGCAGCCTGCCCGCCTGTCCCTTCTGCTGTCCGGGCTCACAGCAGCCTGCCCGCCTGTCCCTTCTGCTGTCCGGGCTCACAGCAGCCTGCCCGCCTGTCCCTTCTGCTGTCCGGGCTCCGAGCAGCCTGCCCGCCTGTCCCTTCTGCTGTCCGGGCTCCGAGCAGCCTGCCCGCCTGTCCCTTCTGCTGTCCGGGCTCCGAGCAGCCTGCCCGCCTGTCCCTTCTGCTGTCCCTGCTCACAGCAGCCTGCCCGCCTGTCCCTTCAGCTGTCCCTGCTCACAGCAGCCTGTCCGCCTGTCCCTTCTGCTGTCCCTGCTCACAGCAGCCTGCCCGCCTGTCCCTTCTGCTGTCCCTGCTCACAGCAGCCTACCCGCCTGTCCCTTCTGCTGTCCGGGGTCACAGCAGCCTGCCCGCCTGTCCCTTCTGCTGTCCGGGCTCACAGCAGCCTGCCCGCCTGTCCCTTCAGCTGTCCCTGCTCACAGCAGCCTACCCGCCTGTCCCTTCCCGTCTGGGCTCACAGACAGCAGCCTGCCCGCCTGTCCCTTCTGCTGTCCGGGCTCACAGCAGCCTGCCCGCCTGTCCCTTCTGCTGTCCGGGCTCACAGCAGCCTGCCCGCCTGTCCCTTCTGCTGTCCGGGCTCACAGCAGCCTACCCGCCTGTCCCTTCTGCTGTCCGGGGTCACAGCAGCCTGCCCGCCTGTCCCTTCTGCTGTCCCTGCTCACAGCAGCCTGCCCGCCTGTCCCTTCTGCTGTCCCTGCTCACAGCAGCCTGCCCGCCTGTCCCTTCTGCTGTCCCTGCTCACAGCAGCCTGCCCGCCTGTCCCTTCTGCTGTCCGGGCTCACAGCAGCCTACCCGCCTGTCCCTTCTGCTGTCCGGGCTCACAGCAGCCTACCCGCCTGTCCCTTCTGCTGTCCCTGCTCACAGCAGCCTGCCCGCCTGTCCCTTCTGCTGTCCCTGCTCACAGCAGCCTGCCCGCCTGTCCCTTCTGCTGTCCGGGCTCACAGCAGCCTACCCGCCTGTCCCTTCTGCTGTCCGGGGTCACAGCAGCCTGCCCGCCTGTCCCTTCAGCTGTCCCTGCTCACAGCAGCCTACCCGCCTGTCCCTTCTGCTGTCCGGGCTCCGAGCAGCCTGCCCGCCTGTCCTTTCTGTCCAGGCTCCCGGGTAGCAGCCTGCTCGCCCGTCCCCGTTCCAGCCCGGGTCACCCAGTGCACTCTCCCGTCCCGTCCCCGCTCCAGCCCGGGCTCACCCAGGGCACTTTCCCCTCCCGTCCCCGCTCCAGCCCGGGTCACCCAGAGCACTCTCCCCTGCCGTCCCCGCTCCAGCCCGGGTTCACCCAGAGCGCCCTCCCCGCTGTACTCCCCCAGCCGAGGCAGCGCTTCCCCCGGCGCGGCCGGGAGCCGTTTCCCCCGCCGCGGCCCCAGCGCATGCGCGGCCGCCCTGTGCGCGGGGGGGCCGTGTCCGGGGCCGTGTCCGGGGGCGGGCGCAGGGTAACGGCTACCGGGGCAATGCGCGGCCGGGGCCGGCGGAGCCGCGGTCGGCCGGGGCCGGCGGGAGCAGCCGCAGCAGCAGCGGAGCAGCAGCAGCAGGCTGTGCCGGAGCAGGCTGTGCCGGAGGCGGCCTGCGCCTCGCCGAGGTGGTGGCGCTGGCGGTGCCGGGGCGGGGGCGCGGGGCGCAGGGGCAGGCGCTGATGGCTGTCCCCGCTGTGCCCGCAGGGTGAACCGGTTCTGCCCGCAGTGCGGGAGCGGCGTGGAGCCTACCTTCCGCTTCTGCCCGGCCTGCGGACAGAGGCTGCCCCTGCCGCCGCCGCCGCCGCCGGAGGAGGACCCGGAGCAGCCAGCGCCGGCCCCGCCGCAGCCCCAGCCCCAGCCCCTCGCCGTCTCCCCGCGGGCTTCCCCGAGGGCTTCCCCGGCGCGGCCCTCGGGGGCGGCGGGGCCCAGCTGCCGCTCGCCCCGCAAGGCGCGGCCCGGGCCGGTGGTGCCGCTGCCGGCCGAGACCGTCCTGACCGACCAGAGCGGCCGGCAGTGGAGGCTGCTGCGGCTGCTGGAGCAGGGCGGCTGCGGGCTGCTCTACGAAGGTGCCCGCGGGTCCCGGGCCGGGGGGCGGCGGGAGGGCAGGGGCTGGCTGCGAGCTGCTGTACGAAGGTGCCCGGGGGTCCCGGGCCGGGGGGGCAGGAGGGCAGGGGACTGGCTGCGGGCTGCTGTACGAAGGTGCCCGGGGGTCCCGGGCCGGGGGGGGCAGGGGCTGGCTGCCGGCTGCTGTACGAAGGTGCCCGGGGGTCCCGGGCAGGGGCTGGCTGCGAGCTGCTGTACGAAGGTGCCCGGGGGTCCCGGGCAGGGGCTGGCTGCGAGCTGCTGTACGAAGGTGCCCGGGGGTCCCGGGCAGGGGCTGGCTGCTGTACGAAGGTGCCCGGGGGTCCCGGGCAGGGGCTGGCTGCTGTACGAAGGTGCCCGGGGGTCCCGGGCAGGGGACTGGCTGCTGGCTGCTGTACGAAGGTGCCCGGGGGTCCCGGGCAGGGGCTGGCTGGGCAGGGGCTGGCTGCGAGCTGGGGCAGGCTGTTAGCCAGGGCTCCTCGCCGTGGCCCGCCGTCGGTGCGGGCTGTCCCTAACCCGCTGTGAGCAGGCCGTGGGAGGGGGATGATGTCCTGCGGGGGTCCTCCAGGTTCCCCCCAGCCCCCGTTCCCCACCGCGAGGTGAGCAGGGGCTGGGCTGCCGTGGGCAGTGTCATGCAGGGCGTCCGGGGCCACGCTTCCTCTTTCTGGCTTTTAGGGGCAGAACCCTGCACGCTGCCAGCCCCCTGCAGGAGTTGCAGGTTGTTGGTGGCCTCAGTATCAGCTAAGGGTCACCTCTGGGTCCTCAGCCTGGTTTGGGGGCCAAAAGGA